>NC_134864.1:37961302-38561302 GCF_049852395.1 Peromyscus maniculatus bairdii | reverse complement strand
GTGCCTTCATTGTGAATGACTGTAAGCAGAGAAGGTAATTGTTATTCTCCATAAAACTTGTTAATAAGCACTTGCGAGTGTGACTCATTCAGAATTATTGGTTGAGGTTGTATAGTTTCAAGAAACTCTGTGTGGGCATGGAAACATTCCTGCTGGTCATTGTAGCCATGCCAGATGCTTTCCCTGGTGGTTGCTGGGGTATCAGTTTTCTTTTTTGAGGTAGGTAGGCCCTAATACGAAACACACACACACACACACACACACACACACACACACACACACACACACACACACACACACTCATACACATCCTTCCCCACACAAAGTGCCAGGTCACTGGAGCATTGTGGCTTCTTTGGTACTAATTAGAGTCATTAGGAATCCTTTTGGAATTTGCATACTCTGTGGGTTGACATTGCCCGCACCATGAAGACTGTAACTCCCCTTGACCAAGAGGTCAACGACATTGGTCTCTCAATTACCCTGAATTACCCATCTCTAGGCACCCTGGGATACTGAGGCTAAGAAAAGGTTGTGATATTCGGATTCAAAATGAGAAATGTGAACTGTCAGTCCTATTGACCTGTCTGAGTGCTGCTTGGATGTTATGGGCCGTTGATGAGGTACCATGGTGACCAAGTGGGACTCTGGGATTTTTGTCATGGGTGAATGTGTTAAGTAGCACCAGAACGCTAACTGAAAACCGGAAGAGTTCTGAAAGCAGAAAATAACATCGTACTTACACAATTTGCTTTCCAGATAAGCTCTGAAGACAGGTTGTAGAGAGAAGCCTGCATTCACTTCAGAACCGTGTTCCTGGTTTATTCGCATATGCAAAAGATGCAGCTAACTGGATGGGGCAGCCTGGACTCTCGTTATAAGGAAAGAATGCAGCAGGGTTTTTAACAAGCCAATTACAGAAAAAAAATCATGGAAGTATTTGGCAAAAATAAACAGCTAAATAGCAGGATGGGCAACAGCAAATAACTGAGTGCCCCTGCACAGGACTTCCTTAAGCATTTCTGTAAGAAAGAAAAATAGTGAAGCCAATACATAATCCCCTAGCTGGGCCTGGCTAAGAAGGAATAAATAAGCGAATCCCACGAATAGGAAATTATTCTTTTGCAAATTATTTTGTTTCCTAAGTATCTAATCCTCATTAATGCCACACTGGCTTAACACACAGCCTTACCAGCTCCTCAGGGGAGAAAGCAGAAGGGAAAAGGGGGGTAACTGAGAGAGAATCCAGAGCTAATGTCAGCAGAAGGAGAAGGGGTAGGGAAGACAAAGCATGATGGGAAGGAGGTGGAGGACAGTCCTGACTGCCAAGGATGGTCCCACAGAGGACTAGAGGCCAGGGGGGCCCATTTTCCAGCCCAAGGTTAAAAAGGAATCCTGCTGTTTGGACAACTGGGTTTAGTTGTGAATTTAATGTCTAAATGGGTTTAGCATGCTTTCTTGCTTTTGAATCACCTCCAGGCAAAAATATATCATTTTCCCTTAAGGTATATCTGTCCTATGTCCATATGGTGTGCCTTTTCAGGGATAACCTCCAATCTGATGGGGAGAGTTGTGGCTACTCTGCCAGGCAGGACCTGTTGTGTCATGTCCATCTTTCAGGTGCCTCTTAGACAATTTTCTGTGTATAAGAAATGAAAGAACAGATCGGAGGCCAGAAGTCTAGCGATGAAGCAAGATCTTACCCTATATAGACACATAAAGGTTGCAGTCAGTTTCCTGATCTATCTGTTATGGATAAAGGAGACAAAAGATGAGATAAATACTCAAAGTACTTTAAAGGAGTAGGAGGCTCAGAAAGGCATGCTGCTCTTACAACAGTTTTGAAGGAGATGTGATGCTTCTGTTTCTCCCTGCTTTCCCCAGGTCACATTGTTTCATGGGTTAGGATAATCTGATATTTGGTGTCCATGGAAGGGATTGGAGACCATCAGAAGGAACTGTGGGCACTCTTGTTCTCCTTGATGTCATCTACTATCTTTTTTTAAAATCAGGGAATGGATACAAGGAGTCCAAAATTCAGACCAGGACCTAGCTAGAGAAGTGGATTTCAAAAGACAAGAGCTGACGGCCAGAGAGAATAAGTTGCCTTCCTCAGCCAAGGCTGCCCGGGCCTTCTGACTCAGCAGGGTGTTCCCTACTGGCCACAGTTGGGCGGTTCCACAGTGCTGTGTAGGGGAGGGTGACTCTGCACTCTGACCTCCTAGCTATCCTAGTGTCTAGGATGGGAGACAAGTGAGTTAGCTCTTCTGAACGACTCAGCATATTCCCTTGGAGGATATACTAATAAAAAACAGGTTTCTAAGGGTTTTGGGGAAATGAATTGAGCCAGAGTCTACATGAGTCTAGAGAATGAGGGTCCAGCTCGAAGCTGGGTTTTAGGCAAGTGTGGTTAATACCTTTACTTGGGAGGTAGAGGTAGGAGGACCAGGAATTCAAAGACAGCGTTGTCTGTCTTGCCAGTTGTAGGTTAGCCTAGGCTATACAAAATCTCTCATCTCAATAAGACCCCAAATAAACTAGGTAGATAGATAATAAATAGATAAATAAGGGTTTGGGGATTTAGCTCAGTGGTAGAGCACTTGCCTAGCAAGAGCAAGGCCCTGGGTTCAGTTCTCAGCGCCAAAAATAAAATAAAATAAAATAAAATAAAATATAATAGATCAAATAAAAAAGCCTAGGTTTGAGGTTCTTGTCGGTGACTAAAAGTGTCCTAAGTAGCGACTGAGCTGGGTGGTGTTTTCTGTGTGTGTGTGAGATGGAAACATTATACTTCCAGAACTCTAGAGGGGTAGTTCTTGAGCGGATGGAAAATCCAGGGCTAGAAATGAAGCCTGGGCCAGAGCAGTGGCCGTACTCTTGAGGACCCATGCTGTCCAGACTGTAGTTCAGGCTGTAATGTAGACTCCATGGAAACCCAACCCCTCTTGAGCTTCCTTCCTTTGTGGGTCCTCCAGAGCCTCCCCTCCAATGATGGAAGCTTATGGAGTGGTTCAAGAGCCACACAGCTACTGGCCAGACAAACGTCAGATACTCTTTTAGCTGAATGAGGAATAGTACAACCCACCATTCACATTCAGAACAACTTGAGAAATCAGAGATAATGAAAATATTTTATGGATACCATCATGAGATTTCCTTGGCAGATTTGAGATTGAGGCCAGGGTCCCCACACAATCACAGTCTTTCAGGCATTACTGCAAGTCACTCAATGTCACCAATGAAAGGGAGTCTTAGCCTCTTGAAGAGTCCTGTATAATGCATTCTTGTTCCTTCCTTTCTCTTGATAGGCACCATGGAAGACCTAGTCATTGCTACTGTGGTCTTGAGCTGTGGAATCCTATCTGGCCACCAAAAATTATTAGTTTTATTTATGTGGACCACAGATTCTGGACCAGTGATGGCTCTGACCATAGACTGGCTTTTCACCATTATTCTGCATGATGCTAGCTCTAGCTTTTGAGTCTGTATTGCTTGCTCCTAGTATGTGCATGTTCCTCTGATGGACTGCTTATCACTCATGTACTAACACTCTTGCCTTTCTCGTCTATGCTCAGCTTCTTTTTGGAAGGAACGTTGAAGTCATCCATTGCCCTCCAAAACAAACCCTCAGTCTTCTTTTGGGGTGCCCCCCTTGTCTATGTGACTGTATGACCAGTTGAAGGTCTAGAACATTAGAAAGGCACATCCTAGCAATCCGGTAGCTAGAGTTTTCCTGGTCCTGCCTGGCCCATGGTCAGGACAAATCTCTCTCACCTGCCAGTCACACAGCTACTCAGATCCAACACACAGAGTAAACACACAAAGACTTATATTGCTTACAAACTGTATGGGCCGTGGCAGGCTTCTTGTTATCTAGTTCTTCTATCTTAAATTAACCCATTTCTATAAATCTATACCTTGCCACATGGCTCATGGCTTACCAGTATCTTACATGTTGGTACTCATGGTGGCGGCTGGCAGTGTCTATCTGCCTCAGCTTTCCACTTCCCAGAATTCTCTTCTCTGTTTGTCCCACCCATACTTCCTGCCTGGCTACTGGACAATCAGCATTTTATTTATACAGAGCAATATCCACAGCACAATCCTACTGACTTCCCACAACAGGCAAAGAGCTGGGGAGGGCAGGGTAGAACATAGGCCCTTTTGGGTTTCAGCCTGACCACAGGTGTTCCTTCTCTTTCACTCCTAATGGTACTTGGCTTGGTTTCTGTGTTGGGGTTGTCTTGGCCTCACTTCTTTATAACCAGGTGAGGCCCTTCCCTATTCATCCCTTTTCATGAAGTTGGCTCCCGAGGTGGCCCAGACACATTCCATGGGATTGTTCATTTTCAAGTTTATTGTCCTCTATAGACTGGGGAGTTTGAGGTCAAGAAGAGCCAGAAGGTCTGAAGATTGTTTAATTGATGGATTAAACAGAGGCCACTGCAGGTATTTTCCAACAATGGGGCATTTTATAGAAGGAATAGAATGCTTATAAAAATCCTTCAAGCAGAAACTAGCAGGCTTGGTTGTTAGGAACCCTTCGGGAGCTACTGCCCCTGTAGCTAACATTTACCCAACCTGTGATTAACAAATCAGGATGCTTGGAATCAGGAAGCTACCATCACTGCCGTGACCCCATGCTGCCCATGAAGCTGGAGGAGAGACTTGGAATCTGGATGTAAGAAAGCCTCGTGTTTTCTGAACCACATTGCCAGGTGTAAAACGGCAAGGGTAACAGGTGGGTGGTCACCACCTCACTCTGGTCCTTGAACTCTTAGGGGATGCAACTATGCTTCAGACTGGAGACTGGAAAACAGAGATTTTGGTTTGCAATCTATCTAACAAAGAGTGGAAGGCACAGAGGTGGTTGGCAGCATCCACCTCTGCCGTGGATGGGCTTTGCTGCATTTATTACACACATTTTCATGCACTGAACTTATTAGAGACAAATACATTACACAAAGTGGCTCTGAAGATGATATATGTTACACACACACACACACACACTATATATATATATATATATATATATATATATATATATATATATATATGGAGAGAGAGAGAGAGAGAGAGATGGATAGAGACATGACCTGACTCTTTAATCTGCACACGGCTCATTCCTAGAGGAGTCAGGACAATGCTGGTCTTCGGGCTATAAGCAATTTCTAAATTGCTGTTTTACACCTGGGAGCCTAAGGATCCCCAGGGAGGCACACCCCATTGTTTGGAGGCGACTGGGAATCACAGCAGCATGTGCCTCACTCACTACTAACTTTACTTGCAGCTTTAATGATAGAGAAATGGGTATTTGATACATTAAAACAACAAGCGTGAGTGTGCTTATGCACTATAAGATTCACTGTGACAGTGAGGCGGGGCATGGCGGGCAGTTTCAGGATGTTCTTCTAGTGCTTGCCCACTTCTGTCTTCTTTGGGGACCATTTTGAGAGAGAGAGACACAACCCCCTCACACCCCCAATGCTTTGCTGTTCTTAGATATTGTCCTAATGTACTTTGGTTGAACGGCATCTAAAAATGACTTTAATTGCCACTCCAACGCTGCTTGTTCTGGGAAATCTTCTCTTTCGCCCTCATTGTAATGAATTGCTGCTTTCTCTTTGCTTGCAGGGCCTTGTATTTACTGCTGGGATAGAGAACACATCATCACCGTGGTTTATGGTCAACTCTGTCTCCTCTGTATGATGGGGTCCCTTTGTGGGCAGACACTGACTCTAATTTATTCGTGAACCACAACACCTAGAACAGTGCCTCTTATAGGGAATGAAGAGATGATCAGGAGGGAGGATATTCTCAGAGGTTCTTCTCTCCTCTCTGGGTACTACAACTTGGCACTTCCCTGCCCACTGCATGTAGGAGGGCCATCTGACCAGCTGCAGCTAACGAAATGAGCAATACCAGCTCATGACCCCACAGGCTGAGGCAGTTTAAAGGTCATGTGTGAACCTCCAGCTTTTCCTTATCCTCTTCGATGACTTGGGGGTCCCACATTGAAATGGCAGAGCCTTAGAATGGATGAGAATGGTTTGGAGCACTGTCCCAACCTGGAGAAAACCGGCAATATGCCTTTGGTGGACTTACCTACTGAGGCTTCAGGGTTTGTTGCCCCAACCCATCACAGCCTTTGTTTACTAATGCTGAGATCAAGAATTCACAAAACTGCACATGCAGCTCCTGGGATATCATGGTTTGTCTGTACCTTCTATTGTTCTCTTCCTTGTAAGCTTGCACAGACATGGAGAACTCTGAAGGAGAAGGCACCGGACAATTTTAAACCCCAGAAGCCATGAAAACAGGTGGGCCTAAACCATCTCAGAATTCAATTGTTCCCTCCCATGATCCCAAAAGGACAAAGACCATTTGGAAAGCAATGGCCGCCTCAGCAGATGAGAAGACACACCTTAGCCAGAAGTCACTGGGCCTTTGATACCTTAAGGGAATTTACAACTTGACCAGATCACCTTCTTCACCTTGGCAGATGATAATTTTTCCTTAATTGGCCTCCAGGGAGTCCAGGGAGATACTAGTTGGCTCAATGAGTTTTTACACCTTGTATATGAATTTTACTTCATTTAGGCATGATGAAAGCATAATGCATTTATTACAAAGATGCATTTATTTTCTACACACACACACACACACACACACACACACACACACACACACACACACCACTTGCAACTTATTTATAGGGACTTCAAAAAAAAATCCAGAAGCCAGTGGATATTTCAAAGTGAATTCTTTGTCAGCAAAACTGCTATGAGAACCTTGTCATGCTTGATGACATTTTTATTCTAGCTAACCCTTAGGCAAAATATTTCTCCTCTTTGCACACCCATATTACTTTCTAGAAGATGGGGATAATACTTTAATTCCCAGCTATGCAGAAATCAGAGCAGATATTCGCAGATGATCTGGCTCCACACGAGGCAGTCTGTAAGCATCTAGTAAAAAATAGTTGGTAATACATGTTTATTACACTTTGAGAGAACTTTGTTTATAAATACCTTATGTGTTTTTAGATCTTAGTTGGCTCTCACAATGACTCTTTTTGGTAGGTTTTTATTTCTCTGCCCACTTTTGTTTTTAAGTAGAAGAAAATGAATCTCAGAGAGGACACAATGATTCACCCAAGGTCACAGAGTAGGAAGTGGTAGAGTTGAGGTCAATGACTGTCGATGTCATAGCTGGGAGATATCTTGAAGTGGTACTTAAGAGCAGAGCCGGAAGGAAAACAACCTAGGCTCAAGAGTACAGTGCCAGCAAAAAATAGGAGCTGAGCGATGTTCGCCACTACTACATTATGGTCATAAACTGACTGATTGTGACTCCCAGTTTATCGATTTCAAGGCGATGCATGAACAACCATCATTGGTCAGCCTCATTCACACAGCATCCACAAACAAAGTAGGAGAGTCAGGAACCATACCATGCATGCTTAATGGATAACCAGAGCATTTGAAAAAAAAAAAAAAAAAGAAGTACAAATTTCTGAGAATTTTCTTGTTACATATACCCGGTCTGGTTATAGTCACTTAGTGGACAGGAAGGCCATTCCTTCTATATTAAAATGGTAGAATGAAATATGGCTCTTCTCTGGGGTATAATAAAACAACCAGAGGTTTGCACCTGAAGGCAAACATGTCTCACATCTCACATGCCTCTTCTTGCAGGATGCCAGAGAATCAAGGTGCTGGCTTTAGCTCAGGATAGAAAGTCTTTGTTCATGTCAATACGTATCCTATCTCAACTCTCAAATTAGCTCCTTCAGTAATCAAGCTGGAAAACATCCCCCTTGTTGCTAGCTGCCCCCCTGCACGCTGCATTCTTCTGATACAGTTATTCATTTCAATTAATGGGAAAGCGAAGGAGGTGAGCTGCCCATCCATTTTGCCAGGGATTTGGGAATAGGATCAAAGTTGGTTTTCCTCCAGCGGAGTCCTTAGAGAGCTGTTAATTACTTGAGTTTCAAATCTGATGGCATTTGAAATAGAATATTGAATTACACCTGTGTTTGGGGGTCAGTTTATCTTCTGATATGCAGGTAGATTTGTGGCAGGAAGGAACAGGAGGAAATGAAGTTAGTTTTCTTCCTGTGTTTGATGGGGTGGGGGGAGTCTTTGTTGCTGAACTATTCCTCAGGGTTTCGCATACTGAGTTAAACCAAGAGGGAAAATTATGTTTCAGGAACTTCAAGCAAGAGTAGACCTCCAATTATCCCTCAAGCAGATTCAAATATGTAATCTTAGATTTGTTAATATGAAAAATGACTTGTGCTCACAGTGGTGGGAGTTTGAGCACGTCTGGTGAACAGAAAACCAATCTGGTAGAAAATAAAGCAGAATCAATGTTTCTGATGCGAAGTCCTTCATTTCTCTTTAACAACAAGATTTAGAATTTCATGCAAGTGAACATAATGTTTGTTTAGGAATTTACGCTCACAGGCCGGAGATAACTTACTTGGAAATATTTCACGAGCTCATTTATTCCTGAAACACACCCACTTTCCTTCTGTCCTTGGAGCAGGCTGAGCCCTTCCTTGGCCCAGGGATCTTGCTCTCTGCTCACCTGTTCCTTCCTAGCTCTGAATGTCTTATCCTTCAGGGTCTGGGTCCCATCCTGCTGCCGGGGAGTCCGTCCCTACTGTTGTGTCTGTGGCACCGCCTCATCTACCCTTCAAAACTGTCCACAGAACATGGATATGTATGCATTTGTCTGTTACATTACATGGTCTGTTGTGACAGTGAGAACAGTCAGAGACTGGGGTGCACTACACTCCTGCATTGTCAGCACTTAGAAATGTGCCTTCTGACCATCTCAGATTTGTTTAGTGAGTGATGAACCCACAGACACAAAACCTGGCCTGACCCTCTTGGACCCTTTCTGCTTCCTGCCCCCTCCTTCCTTTCTTCTTTCTTCCCCTCCTTTCTTTTTGAGACAGGGTCTTACCATGAGGATTATGTAGAGTAGGCTGCTCTCCACTTCACACAGATCCCAAAGGCCATGGGCCAGCACACTCCATCAGATCCTCTCTTTCTGTAGAGCCCTGCTCAAGCCATTTGGAAGATATGATGTTCAGATTCATTTCCCACAATCTAATAGTCTGTGACATTGACCCTGCTCATGGATTATGTCACTCTGGCTGGAGAACGTTTTGACCACACGAGGCTTTGGCCAGCAGAGCTGTCCATACAATAAAGTTGGTTTTTGGTGGGTGTGGTTATTTCAACATCTTTTGGGGGTCTTTTCTCTTGCTACCCCTCTTTATATTCCATTGATTTTTTTTTTTTCTTTTCCGAGACAGGGTTTCTCTGTGTAGCTTTGCGCCTTTCCTGGAACTCACTTGGTAGCCCAGGCTGGCCTTGAACTCACAGAGATCCGCCTGGCTCTGCCTCCTGAGTGCTGGGATTAAAGGCGTGCGCCACCACTGCCCGGCTTATTCCATTGATTTTACCTCACAAAAACTGGTGACAATTTTCTGATGGGTTAGCCAGGAAATAGACACAAGCGATCTTTCTTTGATCAAATCCACCACGGCCATTCCTGGTAGAACTGAAGGCAACACAGTGACGCTGATAATAACTACATGGACCCAGCGTGGGATGTGTTATTGGCTAAAACTGATGGCAAAATGACATCTTCCTGACAAAACTCAGATGTGCAAAATTGGATCCGAGAAAAATGTGGACTTTGTAGAAATCAAGGAAACTCAAAATGGCAGAAGCCATAACTTCAAATTTGATATGACTGAGAAACTTAATTTAAGAATATTTTTATAAAATTTCTGAGGAAAAGTATGGATGCTGATGAAATAGTGTCAGCAAAATGAAAATGATGACAAGATAAAAGTGTTTCTGTTATTTAATCAAGAGAAGGGAAATTTGAGAGGAACTCAGACAGTAGGTCTCTCAAAACAGAGAAAAGCCAGTTCCTAACTTCCCATGCCGAAAGGGCAGGGGCTGGGAAGTCCTCCAAGGCATTGCTATGAATTGGAGTTTGAAGATGGAGCATTCAGGGGACATTTTAGTAGTTTCTGGAGCTGTGGAACTCAACCTGTGGGCCATACCCCCTTTGGGGTTGAACAACCCTTTCACAGGGGAGGCCCAAGACCATTGGAAAACACAGACATTTATGTTACAATTCATAACAGTAGCAAAATTACAGTTAAGAAGTAGCAATGAAGTAATTTTATGATTGGGGGTCACCACAACATGAGGAATGGTATTAAAAGGTCACAGTGTGAGGAGGGTTGAGAACCACCGGTCTAGTGGCAAGTATGGATGAACCAGGAGTCATTGCCTTTATAAGGATTCCTTTTGATCTGTGTCACCATGATTCTGTCTGTGATATTTGAATTCTGGTTATGGAATGAAGTTCTGCAATTTGGAAAATAGAACAGTAAGGCCTTGTTGAAAGGCCTCTTTGGGTTTCAGTACTAAAACTTACGTTTGTGTTTAAACCTTACAAATTATTGTGTGCTTGAGTTTGGAAGCTACAGGAATTAGATTTTCTAACAATTATGTTTTTGTATATGGAATTCTTTGAATAGAATGGTCACTGTGGTCACTATTAATAATAATTGATTTAATTTAGGGTTAATGGACGTTTTCACTTAAGGGGAAAGAATCTGAAACTCCAGAGGTAGAAATGAGACTCTAAGATAGCAAAAAATATGTGTTGGTTTTATGAGAGAAAACACAGAGGCTGGTGTAGGAAATCTCACATACACATACTCACACCCCAACACCCTACCCCCCCATCTCCCCACACACATGCACACACACACATGCATACAATCACACACATGTACACACTCACACACACATACACACACAGAGAGAAGGGGGGAGAGAGAAAGAAAGAGAAAGAGAAGAAAAATATAGAAAATCATTTGATCAATTGTGATTGCTTGGGCTATCAATCTTAATTTAAAAACTGGTGCCAGAAAGGGTGGAGTGGGAGACGTGGAATGGGAGTTCCCCAAGAGCATCTAAGAGAACAGGAAGTGGATCTAAGACAGGACAAGGTCAGCTGGAACAGGAACAAGATGGCACGCACCAACAGTAGGTACACAGTCTTCTGATGACTGGAGAAGTTCTGCCTTCTCTGCCCCATGGCATGGAGGCAGCAGGTGAGGAGTAGGAAGTGTGACAAGGGACCCTAGCATGCAGGAGGGAAGAAGGAAGGAAGGGTGTCAGTAAGAAAGAGACTGAATGCAAGAGAACGGGGAAGAAGGTTTTCGGGGCCTTCTAAGCCATTGCCTTCTTTGAAACCCTGGGAAATGCTAGGAGACTTAACAGATCCGAGAGTGTAAACCATGCTAACTTCTGAGAAAGCAATAATAACCCACTCCTGCTTGTGGGTGAGGTTAATGGGTTTTTCAGATGCGAATATTAGGAACTCTAAACTGCTGTTGGCCATCTCTTGGGCTAATGTTAAGTGCAGATGGATGGTAGAGCAGTTTTTGTTAATCAAAGTTTATGGTAAGGCTATTTGTCTTATATTTCAATTAGAGGACAGCAGGATGAGATATATGCCACCAGCCTATGAAACAAAGTACCCGGGAGAAATCATGACGCTTTACCCATATATGATTGTACACTGGGAAGGCAATGGATATTTCTCTATCTGCTTAGCTTTGAAAGTAGTTATGCATTTCATTTAAATATTGTAAGATGATGATGTTAGGCAAGGGGGAACCTATTAGCATTAGGAAAGGCTATTATTGCTATTTGTTTAGGATTATCCTAGGGATTCCCAAAGGGGCCACGTGAATATTTGTAGCCTTGGTGTTCCACATCTGAGGATTCAACCAACCTCAAACCAGAAGTGTTAAAAACAAAATTATCTGTATAGAACATGTGCAAATTTTTGTGGTCATTATTCTGTAACTAGCATGCTATGAAATTATTTACTTAGCAATTACACTACATTGTGTATTTTAAGTAACCTACAGATGATTTAAGGATCATAGAAAGAAGTGGGTGTTATATTCAAATACTATTATGTTTTATGTGAGAGGTCTGAATAGCATAGGTTGGTCCTAGAGACAGTCTTCGTGGATTCTAAGGGAGGCTGTATGAATACATGCATGTTCATGCACACAAACACACACTTGTTTTTTTTCCTTTTCCATGGTTCTATTAAATTTCCTGTAGAGTTGGGTAATGAAGTTAAGTGCCCATTTTTAAGTCTTTAGGAATGATGCGTGTTTACTATGATTTTTATTTTTGAAGCCAAAGTTGAGTAGATTATATCTTTCCTTTAATATCACTATTCAGACTTCAAGACTCGAACCATAAATCTCATTTATCTGGTAGAGGCTGTCATTATTTCAGACAAATTATCTAGGCATCATAGTCTTGAAAACTGATAGCTTACGGCTTCCCCCACCCCCTTGGAACTCTGAACTCTGAGTAATTAACAATTCATTTGGAAGAAAAAAATTAAAAAATGACCTTAAACATGATGCTTTAGCAGTATGTGTTTTTATCCTAATTACTGCTCCCATCGAGGCCTGAATTATCAAAGAAGTTTTGTGTACCATTTGGAAAGTGGGCTGCAGAGAGGGTAGCCTACTGTAGGACTCCTAAAGATGAGCCTCTACGATGTTTATATTGATCTGATGCCATTGTCTTATCTGCACTGCTTAGCACAGGTTAAGAAAAAAACTCTCCACATATACATTGTTTAAAGCTTTTTTTTTGCATATGAAAAATAGTGTTGACAAGTAAATCTAATATGGATAGGATCATAGTCCATGAATATGCATGACAGCTAAGCTCCCTCCTATGGATTTCCTGTTGACTTCTGCAGCACTTTACTCTGGAAAATTTCAGCACGGAGGGAAAGAAAGTTTTACCGCCAATTTGAGCCTCAAACACAAGATGAACAGACGTCTGTTGCATTAAAAAAGGACATAGGCATGCATTAAATCCCTTATGTCTTACTTTTTAATGATGCAATTGTGAATTATGTTCTTGTTGCATTTGTAATTAGAGGCTGCGGCAGATGGTGAAGACTTATTTTAAAGCGATGTGTCTATTAAAATAAGCCACACTGCCAAATGATTGTTCACTGTAACGGCATCTTTACACCCCTGAAACACTCCGATGCTTTGTTGATGTGTGGTTGATTACCACAGCTGATTACATATGTGCACATATTTGCTCGGAAATGTATCAAGGATATTGGATATGTGCAATACTTTGTTTTAAAGTGTGTGTTATCACTATTATAGATAATGAAGCTCTCAATGAATTATTCAGTCACACCATCTACAAAGGGAATGCACCCAGCTCCCTTTTCAATAAAATTAGGCATGAATCTTTCTAAATTGTTGAGCCTCGTTCTCCCGACACAGTGGGAGAAGCACTAAATGGAGAGTAGGGAGTTGCTGAGGATTGAAAATTTCTCTTGTTCGCATTTTGGGGAGAGGAGAATTTGAGGGTGAACTCGGTCCATGGATCGTGGTGGTATCGCTGGCTGAAAGTGAGACTGAAGACAGATAGGCACTAAGAGCCTGGTGAAAACAGAGAATTTATAGTATGTACTAGAATAGGTTCAGCTGAGGTAACAACCAATACCCAACTCTCACTGACTCATGGTCATATAGATCCTTGTGTTCTTTGTCAACACATCAATCATGGATCATAAAATGGGTCTGTTTAGCATGATACACATGGGAGAAACTCCTGAGATAGAAGTAACATCTCAGTATGCTTTTACAGCCATCTCACCAATGGAAAAATGTTGTATAGCCTTCTATGCTAGCTTTTAAAACTTCTTTTTGTAAGAGTCACATAACACATTCATGTATTATTGGCTAAAGGAAGTCATGTGATGATGCCTGACATTAAAAGGGTAGATAAGTGCAATCCTACTATGTACTTAGAAAAAATGTAGTCCTGATATAATGTGCTGTGAGGATGCATTTCCCTGTGATAGTTTCTGTATTATTTTCTCTGGCTGCTCCATCTTTAACATCCTTTCCCAGAAGGATCATCAGATATCATTCTTATGTTTAACAGTGCATTAAATACCTTTAGAGAAAGGTACGTGTTATTTGAGGGGGCAGAGGAGCATGCCAGCTTAGTACTTTCCAACTTGTTTACCCTTAAGATGATGATGTAAAAATAAGGAGTATTAGAGTCAGTAGTGTTACATGAATTTGTTTACTTGGAATCTTAATAACTTCAATGTGGCTACCTATTAAGCCAGGGCAACACATAATATTTCTCCAGCTCACAGAATCTGTTTTTTAGGAGATCATATGCTATGGAAACACACTGAGAAATCTGCTTGGGTCTCTTCACTGGTTCCTATCTTAGTTTAGTTTAGTTTTTTTTCCCCTGTTGCTATGACAGGATAGCAGAGAACTAGTTCTCTGAACTAGAACTAGAGAACTAGAAAAAAATATTTCTTAAAATTAGAAAGGCCAAAGGTAGGGGCTTTACATCAGTCAAAGGTGTCTTGTTGGTGGGAACCTGAGAAGAGTCCAGAGATGTGGAGCAATACGTGGTGAGATGGTAAGACAGAGCAAGGATGCCAGAGAGCGCTCACTTTTGTAGCAAAGCCACTCCCTCAATAACCCATTAATCCATTACTCCATTACTCCATTAATCTATTAAGCCATTAATCCATGGACAGCTCAATCTGTTCCTTAGATAATTCATGACCTAATCACCTCCAAAGGCCCCACCTTAAAATGCCATTAACACATGACTTTGGGGATTGGATTTCCAGAAAATGAATTCAGAGGGACAAATATTCAAACCACAGCAATGCCTGACAATGGATTTAGTCGTCATCTAACTTGGTGTTTGTGCATTCATGCCCTCAGATGCTAGGAGGATGGTGTACCTAGAGATGGCATACGAGTTCCACACACTCAGCCATTCCTAATTGTATTCTTTGTAACAAACATTAGGATTTTTTTCCCTCTCATTTTTTATTAGTTCTTTGAGAATTCCATACAATGCATTTTGATCATACTCACTACCTCCATCTCCCAGATCCATATCCCTTCCCTACCTACCCAACTTTGTTTCTTCTTTTAAAAAACCCATTAAGCTGACTTTGTGTTTCCCATATATTCTGGAATGTGTGGCCTTCACAGAGGGTAGTTACCCACCAGGTAACTTAAAGAAAATTGGCTCTACCTCTCCCAGAATCTATCAATTGCCAATAGCTCCTTAGCTAGGGGTGGGACTTTGTGCCTATCTTACCTCTCCATGGTGGAATTTTGTCTGGCATGAGCCTGAGCACGTCTTGTGAATGCTATACAACTATCATGAGTTTATATGTGTGTGCAACTTCTCTACTATATCCCCAAAACATTGTTTCATTTTAGTCATCCCTGCTTACAGCTCTTACACTCTTTCCTGCCTTCTGCTGTGATCACCGAGCTTTGGATGAAAGGGATATGATACCGATGTCCACTTAGGACTGGACATTCTGTTATCTCTTATTCACTGCATCTTGGTCAGTTGTGGACTTCTGTGTTAATCATCTTCTACTGCAAAAAGAAGCTTCTCTAATGAGGGTTGACCAATTCACTAATCTATGGATGTAAGGATAAATTTTTCGGAGTCAGTTTAATACTAAGTCCGTTCAGCAGAGTAAGAGTAGTCAGTTATACTCTAGGGTTTATGACCTGTCTAGCCATAGGTTCTTGCCCATGATAATGATGCCAGATAGGAACCTGAACTTGGGTCATGGACCTTAAATCCAACCAGAAAGTGATTGGTTACTCCCATAACTCTTGTGCCATTATTGCACCAGTGAGCATATCTTGCCAGGCCAGTCATTATTGTTGCTCATTGGGTTTGAAGCAGTATAAGATTGGTGATTGCTTCTCTTCTCCTGTAGTCACCCAACACAACAAAAGCTAGCCAATAGGATTGAATCTTCCAGGTGAGTACCAACTTTATTTCTTCATGTTCTACAATTCAAGTCTATGATATCTTGCTTTGAATTTTTAGATATGTGTGTTCTATTTGGAGGTCAGGAAATTATTAAGAGGTCATGGGGTTGGATTTCAAGGGAGGGAAGATGGGACATGGTTCTATAAAGGGCTAAAAGAGAATAATGTCATAGGACAGGTTTCAGGAAGAGAGGGATGAATGAGCAGGATAGATAAGGGAATATGGAGAGGAATAACTAATTCTAAAGACGTTTAAAAAAGCATAAGGAAACAATACTGTAGAAGCTTTCCTAAAGTATGTACATACAAATATATAAAAAGATTAAAAGGGTTTACCCTATAATGTGGCAACATTGCCTCTACTAGATAGGCAACATGAGCTAACAAATAAAATATACAATTCTGAGAATGGCTTAACTCCTTTGGAGTTGTTAGAAGTGAGGTCCCATGCATGCTAAAACATGATAGGCTATTACAAAATGAGATTTTTGCTGAGTTGTTCTAGCAAATTATCAAATTAGGGGTGGGTCATGTGAACCCCCAACTTATAGAAGGACATATAGATGGGTCATAGCTTGTGATTGACATCTGTAGGAAGGACAGTCTTTTTATACCACTGGGTCTCCTGAACTTGTGGGATCTGATGCTAAATGGAGGCAGTGTGAAGTCTGAATTTGATGCCTGGATATCTACTTTGAGTGTGAGGTGTGAGAGAACTGGTGCTTCTTGAGAACCATGAACAATTTGGAGGTGCTCATCTGGAGGGTATAAGCTTCTGCAGTCATGTCCCTTCCCAACCTCACCCTCTCGTCTTCTCCCCAGTCTAGAAAGGTAAGAACATACTTTTAGGCATAGTTTAGTTTTGTTTTTGCTTTTGCCTGTTGAGATATGGTCTCCTTATTTTGGCCAGGCTGGCTTCAGGCTCCTGAGATCAAGTGATCCCTTCTCTTCAGCATCCTGAGTAATTGGGGCTATAGGTGTGGATAATCATGATTTTGATGATCGTGGGGACCAAATGGACATTTTGTGATAGTCAAATGTATATGTCACTTCCTTGAAGATGTGAGAAAAAGAACTGAGCAAGGGCCAACAATTTCAGAGTGAGGAACAATTTGTTCTGTGACTGATTCTAGCAGATAGGTGTAATCATTTTCTATTAAATAATTTGTGTATATAAAACACCTAGCCCAGGAATATGGTAGGTACCACATACGTATATACTGTTACTTTTATTCCTTTTTTTGTTTTCTTTTGTTAGTCTACCAAACAATAAATATGATAACACCCAATAGCACAAAATACTTTTTAGGTACTAAATACTGTGTTAGGTTTACAGATTATCTCATTTGGTCCTTAAATCCCTTAAACATAGCTGTTACTGTGTTTCCCATTTTGTAGATGAGGATATTCAAGCCCAGAAAGTTTAATGTATACATCTAAAGTCATAACAATTAAGAAAGACAGCCAAGATTGGAAGAGCCCATGTAGCCAGCCTGGCCACGCTGTCATTATAGCAATTCTTCTTTACACTGGCTGGTGTTCTATGGTCTTTAAAGCACTGTTTTAGAGTCACACCATTTATCCTCTACAAGAACAAGGTAGAAGATGTCTTCGTTTCTAAGAATGAAATTGAATCATCAATCTAGTCCAAGCTTCCATTATCCACCTGCATCTCAAGTTCTGGTCTATCTCTTTTTTATGATATATCTCCCTCCCCCTTTTCCCCACCTCTGAGTTTTCTCCTCTCTACCTTTACGTCCTCAAATTTGGATCTGCAGCATGTGGACAAAACAGCAAGTAATTTCTCGGGACAAAACAAAATAAGTTCAATGAAGCATTCCTATAAACTACAAAGGATGCATCTAGAATTTAATAACCTTTATCTATTACCTTCCATGGGGCCAATGTTTGAGACAAGTAAGTATGCATAACACAGAGAGAGAGAGAGAGAGAGAGAGAGAGAGAGAGAGAGACAGAGACAGAGAGAGAGAGAAAGAGAAGAGATCCCAGATGACACAAACCCCATCAGATAAGTGTTACAGAAGTCTTGAATAGCTTCAGTCACTCAGCCAATCTCTCTTCTGTTCTCTTCTGTTTTCTTTCAAAACTTCCACTTTATCACCCATTTAAAAGCATAAAACAGAGGGAAGATGAGGCAGCAGGGACACTGGCCTGGGAGAAGAGACCCAGAGACCACAGAAAAGTATGCAGGGAAAGGGGCTTGACCTGCTTGAACACGGTTCACTGAATGGAATGTTGGCTTTCTTTTACCTCTGAAGGCCAAATTCGAGCACAGGCTGGAGGTCATCATCTAAAGCCTTGGGAATGACTTCAGCACATTCAGCACGTGCAGGGGGTCTTGAGGGGAAGGTGAGGAGCAGCTGTCTGGTTGCTCAGATGACAACATGAAAGGGAAAGGTCTGGGATTTTAGCGTTCGCCACCAACAGTTAAGGCAGGCCTAAGGAGCAGCTGTTCTGCATCCAGGGTTAGGAACGTAGGTGAGAAGCAGGGGATCACCAGTAAGGAAACTGAAGCTGGTATTCAGTAAACAGAAGAACCCGAATCCCTTAGTGTCATAGATCTTGCGGGTTCTAGCCTTACTCGATACTAAAGTTGTTATTTTATAATAGATAGAATTGCTTAAATGTTGGGGAAATTATTTTTTAAATGCTGTATACAAGAACGCAGCTGTCAGCTGATTTTGAAGACATGCTTTATTAGAACTGATTAGTATTTGTAAAAAAAAATGATTTTCAATGTTTCCATCAGCATTTGTATTTTTCATACAGTTTCTTATTTGTGGAACACCCAGAGAGTATGAGTAGATGGCTTCCCGGAAGTTTAAGAGTTCCTTAGGGGAAGGAATGGTCCCATAGGCAGGTTCTCTTACAATATTAGTATTTAGGAGAATAATGAATCTGCCTATGTTTTTGGCAGAAATGTATAACTTCAGATATTAAGACATACCTTCATTTTATTGATAGAAACAATCTAGCTGGGAATATCTGGGTTGGTGGGGGTTTCATAAGATTGAGGTAGCCTTTAGCTTGCCTGTGCTCTTCAAGTGAGCGGCCATGTGAGTTCCCTAGACCGTCTAAGGAGCTTCTGAGGTAACAAGCTACAACTGAGTGTCCACATCGAATCTGGAACGTCTGTCTTAATTCTGGCTTTGCCAATAACATCACGTCAGCTTGTGACTAGTGCTGATTCTCTCTGATTTTGGTAACTCATCTGGAAAATGTAGAATTTGGTGAGCTGATCTCCAAGGCCCTGTCTCATGTTAAAATTCTATGAGGCTAGGAATATGGTTTGCCTCCAGTGAAGAGTCACCAAGTCGACCTTGGAAATCGCTTCATGCCAATTAATCTCTCTTCCCTTTAGTGGAAAATGAGCAGCAAAGGGTTTCATATTCTAAACCACGAATGTGTTGTCTTGAAACCTGTGTCCCTGCTACCTGATAAAAGTCAAGTTGTCTAAATCCATTTGTGTCCCCAGCAAATAAATGTACTCCCCACCCCCACACACCACATGCATACACACACACACACACACACACACACACACACACACACACACACACACACACTCGCCAAGTACTTGCTGAAAGTTAATTCTTGAGTCTGAGGTTGCTGGGTAAATCACCTGCTCATTACAGGGAAGCTGGGGGGCACAGAGGAGGTGGGTTTGAGCACGGATTTCACACTTATGTGATGCTTTTCAAAGCAGCCCTGCTGGGAAATCACTTTGATCAGCACAAAAAAAGAGGATCATTTTTGGCTATTCTTACATGGCAAAGCCCCACGGTGCTCTGACGGCTCTGGGAATGAGAGGTGCTGGCTGGGCAGAGTCTGTCTAAGCTGTCCTCCCTGTCCTTGCCTCTGCATAACTCCCACTCCCAGTGACCATGTGACCTTGTTCTTATTTCCCCCATGCACAGAAGCTCAGAATGTCCTCGTGCTGTTTGTCCCTTCAGCTGGCTGGGGTCCACCCCGACAGCAGCAAACCTCTACGGGGTTTGAGTTGATTTTGATAGGGTGCCAGGGATTCATTCCAAAAAGGCACATACTTTCATGTTTTATCTTCTGGGACAAAGGAGTCATCGGGTCAGACACACAGAATAAACAAGTCCAAGAGCTTACCTCTCACTCATCTCAGAATACTGCTTCCCACTGACCAGCCTTATGCTCTAAGTGACCATGGAAAGGAATGACGGGACTAAATGGGATTTCTTTGCTCTGTCACGATTACACGTTTTTTATTTTTGCCAGTTAAATGTTGCCAAATTCTCTAATCGCAGTGGAGGAATTCCTGTGCAGAAAGGGTAAAAACGAAGAGGACTCAATTCTAACTTTATATGTTATATAAAAATAAAGTTAATGTATAAATATAAAATACGAGATATACATATATTTTAAAATTGTGATAGGGTTTCATTCAGCTCAGGTTGGCCTGGAACTTCATGTAGTAATAACAACACAACTAAATTAATTAATTAAATCAATAAATTTATAATTGAATTAATAAATTTCCAATCTTTTACGATTCTAATTTAATTTAACTTTTCTATTTCACTGTCCTCCCTCCCTTCAGGCCCTCCCAACTTCCCTCCCTCCAATTCCTTCCATGTGCTCGCCGCTCTTAAAATGATAGCCTTTTTTTATTTGATGATTATTGCTATGTACGTATATAAATACAACCTGCTGAGTCCGTTTTTGGTTGTTTGTGTGTTTATGCTTTCGGAGCTGACCACTTTGTTTTGTATTATCCGCTAGGGGGCTCATCCCTGGGCGAGGCCAACCCCGGCTCTCTGTGCAGTCATTAGTTACTTATGGTTCTCTGTATAGGATTAGGACCCTGTGAGATTCCCACTTTCTGAGTTAGCGTGTCGGTTGATACTATCATTGTTTCAGGCCTGCTTATGAAGACATTTCTAGGAGAGACTGCTTTGTAGTAGACTTCCTGGTATTCCGGTTCTTACAATCTTTCTGCCCCCATCCTCCTCCTGCAGGCTTTCCTGATGCCTATGTGCAGGAGCTGTGATGTATAGGTATCCATTGGGGCTGGCTTGCTCATGATCCATTGATCTCTGGATTTGTGGTTTTCTGTGGCTGTCTCCATTTGCTCTAAAGAGAGGCATCTTTGATGAGCGGCAGTAGCTATGCTTCTCTGTGGCTCTAAGGATGAGATTTAGAATACAGTTAGGAATCATGCTGCCCTGGCAGAGTGGTGGGAGTAGACTCTCTTTTGAGAAACATGACGATAGTAGCCCTGGGAAGCTGCCTAGGTTTTCCTTACCAGGCATGATTTCCCTCCTGGCCTTACAGCCAATTAGACAGCTCTTGGCTACCACCAACATGTGAGCATCACTTATTGCACCTTTATGGATATTTTTCCACGTTGATCATTGTTGTGGTTCATAGGTGTTGCGACTGGGTGGGACCTTTCGATTGCTTCCTCACTTTGGCGGCTTGCATAATGTTTTCTGGTATCGTGGAAGCTAGAGGGCAGAGAAGAGGCTTTCAGGATAGAGCCAGCTCAAATCATCGCAGCCCCATTTCCTCAGTGTGTGGTGTCTTCAGAAGCAGACCTTTTACTTTCAACCTCTGAGAGGTAGCCAAGGGCAAGAGCAAGAGTCTGTATTGTTTGAGGAGTCACTTAGACTACCCTGACCAACCATTTTGAAGGAGATTTCTTATGTCTGGTACTGTGGTCTCTCTTAGTCTATGGTTCTTATGAGGAACACTGTCAGCCCAAGTGGTTGAACTTCCATAAATACACATCTGTGTATGTACATACACATACACGCACATATATGTATGTATGTGTGTATGTATGTATGTATGTATGTATGTATATATGTATGTATGTATATACACACTTATATGCATTGTGTATAATTTTAGGTACATATAAAATAATATGATTCTTTGAAGTTGTATCAAACAACCTTCGTGTTAATTGTTCCTCTTCCTCTTTCCTTCTGTGTTGACCTCAGCACTCCCCCCAGTGAGGGCCCGCCTCCTCATTTTCTGTTCCCCTTTCCTATCACTTGAATCCCGCCTGATAGTCTCCTCTCAAGCACTACCCCCCTCCCCACATCCATAACTCCTGTGTACTTTCCTGGTTTCTGTGGTTGCTCCACATTATATATTCACATCTGGAGCTAGGAACCATAGTTGAGAGAGAATATGTAGTGTTTGTCTCTTTGCTTCTGGGTTACCTCACTCACGATCATATTTTCTAGCTTCATCAATTTACCTGGGAATTTCATTATTTCAATTTTCTTTACAGCTGAATAGTATTCCATTGTGTCTATGAGTCACATTTTCATTATCCATCTGTCCGCTGAAGGACATTTAGGGTGTTTCCTTTCCTAGCAGCTGTGAAGAGGATGACAATGCACATGGCTGATCATTTATCCGTGGAGTAGGATGATGAGTCCTTTGGGCCAGGAGTGGTACAGCTAGGTCATATAGTAGATTTAGTTTGAGTTTTCTGAGGAGTCTCCATATCAACTTCCTGAGTGGCTATATGGATTTACATGCCCACCAACCTCATTAGCATGTGCCAGTGACTATTGGTCTATGTTTTAGTAGCTAGAAAGAAGACTTGAGAGGCAAATAAATAGAAAAAAAGTGTTGTGGTATGTCAATGTGACCTCTATGCTTTCACCAGAACTGAACCAAGAAGAACAACAAAATCCAAATCAATTTGTGCTCACTACTTACATGTGGATTACTGGCTGGAATTAGGGAAGCCTCTGACTGCTGCTAATTGGATTAGTTCCTTTCAGTCTGTCCTTGATCTTCCCACATCACACAAGCCGTCATTTGTAGGTTTAATCTTGATGTAAACAGAAGCTGGGCTTGGTGCTGTGGGCTTAGCTAGCTGAGACCACAGAAGAGAATTGGGTGGGCCCCCGTTTCGATGGGGTCACGGAGGATGTGCCCTCCACCCATACAAGGGACATGTACATATTAACAAAGATCCCACAAAATAGCCAAACCCAGCTGAGAGAAAGGAATGGGTTACTACTCAAGGGAGTTGCTTAGGCTATGGTATGGTAGAAATTTCTGGAAGGATTTTTTTTTACCTTTGACCTGACAGAGGCTTTACGAGAAGAAAGACTGCATCTCAGAGTCATGAGGGTATATCTAAGGAGAGCGAGTGGACTCCAAGCAGGGGTGATGCTTTGGAAGAGTGTAGTAGGGAGTGTAAACTTGTTTTCTGAAGAAGGAGGGAACACTCACCAGCACTTTGAATGGCAGAGGAAGAAGAGGAAACCCTGGACCATATATTTGAAGTACTGAAACTTAAGATCAAATCAACAACTGGTTAACCTTTCTTCTTAACTGACAAGATGGAAGATCAGGGAGGATGGGCCAAGACTCTTTTGCCCTGAAGAAAATCAACAGGCCTGATGAAATTGTTATTTGCTTGCTTATAGACACCAGCTTTACTTTCTGATACTAAAAACTTCTATTTCTTTCTTCCTCTTTCCTTAGCTAAGTCTTAAAGGGCAGAGATCAGTTCTCCCAAGGTGGAATTTGATGTTAGATCAGAAGTCTTGGTAGTTGTGGATTCTCTCCCCGCCCTTTGATCTCCCTGTGATGACTGTCACATATCAACAAACAGATTAGCCTATGGTCCACTGCCAGTTCCCAGGGGCACATCTGCCTGCATTGACTTGCTTGTGGAGACTTCCCCAGGAGCCGATCATCCCATTCCCATACCTGAACCCTGTCATCTGATCCTCCCCAAATGGGTGTTTCGCTTGTACTGACACAGGGAATGTGAGTCTAGTCCTTTTGGGTAAACAGTTCTGTACAGTTGAGGTGGGGCCAGGTTCAACAACCAAAGCCTGGGATTATGTTGTTTGTCTAGCATCCGCCTCCCTGGGGTGAGCTCACTGCTCAAGATGACACCCTTCCAGTCCGATCTCCGGGATAGAGGGTGGTGCTAACCGGGCTGTGGGTTGTGTTGCAACTGGGAATTCACCTCTTTTGCATGCCAGTCACAATCAGATGGAGTCCTTTAAGGTTAATTATTAATTAATATTAATCTACACATTAATAGAATGTGTAGATAAGCCAGGTGTTAAACTGCAAGTCTGTGGATGTATGATTCTCATTTTTAATTAGACCTGCTTGCTACAGAAGCAGGGATAATATCAACATGTATTCTTATTGTTGTTAGAGTGTGTGGCAAGGTAGATCCTATTTCCAACTTTAGAGTTAGTTTTAAAATTTGAACTGTGAATGGGAATTACTTTTCTGTCTGATCCCGCTGGTGCAGGTTATTGTTATGTTAATTCAGGTGTGTGTCTTCCCGGACCTTGTAAGTATATGAATCTTGTGTTCTTTTTGAGCAAATTGGATAGTTAATCCTTTAATCAGTTGTTGAGAGATTGCTAGAAGCACAGAGGCAGGCAGGACCTCTAAGCTCAGCAGTTTGAAGGTCATCATTGTTATTCATTTAGTGTTTCTCCTCAGTTTTCCTCCCTTCTGTTAAGTAGGGAAGTAAGCCGAATCCTTCAGGAAGGATAAGCACTTTATGGTCAGGAGAAAGGCGGGAACTTGGGAGGAGAAAGGTCCTTAGGATGCAAGTGATAGATGATGCTACTTAGGGGAGCAGTCCCCTGACCGACCCTGCCTCCTCCTGTCCTCACCCCCGTGTCCTCTCTGATAGGTAGGCACTCATCTTGAGCAAGCTGGCCATGTTGTCAGTTAACTTTTTCCAATTTTTAATTTTTTTTTTTGTGTGTGGATTCTGTGGGTAAACTTTTGTCAGTGTGTCCCTGAAAATCTTCATTGAGACTCCATAAGTTGCTTGGGAATAAATCTGAGAAAATTCTAACACAATACCGTTTATCCACATTTGTTTCTGGCTGCCACAGCAGGAAGGAGTTAAATTCATGCGAACGGTTAATGCAGCAGGTGGAAATATATATCAGGTCTTCTATGTGTGGGGAGACCCAAGCTTTGATTCCACTCTATTCAGGTTGATGAGGAACTGTGGCCAGACCTCACCTGGACATCTGTCTATAAGGTGTGTTTGGGCCGGGCGGTGGTGGCGCACGCCTTTAATCCCAGCACTCGGGAGGCAGAGCCAGGCGGATCTCTGTGAGTTCGAGGCCAGCCTGGGCTACCAAGTGAGTTCCAGGAAAGGCGCAAAGCTACACAGAGAAACCCTGTCTCGAAAAACAAAAACAAAAACAAAAACAAAAACAAAAACAAAAACAAAACAAAGAAAAAACAAAACAAAAAAAACCAAAGGTGTGTTTGGAATTGATTGATACTGCCATGGACCGTGCTCAGCCTTCTCCAGGTCTAGCTGACTAAAAGCATACTGTTTTCTAGTTCCTTTTTCTCCAAGGCCTCATTCCAGAGAGCTGAGGAAGACAGTTAGAAAGCTGCTTGTTCATCATGAGATCCAGGGGGAACAGTACCAACCAGATGTGGTTTCTAGTGTCCATCTGAACAAATGAAAACAGCTGCAGAAAGGCAGTAATGGGATTGAGATCCTCGTGTGGAAAAAGGATTTTTTCTTTTTATTTTCTTTCTTTTATATGTGTATCATCCCTTATGAAACAAAATCCGGACCCCAGTCAGAATCTGAAATGAATATAGAAGCCATAGAAAAATGATGTTTAACTCTTTCTGACCTTATTTCTCTTCTTCTTATTCTTCCTTCTCCTCCTCTTCTTCTTCTTCTCCTCCTCTTCCTCCTTTTCCTCCTCCTCCTCCTCTTCCTCCTCCTCCTTCTTTAAACTTGCTTTTTGAAATTCATACCAAGTCTAGAATAGGTCACCTGGCCTGGTCTCACACCAGCCCAGGTGGTTTAACTATTTTACTTTGGGCTTCATGTCACATAGATAGAGGTATTTATAGACTTCTCTGTTGGGCTTCCTCAGGAAGGAAGATTTCTCAGAAAACAATAAAAGGTCCCTGCACTGAGTAAGTGAGTGGATTTCTCCAGGTATAGTGATGACGATAATCATTGTTTGTATTGGGAAATGCCCCTGCCTTACTGCTGTGCCATGGTACCACAATCTGCAGACTCTCCCAAAGTGAGCAAGCTTGCACGACTACAACAATAAGTCAGAGTGGGAAGCCCAGTGCAGCTCCAGCAGCCAGAGTCACTGCTTCCGAGCTGGTCAAATGACACGAGTCAGGTCAATGGGAAAAAAACTTTAGGGGTGACCATCAAGAGAGACTTTCTTCCGTTCCTTCTGATAGGTGGTTGCCAGCTGACAGCCACAGTAATATGCTCATTACGAGTACTTATCTAAGATAAAGACGAAGCAGAGGAATATCCAAGGACTAGAGATGGTTGCACCTCTGAGGACATGATTCAGCCTCTGGATGCAGCTACTCCTGATGCCAACTGTACCCATAATGTTTAGTTATGTGAACAATCTATCATGAGGGAGTGGAGGTGGTTATCATTCTTTGAAACGTTGTCTACCCCCCCCCCTCCGCAGAATTGAAAAGAGAAAAGGTCTATGTTATCATTGTGTTTTTCTAGACTTTCTAAGAAGCCCATGTAAAGCAAGAGCTTTCTTGATTTCTTTAATCATTCTTTTACACATTGCCAGACCATCATAATAGGTGGTAGTTGCTGCTCTTCCCTCCCTGTTCCCCCCTTCTTTCTTCCAATAAAAAGCATGTCTGTCCTTTCTCATATAGGAGACTGAAGAGTAAGGACAAAACTTCTGATTATTCATGTGTATGTACTTGTATGTGTGTGCATATGTATATGTGTGTGCACATGTATATGTGTGTGCCTGTGTGTACCTTTGTGTGCATTTAGGTGTGTGTGTTTGTATGCAGGTATAGGCTCACACTAATTTCAGAAATGTAAAGCAAGCTTCAAATTTTAAGCAAGAAATTCTTTTAATTTCTTTTCCTGTACTGGGGATCAAATCTAGGGCTTAGTGTAAGCTGGGTAAGTGCTTTCCCATTGTGCTATGTCCCAAGCCCTTGAGTGAGAAATCCTTTGGACAGCCTGATACATCAAGTGAGGCTTGCCTACTCTTCTGCCTTGCCTTTCAAAAGTTAGCATGCTAACGAATCATCTGAGAGGCTTGTCGAAATGTAGATTCTATTTCAGAGGTCTGGGGCGGGGTCAGACAGTCTCATTTCTTATTAGCCCCTTGACAGAGTAGCAAATAAGAAAGGGGGATGGCGTATGTGTGGTTAGATCTGTCCAGAAAGATGTCAGGTCAGAGCATGTAGAAACATTCTGCTAAATCCCTGACTTGCTAGATGATGAAGATGTATTTTTCATGAGCAAATCTCAAACTTTATTCCAACAGAGATTAGCTTTAATAAAAGAGAACTTTGGGCACACGACGCCATGCCTTTCTTAGTCAATCAATCAATGAGTGTTTATAAGCCTAGTTCTTGGCTAAATACTGTTACATGTGAAAGGAATCAGGGACCAGTTCAGTAGACCCAACTTGATGAGAGCCAGTCACTTAGGAGAGCTCCCAAGATGCTCCCCTCCCCCCACCATCACAGTTTTGAGCTGACAATGAGGAATAGGGTAAGGTGGAGGAGCCAGTTGTGCCTCATGTGACCTTTACTTTCTTTTCTTTTACCCAAACTGATCCACCACATCTGAGTCAGGAGATAACTCTTGAACAGGGCAGCAGGATCTCTTCAGAGCCAAGTTCTTGTGTTGGATTCTCTCTCTCTCTCTCTCTCTCTCTCTCTCTCTCTCTCTCTCTCTCTCTCTCTCTCTCTCTCCACACACACACACACACACACACACACACACACACACACACACACACACAAACAGGTTTTCTCTGTGTAGCCCTAGCTGTCCTAAAACTCACTCTGCAGACCCAGGTGACCTAGAACTCAGAGATCCATCTGCCTCTGCCTCCCGAGTGCTGGGATTAAAGATGTGTGCCACCTCACCAGTGTTGCTAGATTTCTTTAAAAGAATATGAAATCCACTGCCCTAGTCAGGGTGATAATTGCTGAGATGAAACACCATGGCCAAAAGCAAGCTGGGGAGGAAAGGGTTGATTTGGCTTACACTTCCACATCATTGTTTATCATTGAAGGAAGTCAGGATAGGACCTCAAATAAGGCAGGAAGCTGGAGGGAGGAGCTGGTATAGAGGCCGTGGAGAAGTGCTGCTTACTGGTTTGCTTCCCATGGCTTGTTCAGCCTGCTTTCTTATAGAACTCAGGACCATCAGCCCAGGGATGGCACCACCCACAATGGGCTGGGCCCTTCCACATTAATTACTAATTAAGAAAGTGCTCTACAGGCTTGTTTATAGCCCTTTCTTATGGAGGCATATTCTCAATGTGGGTCCCTGCCTCTCAAATGACTCTTGTCCAGTGGTTCTCAACCTGTGAATCATGACCCCCTCGGCAAACCTCTGTCTCCAAAAATATTTACATTATGATTTATGACAGTAGCGAAATTATAATTATGAAGTAGCAACAAAGATAATTTTATGGTTGGTGGTCACCACAACACGAGGAACTGTATTAAAGGGTCCCAGCATCAGGAAGGTTGGGAACCACTGCTCTAGCATATGTCAAGTTGACATAAAATTGACCAACACATCTACTTATTTAAAAAATTTATTTTTATCTGAACCACAGGATTGAGCCTTGACAGTCTAGTCTAATCATATTACTTTGTAAAGAGGGAGACCTCGAACCAGAGTGGAGTTTGACTTGCCCCAAACATACCGTGAGTGCGATTGTAAGGCTCAGTCCTCCAAGGAGCCTTTTTTACTGCAGGAGAGAGAGGAGAGGCAGAGACACAGAGTGGCTGAGACTTGACGCTCTCTTTGGCAGCCAGCCTGCTTTTGACTCCTTCTATATCATGTGCTAGTGTGCTTGGAGCCTTTTAGTTTTTCTTTATGCCCAATTTCCTCATTCATACAAGGGGTGAGGTGGGATGAACTACTACAAAACCCCATTGTGGTGGGTGAGTATGCGGTGGGAAAATCTCTTAGATGACTGTTCCACAGTAAGCATCTAGCAAATGGGAGAAGCCTATTTGTACCTCTATGACAAAATGCCATAGACTACATCACCTATAAAGAATAGAAATTGGGCCGGGCGGTGGTGGCGCACGCCTTTAATCCCAGCACTCGGGAGGCAGAGCCAGGCGGATCTCTGTGAGTTCGAGGCCAGCCTGGGCTACCAAGTGAGCTCCAGGAAAGGCGCAAAGCTACACAGAGAAACCCTGTCTCGAAAAACCAAAAAAAAAAAAAAAAAAAAAAAAAGAATAGAAATTGGGCTGGAGAGATGGCTCAGCGGTTAAGAGCACTGGCTATTCTTCCAGAGGTCCTGAGTTCAATTCCCAGTGACGGCATGGTGGCTTACAACCATCTGTAATGAGATCTGGTGCCTTCTTCTGGCCTGCAGGGATATGTGCAGATAGAACACTGTATACATAATAAACAAACAAATAAATAAATAAATAAATAAATCTTTTAAAAGAAAGAATAGAAATTTATTCTTCATAGTTCTGGAGGTTGGGAAGGCCACTGATCAAGGTGCTACAAGAGTCCCTATCTGGTGACACCTCATTTCCAGCTTCACAGATGATGCTGTGCCCCATGTCCTCTCCTGGAGGAAGTAGCAGGGTTGTTTCCTGGGCCTCTTTCTTAAGGGAGCTAATCCTATCCGTGGGGGCTCCATTCTTATGACCTAATCACCTTCCCCAGAGTCCCTCTTCTAAATCCCATTAATTTAGGAGTTAGGGTTTCTTTAAATGAATTTATGACGGGGAGCATCCCCAGTTTAGAGCATAGCAATGTCTATTATCCTTATTCAATGAGATTCTCTGTGGTGGGGTTTTAAGGCTGCTGCTGAGGACCCTCTGCTGTCTTCCAGCTCTAAGCCTGAATCCCATTTACCTACCCGCCTTCGCCTCACACAAGTTATCGCATAAGTTAATCATACACATTCATCATGACCCTTCCCCTGAACACAACTCCCCCAGCCCTCCCAAGCAAAACAGATTGCATTTGACAGTGCGGCTTAAAACGTCAATATGCCCGAGAGAGTGATCATGGTAGTTTACTATCAACTACAGCGGACTGTCAACCCATCCTTCACCAGAAGAGGTTTTCGAGGAAGAAAAGTCCAAAGACTTTGGGACTTTGGGTGGTAGGGGTAAGAGGACCAGTTTGTCTAAGTCAACCTCATCACTGCTTTCCTTCCTCCATCTCTTCCTCCTCAAATGCTCTGTCTGTGGCCAGGGATGTGAGGATAATGGTGTGTTCAATTTTGGATCCCTCCTAGCCTGTAAAACTCAGTTGTTCTCTCTTTAAAACCTGCTCTGGAAAATGTCTGAAGTTGCTTAAGCATTGCTTAAATGCTAGACATCTTGATAAATGTTTTCAAACTGAATGACTGTTAACCCTAGAAGGTAGGTGAGATAATACTTCATGTTTACAGTAAAGAGAGCTTCAGAGACTTGACCAGTGTCTCATAACTAGGTACTGGTAAAAGTTTTAACTTAGAAAATGGACTCACAAAGACTCACTCATAAACACCTCATAGCCCAGCTCAACTGAAATCTTTTTTCAGATAATGCTTAAAAGCCTTAGCATGAGATAAAGATTCCTAAAGTCTCCAAATCTGTAATCCACAGGCACTGACCAGCTTTGTCACCGGTTTCTCAGGGTCATTCCCTCTCAGTTTTTTCTCTGAAAAGTCTCAGGCTCTTTTCCACATGTGTATTTCTCAGTTCTCAAGGGTTTTCTTGGCTCAAAGTCCATGGCTGAGCCCCAATAAGTACATGGAGTACGGTAACTCAGTTAAGTGGTGTGGGGCACAAAGCCAGGCTCTCCTGAGGGGGCTCTTGATAGGATCCATCTCACCGCACAGAAACTCAGAAGAGAGGAGCTGCTCTTTTTTGGGACCTCTGAGAGCTGAAGCTGCACATAGGCTCACAAAACAGGGTCCCGCTCTGACATGTGAAAACTGGCAGTCACCTCATCACAACTGTGTCTCAGCATGTGTGAAGGTCAAGCAGTCTTTCTTCTTCCTTCCCTCTCATTCTCTTCTTCTTTGAGACAGGATCTCATGTAGTCCAGGCTAACCCCAAACTCCCTTTGTAGCTTAGGATGACCTTGAATTTCCAATCCTCCTGCTTCTACCTCTTGAGTGCTGATATTATGGGTGTGTACCACAATAATATTATAGCTGTACCACTATATCTAGTTTATGCAGTACTGGGGATCAAACCCAGGGCTTTGTTCCTGCTAGGCAAGTGTTCTACTATCTGAGCTACATCCGCAGCTTTAAAGCAGTGCTGTAAGAAACACCATCTGCAAAATTTGATCACAATATAAACACTAAATATTTATTTAAGCTTCTTTTTCCCTCTGCTACCATTCCAGAAGCAACTCAGTCACGGGGATCAGATTTTTGCACATATACAACAAAATACTATAGGAACATAGTGTATATCAAGCATCCTATGGTGTGCAAACAGTTAAGCCCTGCAACTTAATTCTTATGGAAATTATTTTCCTTAGGACCGAGATGGCATCTCAGATTAGAAATAGTGACTTATGGCATTTAACCAATTTGTCACAATTCACACAACTTGTAAATGACTTTGGAATCAGATAGAACTTCATATTCACTCTTGACCCTGACAGCAGTTGCAATGTTTTGCAGATGGTTTCAGGGTGGCAGCCAAGGCTTCATGATCAGAACTTGCTCTTTAATGTGGAGATGCTGAGAAATGGTTGAGACCCTGAAGAAGTGGGACCCAGTAGAAGAGCCTCAGATCACAGAGGAAACTGCCTTCAGATGAGATTAAGGTGGCTCTCCTGGGACTCTGCAATCTGCTGAGAATGAGTTGTGATAAGCATAAGCTTGGCCCCAAACTGCCTTCTGACTTTGTGTTTTGTGATGTGACCTCTTCCGTACACATTCCCATCATTTGGCCACTAGCCACTGTGAGATCGTCACCAGAGCCAAGCTTAGGCTGACATTATACTCTTTCATTTCCAGAACTGAGAGTCAAAGAAAGCTCTTTTCTTTATGAAGTTAGCCTGCCTCAGATATTTTACTTAAGTGTTGGAAAACAGGCCAGCAGCAAAATAGTTATTTGTGCAACTTCTGATTGCTGCTTGAGATTGCTAAGTTTTGATTTCTCTACTAAATGGGGATGGGTTGTTGGGCCGATTAAGTAAAACAGTAAAGATCATGTTCTGAGCACGGTGTCTAGCATAATACATATGCCCAACTTGTGGTACCTGCACTGTGACCCCACTGTAGTGTTTTCTAATTGTTTTCTAATTGCTAACTGTTCTCATGACCATTCTCCCTTCTCCTGGCAGCAGTGAGCAGTGAGCTGTCTGTGTTTAGTCAATGCTTGGCACAATACTTGAAAATTGGGATGTTTCATCAGTTGAGATATTTAATGAAACATGGAGTGAGTGAAGGATGATAACATCATAAGACTGTGGAATTCACTGGTCAATGAACTTCTAAACTGAAATACTGGGGAGCCTTGTTGAATGCTCTCAACAATGACTGCTTAAAGTGGACAGGAAGAAACTACCTGAAGGAGGCTCCTTGGCCAAGAACATTAAAGTGATTCTATGAATAGATAGATGACTCATTTATTCTTTGTTTGTACATGTGTGTGTGTGTATGTGTGTGTGTGTGTGTGTGTGTGTGTGTACAGCTTTGTATGTGTACATGTGTGTGGATATCAGAGGACAACCTTGGGTGTCATTCTTCTGAAGCTGCCCACCTTGTTGTTAGAGACAGGGACTATCATTGGCCAGGATCTCCCTGATTAGGCAGAGCCAGTTGGCCAGTGAGTTCAAGGGATCTCCATGTCTCCACCTCTCCCATGTTGGATATCAAATGCACACCGTCATGGAAAGGTTGACCTTTTTACTTTCTTTAACGTGGGTTCTGGGAATCAAACTCAGGTCCTCATGCTTATTTAGCAAGCACTTTCCTGACTGAGACATCTTTCCACCCTTATAGGTGACTTGTGTGCATATGTGCATGTGTGTGGAGGCCAGAGGTTAATGTTGGGTGTCTCCCTCAATTCCTTCCCACCCTGCTTTTCAGACAAGGCCCTCCCTGAACCTGGAGCTTACTGGTTCAGCTAGACTAGTTGGCCTGTGAGCTCCCAGGATCTGTCTTTCTACGCCTTCCCAGTGCGGGATTACAGGTGTGTGCTGCTGTGCCTGCCTTTTTATGTGGGTTACAGGAATCTCAGCCCTGGACTTCATGCTTGGGCAGGAAGCACTTTACAAACTGAGCTGTTCCCCTAGTTCTGTAGGTGACTTTTGAAGCCACTAATCCACAGGGAAGCAGGAAGTTTCTTTGACCTTCCCCAATCTTTCCCTGCTGTCTGAGTCTCTAGCATTAGGAAAGGCTTCCTTTGGCTTAATTAGTGTTTAGGGCAGTATAATTGCAATTTCAAAACAAACACAAAACTAACAAAGAGAAAGCAAAAATAAGCAAACTCCCAGATGTGCATTTCTTGCTTGTTTTCAACACTGAGAGAGAACATATGACCTAGGGTGACCGTTATTCAGGTGGAGGAAGATTCGCCAAATCATCTTGAGTTCCCTCTCTTCTAGGATGCATTAGGGGAAGGAACATTGAGAAGAGCTTAATGGAAAGTTTTTATGGGCCAGATTTGAACAGTAGTGTTCATCACTTCTGTCTGTATACCATAGCCAGAATCCAGTCACAGTCACACCAGACCACAAGGGATTCTGGGAAATGCAGTACTTGGCCTAGATAACACTTTATTTATTTGATTCAGTGTCTTGGGAGCTTGCTATGAAACCAGGTTGGCCTCAAACTCATAGCGCTCCTCCTGCCTCAGTCCCCAAAGTGTTGAGATTACAGACTTACACCCCCACACCCTAGTTTGTAGGCTTCCATTTTTCTCATGGCGATTGTGCAATAAATAAACTGAAATACATTGTGACCCATAAGCTGTCTTTACTGTTCTTTGAAAGGAGTCAATGCCTTGAAAGGAAAGGAAGGTTCAGTATACACTGTGATGTGCTTGCATGAGAAAGGAGAGCCTTAATTAGAAAGTGTGTTTTAAAGTGTGTGTGTGTGTGTGTGTGTGTGTGTGTGTGTGTGTGTGCGCGCGCGCGCGCGCGCGCGCGTGCACGTGCGCGCGCACTGAGAGTCCACCCATGCCTGTGGGGGTCTGAGGACAACTTGCAGGAGTTAATTCTCTTATTCCATCATTTGGTTCCCGGTGATTGAACTCAAATCTTCAGGCTTGGTGACAAGAACCTTTACCCACTGACACATCTTGCTGGACGACCCATCATGGCATTTTCATACATCCGTGTCTCTCATTGGCCCTCCTGTCCCTTTCTCCTCTTCTCCTCCCTATCCCCAACAGCTCCCCCTCTACTTTTGTATCATATCAGTTCTACTGCTTTCTCGTTGTCTCTTCAGAGCCCTCCTTCTCCTCTTAGGCTCTCTTTCCAGTTTCATGATCTCTTCCCACACCCATCCACACATATATATGAAATTTTAAATCGAGGATCCACGTAGGAGAGAGAAATTCGAGTTTCATCTCAGAAAAGATTGTAGTCAAAGATTAGGAGCCTCCAGAACTGAGTAGGACAGCGTGTGGGGAAGGTCCTTGACAGACTAGTCTCTCATGGCGCCGGCCGGACTCTTGTCTGTGAGAAGTGAGGCTTTGGGAAAGAGGACAGAGGAAATGGAAAATAGAGACAAAAAGTCACTGAAGTCTCCCTTTGCCAAGCATAAGAGATGGCTGTACCACAGGGGAGCAAAACGACACTTGTGGGCAGCTCTGTGACGAAGCATTGCCAAACCACCCAGGGGCTGTGCTCAGGTGGTAAGGGCTGTGGAGACAGTAAGGACATGTTTCCCCCTGGCTGCTTTCACTCCTTCTAGAAGGAAGGCTCATTATGTCTCTAGGTGGATTTTATAGTTCTGGACTTGAGCCTAAAAGTCGCATGTGGTTTTCAAATAGTCATTTTATCACACCCCATGATTACTTCCATTATGTGTGGCTAACATTGAGTCTTTTCAGATTTAGTAGGGATATAAAAGGTTTAAATCAGCCCGATATCAGATGTGTCTGGGATTCCGTTTCTTGCATGCACAGTGTAAATAAGCACTGATGAAAAATATTTTAGTTCCAAATTCTGCCACCCCAAATCCTACAAATATGCACATTAAAGCCCCGTAATCCCCCCAAAGCCCTTTTACTTGTAAATAACACTATCTTGTTTTCCATCTCAGATTTCTTCTTCTGCAATTACACAATATTTGGTTTCCCCTTTTTAGGCACTTTAAATTAAAACTTATTTCATTTCATAATTACAAACATTCATTCCGAGTAAAGACTAATCTAATGGGAATTCGGTTCCAGTGATCTTGTGATACCATAGCCATCCATCTCCTGGCTAATGTCTTAGCTCTACCCCAGCTAAACATTCGCATTTGGAAAGTTTTATCCTTTTCCTTAAAATAATAATGCTTTATTAAGAGCACTGAGTGATTTGATTTTTTTTTAAAATAATGACTTAAATCAAAGACTTCAAGATATAAAGAATTTAAAGGGTGAGCCATTCCACCCTCTTAGTTTGGGGTTATTTTATAACTCCCATGAGTTCTAGAGTGGAATGTTGCTTGGAAAATGTTCATTATTAAGTTAGTTTTCAACTGTTTCCTGGAAAAGGAGAAAGAAAATATTCTTTGTCTGGGTATCTTAATAGGTGATAATTTTGAAATATTAGATAAAGTATGTGTTATTGATACTCTTGAGTATGGGTAGAGTGAAAATGAACATGGCTGACTGACCATTCAAGAATAGAAAGTTAACACCTAGGTACACACAGTGTTTATTAACTGAAAAATACATTGGAGAAAATGCCAAAGGCAATGTTTGCAGGGTAATCACTGTTTATTCATCACAGCAATAAAAAACACTCACAAGCAAAATGTTTTAAAAAACAGGGGTTTATTCTGATGGCTCCAAGTTCTGGGGCTAGTGACATTAGCTGGGCAGTTTCCATTTGCTGAGGTCCCTTGTGTGACAATAGTTACCTTGGCAGCTGAAACTAGAGATAGCCTAAGGATTTACTGTTCATACATCCCCACTAAAGACTGAGCTACCTAAGGGCTGATGGTCCCTTCCTTCCTTCCTTCAGTGCTGGGCTTCTTTGTCTTCTACATAGCATAGAGGTCTTGTGGTGTGACAAAGTCCTGAAAGCAGTCACTCTGTTCTCATGTTGGCTCGTTTTCCCACAGGGGGAGAGCTCCAAGAAACCCATTTAACCTGGACAAGGGCCTTTAACTTGCTTTGAAAGACCTCAAGGTTCACTTCTGCATTATAAGTGCATCAAGGGGACAGCTCTGGTCTGATGAGAGATAATTACCCAGAGTGCTGAGTAGAGAATGCACAGTTCATTGGAGGACCTTCTATAGGTCAAGTGTCTACTAAGTCCTTCTTGATGGGTGACATGCCATGAGGGTGTGTGGTAGGAGGGAAGAGAGAAGAGAAGCGTTCTTAGTTGGGAGTAGCTCACGCTGTTAGAATGATTGCTGTGTTGGCATGGGATCCTCAATCACCCTGATAACGCTTGGGGTTGACTTAGGCTGGGGCAGGAGGAGAGGGGTGTTAAGTGCTCTTCTGTGCCAAGTTTTATGTTCATCACTCTAAACAGTTACTGTCTTTGTTGGAGAGACATTAGTTGTCATGGTCAAGTCTTTGGTGACATCATCACTCATGAGGCTAAATCACTTAACTTCGCTGTCTTAGTTTTATCACAGAGAACAAAATTGAGGGCCTTTGTTTGTGGAGAGAAACATTCAAGTCTCATTGTGCTTTTACACATGTATTATTAGTTTTATGAATTTATTAATCAGTGAGTATTTTTAAAGTATAAAAGCTTTGTATTCAAACTCTTGATATACTGTTTATATTACAAATAAATTTGAAAGTTATGAATTTAACAAATTATATTTTCCCAAACATGTAAATAAGAGTTGCTGGTAAAAGCTAAGATCCCTAAATATTTAATTAAAACTGCAAGCTCAACTTATCACATTCTTGTAAATGTTTAAAGCACCCTATAAAGCAGAGAGCATGCATATGTTAGTACACATACAGTACTAATCCAGACTCTTACACCAAAGTCTAGCACAAAATGAAAATGTCTTTTTTTTTTCGTTTATTCACTATCTCCATTCTCATTCTATCTATTTTGTACCTGGGAGAATAGCTGATGCACTTATCCATCTGGCATGACCTTCCCAACTCACTGAGGTTGTAGATGTGGGTGAGCATCCTTTATCTCATGCACCCCAATCAGAGGCCCCCATTTCTGTTGCTATGCTCTCTGAATGTGTGCTCCCACTATGTATACATTACAATTGAGTGGACAAGGTGACAGCATCCCCACTTCCATGGACTATTATTGTACATCAGTGAAAAATAAATGAAAATAAATGGAGGTGAGATCTTCTCAGGGCGATTATGTCATGGAGTAAGAAACTCGATGGATGAGGTTAGGCCTGATAAATGAACTTGATGGGGATAGGCATGTTCTCTTCACACCCAGATGGTTGTACCTGCAAGGACTGGGATTTCACCAGACGTTGAATATGCTGACAACTTATCTTGGATTTCTCATCCTTCAGAATAGTGAGGAATACATTTCTGTTGCTTATAAACTACCTACTGTGTGTCATTTTGCTACGGAAGGGCCAAGGCACTTATCCCTATTTTCCTTTTCTTCACAGCACTTTCGGCAGATGGTACTCACATTTTCCTCAGTTACTTTTGTGTCTCTGCATCTATGTGAGAATATAACCCCGAGGCAGACAGATGTAGATTGTTCACTGCTGTATTCTCTGTTTCTAGTGGAGCAACTGGTACACAGAAGTTCTTCACCAAAAGTTGTAGAATTAAATTTGTAGAATTAAAGTTGTAGTTATTAAATTCTGGACCAGGATATTCAGGCCTCTTGGACTCAGGTGTTTTATTATTATTATTATTATTAGTAGTAGGGGCTGTAGGAATTGTGAGTTAGCTACCCAGTCAAGCAGGCTGGGATTTATGCCAGATATTGTCCAGGACCTGGTGAATTGTTTGAATAATTGGTTTTGATCAAGGTAATAGTCCTTAGGCTTCTTGACCAAGCATTCCTTCTGAATCACCCTGATTTATATCCTGTCTTTATGAGAACTGGCACAAGTCTATGTTAAAACTGCTTGCTGTGAACTGGGGCGGCCACTTTGCCAATCACAGCTAAAGCTTTGGGTCAGTTGGTTACCGCGAACCAGCCAGTTCCTTCCTCATTGGCATCAATATGTGCAGAGTAATATCAAACTTTCACCACAGGGCTGAAAGGATTAGACAGTTGGTCCAGAAAAGGTGAGTGAGTCAGTGGCCCCACACACTGGGCGCTCTTGGTCTCACTGGAGACATTCGTTTTCTATGCTAGTGTGCAGGAACAATTCTTTCCACGTCTAAGTGACAGGATATGTTAACAGGCACTTTGAGACAGCTTCTCAATAGCTTGTTCATTGCATTTTGTGCCCCTAAAACAAAGTGCCTGCCTCTCCAGTAAGGTGGGAAACAGATACAGAGCAATGAAAACATGAATGGCTGCCAGAGTGGAAGAGATTTAGCAAAACTCAGGGTCGTCCCCTTCTGCATAGATCTTTGGTCTATAGATTATTGGAACAAGTTCATGAGGGACCGGTATTTGTTGATTACAGTGTATATTCCTAACTCTTGCTCTCTTACTTATTTTCTCGTAAGTAACTTGAACTTGTTTTTTAAAAGATGTAGCTCAGACAACTGAAGAAACCATCGAAAAGGCACATAGGTAGCAAGTATCAGCACTGAGAACTCCTGTGTGACTGTCTCCAAACTAATGGGCCTTGTCCATATTCTTTGTTTCAAGGAGCAGGCCGCAGGGCTCTAAATGACATTTAGTGCATCCCTCAAATGTTCTCATGGCTTCATCTGGCCACTCATCATTTCATTCTCATTTAAATAACTGTTTTATTTATTTATTTATTTATTTATTTATTTATTTATTTATTTATTTATTAACTCTATTCTTATTGAGTACATTTTCTAAACAAAACTTATATCCAATCTGGTTATACACCCAGTGGCAAATATAATTGAGGCAAATGGTATTTATTTATTGAATCAAATGTAAAAATATTATATGTATATGGCTTATTTGCTCCCATATAATTATATTACTATTCTAAAATGACAGGGTAACAGAGGTAGAAACAAAGGTATATACTTATATTCAAGTTACTTTTGCTGATGGTTACAATTTGTCCTTCAAAACCCTTTCCAGTCTTAAAGTTTTGGATTTCTTAAACCAATATTGTATACTAGAACTTCTTTGTGTGTATTAATTTGTTAGTGTTATTTTTTCATCTTTTTGTTTGGTTATTAGCTCTACAGTGTGTGTTCTATGAACTCCTGGTCATGTGTTTTGGCTCATTTTTATATTGATGTTTTCTTATGTATTTGTAGGAGAATTTTTTTTAACACAATAGAAATACTGACCTCAACCATGACATGTGTTACGAATGTTTTGTTTAACACAGTCTGTCATCATCTTTCAACCTGGGTGGCAAAATCTATTTCCCTAGAAAAATTACTTTGTGAATATCATATCTAGAGAGAATATGATCTGTTGTGAATATTGGTCCAATCTTCTGGAAATAATACCTAATTTAGTAAATGAGAGGGCAACCCTAGAAGGCATAGTAATATAATTTTTCATTAAGCAAAAGAATAAGACTGTGTTATAGACAACAAAGAAGTTTTAATAGAAATTCCACCCAAATTAGATTAAATTGAAAGGATTAGAGAGAAATATCAGAATACACACACATTCGAGATTTGATATACAAGGAGTAAGCTAGAATATATAGAAAAATTGTCCCTTTGTGTCTCAGCAAAGTCACATTCTAAAAAAGTCCCCTTTTCTGCTACCAAACCAATCTACAGGACAACCTTTAAAAAAAAAAAACCACAACAACCTTATCTTTCACAGTATCATACCTATAGAGAATGTTCTTTCATCAAAGTCCTCCCTGTTTATACTTTCTTAATCAACCCTCCTCTCCCACTGAGTTCATTCTTCTGAATCTCCCTCCTGTGTCTATGTCTTTTTGCATTGTTTTGTAATCCACCGCCCTCAGTAAGGGTTGCTGGATGAGCATGGCCTGGGAGTTCCTCACTTAAGGGTAACGTACCCGTGGCCACACCACTGAGAGCCGTGTCTCCATTTCCTGCAACTATTAACTGACCATGGCTCTTGGGGTGGGGTGGGGCCTTATAAGCCCCTCCCCCATCCACGATGCAATATTGATGGGGCCAGTCTTGTTCAGGCAGCCACTGTTGCTGTGAGAGCTGGGGGATGGGAAGGCGTGCTTCAGGACAATGTCTTATTTACGTGTATACAGATCTTCCTAACCCTTGCCGTTCATTGATCCCAACTGGCCCAGGAAAGGCAAGTACTAAGTAATTTGATTGTCGTAACTATTATGGAACAGTTATGAGGCTCTTTTTCAATTTAGACTTGAGTGGTGTGTTTGACACCTCAGCCTCAGTTTCCTCCTCTATAAAATGGGAATAAAATGCCTACACTGCCATTGTTAAGATTAACATGAACTAAGATGCATGAAAAGCCTACTCATTGCTATAAATCATAAATTGTTTGCTATGACAGTCCATTCATTATGTGATTTTCAAATAATGAATCCATTAATCAATTCAGTTACCTTCTTCTGAGGAAATGAGGCATGGGGGGAAGGAAGACACAGGTTCTGTTTTAACAGACCTTAAAGTCTAGTGATTATAATTAGCATTTATGTAACACGGTAGGGCTGAAGAACATTCTTACCTTCTATATTATCTACCCATCCATTCATTCAGCCATGGAGCTGCTCTGGTGATAAATCAGACATAACCCTTGACTTCACAGTGAGAGACAGGCAAGGCACTGGCTGAAATATTTATAAGTTGTAGTTCTTGCTGGGCAGAAGGGTAGCCTGGGATAGGGTGGAGGAAGGTATGGTGAGGAGTGTGGATGTTGGGAGACTGGATGGAGAATATCATCCTGAGGCAGCTGAGATCCCCGAGGCCAGGGAGTTGACCACGTGTAGAAATGGAAAGGGTAACTCCCAGGGAACAGTCTCTGTGTCCAAAGATCCAGCAGGAAGTAACTGCAGAAACTTCTGGGCGGGTGCATACAAAAGGCAGGAAGTACCCCAGACTTAGAGTGGCTGATCGCGCTTACTCGGTGGGACTGGCAGTGCTGTGCCAAGGATCCCAGATTTCATTCTGAGTCCAGTGCAAAGCCAATGAGGCTTCTAACCCAGGGATTTGTGAATGACGAGAAGAGCTCCCTTTACCGCTCGGAGAATGGTTTGGAAGGAGGGGCGGAAGTGAAGAAATGGCTCAAGCAGCTGTTGGGTTGGCCCAGAATGAGGGATTTATTTATGGCCAATGGCATTCGTTAAGGAGAAGAGCAGTGTGCACACCTACTCTTCCCCGACTGAACTCATTTCATCCTTGGGACCCCGGCGCTGTGTAAGAAGAGGTGCTAAACCATCGGGTTCCAGGGTGGCTGTGCCCTGTGCCAGTGGCTTTGAAGGTTGAATAGAAAGGATCCTGGGAAGTAAGTCACCATCCTGTAGATTGATTTCAGTTGCTTCAGATAGATCCATGTCAAACTTCTAGACTTCTGGATTCGGGGTTACTCTGCTAGGGCTATCATTACTAAGTATGGTAAACCTGGGGGCTTTGAATAGCGATTTATTTTCCCCACTATTCCAGAGGCTGGAGTCTGAGATCGAGGGGTCAGTATGGTGGTTTATTCCTGAGGACATCTTCTTTCCATGTCTTTACATGGATTTTGCTTTGTGTGTGTCTGTGCCCAAATAGCCTCCTCTTACTAGGACTTCAGTCACATTGGATCGGGGCCCATCTTAATGATGCTATTTTAGTTTAATTGCCCCTTTAAAGACTCTATCTCAAATACAGTCACATTCTGGGGTACTAAGGGTTAGGATTTGAGGGCTGGGTATAGTTCAGCCCCAAACAATCCCAAAAAGAAATCTGGTTTGGGGCACTTGGGTATGGTTGGGGCCTAGTTAACTTATTTGCAGCACATGTTGGAAAAGTTACATTTTTCTTGAGATTGCAGGAAAAAGAGGTGGTTTTGTTTTATAGTTAGTGTCTACTATAATGTCTTAAATATCCCCTCAAACGATTGTTTAGTGTGTTCTCTAAGCCTTTTTACACCATTCGGCTACTCTTAATTGTCACGTGATTTATCCTGTCCTTCCTTAAAGGTAATAGTTTACTTCCTCTTCACCTAGTCAAATTTGGAAAAAATGTAGTAAAAACAAGCATGGGCTGCTGTTGATATTCTGCACTTGCAATTATATGTGCCTTTCCACTTGCCCAGTTCTGTCTACGAGAAGTAGGAACTTTCAGGCCTGTTTCGTAGCTGTTATGGTTGGAGGTGCCACCTCCTCTACTGAAGCAACCGTGGACAGCTACGGCTGTTCAAGAGGGATTAGAACGTCTCTCCTGGGGCACAGCTCTTAACCATAAAAAGGAGACAGTGTGGGGAAGAAGTGGTCAGTGAGAGAAGGGACTTGGGTCCTTGAGGGACAGGGGAACCTCCAGAATCTCCCCATGATCTCTGCCAACTCATATCTTCACCCTGACTCACAGGTCAAAAGTTCAGGTTTCTTTTTCCATTGCTGGGGAGAGAGGTTTATTTTTTATTTTTTATTTTTTGACAGTGTCTCGTGTATCTTGTGATATGACTGAAGATGCCCTTGAACTTCTGATCCTCCCGTCTTTACTTCTCAGGTGCTACTATTACAGGTGTGCACTGTCGTGTCCAGTTTTCTTGTTGCTGGAGAGTGAACTCAGGGCTTTGTACATGCTAGGTAAGCGTTCTACCCACTGAGCTACATTTCCAGCCTAAGGGAGATTTAATAATCAGTGGAATTCAGTTGACCCTTGACATTGGCGTGTCCCTGCAAATTTTGGATGAGCTGGTTGGAAGACTTTGATGCTAACAAGGCCCACATGTATCCACCAGCCCTGCTTAGTATGGAATGGTGACTCCTTCCAAAGTCCTGTGTACCTCCCATGAGTTATTACAATTGCTCACAGAAATGACTCTTGGCATCAGCTGCATCACATTCTGCAGCGATAAAGACATTTTCGATGCTGAGATCTGGCCACAGCCTGTGGTGTTAGGCAGGACTCAAAGATGAATAAGGCCTTGCTGATCTTTCAGACATCACCCACCAACTATAGTTGAAGTTTCTCTGACTCTGGCTTCTCCCAAACGAGACAAATAGGGACAATGTGGCTGCGCCACTGTTAACCATGTGACTTCTCTGAGATTTGGCTTCTACTATTGTAAAGAGGACGAATATCTCTTCTGTGGGGTTGATAGCTCAGTGAGCACCTGAGAAGGAGTGACTGTTTCCTTCCTTGCTCCATCCTTCCTCATCCCACTTTCACCAGGCTCTCCCCAAGATAATCATTTACATTCTTAAGATGTGTAGTGTCTTCACACAAGTTTAGCACACCATTATCTGCTTTTGGGGTTTCCTTTCAACCTTGCCTGTAACCCCCAAGCAGAAAGTTCTGTGTCTTCTTAGAGGTTTAAAGGATAGGGTGGCCTTGCAGAGGTTGTTGAAGGACTAAATGAAATGAATGTATTTTGAATTCTTATTGCAGGGCTGGTGAGATAGCTTAGGGAATAAGCTTGTCACACAAGTCTGGTGACATGAGTTCAATTCTAGGAGCCAGTGGTGGAAGGAGGGAACCCTCTTGTGAAAGTTGTCCTCTGACTCCCATGGCAAATGTGTAAGTGTATATATATACATATACCCATATATATATATATATATATATATATATATATATATATATATATATATATACCCTCCCCCTACAGACACCAGTAATAAGTAGTAAAGATAATTCTTAGCACAGTTCCAAACATGTGTAAGTACTCAATGACTGTTACTATTCTTGATGTGTATATATATATATATATATATATACACACACACACACACACACACACACACATATATATATATAATATTGTGAATAAAACCTTCAAATAATGCCCAACATAGAGAAATTACTCAGTAATTGTTATTAATATTTTTTGCTATTGTCATGAAACCCTTTTACAACTCAACACTGATCTTTCAACCAGCCCCGTGCCTTTAAAGGAACATATCAACCCAGCCCCAAGATGCAAATATTCAATAAAGATGAGATGTTAATCCACAGTCCCAATTTCAGCAGTTACATGACTTGCTTATTTCTGCTGTCTCCCTTGCTCCTTCATAGTTTGCTTTGTTTATGGTCCCATGGTTCCTGGCTTCGAAGTTTGGTTTTTACATCCGGTCTGTGCTCATCTGAAACATATATGGCTTATGGCCATCCTGATCCTTCTGTATCGATGTGGCAACTCTGTTTACATCTTACCTCGTCCCTGACTCCCACAGACTTCTGCTCTTTTCCTGGCCTCATTGGGTTTTAGACAAAATCTTCCCCTGGCCTGGATTTGGTCATGAGTAAGTCCTTATTCTACAAGTTGCCTTCTTATTCATTCTCTCAAAAATTTCATTTGCTACGAAACTCCTTCTTGGGTACCAACTTTAACTCCTTAGGTGAAGGACCTTCTTTTCTGCTGGTTTTCTAGACTAATAGGAGGATGATATGATCAATTCACTTTGTAGCCCCAGTGAGAAGGTTGCTAGCTGCTCCTTGCTCTTATAATGTTAGCAGTCGTGTCCACTCTGACTCTGTAACTTCCTGGCACTTATTTTTATGAAAATTGCTTTCCAGGGTCTGGTCTAGTGATTAGGAGGGGCATCAGCCCAATGGGTAGTGCTCAGTGAGACACCCTTGGCAAAACTCACCTGGGTCCATGCCAGAATGTCTAGAGAGGAGAGACTACAGCTCTTGCCAAGGCCCCGAGTCCCAGTGCCGGCCCATGAATACTTACTGCTGGTGAAGGGGTTTAGGCAGTCCTAATTTTAATAAAAGTTTGATTGCATAGTTAGCTTACTACTTACACTGGTTCCCCCTCCCCTCTCCTCCTTCCTTCTTCTCTTTTCTTATTTTCTCTTCAGAAATCATTATCTCAGGATGTAGCCCAGTCTATCTTCAAACTCCTCTTCCTAAGTGCTGGGGTTGTAGGTGAGCTTGGATTATGCTCAGTGATACACTACTCTTTAAAAATTATTGATTGATTTTATTTTATGTGTATGAGTATTTGCATGTGTGTATGTCTTGTACACCACGTGTGTGCCTGATGCCCACTGGTTTGAATTTTACCATCTCTTATAGCCTAATATCAAATGTCATTTGATTTAGACACTTTAAATTCTTACCCAAATAAGCTTAGTAAATAAGCAGGAGGACTTAGCTTTCTGTGACAGATGCCCCTCTTACAAAGGGGCTTCCTGTTGACAATTAATACAACTGTGGTTATGCTGTGTGAATCTCTTGAGATCTGAATATATATATATTCTACACTGAGAGGCAGACAGGAAGCTTATAAAAGAAAACACACATATACCCTTCAGTAAAAACAAGCCCACATTATCAGGCAGAAAGGCAGCCTTTTAGCTGCCTCAATGCTTTTTGAAAGCTTTCAAGCTACACAGAGAGTGATTTTGGTTTGTGTGGCTGAGATGCTGGAGAGTGGGGCTGTTTCATTAGTCAGGGAGGAGTGATAACGCTGTGGTACTTCTCCAGTTATTGGGCACTTTATGTTAATAACCCCTGATGGCTCGAGTGTTTAGGTGTATGTTTCCAACTCCATGTAAAATACCATGCCATTAAGGATTTAAACACATTCTAATTTAATTATGGCGCAGGGCTGGGTCCAAGTGATCCTGTGTTTTTGTTGGCTAGTTTTAATATTACAAATTTTGAATAAGGAGAGATTTATTTTCTTTACTCTCTGCTCTTTTTACTCTGGATTATTAAAAACCCTAATCATTTAAAAGGGTGCAGATTTGGAAAATGGAGTGCAATTGAAGTTGTGGAAAATTCTAGTTTTCTTCAGTGCTGTTTTATTCTCTGTTTTGAGATGTGCCAAGAGTCCTCCTGTCCATGGTGAACTGTTTACTCACTTTTTAAAATCCTCTTATTTTGTCCTTAAACAACATTCCATTTCTTGAATGGGGATATTGAGATCATAAACTTCTTTGACTTAGATCTTATGATCTAAAATGGGGAAAATCATCAAAGAGATTATTGTGTAATTTTTAAGTTAACTTGGAATATACCACATAGAGATAATGTACTAGGCCCTGGCTTTGAAGGTCTTCTGTGTAGGTTCTTAATCAGTTAGCTGTAAGGAGCAGCAGGACAGATGGTTATAAATGACATTTAGGTGTCTGTCTATCTATCTATCAATCATCTATCTATCTATCTATCTATCTATCTATCTATCTATCTATCTATCTATCTATCATCTATCTACTATCTATCATCTATCTATCTATCTATCTATCTATCTATCTATCTATCTATCTATCTATCTATCTATCTACCTTCTATCTATCATCTATCTATCTATCTGTCTATCTATCTATCTATCTATCTATCTATCTATCTATCTATCATCTATCTATCTATCTATCTATCTATCTATCTATCTCTGTCTATCTATTTATCTATCTACATTCTATCTACCATCTATCTATCATCTATCATCTATCATCTATCTATCTATCTATCTATCTATCTATCTATCTATCTATCTATCTATCTATCTATCTATCAATCATCTATCATCTATCTATCTATGTATCTATGTATCTATCTATCTACCTTCAATCATCTATCTATCTATCTATCTATCTATCTATCTATCTATCTATCTACCTACCTACCTACCTACCTACCTATCATCTGCCTGCCTGTCTGTCTATGGATAGATATCACAAAAGGTGATTACCACCGTGAGCTGTACTTCTAGAATTCTTCTCTGCAGCCCTCTGCTAACTCCTGTCCTTGATAAGCAGCCATGGTTGTTTGAATGGGAGAGTCACCACCCCCTTCCATAGGCTCATATGTTTGAACACTTGGTCCTTGCTTAGTGGTGTTATTAGAGGAAGCCATGGAACTTTTAGGATGTGAAGCCTCATTGGAAAAGTGTACACACATCACTGTGGGCTAACTTTGAGAGTTTATAGCCAAGCCTCGCCTCCAGTACAGCTTCTCTACTTCCTGTTTGCTATCAAGATGTGATCTTTCAGCTTTCTGCTCTTGCAACTTGCTGTTATGGCTTCTTGCCATGATGGACTCTTACATCTCCAGAACTATAAGCCCAAATAAACACTCTGGCTGCCGATTGCTTATGGCTATGGTATTTTTTTTATCCTATCAACAGAAAAGTAACCAGTGCTATAATATAACTAGATACAGCTCATAGTAAAACATTATGAAACCAACATGAGGAAGAGAGAGACTAATTGTGAATGAACATTACATTGCTTGACTCTGAGGTCTTAAACTTCTGCAGGTGAGTTCAGTCATCAGTGATCTCAGCAGAACTGATAAAAGATGTGTGTCTAGTGTAGGTGCCTGATTAGTATGATTTTTTTAGACAAGTCTTATTCATTCATTCTCTGCCACGTACAAACATGAACACCTCAAATTCCCCAAATATGGTAGTTGGTAGGCTCCCTTAGTGAAGATCTTGGGGTTTTGACTCCTTTGTAACTTCTGATTGATAGAAAATAATGAAATGGTGAGTGACCAGGTTAGGTCAGGTTTATCCCAGTGAGTTTTGTACTGTAAAAAATATTTAGAAAACAAATAGGCATGCCAACCTTATTTCCTCATACTGTGGAAGCTATACAATAAGGGGGAAAACAGATTGGTTGAGAGGACGATGATGACGAGAAGCACAAAGATTCAGATACACATTTGGAGAAGAGTGGATTTACCTTCTTGGACTCACAGTCATACACATTTCTATGGGAGAATTTAAATCTCTCAGGAATGTCATGTGTTGATTATTTTGAATGGCAAGGAGTCATTCTGAATAAATGTATAGTGAAGAATACAGTCCTCTTAGGAAAAAGGGGGGGCATTCCTCTAGTCTTTTTTAGGCATCCTGCCCCTTTGCCCTGCCTTGTACAGTGGGATTAGGGCTGAGAAATGATAGGCTGTAGGTCAATGAAGGCTATGGAAAAGACCAGTGACATTTTGTCCGATTATCTCTCAAAAGTCCACATGCACACAAATCTAACAAAATCTAACAAAATATATATTTAAGCTTCATTTTTTGACACGTCTCTCTAACCCTTTGTTCTGTAAGAGTCCTTCAAAGGCAGAGCCTGTGAGCTAGCACCTCACAAAGAATGTGTTCACAATCAATGGATAGAGGAATTTATGAGGGATTTGGTTTTAAAGGAGTGATAACGTGGACTCAGGAAACTGCCCATATATGAAGTCACAATGCTGGGTTGAGAGGGGTTAGTACATGCTTATTAACCAAACAAGTCATGTCCTTAGAGGATATCAGGCATCATAATTCATACTCTAACAGTGGTGTTGCTGGGATGGGAGATGGTATATCTTCTGTTTTTTTTTTTTTTTTTTTTTTTTTTTTTTGGTTTTTCGAGACAGGGTTTCTCTGTGTAGCTTTGCGCCTTTCCTGGAGCTCACTTGGTAGCCCAGGCTGGCCTCGAACTCACAGAGATCCGCCTGGCTCTGCCTCCCGAGTGCTGGGATTAAAGGCGTGCGCCACCAACGCCCGGCTGTTTTTTTTTTTTTCTAAGTCAGCCACTTATCGTAAATAATTTTTCATATGGCTTCAAAGCTTTCATGTTTCCTATTTTTAATAGATAAATGTTGCTTCACCAAGTTGGGTATGAAGGCTTCTTGGAAGAAGTACATCATTGGACTATAATCTTTGAGATTTTATAGCTTAGACTACTTCATATTCATTCTCTCTGCTTGCTGTTTGAGGGATTGGACACTGTAATGACTCCTGTGGCTGATTGCTTTATTGTGACCAAAATGATAGCCTAAATTTATATGGCAATCATCATGGAGGACAGAACCGATTTTCAATTCAACTTTACCAAAGCATTCCTCCCAGGGGCCACTTTCAAAATATTACCTACCACATTGCACACCCCCCCTTGCCACAAACACCCACAGTCATTTCCTGAGGCTTGCCTCTGTAGGGCACCAAAACATTCAGGAGAAAAGAAGAATAGTCCAAATGCTTCCCAGATGTCTGAATGTGTGGCATAATTAGGCACCAAAACAATTGGAGTTTTCATCCTTCAGCCAGCTGTTTTGGCAACTTGCAAAAATAACTTTAATAGTAAATAATTTTTTTCACCCCAACAGACAAGTTTATAAAATATTTAATGAACAAGTATTATATGCCAGTTGTGGTAGTGAGCATTAGAGGATGCAAAGCCTTAGGAAGTCACGAAGCCAGTGTGAAGACATTTATGAAAAGTGTGCTGAGTGTTTGGGGACAAACAGTGCAAATATTTGTGTTTCTTACACACTTCCTAAATCTATAAATGTGCTATAACTATCACACCCTAGATGTTGTGTCCATTATCTATCAAAATATTTTTTCACATATTAAAAGACACAAAATGAAGTCTAGAAAATAAGCAAGTCTGAGGTTATGAGAAGGGGTGGTGCTCTGAGCCTCAGCCTATGAGAAAGAGTGGTGTTCTGAGTCTCAGCCTATGAGAAGGAGCCATGCTCTGAGCCTCAGCCTATGAGAAAGAGTGGTGTTCTGAGTCTCAGCCTATGAGAAGGAGTCATGCTCTGAGCCTCAGCCTATGAGAAGGGATGGTGCACTTAGTCTGAGCCTATGAAAACAGATGTGCTCTGAGTCTCAGCCTATGGAAATGGATGGTGCCCTGAGTCTAACATATGAAAAGGGGTGGTGCATTGAATCTAAGCCTATGTGAAGGGGCAGAACACTAATTCTGAGCCTGTGAGACCAGATGGTATACTGAACCTCAGCCTGTGAGAACAGATGTGTACTGAGCCTCCGCCTATGAGAACAGATATGCACTGAGTCTCCGCCTATGAGAAGGGATGGTGCACTGGTATCTTCTCAGAAATTCATTCTTCACCTCCGGACTGGGGATGAAGACTCTGGCCCTGCTGGGGTGTACTTATCCTGAGGAGGCTCAGAAAAAAAAAATTGATCCTCAGCAAATCTCCCATTCAGGGTTGTTCTTCTGAGCTTTATGGTTTCAGCCAAATCACTCTGTTCAGCGGGACTCAGAACCCTTCACTGTCCCAATGGCTAAAGCATACTTCTTTCTCTGCTTCCATGGTGATTTAAGTAGGTGTTTAATAGGAAGCATCTAGGGAATGAGCTAATTTATATGTAGGATCTATAAGTGATAAGAGCCTTTAAGATTGTGTTACTGTCTTATTCTCCGTTTCAGAATGAAAAATTGATGACTCAAAGGAGGGGCGTGATTATCAATGTGGCATCACTCATTGAAATGGAAGAGACAAAAGAATACAGTCCTTGAATCTCTTACTGGGTTCCTGTCTCCCTTTCTGTCATTCTGTGCTCTGTGTTGATTCCCTAGTGAAAAAAACGAAAGTCTGGAGGGGAAGGAGTGTTGGCCTCTGGCTGCATATTCCTTTATTGGGCTGTCACCATTTCCTGAATGTTGCTCCTTTGGTAGATTACAAATATGGCCACCTCTTCATAACCTACTCTGTAGTCATCCTATTTACTATGTGGCTTCATGACTTTTCTGTTGAGAAGAGGGGGTATGTTTCTAGTCCTTGAATTTAGACTAGCTCTATGAATGGCAGTGTGTAATTAATAGAGGTCAGCTGAGGTCTCTGTATCAGTCCTATATCTAAGCCTGAAGGGACTTTTGTGTTAATCTGTGTCTTCAAATGTGCCACCACCTTAAGAATAAGCTATGGCATCCACATAGCAGTCATCCTTGTTATCCCAGATGACAACCAAATAGATTTTAGACTTGTGACTGAAGTTGTCCTAGACCATCCCGACTTCCTTCCTGAGCATAGATATAGAAGCAAGCCCAGAAGAAGCCAGCCATGCCTACGTGACATTGACCTACTGGTCCAACTGGGCAATGAGAAGTGCTTGCTGCTTTTAGGGGTCAATTTGGGGTGGTTTATGACTCAACATCAGAATTAGTGCCCCTCTAGCTCCAATGGTGTTTAAGCCTGTTCCTGCCTTTGTTCTGGAATTTGAAGTTATCTATTTCTCCAGTCTGTGTTTCTGCAAAAGTAGGGAAGTATTTGATATACATTTGTCTTGGATTAGCCAGCCAAGAATTATGCTGACCCCATGGGAAGTTTTTAGATATACCAAGCATGTGATGTCACCCCCGTGGGTTTTGTTGTGATATGTGGCATCCCGCAGAGAGAAATGCATAGGAGGACATGGCCAGTAGCTAGGAAGGAGCCATGGGGTATTGTTCAGGATCTTGAATTTTGGCTCACTAATCCTTTGCTTAGAGCCTCCAGCTCCTGCTCCCATACGGAAGATTGAGCCTATATAATGGTTCTCCTGAATGTGAGGCTGCTTAGAGATGGAACCTCTGATAGTAATTAAGCTAGATAAAATTATAAAGGTGGCATCCCCATGACAGGGATAGTGCCTTTAAAAGAAGAGGTATTAGGGAGCTTACTCTCTCTCTCTTTTTGCCTTGTTAGGACAGAGAAGGTAGCCCTGAGCAAGACAGGAGGTGAGCCCTCACCAGAACCTGACCAGGTTGGTACTTACATCCCCAATCCCCAGCCTCTGTAATTGTATGTCAATTTCCCTTGTTTAAGCTACCCAGCCTGGAGTATTTTGTTATGGTAGCCAGAGCTGACTAATACACAGATGTTTCTCGTGAGACAGATGTTTGGCATTGCTTCAGGGGAAAATAATTTGAATGATTAAATGTATTTTTCACCCCAGATGTTTTGGCAATGTGATGATGTAGCTAAAATGTACATATGGGGAGGCCCCAAGGCTGTCCCACAGAGTAGCTTCTGGATAAAAGAGACACCCTGGGAGGGACCAGAAAAAGCTGTTTCTCTCCTAGGCAAAGGAAGTATGTGTTCCCCCCACCTTTTTTTTCTCATTTGAAAAGTAATAGGACTCTGTATGCACTGGGCCATAGTGATTAACAATACACACACAGCCTTTTAAGGCTGAGCTGCCAACAGATGGCATTTGACAAGTGCATACACTGGTTTGTCCTTTTCGTCCTTCAAGTTGCTGGTAATCACTGTTGAGTCGATGGTAGGATCTTCCAAAGGCAAAGTCAGGGCAAGGTCAATGTAGGAGAGACAGAGTAAAAGAGTGATGAATGGTGACCTGGACCATTTCCTGGTTCCCAGGAAGGATAAAGCCAGCGCTAAGGCACGCACACTAGGAGTAGAAAACTGTGCTTTTCCTGAAACTTCTTTTCTAAAGGTCAAGGATGCTGTAGGTGTTATTCTTCTATGCTTGTGCCTTGGAGAGGGAAGGTCTCTGCACACAGAGGAAGAACACCTGCTGTAGGGCTAACAGATGTTTTCTATGGACACCAGATAGTAAACTTCTTCCTTCCTTCCTTCCTTCCTTCCTTCCTTCCTTCCTTCCTTCCTTCCTTCCTTCCTTCCTTCCTTCCTCCCTCCCTCCCTCCCTCCCTCCCTCCCTCCCTCCCTCCCTCCCTCCCTCCCTTTCTCTATTTTTTTTTGGCCAGCTATAATTATTGCAATGCCCCAGCTCTACTGTTGTCACGTGAACAACCATGGAACCCCAGATGAATGAACGAGGCTGTTTGTCAAGTTCATTATCTACCAAAGAGCCTGTAGGTCAGATCTGCTGTGTGAATGGTGGCTGGCCAGTGCTAGCCTACTCCTTTCTATGAATTAATGTATCTATGGGGCTTTGAATGGTGCCAGGAACACAGTCATCTCTTTAGCACTCTTGGCCATTGGTTCTCTTTGCCTGGTGTGGAGCAGGGCACAAGGTCTCTGCACTAAGAAAAACGGGTACTGAAGACTCAGTTCAGTGAAAAGGATAGCAAGGGTGAGGGGTGAGAGGGGGGAAGGCACAGCTTTGACAGAGAATGACTTAAATGGTGTGATTCTTAGGAGCTGGGGAGAGGGTCTGGTCAATAAAGTGCTTTCTGCACAAACATAATGCCTTGAGTTCATTCACTAGAACCCACAGGAAAAAACCAGGTCGGGGTGGTGGTGGTGGTGGTGGTGGTGGTGCACACTTGCAGTCCTAGGACTGGGAAGGAAAGACAAGAGAACCCTTAGGGTTCCCTGCTGTGGGATGTTCTGTATGTCCTGTGGGAGCCGGTTCTTGGGTTCCTAGTGGCTTTACCCAGCAGGTCCACATAGAGGATGATTAGGACCACGGGCCTGAGTGCAGGTGTCTGAGATGGTCTGTACTTGGCTGTGCTGGGGGATGGTCTGTATGTCAAGTTGCTCTGATTGGTCAATGAATAAAACCTGATTGGCCCTGGCTAGGCAGGAAGTATAGGCGGGACTAACAGAGAGGAGAAAAAAAAAACAGGAAGGCAGAAGGAGTCACTGCCTGGAGCCGCCCGCCAGGACAAGGAAGATGTAAAGTACTGGTAAGCCACGAGCCGCGTGGCAAGGTATAGATTTGTGGAAATGGTTAATTTAAGCTATAAGAAGAGTTAGCAAGAAGCCTGCCACGGCCATACAGTTTGTAAGCAATATAAGTCTCTGTGTTTACTTGGTTGGGTCTGAGCGGCTGTGGGACTGGCGGGTGAGAGAGATTTGTCCTGACTGTGGGCAAGGCAGGAAAACTCTAGCTACAGTTCACTGGCCAGACGGTCTAGCCTAATTGGTAAGATCTAGACCAGTGGGGGACACTGTCTCAAAAGAGGTGGATGGCATTTCTGTCCCCCCTCTGGCTTCCACATAGACTCTTACATAAGCACATGCAACCCCCACCCAGAACATGCTCGCACAGCATGCACACACGGGTTCAAAAAACAGGTTGGTTCTATTGTGGTTCTGTCTTGTAGTACCATGAGATTAACATGATACATCCCATCCTGAGATAAGCCACCCTCCCTTTCTTTTGTATATTAGCTTAGCTTCATAAGCTAGCAGTCTAAATTCTGCATGCATAAGCACACTGGTACCCTGCACCCACAGTATCCAGCAGAATCATGAAGCCATTATCATGGCAAGGCAAAGGAAACAGTATTAATGATGAAGGATAAAATATCACTTTGCATGATCCAGATCTAGTGTCCACACTTACAGTGCTCTTAAGTGATTTACAAATCTTTTCACTCAATGCTGGTTGCATTGACTTTTCCATTGCGATATTAGCTCTTTGCAGGTGTGTGAAAACATTCAAACATGATGAATTGTTTCTCCAAGAGCCAAAAGGTAAATGATGAAAGAATTGGACAGAAAACATGTTAACAAGATATTTTATATTAGCTCCAAGGAGTTAGATCAATTACTGTGATGTGTTACATGTTCAGAAGTCAGGAAATTCTAAATTATGGTTCCCAGTATGAACGTAACTCAGCCCCTTTGCACATGCAATATTTTATATGACTCTGTATGGTGTTAACTTTAATGCTTTAACATCTATGCTTAATGTGGTGACTATAAATTTCAATTTCTTGACTTCAGAGGTTATAACATTTTACCATCCAGCTGCCTTGACAAACTTAGGGCATTCAAATATTTCTGGGCATGATATTTTGCAAATAAATCTATATAGATGGGCCTGGTCTTTTTCATCACATTGCGTGTGTGTGTGTGCACGCACATGTGCACATACAGAGAATGTAGTCTGTCTCTGTTCACCTCTGTGGCTTTGCTTAGATGTTTCATGACTGGAGAGACTGGACAATTGTCACTTTTCACTTTTCAGTAACAATTTATATTATTCACATCAAGTTATATCTTGAGAAAGAAGCATTTTCTGAATTTTGTTATGTCATTTATGAAGGTTTTGGTTACCCTAGCAATAATGTGAAAGTATCCGGTAAGTCTAGAACTTAGTGCCAGATGCATTATTCACAGTGTCACAACTATAAATAGAATTTTCTTAACATTTGAATCTAATACCAGAGTCAGATATGAGAGTTGTGAATTAAAAATTCCACATGGCTAGGGTTTAATCAATTATTCATTGTAAGAGGATGATACAAGGGGCATTTATTCCATATATATATATCCTTGCTATTGAACACAAATTATTTTAGACAAATAAATTGCTCTAGTTACAGAGAACTCCATCTCCATGTGCTGATCCCAATACATCTCAGGGCTGCAATTTTCTCTGGCTTTAGCAAATAGCTTGTGAAACACCTGTCCTGGCCACCGTTGGTAGAAAGTATATAGGAGCCAGGAGGGAAACTGGGCTCTTAACTACTTTGCTAGAGTAATTAGTCCCAAGTTCACTGTTATTAGGGGGAGCACTCTACCCCCTTCTCATACCTACATATAGCTACAGTGAATATGGACTGTGCTTAATAAGCTCAGGTGTGCAGGAAATGTTACTTTTATTTATTTTATTTAAAATGACTTAATATTAGCTCCTGGGACCCCTCCTCCCAAACTGCACTGTGCTGATCAGAAGAGCCATGTGCTAAATATCAGAATACCGAAAAGCTAGAATAATATCAGAAAGAAGCCAGGGTATACATACAGTCACCAGGAATGAGCTGGAATGTCTATGCCAAGAGCAGACAAAGTAGATGAACCGGCAGATATATCTAACTGGGCTTGCCACACCCTTTAATCTCAGCACTTGCGAGGCAGAGGAAGGTGAATCTCTGTGATATGAAGTTAGCCTGGTCTATATAATGAGTTCCAGGCCAGCTAGGGCTACATAATGAGACACTGTCTCAACAAACAAACAAACAAACAAACAAAAACAAAACAAAATCCCCAACCCATATTTCTGGAGCTAAATGAAGGCTCTTGATGAGATTTGAGGAGGTAACTGCAAAGAAGAATAATTCTTTTTTTTTTTTTTTTTGGTTTTTTCGAGACAGGGTCTCTCTGCGTAGCTTTGCGCCTTTCCTGGAGCTCACTTGGTAGCCCAGGCTGGCCTCGAACTCACAGAGATCCGCCTGGCTCTGCCTCCCGAGTGCTGGGATTAAAGGCGTGCGCCACCACCGCCCGGCTAGAAGAATAATTCTAAACATGCATACATTTCATGATATAACCACTAAACATATAAAGCAAAATCTTCACTGAGGGGAAGGAGATAGTGACAAAATTGTCTTCAAAATTGGATTTGAAGAGCAAATGGTCCCAAGTATTAGAATAAGCAGTTATTTTAATAGAATGTTTCAAGCACAACTGTTAGAATCTCCAGATAAAACATATGTAAAGCTATGAAGGAGATGGTGGCTGTTCTGTTATTCCCTGAAAACTCATACAAATTACACACTGACTTGATTTTTTTTTTCAAGTACATGTGATGTATTTCCTTACCAACATAGACCACACTTTCTGGGATAAAGCTGTAGCAACAAATTTCCAAAGATTACCATGACATGTCACACATTTTCAGCCATGGTGAAATTAAGCTAGAGATAAGTACCAAAAGATAACTAGAAAGCCCTCAAAAAATTTAAAACACATTTCTGAATAACCCCTTGGGTATGAAGAAATCACAATATAAAATAGAATACTTTTTCACTGAATGATAAAATACAATGTAAACCTTTTAGAAGAAAACTAATCCACAAATAAGGAGGCGCACAGCCTTCAATGGACATATCAGAGAAGAGAAAAAGCTGGAAAGCAAAGGTGTTGTATTACACCCTGAGGAACTTTAAAAAAAAATAACCACAGGGAAAATTAAAAGCAAAGGAAGTTGAAAGAAGAGCACAGAGGTAAATCAAGAAATTGATTAAGTACAAAGTAAACATGTAGCAGAGAGGACCAACAGAGCCAAGTTGATTCTCAGAAGTCACTAATGAAATTGAGAAACCCCTAAGAAACCAACAAAGTCAGTAAACACCAACGGCCTACTTCAAGAGTGAAGAGGGGAAACATCAGAGAGATACTATAGATGTCATAATTTAATTAAAAACCAGTGATTGAAACAGGATGATGTCAGAATAGAATGATATCCGAAAACTGGCTCTCACAGATGTCACCTGACCCCGTGTCCTGGAATCATAGTGGTGACAAAAGGGACATTTCAGTGCATCTCTTCAGTTGGCTCGCTGTCTTGGCTTTTCCTGCTGTGCACAAAGATTCACATTCAGACGGAACATTAATTTAACTATAGAAGGTGAACGCTGCTGGGACAAAGTGTTTAAGAACATCTCATGAGTTACAGTGGACAAAATTTCATAAAGAGGATGTAAAAAATATGATCCAGAAAAAGTAAGATTTCTAAATTGACATATGCTAAAATTAAGAATTTCCATTCATCAAAAACATTGATAAAAAATTGAAATGTCAAGCCATTGAATACATTACAAATACTTGCACAGGAAAAGTTCAAGGAAGGACCTGACTCTTAAAAATCAAAGAGAAAACTAAGGGCCTGGGGAGATGAGATGGCTCAGTGGTCAGAGACACTTGAAACTCTTGTCAGGACCCAAGTTCAGCTGCCAGCACCTGTGGTGGTAATGGTAACTCCTGCTCCAAGGGATCTTCTGCCCTTCCTGGGCACTTGCACTCACATGCACATACCCACACAGGATCATTTCCTACAGACGTGTACATATTTTAAAACAGAATAAATCTTAAAAAAGAAAACCAAAATCCAAAGAATCCTTGTGTTAGTCTCCTTGGGCTGTCATAATAAAATGTCATGAACTAGATGGTCTAAACAACAACAACAACAACAACAACAAATCATTTCTTCTTCATGTTGCTGAAGGCTGAAATGTTCAAGGTCAGGTTCTGGCATGAACCTGAAACTAGAAACAACTCAAGAAACCTACTAATCATAAGGCAGATATGCAAATTATGATGCAGACACACATGATGTGACTGTTGAGCGGTAAAGAACTTCTCATGTGAACTACAGCTGTACACGAAAGATCTAATATTGACTAAAGGATGGCAAACACATGAGAACACCTGATAGGATCTGACTCTGCGTAATATTAAAAAATGTTTTTTGATGATATACAGTGATACAAGCCAAAGGAAGTTTCTGGAAAGTTGTAATGACACAAATAGAACTTCCAGATTTTATATTATTTTGTCATGCTTGGTAGTTCCATGGGTATGTTTACTGTACAAAGTTCATTGGTCTATACAGATAAGACTTGTGAACTTGAGTCAGACATGTCAAAGTTCATACAAAGGTTTTCAGGAATGAACTGGCTATTGGTAGTATGTGTTTGTTTCTAGAATTGGAGAAACTGAGGCAGGAAGATCATGAACTGAAGGCTCACCTGAGCCACTAGTGAGATTCTGTCTCAACACGTCAAAACAGGTTTTCAAGGATGTGTATAATTCAATCTGTCCTTCTGTCTTTCTTGAGCATTTATGGGGCAGCAAAGAAGAAAAATGTTGTCAGATGTATGTGTGTGAGGAGACACCAGAGGAGCAGCTGAGAAGAAACTCCTCACGCAACAGCTCATCTCCCTCAGTTCTGTCTGCTTGGGGAGTTGCTGGAATAAAAATTCAGGAATGGGTCCCCAACACTGATGTTTTACAATACAAAGACCTTCATCCTTCTGTTTAGGTCTAATTAACCTGCTCTTGAGAACTCAGAATTGGAAAAGAAGAATTCCATCACCCTAAGCTGAGTTTGTGGATGTGCTTGAGGAAAAGCATAGCTGTTTAGAAGGTGGTTTTCACAGAGAAGAAAACAGCATCCTGGGCTTTTCATTGACTCACTTGAAGGTCTTCTGGGCTTTGCATGTTATTGCTTTGACTTATGTAAAGATCCACTTTCTGTAGCTTGCAAGCCAAATGATAATAATTATAGTTTTTTAAAAGCCAACATAGTGGATAACAAAGGCTTCAAACCAATGCCAACATATCCAAAATGACCAGATGATGATGCCAGGAACTCTATGTAGTGATTCTCCTTGACAGGTGTGTTTTGGTATCAATCCTCACCTTGTGTGCAGGTACTGCTTTTCTATTCAAATTGCAGAGCATCCGAACACTATATTTAAACCTACACATTATGTAAAAAGGCAACAGGAAATTGCTTTGAATAATGGAAAACACCCCTGTGTTGGAAGAATTTAGATTCTGAAGCTATTTCCATTTGCATTTTACACATGTGTACAAGCATCTCACAAAATGCTGAGCGTAGACATGACTTGCTATCTGAGTGGAATTTTGTGCCAGTAGATGATTAGAAGGAGGAATTTTTTAAAATATGTTTCTAGGACAGTGAAGAGATGGAGCTGATGTCTTTGAATGACATAACAGTTGAGCACTGTACAGTACATCTTAATATCATGAAGACCAGTAAATTCAAGAATTACTAGTTTTGTGATTATGAAACATATGCATTCATAGTTTCAGCTTCTTTCCTTTTTTTTTCTTCCTTGACCATCAGGTGTGCCATTTTGTACACCATCATTTCTGTGTTGAAGGCTTTGGTTCTCTCTCTCTCTCTCTCTCTCTCTCTCTCTCTCTCTCTCTCTCTCTCTCTCTCTCTGTGTGTGTGTGTGTGTGTGTGTGTGTGTGTGTGTGTAAGCATGCCTTCTCTTTTCAGAAGGAGGGTCTTACTTCCTCTCATTCACTATCATGCTATCAAACCAAATTTGAAGTTAGTATGACCTCTGTGGCTTTCTTTTCAGGAACTTATTTGAAGAGTCTGAGTTACATGTAGGCATGAATTTTGAGGTGTTGTTGATGGGATTCAAGTTCGATTTTTAAATTTTTTTAAATACATACATAATAAAAATTTTTGTTCATGTATATGTGTATGTAGCCTGGGTGTCTGAAGCCTGTGTCTGGGCGCCTCCAGTGACCAGACATTTGTTATCTGCTCATTGTGGTTGCTAAGAACCAAACTTAGGTCTTCTGTGAGATCACTGCATGCTCTTGACAGCCAAGGCATCTCTCTAGCCCCCAATTTTTTGAGACAGGGTTTCTCTGTGTAGTTTTGGTGCCTGTCCTGGAGCTTGCTCTGTAGACTAGGCTGACCTCTAACTCACAGAGATCTGCCTGGCTCTGCCTCCCGAGTGCTGGGATTAAAGGCAGGCACCACCACTGCCCAGCCAGCCCCTACGTTTTATTCTTGCTATTTATTTGGTGTGTGTGCTCTTGCTTTTGTTAGTAGTGGAATTGAAAGACCTGTATTATAGTTTTTATATTCAATGATCAAATTATTTACATCCCATCTCTGTTTTCTTTAGTTGTTATCCTCTTAGACTTGGAAAATCTTTATTATAACTTTTAATTCTTGTCTCATTTGAATATCATCCATCTTGAGATCTTTAGACTATTTACTTACTACTCTTGAAGTATATTTTAAATCAGTCTCCAGTGCTTCTTCCTGTTATAATACAAATGCCATTTTTTTTTTGAGCTGAGGATCGAACCCAGGGCCTTGTGTTTGCTAGGCAAGCGCTCTACCACTGAGCTAAATCCCCAACCCAAATGCCATTTTCTTTAGCATGCAATTGTTCGTAATCAGGAAATAGAAAATAGAATCAAACAACTCTCCTCTCAGTTCTTGTTTTTCACAAGGCCTTTACTGGACTCTGTTAATATTCTGTCTTCAATGAGACAGGTGAAAAAATAGTTCTTTTTTTAATGGAAAACTTTGCTTTTGAAAATGGCTTTGAGATACAATTCACATTCTGTTCAATTCAGACAGTTAGGGTGGTATGGGGTATGTTTACAGGAATAATCGGCCATCACCACACTCAGTTTTAATGTTTTCTCACTTCAAGAAGAAATATCGTGTCTCTTAGTTATTGTTCGGCTTTCCTTTGCCCCCTCCTAGTTCCAAGTGACTGTCAATCTCCCTGTGTCTCTAGGTTTCTTTGTTCAGACTTCCCTATGGATTTTGACACACAGTATCCAGTCTTCAGTGGCTCTCTTTTTTCACTTAGCACAGTGTTTTCACATTTTGGGGATATCGTAGTAGCACAGGTCAGTACTTCATTACTTACATGGCAAAGTCTGATGCACTTTTGAGATCCCATCACTTTTTGTTTATCTGTTCCTCTGCTAGTGGAAATTTAAGTTGTTTTCCATTTGGCTGGTGTGAATATTGCCACCGTACACACTGAAGTATAAGCATCTGTGTGGACACGTGCTTGGTTTTATTGTATATAAACATGAAATTGCTGCATCATGTAGCTAATCTATGCCAAGTCAGCTAAGAGTTTTCCAGAATATCTTGACTCTCACTAGGAGTTTTAAAAATCAAATCTTTATCAACATATACATTTGTCCCTGGAGGAACAAGCCACTTAAATAAAAATGTTTTATTCTATAATAGATTAAAATCAAATCTTGATTGCTTTGAGTAATAAAAAATGGCAAGAAACACGTAATACTCAAAGTGAAATGAAGTGTTAGGTGTATGTCACCCTGGAGCCTTAGCTATTTCCATTTAGGAACATGTTTGTGGACAAATTTAAAAATGTCAACCTAATGGATACCGCATGAAGACGTGTTGTAGAAGGGCCAGCACTGCTTGATGGATATATGTGTTTGGGGGGCACACTGGGCACTGGCTCCTTGTTTGATTTCTCAGTGGATGTTTGATGAATAGGCATTGATTCAGGAGATGAATTGTTTCTAGGGGTTGCTAGCGAAGTAAGCAGGTGGCTCCCTTCAGGATGCACTTTGTGTGTTAGCAGACTCAGTGCTGTGGAGAGACTTCAGCTGAGCGAAGAAACTTAGAGTCAGCACAGGTGACTGTGGCAGGACTCCAGAAGCTGTGTGCCCCCCCTCCTTCCATGTGCCCGACTCGGGCTCTGGCATCAGCGTCGCTAAGGACGAGGGCACTTGTGGGCTGTGGGCTCAGCAATGGTACTTGGGCTGTCAGCTGTCAGCTGAGGGCCCAGAGGCATTCTCATCACAAAGAGATCAGAAGAGCTCATCACCAGGAGGGTGTTGGAGCTTAGTCTGCTTCCTGGGCAAAGAGGAGCTCTCTTCAGGGTAGGATGTAATCAGGCACCCTCTTCTGCTCCAATTGCACATGGCTGCTTCTAGCAGCTTTGCCTGGAATCTGTTGGCATCCATCAGCAGATTGACTGAGTGGAGATCTGAGGGAAGGAAGGGGCCTGTACTTCTCGTGGGAGAGAAGAGAATTGTCTTCCATGAACAGTATTAACTGCCTACCCTTTTATTCCATGGACCAAATGATAAGATCTTGTGGCCGTGTCGAGGGTAAGAAGGAAGCTGGAAGGATGCCCGTGAATGTGTTAGTATCTGCCCAAGTATTGCCAAACAGGTATGGTTGTTTTTGTGCATGGAGGAACAGATAGATGCAAAAGGCATACAGCCTGGTCTTCTGCCCAAATCTCCGAGAGAATGAAAGCCTAGCTTTTTCTGTGTAGTCTTTTCTGTCAGGATTTCATTTATATTCGGAGTAGGGATACATAGGGAATGCCCATAAAGAAATCATCTCTGGATTGAGAAGAAAAATTCACGAGCTTGGCAGAATATATAAGAATACTTGGCCTGTTAAGACTTATATAGTAAAGTGAGATTTTGTAAAATTAAACTATTCATAATGATGGGGCAACCAGTGACACTGCTGGAGTGTAGGCTTTATGGGAGCCTCTACCCAGAGCCATGCAGAAGATGCGACAGGGGTTGACACATTTGTTAAAGGAATGAGTGTGTCCACACACAGGAGAAGGCAAGGCTCAGTAGAGATGCTGAGCTCCGGAATTTCATTCCTGGATCTGCCACTCCCTGTGTACTAATGGGCTGATTTCCTAATCTCTCAAGGTTCTCATTCATAATATTCGGTTCACATGAACAACCAACTTGTATCAAAGTTCTGAGAATGGAATGAGATCACACATCCAAAGAAGTCTTTGTGGTGCCAGGTTCGCAGTCAGGGTTGTCTTCGGAAATGAAGGCTTGTGAGCCAATGAGGCTGATCTCGGTGGAGCCGAAATCAATGTGTTAATGCAAGAACTGGGCCTATTCCCAGTTCTGCAACCAGCAGCATGGGTAATTTGGATTACATTGGTTCCTCTCTCTGGATCTCTAATGCCATGTAGAAGGAAGTGATTGGAGAAGATGACCTCTGAAATTATAGCTCAAACTTTCAGTTTATGATGGTGGTGTAAGTTCAAATCCCTATGGGGACCAGGCAGGCAATGCTAACAAGGCAAGCGAACTGAATGGACTCAGCATCCAGGGGTAGTAGAGAGGAGTCGGGACACTGTACACTAAGTACTGATGCCAAGTGCTGCCATGTGGAATGTGTGCTCAGCAGCAGTATGCATTCTGGTTTTCTCTGAGAAGCCAGGAACCCACATTTTCTACAAGTTTTATGATCTCTGAAAGCTGGCAACTAACTCCAGTTTTGTTTGTTTTAAGTGCTATTTGGGCCCCTGTGCTGTGAGTTAGACAAAATACATCTGTGGCTTCTGGTTTAATACAGGGAAGTAATGACCAAAATCTGAAGAATAGGGTTCTTCTGGAAAGGTTTAAGAAAATGGAATAACTCATTGTCTCACCCCATCTCTGTTCCTGTAACTGATACCATAACTGATGATTAGTAAAAAGGACAGAGACTTTTAAATTCAGAGAATGATTTTGGAGCCTGGGAAATCTAAAGGCATGGCATTGGCATCCGGTGTTCATTCTGTGCTGTGATGTGCCAGAGGGCATCACATGGCGACACAGAACCAGCATGGATCAGAGAGAGAGAGAGCTCATGTTTATAGAGAAGCCAATCCCTGATACCTCGGGAGTCCATGAATCCAAGAGTAGATTTGTCCATTCATAAGGGCAGAGCCCTTATCACCCAGTCACCTCTGATAGGTCTCAACATGTGGCTGTAGGGATTTAAGACCTCACTACATGGATTCCCGGGGGGGGGGGGGGGCTTACCCAAACTGTAGTGCTTACTGATCTCTGCTTTGCCTATCATGATTTCCAGGGCAGGTGACTGAACCTGCCACCAACAAGATTGTCTTCGGGTAGTAAGAGGACTAATGCTGAAGATCTTTCTCTGCTATTTCCTGCTGCTTTGGGGAAACTTCAAATTGCTTCAGGGTGTTGAGCGGCTTCGGACTTTGGAGAGTACTGAGGCAAATGAGCTTATGTCCTCTCCATTTTCCTGATAGACAGAGTTTCATGAAACTCGGGCTGGCCTCAAACTTGTTATATATAGCCCAGGATGACCTTGAACTCCTGATCATCCTGCCTCTACCCACCTTAGTGTTGGAATTAAAGGCATGTATCTCCGTGCCTGGTTTTCTACAGTTGAACCCAGGACTTTATGCATGCGACACAAGTACCCCACTAGTTGAGTGGCACCGCTGGCTACTTAAGTTCCCTTTTGTGATGATTGCAGTTGACTCCAAGTGAGAATTTTTAATGAATAGATTGGATGACCTATTAGAATGCGGAGGTTAGAAAAAGGGGGAGTATGGAGAACCCCCATGTCCTGGTTTCATTCTCTTAGTGTGATAAAATACTACATCTAAGACCAACTTAAAGGAGAAAAGGCTGATTTTTAGCTCACAATTCCAGGTACAGTTCATTATGGGAGAAACCAAGGCAGCAGGAGCTAAAAGAAAGAGTAACATTATAGTCATAGTCAAAAGCAGAGAGAACATAACACGTTTGCTTGTGTTCAGCTTAATTTTGCCATTCTTACATAGTTTAGAATGGCCTGCCTAGGGGATGGTGTTGCCTATAGTGGGTCTTTCTACATCCATTAACTCAGTTGAGAAAAAGATATCTCCACTATAGACTACTGGCAATGGTTGAGAGAGTGCTTGAGCTGGCCTACTCTGGCTGAACACCCTAACTGTCATGATAGAACTCTCATCCAGTGACTGATAGAAGCAGATGAAGAGGTTGACAGCTGAACTCCAGGTAGAGTTCCTGGAGTCCAACTGGTGGCAAGAGAGAGGAGGGAATATATGAGCAAGAGATATTGAGACCATGATTGGAAAAAGCACAGGGACAAATAGCCAAATTAGCAGAAACACATGAACTGTGGACCAATAGCTGAGGAGCCCCCATGGAACTGGACCAGGCCCTCTGGATAAGTGAGACAGTTGATGAGCTTGAACTGTTTAGGAGGCCCCCAGGCAGTGGGACCAGGACCTGTCCTTGGTGCATGAGCTGGCTTTTTAGAACCTAGGGCCTATGCTGAGACACTTTGCTCAGCCTTGGTGCAGGGAGGAGGGGACTGGACCTGCCTCAACTGAATCTACCAGGCTGAACTGACTCCCCAGGGGAGACCTTGCCTTGGAGGAGGTATGAATGGGGGACATATTGGGGGGGGAAGGCTGTGGGGTGTGAGGAGGGAGGACAGCAGAATCTGTGGCTGATATGTGAAATTAAATTAATTATAAAATAAAAATATTTATAAAAAAAAAGACAGCCTTTCCCACAGACACACTCACAGGCAAACCCAATGTGGAAAACCTCCATGGTGATTGTCATTCTAAGTGAGTCTCTGCTGTGTCAGGTCGACAATTAAAGCTAGCCCTCACATCTTTTATCTGCTGTTTTTAAATTTGCAAGAAGGAGCTTGGAGACAAAAGATTGGTTCACTTTGTCCGGAATCACAGTGGTGGAGTTTGAGGCCTGGGCAAAGACAAGAAACCTCAATGGTCTCATTGTAGCGTGGGCCAATGAGGAATTGTTCAAGAGCCAGGCTCGTGGTCTACTGAGAATCTTTCTGGATGGGTGTCTGTCAGTTCCAACAGATGGAGGTTCATGTTGAATCCACTGACTGACTTCAAGCAGACATTGGCAGGAATCAAACTGAGGGAGCCATGGCCTTCAGATCATCCTGCAGCTGGCCAGCTGACCAAATCAATCGACTTTTTGTAACTGCTGATTTTTCATTTGGCATCATAAAAACTCAACCTAAATAAAGCATTAGCCTCTAGAATGTGTTTAAATTGAATTTCTGGATACTTTGGCATCTGTCCAGTTTTAAATAAGTTCTGATCTAACTGTATCTAATCTCTAATCAAAGAATCCTTTGGATATGGAACATTCCCGTTAATAATGATACCTTAGACATCCATTAAGTCTGGACATTAATTTTATGGAAATTCTCTAATACATCTCCATTAGGATTTTTTTCTGGGCAAAATTAGTAATAAAAGCTTTTAATAAATGTCATAAATATCTATGTTCAATCAGACTATTACTCAAATTAAAGCCAGACCAAAATAGAAAATAGTTACCTCTGCTAACGGCCCTGACCTTCAGAAGGCATTTTGAAGAAAGAAATTATGTGTTCTGTTATTACTCAAAATGCGTTTATTACAAAGAATAATTAGCTAGAGGGAATAAATCATGAGTTATTTGACTACAATGTGAACGCTCTGGTTTTGAATCCATTTCTAGTGGTTCTTGCAATAAACTCTGTGGACTCCCTGCCCACTCTGTAAAGAAGGCTTTGCAGCCAAGTGAGTCACAACTTCAGGCTTCGTGGCCAGTCAGGAGATTCTGGGTGAGTTATTTACATTTTTTGAATCACATCTTCAATATTTGTTTGTTTGTTTGTTTTGGTTTTTTGAGACAGGGTTTCTCTGTGTAACAGTTCTAGCTGTCCTGGAACTTGCTTTGTAGACCAGACAGGCCTCGAACTCACAGAGATCCGCCTGCCTCTGCCTCCTGAGTGCTGGGATTAAAAGGGTATGCCACCGCGCCGGGCAATCTTCGCTATCTTTGAAATGAATCACTGGAACCTACTTGGAGTCAGGTGAGAGTCTAACAAGATTTTTAAAATATTTATTAATAATTAAATGCACACATATCCTGTGGCACACACGGAGATCAAAAGACAGTTTTGTAGAGTCAGTTTTTGCCTTCACTTTTACCTGTGTTCTAGAAATCAATATATATATATATTTTAAACCAGGTTTCCAAGAGCCTTTGCCCACAGAGTAATGTAGACTGTTCCAAACAAGATTTTCTTAGGGGCCCAGGTAGTGCTGCATATTACCAGCAGGTGGCGCTCTCTAAGTGGAAGCCATTGTTGTTATACAGGATGGAGGAGTGAGTTACCACCTTTTCTGAGAATGGGAAAGAAGGTTTTTATTCTCATCACCATGTTTGGAAAAATCCAGATCTTTTCCTGCCTTTCTTTGGCCATTTCTTTCCCATAATCTCTCTAAGAAGCTAAGAGTGATAGAGGGGAAGGAATATCGTTGCTCCCATCCCTGGGTTTCCATCTGAAGCGTTAGGATGCAGCAGGATCTTTTTTTTTTTATTTTATAAATTTTATAATTAATTTAATTTTACATATCAGCCACGAATTCTCCTGTCCTTCCTCCTCCCGCCCCCTGCCTTTCCCCCTATCTACCCCCCCAATTCCCACCTCCTCCAAGGCAAGGACTCCCCTGGGGAGTCAGCTCAGCCTGGTAGATTCAGTTGATGCAGATCCAGTCCCCTCCTCCCTTCACCTAGACTGAGCAAAGTGTCTCAGCATAGGCCCTAGGTTCCAAAAAGCCAGCTCATGCACTAAGGACAGGTCTGGTCCCACTGCCTGGGGGCCTCCTAAATATTTCAAGCTCATCAACTGTCTCACTTATCCAGAGGGCCTGGTCCAGTTCCATGGGGGCTCCTCAGCTATTGGTTCACAGTTCATGTGTTTCCACTAGTTTGGCTATTTGTCCCTGTGCTTTTTCCAATCACTGTCTTGATATCTCTTGCTCATATAATCCCTCCTCTTTCTTGCCAGTTGGACTCCTGGAGCTTCACCTGGGGCCTGGCTGTGGATCTCTTCATCTGCTTCCATCAGTCATTGTATGAGAGTTCTATCATGACAGTTAGGGTATTCGGCCATCTGATCACCAGAGTAGGTCAGTTTGGGCTGGCTCTCGACCATTGCCAGTAGTCTATGGTGGAGGTATCTTTGTGGATTTCTGGGGACCTCTCTAGCACTTTGCTTCTTCCTATTCCCATGGGGTCTTCATTTATCATGGTATCTCTTTCCTTGTTCTCCCTCTCTGTTCTTGATCCAGCTGGGATCTCCCGCTCCCCTAAGCTCTTTCCCCCGACCCTTGCCCTTCATTACCCCCCCTCACGTTCAGTTTGCTCATGTAGATCTCATCCATTTCTCTGTCTTTGGGCGATCCCTGTTTCTTTCTTAGGGTCCTCCACTAGGTAGCCTCCCTGGAGTTGTAAGTAGCAATCACAACTTTGCGTTACATCTAGTATCCACCCATGAGTGCGTACATACCATGTTTGTCTTTTTGAGACTGGGTTACCTCAGGATAATTTTTTTCTAGATCCATCCATTTGCCTGCAAACCTCATGATGTCATTGTTTTTCTCTGCTGAGTAGTACTCCATTGTCTATCTGTACCACATTTTATTTATCTATTCTTCAGTTGAAGGGCATCTAGATTGTTTCCAGGTTATGGCTATTAAAAACAATGCTACTATGAATATAGCTGAGCATATGCCCTTGTGGTATGATTGAGCATTCTTTTTTTTTTTTTTTTTTTTTCTGAGACAGGGTCTCTCTGTGTGGCTTTGCGCCTTTTTCTGGAACTCACTTGGTAGCCCAGGCTGGCCTCGAACTCACAGAGATTCTCCTGGCTCTGCCTCCCGAGTGCTGGGATTAAAGGCGTGCGCCACCACTGCCCGGCTATGATTGAGCATTCTTAAGGAAGAAAATGTCTGTGAAGATACAAGAAGCCTATAGAACACCAGACTAGACGCCCCCCCCAAAAAAAAGTCCCCTCGCCACATAATAATTAAACCACTAAATGTACAGAATAAAGGAAGAATATTAAGAGCAGGAAAGGAAAAAGGCCAAGTGACTTATAAAGGCAAACCCATCAGAATAACACCCGATTTCTCAATGGAGACCTTGAAAGCAGGATCTAATACTCACCCGTTTGACTCTCTAGGACATTAAAGTTCCCTGGGGAAGTGGGAAGCCCTGTTTTCCTTTCTGTGCTGTGGGTGTGCCCTTTGCTTGGCTTTTCTACATTATCTTAGCCCTTGAAAGCCCCCGTTTTCAGGTCACCCTTAAAGTCCTTGCAAGTAGATGGTTATAATTTAGAACTGTAGAATCCATCTAGCCCAGGAACTTTCAATCTGTTAGCAGACAGTGGAATCCTCGAATTAAACAAAGTCTTAAAAGAAAAACAATAAAGGAGATAAAATTGTCATTGTTCTGGTTTTAAGCAAGAGTTTGGAAAGGTAGGGCATTTTCCTTTTATCTTTCTTCCCCAACCTCCCCCACTGCTGTTCCTAAGGACAGTAGTTAACAACACTACTGGTAATAACAGCACTCCAAGAGGATAATTGATCTGCTCAAGGTCACCTGGTTAATTAATGCAGTGACCAGTGAAGGCACAGATGTACTTACTCTAGGACAATCTTATCCTTAGTTTGTGTGCTGGAGTGTATCATCAAGACTAGCTCTTCATTGCTTATGCTCATCTTTCCTGCCTCTAGATAGAATCTCAGGTCAGTGCTTCTGAGTTCAACAGAGTCCACAGTCCATACATGTAGATCTAGGTGTGGAGAAGGGTCTTGAACACAAACAATGTCATGGTATAGATTATATAAGTAAGACTTAAATTCATAATTCTTTTTTTTTTAAATTTAACCACTCAAGTTCTATGTGCCTAAACTGGGGATTTAAACTTAAAAAATGTTTTATCACTATTATTGTTGTTATTGTCATTGTTATAAATGTAGCCCATGGAATCCTGGTAGCTGGAGTTGTTTTCTCTGTCATCTGACTCAGATCTGAGAACCTGCTGGCTTACTGTGGGTGGGCCCCATCCAGGCAGGTCCAAACTCAACCTGTTCCTTCATTGTAAAATCAGCAAACCTTATAGACAAGCAAGACTGGATTTGGTCTGTGACAAAGTGTGACACTGGAAAGTTTGGAGCATACAGCTAACACCATATGAAAAATGAAATCACCTACAATATACCACTCATTACTTTTTAAAAAACATTCATTATGTTTCCTCGTCTCTTCTTTTTCTTTCTTCTAAATGTAGGCTTTGTTAAGAGATTTCCCTGTTGTAAAACAATTTAATTTCTCTGTCTTTTACTCTTTGTGATGAAAAATGTTATAAACAACCATATAGTCAAGATTTTCTTGTATTAGTTGGGGATCCCCCTGAATGTCATGAGGTGGTAGATTAGAAATACACAATTTCAAGGCTTTTTGGTGTCTCTTGACTATTCGCTGGTCTTCATCTCTATTTTGAACTATATAAGGTTTATATAATCGTTTCATAGTAGGCTTTCCTTTTAGCCTGTTAAAAGTTTTCAGACATCTTCCTGTCTTGTGATAAAAACTCCCATTCTGATCATAGCTAAGTAAAACTAGGTGCCATGTTGTTCGTTCTGTCCTGAAAGATGGCTGGCTACTAGGAGTGGGCAATGGAAAAATTAAGATAATTCGAACAGAACTGGGAGAGTCTCCAGTTACATGTATTATTCTTGTTATCAAAGTTTTATGTTCAGTGTTGATGTGGGTTGCGATTCTTGGGTTCTTGGCCTGTGAGCCTCGTTATTTGATTTAGTCCTTAAAGTAAGGTACATTTCTTATCTGGCAGATAAGGAGCCTGGGGTCCAGCCAACGTGCACCTTGCCACATGGCACACAACTAATATGGCTGACAGTGGCCTCCAGTGATGACCACGTCTTACTTCCTTGCATCTGTGACTATGCAGCAAATGGATTTGGTACATGGGACCTGAGTACCTTGAGCTGGGGATGATATTTTGGATTATCTGGGTGGGCTTTGGAGACTCACAGAGGGATCCAGAGGATCAGTGAAGCAGGAGTTATGGTGATGGACGTGTAGTGAAGGGATTGTTGAGAGGGGCCAGGAGCCAATGGATGCAGGTGATCTCTTGAGTTGAAAAAGGCAGGACACAGATTCCCTCCTGGAATCTTCAGAAGGAGAAGTTACATTAAGTGACTCCCCTGGGGTCACATAGTCAGTGCAGCTACCCACCATGCACGGGGTCCTGAAACCTGCATGGCAAATTGCTTTCCCACTCTTTCTAGAGAACCACGGATGCCTTTAGCCAAAGCAACCCTGTTGAGCAGCATTCTGAACTGTTAGGATGAAACTGGTTTGGAAATGAAGACTTTGCTGCCTACCCTGTGGAAGCTGGTCTATTCCTGCACAATGTACTTGACTGTCAACGAGAGTGGGTGTACGACTGTCAGTGCAGCTTTCTGAAATGACAAGGGGATAAGATTGGCATTCTGTGTCTTCCTGACTGATGTTAATTATTCCTTTGGTTGGAGTGAATGCAACTTTTGTTCTAAAGTTGTTAATGATAGCCTTCTTATTGCCCCTTTTAATTCCGTGAGGGACATATCTGCATTAAAAAAAATTCCATTACATATACATCTGCGGTTACTCTCTTATTTTTCTAAATGTAATTATCCAGCTAGGCTAAATTATGGAAAAGAAATTATAAAAATCTTTTTCCTGCCAAACGAATCTGGCCAGCACATTTTTCTTGGTTTGGTTGTTGGGAATAGTTTCTTTTTATTCCTTTTCTCCCCTGCTCCTAAGACCCAGCCCTACCCCAGTCCTTTTAAACCCAACACACTCTTCAGTGAGACTGATCTCTCTTAAGGTGGATCCTTTGGCAGGGCACCATTGCCAAGTATATACCTGTACGTAGTCTGTAGAAATGTGGGTATTATAAGTTTCATACTAATTTTGAGTTATTGTTGCATAGAAAACAAGAATACACATGGTAGCTTTTATGCATTATGAGTTATTCACAGAGTGAAATCATATTTAAAATTATAACTGGGATTTGGGAATGTGGTATTAACTCGGCTAAGTAATACATAATCTATTTTTAGTGAGAGTAAAAATAATTGCAACAATTCTGAAGAAAATTGGCTTATGCTAAAAGGGGCTTAGGCAGAGAACTGGCAGTTAAAGAATAAAAGACTCTAAATTGTTTTTGGTTGTTCACTTGGTCACAGAACCTGTGCAGCCTGGTTCTCAAGCATTTAATGAGAAGAGTCAACTGTGTTCAACTGCTCCTGGATGGTGACTGACGATGGGTAGCCTGTGGAAACTGAAGTGTGTGAATGCCTTCCACTCCAGGCTTCAAACCTAGGTAGATGCCCCAGAATGCTTTGCAAAGTCATCAAGAAATGAATACAAATTAGCGGGCCCCTTACTTTCTGCTTGTGTTTACCAGTGTTAGAACTAAGCTATGTGTCCATCATGGGAGGAACAGCTTTGGAAACTCTATTTTATACATAAGCAATGTGTTGTATTTCCTTATGACTTTATGGTGCCTGCTATAGGTTAAATGCCTACCTCCTAAAGTTCATATATTCGAAATATGATTCACATGATCATAGGTTGATGGCATTTGGAAATAGGGCTCTATATTAGAGTTAGTTGAGGTCATGAGGGCAGGATCCATGTGATGAGATTAGTCACTTTGTAAAAAAAGGAGTAGAGACCAGAGATCACCCCTACTATCCTCACATGATGCTGTTTGCCATGTTATCACACGGCAAGAAGACCCCAACTAAATGCCTGTGTCTGGACCCTGTACTTCTCAGCATCTGGAAGAGTAGAAAATACACCTGCTATGTAGAAACCACCAAGGCATGATATTCTGCTATAACAATGCAAAATGCACCAGGGCAGAGTCTTAGAAATACCTTTGGTGGAGAAGTCAGCAGCATATTAGGAAGTAGGTGGTCTAAAGGAAGAGCAAGCAAAACCCAGACTAGTTCCTGGCTCTTCCCAAAGTGGCTGCTGCCTAGCCTGGCTTGACCTGGAATCCGAGCTACCCTCACTCTGTTCTAGCCCCTACGACTTTGGTCCAGTGGTTTCATTTCTCTGAATTCTAGTGGCCTGCTTTTTAGCATGGGCCTGACAGTGATATTGACATCAAAGGGCACCATGAGGCTTGAAGGAACTAGTATACTCAAGGTGATTAGACCAGTAGCCACACAGTAAATACCCTGTTAGTAAGAACAATCTTATTTTTCATCTGTTCGATAGAAGTTTGTCAAGTAGAGACATAGGATGCTCTGAGGGACACATCGTGCTTCTGTGGTGACAACAGAAAGAGAGAACCCAGAAGAGCTGAAAACTGGATTTGGGGCCAGTGACCTGGATCATTATAGTAAAAGATACTGTAGGCCTTAGGAATGTTATCAAATGACAAGCCACTATGGCAAATTTGGGAGTAACTCTCTTTTGCTTATGTGTCTGAGCTTAACATTTAGCCCAAGCGTACATCTTAATATATGGCAAAGTGTTTTTTTGTGGGTTTCAGAGGCGATCATAGGTAGCCATTACTGCCATCTGGGTACATCCATATACTTGGCTCTTTAAAGTCAAAGTCTGTCACTGTGACTTTGCTCCCCAGTGGCTGCTACCCAGGAAAGCAGACCATACAAACAGCAAGCAAGAGGGGCTGATTGCATGGGGGCCCCCAGGGAAACCACAGAAAAGAGTACCCTAGCCTTAGACAGTGCTCATACCCCAGGGAGTTTTGATGACCCTGATCAGCTGTGGCTCCGGTAGAAATCATTTTCTCCCAGAGTCCAAGAGCCGCAGAGGCGTACTCCTTCATCTACCTCAACATGCTCTGTTTTCTGCGTTTGGCTTAAAGGTTCCGTCAGCCCTGTTCCAGACAAGTTGCAGCAGTCAGGGGGTCTCTGTTCAAACTGTAGAAGGTCCTTTCATCCCCCCCACCTAGCTCTTGGGGGATGATGGCTGGCCCTAAAACATCAGAGGGGTGTTAGCTTGGTTCTGTTCCAACCACGTCACTGGAATTTCATGTTTACTGGTCTTAGATTGTTTTCTGTTCTTCCCCCCAAAGTATTGGTTCTGAGACTTGGTGGCACAGTGCAATTAAAAATGGCTAGCACTTATGTCCAGCAACAGAGACACTGTGTAAATAGTCTGGAATGGAGCTTTACAAGGCAGGGGTGTGTGTGTGTATGTGTGTGTGTGTGTGTGTGTGTGTGTGTAGATCAATGGTCAATGCCAGGGATCTCCTTCAATTGTTCTCCATTTTGTGCTTTGAGACAAGGTCTCTCGTTGAACCAGGAGCTTACTGATTTAATTACACTCTCAGGACAGAAAGGCCCAGGGATCTTTCTGTCTTTGCCTCCCTAGCATTGAGATTGCATCCACATGCCACTGCACCTGGCATTTTTTTTTTTTTGTAAAATGTGTGTTTTAAGGACAACATTCAGTGTTGGTTTTTTTTGGGGTGGTGGTGGTGACAAGCACTTTATTGACTGAGCCATCTCCCCAGCTCTTCTGGTGACTCTAATATTTAGCCAACTATGAGAATCATGGTCTCAAACCTTGATTCATGTGGCCTTCTCAGAGGGCCCATATGTCCTTGGAAACAGGGTCCTAAGGGTAAGTATGAAGTGTGTGAAGAGGCATTTGCCTAGAGATTTGCATTAACCCTCCTATAGCATCTTCATGGTCAGAGCTTTCATCAGAGAAGACTAAAGAAATGCAAGATGATTTTAAATACAAGTAATGGTGCTGAATAGGACTCCTAAGGAGGCCTAGCCCCCAATTACAAGATTTCTTTTACAAGCACTGTGTTCAGAACGGTTTTGTGGCTGTTTTCTCCAAAAGAAGCATACTCTTTAGTTGTTGTCAAATGGGAATTACAATGGATATAAATTAAAAATGTAACTGCCTATTTGTTTAGTATTATTATTATTATTATTATTATTTTTGGTTTTTCGAGACAGGGTTTCTCTATGTAGCCTTGTGCCTTTCCTGGATCTCTCTCTGTAGTCCAGGCTGGCCTTGAACTCACAAAGATCCGCCTGCCTCTGCCTCCCGAGTGCTAGGATTATTATTATTTTTAATTAATTAAAATATAATTATAAATTTATCCCCCTTCCTTACCTCCCTCAGACTCCCTCCAATGCCACATCCCCACGTCTTTCAGATTCATGGCCTCTAATACTTTATTTTTCTTACATACATATACATGTGAGTATACAAAGGCAACCCACCGAGTCCGTTTAGTGTTCCATGTATGTGTATTTTTTAGGGCTACCACTTAGGACTGGGTAACCATTCAGGGTTCTCACCCATGAGAAAGACGACTTCTCCCTCCCTCAGCAGTTTTTAATGACCTCTAGCTGTCCATCTTGGTGAGGGGCCCTGTGTGATTTCTCCAGCCACGTTGGCGTGTTAACTGTTGTCATGGATCTTCTGTTTAGGAGAGGATGTCTCAAGATCCATTGGAACCAGGAGGGTGGTGATGACCCCCTGATGAGCTGGGGCGGGCAGTTGAGTTTATGCAGATTCCACCTAGAAAACTGCTTTTCTTTTCTTGTCTTCATTTGCCTGATTTGGCAATACTCAACTGCTACTCCATCTGCCAAAGGTCACAGATCCAGCCAGGTACCAGTGTGACTTCCCCTTGAGGAAAGGCATCAGATGTCCTCCACAGGGGCCTCCCTGTCCCTCACAAGGCAGAGTTAATGACTGGAACAAGTTATCATCTCATTTCTGTCATTCTCCAGGCTGTGAATACTTCTGCAGCTTCTAAAAATCGTTGAATGTTTTTCTGGGATACTCACGGCTGTGCAGTCTCTAATGCTACTGTGTTCTCAACACATGCCCCAGGAGATCCAAAGATGTGACAGGGGTGGTAGTGACTTGTGTTCCAGAATGTGCTTTTAACTTATCTAAACACTTCCCTTACAGATATTTACCAGACTGGGTAACCCAACTCACTGTTAGAGATTGCAATGTTGCTAGATGAGTTTGGGCTGAGTAAGACATTTTTATACTGTTGGGAGCAGGTATACCAACTGAGAAATGAACGTCATCTTAGAGACCAGGAAGGCGTCACATGATCTGAAATGCATATTCATTTCACTCAGTGATTTTCCTCTGAAATATTTTTTCTACACTTTTGATAACCTTCTATTTTTAATCAAGCTATAAAATAGACTAAAGGTTTATTCAACCTTTAATTATATGTGTACATGTGTGTGTCTGCATGAAGATATGAGCACATGAGTTCAGTGCCCATTCAAGCCAGAAGATGGTGTCAGACATCTTGGACCTGGAGGTATATTATGGGTGGTTGCGATGGGAAAATTGATGCGTTACTATGATACATGATGAATCTTCATTAAAACTCACTCTAGCGGTGAACTCCATAGGCTGGGTGCACTCACCGGGTGGAGGCATGGTATTCCACAGGTTAGCTGCATAGCTGTATAGTGTGTCTGTCTGTGTTTTGGTTTTGCCCACATTAGTACCTTTGAGTTTGGGCTCATTTCCCTAGGGCCTCTGCTTTATGGATTGACTACTTTTCAATAGTTTCCAGTCTGGGCTCTCCTTTTTGCTGGCTTCTGAGCTAATTACTTACTCCTGGAGTCAATTATTCTCTTCAGGGGGAGAAAGGAAAATGCAGCCCCTGAGTGCTGTCAGCTCGGAGCTTGTCTGTCTGTATCAGCTAGACCACAGTGATCCGTTGGACATAAACAGTTTCTCAGAATATCAATACCAGACCCTTCTTCTCTCTGATCATGGTTTGAGCAAGAGAAAACCACAACTTCCCTGCAAACATGTTTGAACACAGTCAAGAAAAATAATGCTGCACAAACCAAAATGGCTAGCTAAATAGTCAGATTCCTGGGTTTATATGAGGGACTGCAGCTTGATCATCATTTATTAATCACTTTAGTGACCTCCTTTGTGTTGATTAGAAAAAAAATTAAGGTAGACCAACAATAGAGCCAATGCTAGAATTGCTTTGCTTCCTGATGGTATTCCATTCATAACACACCTTGTTTCCTGGAAACTTCCTCAAAAGGATCTAATACAACTCAAATACTAATATCAGGTTATTCTAAAACCCCCGCATGGGCATGTCTGTCCCCCATTTCTACACAGTACAATTACCTAGTTGATGGATGATGGATGTTACATGGATAGTACAATGATGCTGTTGGATTTGAATACATCTGCATGTCTGGTGGTCTTAAGCTGTGATGCATCAACCATGGAGGGTTAACTTCTGTGAAGTATTCATCCTGTGACAAAGCTTGACTTGCTCGATAATCCCTGAACATCTACTTCCAGCCCTCTGAACACCCCAACAGGGAATGGATCTATCCCGGGAGCAGATCTGGGCAGTCTATATGAACCCCTTCCATTTATTTCGGATGAAATAAACCCCTAAGCCAGCACAGTTGTGATTTTCTCTTTAGGAGGCCACCAGGGAGCTGGTGGTAGCATTGTGATTAGCACCCAATGCTCTGAAGCCTGGCTTAGTGCTTTTTTTTCCTGCTGCACCATGCTCTCTAAAGAAGTCCAACTCCAAAGTATAATGCACCTTTGAGCACTAAATTCAATTTACTATTCATCTCTGCTTAATTGAGTTGAGTTTCCATTTTCTCCTCAGAAAACACTTTAACCTTCAAACACTGGGCTCTGGCCAATGCATGGCAAACTGTAAGGGTTTTTTTTTTTTTTTTTTTTAAAGCTTTGATTTTAAAAGTTCCTATGCACATTTTTTGGTGGGAACCTTCATTTCTTAGGTGTGAGAAACTTATTTGGTGGTTAATTCTTGTCAAAGCTGTTGCTGGCTTCTCTGCTCAGATTTGGCAATTCCAAAAATCACTCTCCAGCAAGAGATGGCAGGTTTTTTGTTTTGTTTTGTTTTTAAATCTTTCCTTCTTATTCTTTTTTCACAATCTCCTTCCATAGTTAAAAGAGAGAAACCTGCAGGAAATAAACAAACCTGGAATGAAGTATAAAACTATGTTACGTGATGTGTTCTTTGTGGGGAAAGGTTACTGGTGAGGCAGCCTCGTCCACCCTTCTTCCTCAGCCCAGCGCTCTCCCTTCAGATTGGCTTTAATCTCCACCTTGTCTACACTTGTGGGAGAATTCCGAAGAAACAGTGGGATGCTGCAGTGGATTTCTATCAGAGCCACGGTGCTGCCTGAAAGAATTTCCTTAGGATCTCTCATTTGAAAAGATAAATAGTTGTTTTTTTTTTAAACAGAAATATTAAAGATTCTTTTAAACAGGTCAATGATTGAGATAAACATATTGTTTTCATGTTGCAGGCAAAGCTTTTTTTTTTTATATCTTTTGATAGAGGATAGGTACATCTTCCTAGTTCGTTTTTCCATTCAATATTATAAAATAAATGGAGCCCCATGTTTTCATGTGGTTTTCATTACCAGTAATTTCAAGGAAGCAGAGTGTTATGCTAATGCATCATAAAATGATTTGGGGGATATTCAGTTGTTTCCAGTTTGAGTTTGTTGTTTGGTTTGGCAGTATGGAAAATATTTCAGTAAATATCTTTGTGCACAAGGCCATTTTTTTTTCTGAAGATATTTGGGTTAATTCTCAGAATTGGGGTAATAGTGCTCTATTCAGAAACTGGGGACATTTCCTTGGCTTTAGTTTCCTATTACCACAGTGCTCACTGAAGGTTATATGGGAGCATAGTGACATCAAAGTTTCATTTTATCATAAAAAATAAAATAACACTATAATTTAGTTTGCATGTTTATTTGTAAAAGGAAACTTACCATTTGTGAAGCTTGCTGCTTTAAATTTTGTATTTGCAATGGAAATTTCAGGTTCTGAAAAGAAATAGAAGGCTCTTTTGATGTCTGACTCATCTCTACAGTTGTTCCTTCTTGTGATGTAGACATTTGGATAAGGGCTGGGCTCACCCAGATTTGGGGGAAATTGAGGAGGGAGAACTATGGGTGGTGGATTTTTTGTCTTGTGAAGGAGTCGGGGTGAGAGAGCTTTCACATGCTTCTCTGCACTCAGAGCACCACCAACAGGCAAACCTGCTCCTGCAGCCTCTGTGGACATCACAATTGCGGATTCTGTAATAATTTTCTTTCTTCTTAGTTTTCCTTGGCTATAATATTTATATTGGGTACTGGGCTTCTCTTCAAAATTGAAAATAGTGTATATGCAGCCAAGGAGGTTCTCCTTTGATTTGAAAGGAAGCCAAAAAGGAAACTGTCATTCCCTAGAGCGTGTGGGAGTAGCCTTTTGTTGGAAGAGATGTTTCCAGTGCTGTGGAAGCTGACAGGATAGGCTTCCTATGCACTCAGCAATATTTTCTTTTAGTTGAGGGGAACATGATGATTCTGTCCTTTAAAAAATACAGCCATCTCTGAGATGATAACACTCTTTGGATAATACTGCTTTCTAAGTGAAAAGCAAACTATGGGAACATGGTATAAATTGTTTATAAATAATATTCTCTGTCCCAGAAACCATGGGTAAATGTCCCTGGAAGTATGGGTTCTCCACACACAGCCTTTCATCGAGGTCTAATTCTCACTCAGATCAATTTTTGCCTTCTTCTTAAAAGAAGTTTTCTATGTCCTTTCCTCCTAATGGCACAGAGTGTAAAAGGAAGTGTCTGTGGGGGGTGAGGGGGAGGAAAAAGGTGTTGCTGGGTCCTTACTGGATTCCTCTGAGGGTTCTTTTCCCCACATGGATATTGGTGCCCTGTGTTGGTACCTGTTGAGTGTAGCTACAGTCATCTGGTGTGGGACATTGTGTTGGGCCCTATAGCTGAAGACCACAGTCTATACCTTGGCTTATGTGCATAGTCCCAGTCACCCCCAGGCTTATTGGGGTCCTTAACCTGGTCCCCACAGCTCTCCCTTCTTGCAAAGTTTCTAAGATCTTTGAGCTCAGATTACACACTCACATTATCCATTTGGTCATGAACCTAAATTGATCTTCTCAGGGTAGTTAATGCTTTCATTAGTGTGTGCCTTGAAATATGAGGAACAATCCCCTCTTAGGCATCAATCAAGGTAGCCTGGGAACTCTCACGACATATTTCTACACCAGGCTAACCTCTGGGTGGTAGGATGGAGCAGAGACACTGGGGGCGGACCTTCGCCATCCTCTTCTTTACTTTCCTTGGATTTCCTCCTTAATGCTGAGAGCTTCAGCATTTTCCTTTGCATGTGACAGGAAGTGACCTGTGCCATAATCTTTATTTCATCTGGGGTTTAATCTCTCCTTTTCTTAAGCATTATGACCAGTTTAAGGTCAGTGGCATGGAGGTTTACATTATGGACAAGGAAGATGTATCAGAAAACATGGCCAAATTATCATCAGCATTTTGTTCATTCCAAGTCCATCCATTTCTCTGCAAATTTTGATGATTTCCTGCCCCTCTAGAAGAGAATAATATTCCATTTTTATATGTACTACATCTCCATTATCCACTCATCTGTTGACAGATGCCCAGGGTGGTTCCATTCCTTCCTGTAGTGAATAGAGTAGCAATAAACATGGAGTGCAAATCTCTCTATGGCAGTGTACAGAGTTCTCTGCGGATGTGCCCACAAGGGAAATAAGTGGGTCACGTGGTAGCTCTATTTCTGACTTTTTGAGGAACTCCACACCCTGATTTCCACAATGGTTGTATTAATTTGCACTCTCACTAGCAGTGAATAAGGGTTCCTCTCTTTCCACATCCTCCCCGGCTTTTGTTGTTAGATTTCTTATAATGGCCGTTCTGAATGGGGTGAGGTGGTATCTCAAAGGAATTTGAATTTACATTTCCCCAATGACAAGGGGTATTGAACACTTTCCAAAACAGTTATTGGCTGTTGGGTTTCCTTTTGAAGTTGTCTTTGCTTTTGCTAATATGTTTGTTGATTGACACTTTGATTTTCATGGTATTAATTCCTGCAGGTTTTTTTTTTTTTTAATTCAAGATGTTGGCCCTTTTTCTGAAGTGTGGCTGGAAAAGACTTTCTCCCATCCTATGGGTTGTCTGGGTGCTCTACTGATAGTTTCCTGTGCTGTGCAGACACTATTAATTTCATGTAGTCTCATCTATTGGTAATTGGGTCTGATTCTTCTGCTATTGCTATTCCATTCAGAAAGTTCTTGCCTCTCCCAGTGTCTTGAAGAATATTCCTCATGTTTTTGTCCAGGTCCTTCAGCACTTCACATTGGAAATTAAAGTTACTGACCATTTTAAACTGATTTTGTATGAGGTAAGATATGCACCTAATTTCATTCTCTGCGGGGGCAGGTGGGGGACATCCAGTTTTGCACGCACCTTTGTTGAATAGGCTCCCTCTTTTCCAGTGAAGGTTTTTGCCTTCTTTGTCAAGAATTAGGTGGCAGAGCTTTGCTGGCTTATTTCTGGGCTCTGTATTCTACTCCATTGCTACACCTGGCTGTCTCTTTGCCAGCCCCAAGCTGTCTTGATTGCTCTCACTATCAATATAGTACAATTTGAGTTTGGATATTGTGATACCCCGGCTGTGTTCTCCTCTGAGGATTGCTCTGGCTAGTTGTGGTTTCTTACGGTTTTCTGTGAGCTCTTGGATTTTTTCCCCTAGATCTTTGAAACCCTTCATTAGAATGTTGGTAGGGTTTTGCATTAAATCTATAGATTGGTAGTATAGCCATTTTCACAATATTAACTATACCAATCCAGGAGCAGGGAAGGACTTCCTGTCTTCCCATCGTCTAGTGTCTTCTTTGATTTCCTTTCCCCATGTCTTGACATTTTCACTGTAGAGGACTTCCTCTTCTTTGGCTGGGTATTACAAAGTACTTTGCTTATTTATTTATTTGGAAATGGGATACTTTTCCTTATTTCTTTCTCTGAGAGTACTTATTGGCATATATGAATGCACAATTTCAAGTGAGGTCACCCAATCTCACAAAGAAAAAAAAAAGTGTGTTCTCCTTCATATGCAGAGCCTAGTCTATGATATATATTTGTGTACACACACACACACACACACACACACACACACACACACACACACACACACACACAAACACAAATGTAGCTATCAATATAGTACAACATTTAAAATGGAGAATAAGGAAAGGGAATAAAAAATAAATGCATACTAATGAGTTCATGAATCTAATATGCTTTGTGAAAGTCCTTTGAATGATCTCTCGAGGTCTGACACATTTTCAATACACAATGAGTCCCCCGGTGAACAGCATCCACATGCGATTATAGGAAGACCTGGGTTTTAGATTGTGGTTTTCATTGACTGGTCCCTCCGGCTGCAGTCCTTTGTAGTCACTGCCACACTTGGTGCATTCTACTATTTAAACATGACTTTTTAGCTATATAAATGATAAAGTGTGAAGATGGTTAGTAGGTTTAGAATTATAATATTGAAATTTCTGAGAATTCCTAGGAACACTAACCTACTTACTGTCCCTGAATCTCAGGGTAATGTGCCAGAAATTTGGAAATACTGAGAAACTTGCCCTTTTCCTTCTATTTGTTGTAATTCAAAACTGTACTGTTGTTGTTGAATAAACACACAGATATGTTTATTGCACACACATCATCATCATCATCTTAGAGCTTTGGAATAAAATGGGAAAAGACAAGATCTGGCCAAAGAAATGAGTTTCTCGCCGGGCGATGGTGGCGCACGCCTTTAATCCCAGCATTCGGGAGGCAGAGCCAGGCGGATGGATCTCTGTGAGTTCGAGGCCAGCCTGGGCTACCAAGTGAGCTCCAGGAAAGGCGCAAAGCTACACAGAGAAACCCTGTCTCAGAAAAAAACCAAAAAAAAAAAAAAAAAAAAAAACAGAAAAAAAAAGAAATGAGTTTCTCTATATACATTTGTCCATAATGCCAAAAGAGACTTTACTGAACATAGTGGCACACGCATGCATTTAATCCCAGCACTAGAGAGGCAGAGGCAGGCAGATCTCTGTGAGTTCAAGGCCATCCTAGTCTAAATAGGAGCTCCAGGCTAGCAAGATCTACACAGTGAGACTTAGTCTCTGAAAATACATACATACATACATACATACATACATACATACATACATACATAAAATATGTGAATAAATAAAAATGATAGTTGGAAGCTGCTCTGATAATTGTCTACAGCTCTTATTTAAATAGTCAATGCTTACATATACACAAATGTACACACATGAAGTCTGCTGTTCCTAATAGCCAGCTCTGATTTAACAACTGGGAGAGAAAACATGGGTCTGAGTTGAAAAATACTGGAAGTTTTCAGCCAATTGTACACTTTCTCATCAGCTCCAGAAACTGATTTCTCCATTTTCTTCTTGCTAGTAACTTGAAAAGCAATTGCTTAACATATGTGGACTGACTATTGAATATCAGTAGCAGTTATAATGATCAGAGTTGTTGCTTACATGATACTTCCCATGTAGCATTCAGGTAGAGACTCCGTCATTCATTAACTTCCCTAGGTTAAGACACAGACTATTCTGATAGCTTGGCCATGGCTTGTGAAATAGTTGACTCCAAGTGTTTACCACAGTTCTGAGCACTTGATTAATGCTCAAGTATTTCCCAATAAGTGAAAGAAAGAATCCCCCGCCCCAAGGCCAGAACTCATGGCATTTAGCTTTTGCTCTGATTATTTTTGTTGTTGTTTTGTTTTGTTTTTCAAGACAGGGTTTCTCTGTATAGTTTTGGTGTCTGTCCTGGATCTCGCTCTGTAGACTAGGCTGGCCTTGAACTCACAGAGATCTGCCTGGCTCTGCCTCTCGAGTGCTGGGATTAAAGGCATGTGCCACCACCGCCCGGTGCTCTATTTTTATAATTCTTTACATGTTTCCTAAGCACCTTTGTATATATATCTATGTCCCAATAACTCCGGGGTTCTTGAGGACAAAGACATTACCTTATTACTTTCCCCAAGTTTAGCACATAGTACAGAGCCAACCACCGAGCAGAGACACTCTGTATAAGGCTGGAGAAATGATAATGTATCTGATTTTTTTGGCTGACTCCCAGAGAATCTATCCAGTATAGGGGGAAAAAAATTATAGGAATCAAGGGCTATGCTTCCTATGAGTGCTAAATTGAGAAATGAGTTTTAAGTCCAGTGCCACACTTCAAAGCAAATTGGCAAGAAAATGGGCACCAGCACATTTCTCCAGTTCTGTATTCCCAGGTGGCATGTCTGCAGGCTGCCCTAGGCTAGAGTGCCTCTTCCTTTCCTCGCTGCCTGGGTCTGATGTCAATGTCTTGGCTTAATCTGAGGTTTCTGGGCCACGCTACCGAAGTGTTCATCTCTGCGGCTTGAGTCAGAACTCTTTGAGGGACATGCTTTGGGGCCTTCACACATCTTTTTTGCACCCAGGTCTGGGAGCCTGCTCGGGCCCTTCCTCCCCCATCTTTCTTTCCATCCTGGGATGGGGTGTTTTATAGCAGGTCTTCGGAAATGCTTCAGCTTCTAGAAACTCTCTTCTCCTCTTCTGCTCGGCCCTTGGCTCCGGCCTTGTGGCTTTCCATCTTTCCTGCTTCAGAGAGGCTCTGGGAAAGTAGCCTGTGCTCTTCTGATTCTCACCCCCCCCCCCCCGAGTCCTCGGATCCCTCACTCTGGTTATATGGTGGGCCATGCTTCTTCTTCTTCAGACTTCCTTGCTGTCTGCCTCCAACGGCTTTTTCCAGCTCAGTGGCCACAGGCCCTGGCTTGTCTTTGGGGAGAGTCTGTGCAGATGTTGGCCCTAGAAAGTGTTTATCAACTGATGACACACGTTCTCCACAGCTCATTCTGCCATTGAAAAAACATTATTCTTTTAACCAAAAGGTTTTCACCATTATTATCAAAAAATGTAAATGTTTATTAGTTTATTTCATTTAGTATGAACCCTAGAGACCATGAGCTACTAAAAATTTATACAAGCTACACTCTATTGCTGTTTCTTTATTACACATGACTTGGAAAAAGAAATACACAGTCAGTAGCTGACCCTGATTCTTGCCTTGGGCAAGTCATCTACTTCCCTGAGTCTGGTTCTTTCCTGTAAATACAAAACAGAAATGGAGATTGTAGGTATAACATAGAAGGCCCAACTAAATGACTGTTCATGGAAGAACTGATACATGTTTAAATGCTGCATACATACAAAGCATTTTTATTGTAACACATACTCTAAACTGAATTGTTTTGTTCTAGCCTAAGAAGTATCGAAGATGAACACCGTGCCTAAGAAGTATCAAAGATGAACAGCGTGTCTTCTTACAAGGAGCTAAATCCAGAGAAGAATGAACTTGAGTGACTCTCATACCAGCACTCACAGAACTAGTGAGAAACTCCTTCCCTGTCTACTCAGTGTGTGTGAAGAATCCCGCGCAGAGCTTAGATCTCTCAGTGTCGTGCGCACTATCCAGACAGGCAGTTTCGCCTAAGCACTGTCAATCCATTTACAGGTATTTGAAACCTCCATCTTTAGCATCTCAGCTAACTGGGCACATTCTTTCATTAGTGTGTGTTCTCTTCCCTAGCAGTCAAATAAACAGATTTTAAAATGGCTCTATGTTATCACGTAAGTACCGCGGGTTTCACTTCCTTCATTCACAGTGGTATCTGCCGCAGCAGGCTTACCTCTTGGTTACGGGTCCTAAGTGTTTCTCCTGCTTTTCCAGGTTCACTGCTGGAACATTGCTACACTCATCTCCAGTCTAGCTTCTTCCCTGAGTCCAAGGAATCCCCACTCTGGGGAATTCTTTTCTCCAGAACCATCAGGAAAGAGCATTATCTGTGAATAACTGGTATTTGTTATCTGTTGGGAAAGAACATTTGCTTCCTCTCCTCCTTCTGCCCCACAATTCCTCACTGCCTTTCTGAGGGCTACTCATCAGTGGATGCACAGTGATGTGAAGAAACAGGAGCCTGTTCCTGGGTGGGAGGCCTTGGAGTTCTTAGCCTTATCCCTACCAAATTCTTCCTATTTTTACCGCAATGTAGTCACAAGACCAGTGATCAGATGTTCTGTACTGAGACTTTGACTTTTGAATAGAATAGAATTCTGGACTACCCTTTCTTTGGTCATGGTGAGAGGCTGGGCTGGGCCATCAAGAAGCTCCTTGCACTGAGACACCGAGGAGAACCCAGCACATTCAGCCTTTTTGATTATCCTTTGGGTCCCCGTCTACTCACATCAGCTCTTTTCTGCTTCACTCCCACACAGCGGAGGAACTCTGGGCAACACACCACCTCTTCCATGAAGCAATGGCTGCTCTCTGATGCTGTGCCTTGAGCTGTTAAGGGCTTTCTTGAGTGTTTGTCCTTACCAACCATACTCATAAGCTAGTCTATCAGTCCATTAGATCATCACTCCTCTGAGGTCAGGAATCACGTCTTTTTTTTTTCTTGGAATATCCTTCCCTGCCAGAGTCCTCAGTGGAATTCATCTGCCATGCATGCTTGTGGATTGGTAGGTTAAGATGGCTTCAGCAGCACTATGCTAGTCTTAGCCCTGAAACCGTTCAGAGCCCTGGGTTCTACAGTGGCACAGCAAAGAAATCGGATCAGTTGTTGCTTCATGTGCCTCTGGGCAAGCCATTAGGTCTTTTTCTTTAATTTGCCTTTGCTTTCTGCAAGGGGAAAATGAGGTGAATAAATTGCCCCCATCAAGTGCACAGGGGTGATTCGTTGCAAAATTTAATGTGCTAAATGTGGTTGCGCCTCCAGCTTCACACAAGTATGTGCTATATAAATACTACATGGGTGTAACTAGGAGCCTTTGAAAAATCTTATGGGGATTTATTTTGAAGGAAAAAAAAAACTACTCATTCTCTTCATAAACTTTTGTTAAGGAATGCACATATTAATCTCCCCCCAGGGATGTGTTTCAATGAGGGAAGCTTTATCTTGGCACGAGATAAAGACGTCTGTTTCTTTTCTCTTCTCTCCTTTCTTTCACACAACACATAATCCTCCACTACACAGACACATTATCTGATTAGTTCTATTATCCACTTGCTATATCTTTATTGGGCACCTAGTGTACATGAGGTCTGTATCAGGCTCTAAGGACACACTGTATAAAAATAGTGTCCTTGGTCACTAGGTGAGACAGAGATGTGTGTGTTCATGCATGCATTCACTTACCCAATAAACACTTATGGAGCTGACTCTGTACCAGACACCCTTCTAGGTTCTGGGGAATGAGAATGAATAAATAATGCAAACAACTATTTGATTCTCTAGGACACTTGCTACAGGGAAGGCATGTGCAAGGTTCATTGAGAATGATGTCCCAGGGGAGCTGTATTGGAACTCAGTCTTGGAGGGCACACATGATGGAAAGTAATAGAAGTGGATGGGGATGTAGATGAGCTTATGTGCACTGTGGATCCTGGAGCTCTGTATAATTATAGAAGTGCTGAGACATGGGAAAACGGGACAGATTCAGGAGCAAGAGTCTGCAGCAGGGTAGTTGATCACTTTAGGAATGGAAGACAAGTCCCCGGTAACCAGGAAAAAAAAATGCATCTAGTTGAAGCTTTCTATTCAAAGCCTTGACCCACCAATGAGTGTGAGACAATTGTGTCTGCCCTGTTTGCATGAGGCATTTGATGCTGATTATCCTGTCTTTCTTTGAGAGTGGTTGTTGCAGGATTGGAAATTCTTTGCATCAAAAGTAGCAGCTGCATGGCGTGGTATTCCCGCACTTCTCTCATAGGCGGAGGACATTTTTATTATTTCAAGATGCAAGCCAAGTATTATCAGAAGGCAGTAGAGCTTGGGAGTTACCAAAATTTTGGATGATTCACAATGCAGGCTGTTACATACCATGACATCTTGATTTAACACTCCCCTGGTTAAGAAGCCAACACAGCAATTTAAAAAACTGTACCCATGACTATGTGTGGGTCACTTCTGAGCCATTTGTATGTAATTTGGGATTTATTGCATTTTTTTGAACATTCGTATGTAATTTCAGACTTAACAGTTGCTCTGCAAACTATCAAATATTTATATTGTTTTTTTCAGATGTATTTATTATTTACTGTACAGTCTATGAAATATTTACATTGATTTTTAAAAGAAGAGATATACATTATTTACATTGCCTTGAACTTCCTCTTGACATAAGTAAAATGGTAACTCAAGGCTAAAAGACTCCCAAGGATGCTTCTCAGGTTTGTCGGCAACCACGTGGAGGCTCTGTCCCAGAAGAAAACACCTGGTAAGAGAATTCTGCAATTAAAGCTGATGCTTGGGACCACCCGGCTCTCCTTGGAGTTCCAACTTCCTCTTAGTGCACCAGTCTCTATTGGCAGAAAGGGAATTGAAAACAGCTCCTCCCAATGTCTCCCCGTGTCTTCCCAGGCTTCCAGGTGCCTTTATGGGACAGGCAGAGCCTTCCGTGTCTCTCTGGGACCTGGAACATCCCCAGCTGCAAAAGGAAACATGCAGCAGAGGTCTCTAGATGACTTCAGACTCCACAGGCACTGTGACTGATCCTATGCATTCCAGCCTCTCCCTTATCCTAGGGGATTCTGAAGGAGTCTGAGGCACAGTCTGGTAATCTGCGTTCTTAAGCATGTACCTGTTGGTTCTCATTATCAGCTGAATGTTGGAGCTTTTGGAAGAGACCCGTATTTATGTCATTTCCGCTCCCACCCACACTTGAAACATCCTTGGATGATCCTGGGTTCCCTCCTCTCTGGCTGCCAGCCCTCGCTTACCTTGTCTGCAGATGTCTGAACTAATCTTCCCCTTGCCAAGACCCCCTGGGTCTTGGAGTCTGACTTGTATCCATTCAAGATGAGCATTTTAAGTTTGTCTGTTCCAAGACTATAATTAGACATAATTGAACAGGATAAAGTCAATAGTTTCGTAAGTATCTGAATGGTGCCAGTGCCTCCATTACTGTCACAGAGCATTCTCTAGGAAACCCGTGCTCTTTTTATATAAAACAAAAATTATCTTCTCAGGATATAGGTGGCATCAGAAATATTATTGGGAGAGCAAGAAGATTGTTATTTCTTTGGCAGATGTCCTCATGGCACGTTGATTTCATAAAATGATATGTTTATATGTTTATGTGTACAACCATGTCTGTATATATTCGACTAATAACTAAGCCCATTGCTGAGTGAAATTCATACAGTAAGATCAGGGATGGGGTGAGTGATCTGTGAAGGTGTAGGGTGACTGGATCTTGTAGATGGGTAGACTAGGATAGTCAGGGACAGGCGGGATGACAGGAGTAATGCAGCTGTGTTCATGGAGCACATGGGATGCATGTGGGAACCTGGACCACAGATGCCATCACCTTCTAATATAATCATGACACAGTCATTTACAATAGAGGACTTTCCCCCATCTTATGGATGAGGAACTTGAGGTTTAGAGAATGCTAAATCTGTTACCCATGGTCTGGGGGCCTTTTCATAGGTAGAATGAGAGTATGGTAGGTCAGAGGACCAGGAAAGTTTGCTCAAAAGCAGGCAGGTGAGTGGGGAATAGTGTATTTGTGGCACAAAGGAAAAACTGCCCTAACTGAGGTACCATGCTGTTCTAAAATTATTAAAATGCTAAAGCTAACTTTATTTCTAATTATCCTTGTTAGACAAGCGAAACTCCAAGACCTTTCTCGAAAAAAAGTATTGTTTGTGGTCTTAAAAGAAGGCTGCTGCTTTTGAGAAATAACTTTTGACTTTTGGGAATCTGACCTTTAGCTCTGAATTTGCTTTAAGGCATCACTGACCTACAGGATTATGCCCAATTTGCTCCTACCATCAATTCAGAGGCCCCTCCTTCCCTTACCAATCCTTAATGGGAATGCGAATGACTAAGACTGATGTATAGAGAAATATAGATTCATAGCTCCTTTTTTTTTCTTCAAGAATAACATCACGAAGCTTATTTGTGAATGGAAAAACATTTGAGTGATGGACACATATGGTAATTTGGAGTAGTGGAAGCAGCCATGTCCATCAATTTTTGAAATATTTACAGAGGATGATGTCTGCTGATTTGATTCTAAATTAGAGTCTCTGCTGACTCAACATGTATGTTACCCAGTCCTGAAGTGCGGGGCATCTGAGTTACTGGGCACCTGAATTGCTGGGCACCTGAACTGCTGGGCACCTGAGTTACTGGGCACCTGAGCACCTGAACTGCTGGGCACCTGAGCACCTGAATCTCTGGCTATTTCTTTATTAGTTATTGGGCACCTGAGCACCTGAATCTCTGGCTATTTCTTTTTCACATAGATAAGAGGGAAAGTTGGGGAAGGTTCAGAATAATTTATATCAAGCAATAACAGAACACACACACACATACATACACACCCACATGCACATCCACATGCACACCCACATGCACACCCACATGCACACACACACACCCACAAAATCAAAAGACCAGAACAAAATAAGTAATCAAAACCCTAAACCAAAAAATTCCTAGCAGAAACAAGCAATAAAGAATCTTGAAAATTTAACTCGTACAAACTTTGGATATTAGAAGTGAAAAGGTTGGCCTCCCTTCAGTGGCTTGGCTAACGATATTGGCTAACATTCATTAAATTCTTATTGTACCTTAAGAACTTGGCTGAGCATCTTCCTAGGTATTTTTTAAATTTATTTAAATTTAATCGTGACAACAAATCTATGAGGGGGTTGGTGTTACATCCATTGCACAGGTGAGATAATTAGAGGCTTGAGGACGGAGTCCTCTTGCTGGCGATAACAGAGGAAAGAAATAACGAAGTTAATTTTGGGTGCTTCAGCATTGAATGTTAATTGATATTTGATGACATGGGTCATCATAAGGGTTTGAAGGCTTTCACAATAATTCACATATCCAACATTCATTTCTTCCCTTCCCTTTATTCTCATCCTTCCCTCCTTCTCTCCCTCCCACCTCCCCTTCCTTCCCTTTCCTATTCTCTCCCTTCCTTTCCCAGAGCTCATTAGCAGCTCACCGTCACCTAATCAGGAAGCCTCAGGTCCCAGTAAGAGACCGTGTCTCCAAACAAAATGTAGACAGCAACTCCTGAGTAATGATGTCTGAGGCGAGTCTTCTAGTCTTCTGGCTTCTACAAGCATTTTGCACATACACACACACACACACACACACACACACACACACACACACACACGAGAGAGAGAGAGAGAGAGAGAGAGAGAGAGAGAGAGAGAGAGAGAGAGAGAGAGAGAGAGAGAGAAAGAAAGAGGAGAGGTGGGGGGAAGGTATAGTTGAATCCAGGCCATAGATCCCTTGTGTCCCATGAATCCCTTTGTGCTTAACCTGTGCAGGAGGTATAAAGGTCAAAGTCAGCCTCTCTGTACCAAAGGTCAAAGGTCATAGAGTTTGAGTGGATGGTGGACAGTCTCTGAAATTCCCCTACTGCTGTCATCCACAGTCTATCTTTGCTCATGGTCTGTGATGGCTGGTGAGTACCAGTATTGGCATTAAATCCTATTCTTACAAACAAAAAGTCATTTCCCTCCTTACTAAAATGTTACCTTGCTTCCGTGTTTTCTTATAGCTGTGAGAATGCTGCTGTGGAAAGCATTGCAATTGATTATAAAGTTATATCTGGTCCAGCATAGTGCGCTTGGCAGTTATAGCGCAGGGCGAGGACACTAGGTTGTGGTTACAGCCTCATAACCGGCAACCCTTGCCTTTTGTGACAGCGGGGCTCCATTGTTTCCTCTAACAGCGACATTTATCAAATGAGTAGCAACAGAACTGATGTCAAGGAGCCACTTCTAAAACCAAAATGCATTCGTTGTGCAGAGGGATATGCATTACGTGATAGGAAGTAAGCATGCTGATGCTTTGTGTCTGAATTTCAAGGCTATAATGTCCAGCATGTCCAAGAAAAAGGGAAGCCACTGAGAAGCTTGACAGCACTCATTTTCATGAGTGGACATAGATTTTAGTCCCCCCCTGTGTCTCTCCTCACTGTACACGTGTGATGTAAGGTCTAGTGAGTTCACAAAGCACAGTCATTGTCCTACTTTCCCAAGGTCATGCAAACTGTCCCTGAGAATTGGTCCAGAATGAGCTCAGGATAATCAACTGCAAATGTGCTAGACTGTAAAGCCTCCCCCGGTAAAAATCTATTACCACAGCAAAGCTATCCAGAAAAAATAAACTCAACAAACTGGAAAGAGATTTTATATAATAGCCATGAGAATTACGAGTACCTCAGATTTTAACCAAGGAGAAATTCCTGTGCCAACAATGGGGTGATACGGTGATCTTTTGCATTTGAAATGCACACATAACATCTGCAAAGCCATTGTTTACTCAAACAGGGAACACAGGGTTCGATCCGTGACCGTAAAGTGAACAGTTTCCTGTTTTGTGTGTGGAAAGTGCACAGGGAGGAGGGTATGCACACACATGAGCAAACTCACAGTTCTCTTCACACGAAGTTGAGTGTGCTAAGGGTTGGGCTGCATGCTATATGCAGGGCAGAGGCCTGTCCTGTTGTCTTGTGTGCTAGGTTGATCTAAAACCTCCTAAACATGGTGGTCTTGGGAAGGGAAATGCAGACACCGTGTGCTGTCTGTGAGAGGCTGCCTGGCTGACCTGTGGGGTTGCATTTTAAGGCCATTGGTCTACTGCTCTGAATGAGCAGTCACAGAACTGACTACTAACAAATTACTATCATGGCCACATAATTCTCGAGGAGGCCCAAAATTGTGCTGCCATGGCACTGGTATATGTTTCTTCTTGCTCTGCTGCCTTGGACTATGGCGAGAATTCAAGGGCAACTATACCATTTAATCAGACTGCATCAGTAATGACTAACAGAGGCCAAATGAAGTCAGCAAAAATGAAAGCATCATATATATTTTTAAGTGAAAACATAGGGGATCAGGAAATATATACATGAACCCTGTCCCTGTTGGGAAAACTACTATATATGTTGTACATAGAAGGAGATTAAGTCTATGGAGTGATTATCCGATCTATAGACATGTCTCTCACCAGTGTTGCACCTAGCAAATCCTTTCTCTGTGTTGCATGGACTTTAAGAGGTTTTAAATTATGACTTAGATGTTTGCTTAATGTATGAGATTTGGTTACCTGCTAAATCTCTTGATGCCCGTTGGTTTTCTTATGTGTAAAATGAAGAAAATAATAAAAACAACCCCCGTCTTTATGAGAATAGAATGATGATAAGCTATTAAGGTATGGAAGGCAGAGTGGACCAAGACCATACACTTCCATTGCTGTATGCATTGATATTGTTGTAAAACGCATCCAAAGTGGCTGTGTGTAACAGCTGGCTTGAAAATGCCTTAGATGATTATAAAAAAGACTACTACTGTAAATCTTTTTATGAGGTCAATCAATTTTAAGGAACTAGCCATAAGCTGAGATTCCACTCACTAGATTGTTTTTTCTCCAGTAACCATAAGCTCCACGAGGGCTCTGAGCTTATCTCTGAGCACTCAGAGCTGAGCATGGTGAACACCAACAGGTGCTCAATAGGAACACAGAGATTCAGTTCCTCTTCCCTGCCATTTTCTTTTAGACATGAATGCGCTCTCTTACAGGCTTTATGCTTTTTAGGAATACTAATCTTTTTGACTGCTATATTGTGGCATATACATCCTCACTTCCTTTATTTTTCTGTAATGCTTGGAAAACCCTTCCCTAAAGGAATGCCAACTAATTTTTCTTGCAGATTTAATATTTTCCCATTTGTGCATGCATGTGCGTGTGAGTGTACATACATGAGTGTGTGCGTGCGCCCACATATGCATACACCCGAGTGCTTGCATGTATAGGCCTGAGGTTGATGTGAGAAAACAGTATCCACTGGTTGTCCACCTTGTTCACTGAGGCAGGTTCTCTCAGTCAAACCCAGAGCTCACCCATAAGGCTAGGCTTGCCAGCCAGCTTGTTCTTGACATCCCTGTCTCTGCCTTCAGAGGCTGAAATTATAGCCAAACCATCAGTTTATGGGGTCCTGGGGTCCAAACTCCATCCTCATGGCTGTATATCGAGTACTTTTGCCACTGAGCCATCTCTCCATGCCTATTTCTTTTAGTTTTCTTTCAATTTTCACATTTGTCTCTTTTATTAACTTGAAATTTATTTTGATATGAGATGAAAAAAATTGAATGTTTTCCTTATTCTCCTACCAGAAACTATCAGCTTATTTGTTGTTTACTCCTTTGATTTATACTATTTTCTTAAATGCACATAAACACTCCTACATATATACATATATGATGTATGTTAGACTCGTATGAAATATGCATTTCAGAAGTTAAGAGCATGAGCTACTCTTAAAGACGGCCTAGGTTCGATTCCCAGCACCCACAGGTGGCTCACAGCTATCTGTAACTCCAGACCCAGGGGATCTACCACCCCATTCTGTCCTCCATGGCACTGCACATATATGATGCATGGACATACATACAGGCAAAATATCCATTTACATAAAAGTAACAAACTAATTAAAACGTGAATTTCTGTATATATACTGTAAACATGTCTGTCATTCCTCTGCTTTAGTTAGCATGGATCCAACTCTGGAAAAAGAGATCAGTGTGCTGCTTCTTCTGTCTCCTCCTATTGAACTTTCCAACTCTTTTCCGGGTGATATTTCCTTGTTCTTCCATTCTCTAATATTGACACTCTCTACTCACTTTTCGGCCTTAATTATGTGTTGAAGTGCATTCAGTGCTCTCCACCCATCTTTTCACCATCGAGTCTCTATGTCTGTCCTGATTGGGTGTGATTTATCTGTAGTCGCTTTTTCCTCCCAGCATCTATCATTTTGCTGTGCATCTGAATTTTGGAGCATGTAGCAATGCCTAGCTTTATCTTTTCCAGTTATATGATACCTTGACAGGGCATATAATTATTGTAGCATATTTCCTTTCCCCAAACTCTTTGTGGCCAAGGCTATATTAGCACTGGGCATGGCTACTGGAAAGCTTGATCCCAGCCCGAGGATTTTTACTATCATGGTTGATTTGATGTTCTTGATGCAATGTCCAACTGTAACCAGGATAACTCCACATTATCATCTGGAACCATCTCCCAGGGACATGATGTGATCTTTTCATCTATAGTTTTTTTTTGTCCTGTTTTATTTCAGGAATATTTTCTTCTCTTAGATCTTTAAGGAACATTTTCAATCTAGACTTTCTAGTTTGTTCGAACGCCAATTGTGTGTATGTTGGATCTTTGCCGACCTTCAAGTTTGTCTTTTTCTGTTCAATGCTCGTTTGAAAAATGCTTTTGTTTTCTATTGTGTTTTGTTTGACTTTTACTCTTGAGAGTCTTATATTTTCCCTTCCCCCTTGCAATGTTTCTGGAAAGATTAACGATTTGCTACAAGTGCTATCTTTGTTTTAGTATCCTTTGTATTTTAGTATTTTTCTTTGAGCACTATGTAGATGTGCAGAAAGGAAAAAGAAAAAAATCTGAATTTAGCTTTGCTCTTTTATCTGCCTACAAACATCTTCATTTCTATGCAGATATGACATCACTGTTTTTGTGTCACATTCCAGCAAAAGTGTACAATATCTGCTTCAGGAAAAGTGGCCAAGTGATGACAGTGTCTGGTTCTTTCCTCTGTACCCAAGGGTGCAGAGACCCTCCACATATGTAACATCCACAAGTGACCATTGGTGCATGGTCTCCACCTAAAAATTAGTGGTTCTCAACCTGTGGGGTATGACCCCATTGAAAACCCTTTATCTCCAAAAATATTTACATTATGATTCATAATAGTAGCAACAAAAATAATTTTAGGGTTGGTGATCATCACAACATGAGGAACTACATTAAAGGGTTACAACATTGCCTAAGGTCTAGGCTGCATCCTGTGGCCATGTTAATGTCTGAAGGGCATGCTGCTGCTGGGGCCATGGTGTAGTCTGGGCCAGGGCTACTGCCAAGGCCATGTCTGGGTCTGTGTCCTACTGCAGCCAAGGTCTGTGTTGATATCTGTGCCTCCTGATACCATCAAAAGCAATGCCAATGCCAGGGGTCTTGGCCTCCATCTGTGGCCGTGTTGGTGTCTAAGGGCTAGAATGGCCTGCACAGCCACGTGGAACCAAGCCCAGGCTGCTGCCTTGAGCCATGTCTGGGTCTGTGACCTAGCAGCAGCCAGTGTCTGGGCTGATATCTACCATTGTGTTACCATAGAGGGTCATAGGAACCATATGTTGAAATCCAAGGGCCTTGCTGAGTCAGCCCTCTCTCACTGGCCCCAGAATAGCTGGCCTTGCCCCTCGCTGGACACGGCAGCAGAAGAGCTGGTGCCACTCCACCCCCTTCATGGGATAGCTAATGCCAGCACTTGGGAGAGGTGGCCCCACCCCTCATCTCAGGTGTAGGGAAGCTGGCCCCAATGGCATGGAGCCGAGAGAACTGGCTCTTCCCTTGGCTTAAGGGGTTGGTCCTAGTGGCCGGGAGGGACTGACCAGCTCAAGTAGCACCCAGATCCACATCCTAGGTGAACTCTGGGTTGGTTCACCTAGCAGCTGCCCCATCCATGACCTGCTGGAGCGTGGACCAATGACTGCGGGATCTCCATGACTTGGGGCAACAATGAACATTTTGTCGGTGGGGCTGATTGGACTAAGGGGGTGTACTGCGTGATACACAGCTCTTGATGCCACTGGAGTGAATGGAGAGGTGTTGGAAAGATGGAGGATTGAGGTGTTTGTTTGTTTTTGTTTTCAATTAACTTTTTTGGGGGGGCATACTGCAGGGATGAGAGGGAGATATGGAGGGACTGGTAGATGAATGAGATTGGGGTGCATGATGTGAAAATTCTAAAGAATCAATAAAGAGTTATGTTAAAAAAAAAAGGGGTGGGAGATCTGGGCGGTGGTGGCATATACTTTTAATCCCAGCACTCGGGTGGCAGAAGCAGGCGGCTCTCTGTGAGTTTGAGGCCAGCCTGGGCTACAGAGTGAGATCCAGGACAGCCAGGAGTACACAGAGAAACCCTGTCTCAAAAAACAACAAACAAGAAAAGGGTTTCAGCCTTAGGAAGGTTGAGATCCACTGACCTAAACGATTAAACATGGATTGAAAAGGACCAGCGCAACAGTGCGGATCCTCATTTTTCTTCCGTAGGCAATGGAGGGGAGGCAAGTCCCTCTTACCATTGCTCTTGCAAGTTATTTACTAGAACTTGCAAGAACTAACCCCTTTGAAAGCAGCAATATTCAATGACCCCTGAGTTTATATACCCTGTCAAACAGAAGAAACTCTATGTATATTTCTTAGAAATGATTGGTTGTTTCTTTTTTTAAGCTCTTAGAAATTAATCTTCACAGGTATTTTTAAAGTTCACTGAAATGGCAGATTTTATATGTACCTTTCAATGTAATGAGTTTTAATTGAACTATTTACTCCTACTTTCTTATTATGAGTGGCTGAACTTGTCATAATTCATTAAATGGCCAGCCTGTAAGAGATATTATTATGCACATAACAGAAATTGTTTCTTTATAAAATATAATGTCTCTCATCTATTGGAACAAGATGTGCTCTATTGCTGAAATAGGTTATCCACTTATTTTTCAACAGCTGATATGGTTGGTTGTGTGACTGGCTGATTTAGTCAATAAGGCCACCAAAAGCAAGGAGTGACATCCGAGTGAATCTGAGTATGCAGGCACACAGAGTACTTCTCTCCTGACTCCAGACAGGTCTCTCTGTTTATGGATTGCTTGCTTTTAGTTTAGCTTAATTTTGGGACAAGGCTTTGTTTATGCTTCTCCCTTCTTTCTCCCTTGCTTTCTGTAGTTTTCTGCACCATTCTGGGTTGTGTGTGTTTTTGCAGCAGTAAAGTGTCTAGAGACCATAGTTCAATACAACTTAGGAGTAAATCCTGATAGCCCTTGAATACTAAACTAGATGTGTGTATGTGTGTTCCTGTGTATGTGCATATGTGTATTTTCCTGTGTATGTGTGCATGTGTGTGTTCTTGTGTGTGCATATGTGTGTGTTTCTGTATGTGTGTGCATATATATGTGTATGTTCCTGTGTGTGTGTGTGTTCCTGTATGTGTTCTGTGTGTGTGTTCTTCTGTGTGTTCCTGTGTGTGCATTCCTGTGTATGTCTGTACATTTTCCTGTGTGTGTGTGTGTGTGTGTGTGTGTGTGTGTGTGTGTGTTCCTGTGGGGCTCATGCATGTACACATGAGTACACAAACCTTTGGAGGACAGAAGTCAACACTGCATGTCTTTTCCTCAGGAACTATCCCTCTTATTTTTGAGGCAATGCCTCTCACCACTCACTGGGGCCTGGAGCTCACTGTTTAGGCTAGGCTGATTAGCTGATGAGTCCTAAGCATCCACCTATTTCTGCTCCTCTAGTGCTGGAATTCTTAGGTTTTTATGTGGGCGCTAGGGATCTAATTCAGGTCCTCATGTTAGATGTGACAAACATTTACCCACTGAGCTCTATCTCCCGAGACCCAGGGGACTTTAGTGTTTTAAACTTAACAACATCATAATCCTATTTAGTATTTCTTTATTAAAACTCAAGCCTGCTTAGTGTTTTTTGTCAAGTTACAAGTTCCTTTCATCAAGGATCCAGTAATCAGATGCCCCAACAACTTATGGATTCAACTCTGCATGTGTATGTGCCTGATTCTGGTAAGAATATTAATCTTTTTCTTGGGTTGTGCTTTGGATCATGTTTCCAAGGTAGGGCGGCTGGTGATACCAACCCTTGGGTCATTCTGAATGGCTTTGCAGTATTTGGTCCAGGAATGTGATGGAGTGTACTAAACTTCAAGGATGGTTGCCAGTGGCCATTCTTTTCCTGGGATTCATGATGGTTGCCATTTTAAGTCAAACCAAATTTTGATATGGGAACAAAATGTGGGTATGGGCTTCATATAACCTTTCCAAACAGAGATCTTTGGACTATTTGAAGAAGTTATTTATTTTATCTACAAGTGAAGTCTAATTTATAAATAGACATAAAAAGATAGAAATCAAGCAATACTAAAGGTGACAGAAACTGATTTTTCATCATCTATTTTATCCTCACTTTATTCTTGTTTTTTTTCTTTCATCAAGTACTCTTCCTACTAAGTATATCTGCAATAAATTAATGAATAACTAAGATTTATTCAAACTATGAAATGGATTTAAACTACAATGTTAGTGTTATTTTAAACTGTAAAAGAACTCATGACCTCAAGTGACATTTTTTTTTTTTATTTTATACCAAGGGGTCTCCCTCATAGCTCTGGAAATTTCTTAACTTTTGCAGGTCTGTCTGACCATGTGTGTGGTGGATTCTACAGAGAAATTATCCTTCCCTATCCTGGATACATAATACCCATCATATCAGCAAACATGCATTGTATGTTTACTATGCAGCAAGTATTTTGTGTAGATTCTTTCATTTGATCCTACCAACTCTATGATACATAGATACTGCGATTATTACCCCATTTTATAGATGAGGAAACTGTTAGTCCCAAAGATGGGAGGAGAAAGACCACTGACCCAAATCACAATGGTCAAATTAATTAAAGTAAACAATTAATTAAAACAAGCTTTTAAAAATCATATATATGGGTTGCCTCCCCCTAAGGAAGAGTTTGAGAGGTGAGCATTGAATATGGGGAAGACAAGGCTTTTATAGCTCATAGTTAGGGGGTTTCCAGATGGGGGATTAGTCAGACAAAATAGGCAGGGTTACAGGAGTAGAATGTAAGCATACCACGTTAGCCTCACCTGAAACAAAGACCTGGTTGCAAAGTAGGCATAACAAGGTAGTCATAACAACAGACGGTCATAACAAGGTAGTCATAGATGGTCATCATATCACCTTTTGAAAGAAAGGTAGGATTGTAAATGGTTATAAACAACTTTTTGAAACAAAGACATGATTGCTATTCCTGGAACAGGCAGTACAGACCATTCATAATGAAGGTTACAGGTGGGGCACAGTCCAATCCTTGAGAAACAGAGGTTGAATCATAAATAGGAATGAACCTCATTTGTCTTTACTATAAGATGACTTTTAAGCCGAAGAAGGAGGCAGGCTGGCACTTCAGAAACCAGCACATAGTGTTCTTAGGTAGATTACTCAAAGTCCCACAGCTAGTAAGTGATACAAGTGAGATTGAAGTTGAGCCAGCACTCTTAAGGACCACCATTGTGCTCTCATCATGCACCCACCACATATTAACAGTAGCCTGTATCATTTCCCAGGGGGAGGAGGGAAGTGGAAAGAGGATGATGGAGTCTGAAGGTCAGAGGACAAAAGACCTCCATGATCATCCCACTGGCTCCTCTTCTGTTATGTGGAAATCAAGGGAAGTAGGGGTGGTCATTTATCTGTCCAGGTTCCCCAGCCTTTGTGGGGAGGGAAACCAGATCGGCCCCTGCACGTCTGTCTCTGTTGCAAGAGTTATAGGGACTAGGGCTCATTAAAGATTCATGTTCTATAGATAAATTTCCCTGCGGTCCTTTATTTAATTTGGCCCAGGCATCTGGGGAATTGACTAATGTCACTGTAAACACAGAAGGTTCAGGACTCTAATTATAGGAAAGAAAGAAATCATTATTGATGAATTGAATAGACCCAAGCTTCAAATTGCAGAGTAATACCCCAATATTTCCAAGCGACATACTTCAACTTAATTTTTATGTTCACCCAGAACAAAAGCATTCTTGATGAAGAGGCAGGCCTCCTGGCTTGAGACACAGAAGCAGTGAATATCTTCGATGCCAGACTAGCAAGGCACCCAGGACCCTGCTTTATCTCCAAACCCTCTACTGCTGGAAAGATGCAGGCTTCCTTTTATTTTGTTGTATTTTTTTTAGTTTTTTGCTTGGCTCCCTCAAGGCTCTAATGATGGGCATTTTTAATTAGGACACTTCTGATGCACAAATGGGACCCACATCTGACAGCTTCCTTCTCAACACATGTTTTCCCTCTCATCCATCCATCTTACTTGTCAGCCTCCCCTTTCCTCGGTGACTGTGTTTGAAATGCTGTCCCACACATCCTTCCATTATAGAAGGGAAATCTGACACCTGGGGAGGCAATATTTCCTCTGGCTTTAACTGTGTGGAGGGCAGGATGGCTATTTCTCAAAACAGCGGAGTCAGCAGTACTGAGGACATTAGTGCTTTGTAAAGGAAACCAGGGTGTTTTTTTTTTTTTCTTTTCTGATGAGATGCAAATTGTACATTCTATATCTCCCATCAGTGAGAACATCATTTTGCCTTGAATAGTTATGCAAGCATCTTCCCATCAATTAAGGGCTTGTGATGACACTGCTTTCACATCCATTAGCCCTCGCCTTTAGTTATGTGTCAATTAGAAGCAGAAATCAAATGTGTGAGGTGGAATTTGAAATATCCTAGGCTCAGAACTAGACTCAGCATCAAGAACTAGGGTACTGTGTTGGTGACCTAAGGCTATTTGTCATAGCAGGCAGTATCAGGTTACAGTGTGAGTTTTGTGATAGTGATGTCTTAGTCATTACTGTGGCACTGTGATGCCTAAGGTCACAACTTTCCCCTTGTAGACTCCTCAGGTACAGACTGTCCCAAGGCTTCTGCCGATTATAACATACTGGCCCTGTGTTAAGAACAACCATACTGAGAAGGCCTTTGGGATTTATTTAACCTACTTTTTTTTAAACTATGGGGTAATTTGTTCCTTAAAAATTTATGAAACATTTACTAAGTGACAGATTAATTTTGCTCAGAGATGGGAAAGGATTGGCTCTGACTTCAGGGACTTGAAGCTAGTGGAAGGCCCCGAGTTCCAGGAATGCTGTGCCCACATACAGTTAGTTATGCATAGAATTGCTGTAGAGGTAGGAACAGAGTTGGACCTCCTTATTGAAATACCTAAGGTCATTAACGAATTCCCCACAAGTGCCTACCTTGAGGAGATTTCTACCAAGGTCCAGAACAGATGCTACAAGTGGCTAAGGATACTAATCTGAGGGAATAGCAAATGAATCTAAGTACAGTGAGTTCTTTAGTCCATTCACTTTATTCTTCTAGGTCAATTCTATCTACACAGTTTCAGCTCTGTTCTCATACAGCTCCTCTCTGTGCCCAGAGTTCCTGTCGTCCTAGTTTTAGTAAGCTCCTGTGCCTTTGACCTGATCTGTGTCCTCTGTCCCTTCGTCCTCCATCTCACCTCCCTAGCTCCTTACTCCTGGCTCTCAGAAAACTCTACCTGAGATTTGCTTTACCCTAGACAGAACCTCTGTCTTCCTCTTCTCTCTCTGGCCACATGGTCTCTGGAATTCTGCTCCAGTCCTTACTGCCCCGGGGTTATGCAATAAGATCCATTGTCCCCAATCTCTCTGCCACACCCCTAGCCTGATGCTTCATTTGCACAAGACACCAAGCTTTGCATTTAGTAGCCTGCTGGTCTCCTAGGCTCAGCAGGGGAGTTAGTTACCTAGATGTCCAGCAGGTCTGGGAAGCTTAGCTCTTTGCCAAATGGTCTATAGTGTTTGGGAACACAAGAATTTCATAGCAGAAGACAGCTGAAATATTAAAAACTGGATAACACCAAATATTCCATAATAAATGGCTTTGCCTTTTGACAGACCCTTGGCCGGTCAAAGTATAGCTTTAATATACAGCAGAATCTCTATAATATATTCTTGTGGCCTGCAGGGGGTCACTTAAATGTTGCTAACGTAGATGTGAGTGAGAGGGCCAGTTCACCCAGTTTGGATTCAAATTCAATGACTTCTAGAGCATGCCTTGTCAGATTGAACATTCATAGTCTATTAGACACGTTGTTGTATGTCTGTGGTGTATTGATTTTAAAAAATGTATTCTTATGCTCCCCTCCCTCCCTCCCTCCCTCCCTCCCTCCCTCCCTCCCTCCCTCCCTCCCTCCCTCCCTCCCTCCCTCCCTCCTCTCTCTACCTCCCTCTTTCTGTTTCTTTCCTTCTTTCTTTTCTTTGGGGGGGGATTCTGGGGGTGGAACCTAGGACCTTGCACAAGATAGGCAAGCACTCTGCTTGGATATATACATGGAACTCTTTTAAATTTTGATACAAGGCCTTACAAAATTGTTCATGCAGGATTCAAACTTACAACTGTTAGGCTTCTACATCCCAAGAAGCCAGGATTACAGATAGATGCCAATGCCTTGGCTGTAGTTTTATGCCTGCTAAAGGGATGGGAGGCCATTCTTAAAATGTAGTAGACCTTTTAAATAATGACAGAATCAGATGGTTTGAATGGTGTAATTTGAGAGCTGTAGAAAGGTCCTGTGACTCTAAAAGAAAAAAACAAAAACAAAAACAAATCTCTTCCCTAGAATACTAGCATACTTAGAACTCTACCGGTATTGGATTGCTTTGGCTGTCACTGGAGAAGATGCAAGAGAAGGTACAATTCATCACAGCAAGTGTAGGTAGGAGGCAAAAGAATAACAGAGGTGTGAAGCAAGTGTAATAGATGTGTTATGGAAATATAAAGGAGAAAGGGCTTTATGTGTGTCAGGGATTGAAACCAAGGTTACCGCCGAGTTACAGCTACTGCCCAAAGGATGGGAGATCTCCTAAGAAAATGACACCTTGCACATGGATAGATAGGTTGAGTTGCAGCAGGAGGAAACTAAAGAAGAGCAGGAAGAGATGTCATAAGCACTGGGTGAATTTGTCTAAAAGAAGGATATCTTTTTCATAAAGAATGCAAGGACCTCAGGGTTCTCAACAACTGCTTCAGGGCACCCCTACATCAAAACTCTTCTCACAGCAATATTAAGGTTTATTTGCCTTTTCACATTCATTTTCCACATCAGCATATGATGGAATTTTCTGGAGGCTTCATGATATTAATTTTATAAGTGCTTGAACACAGACATAGATATGAGATTAGGCTATCATCTACTAAGCCAGAGACATTAGATATTTGCCCAAAAATAGGTATAAAATATCACTATTCCTGTTGTCTTTCTGCTTTGGAAAATATATGTTTTTTGTAATATACAGATATAATTCATTCATTTAAAAATGATAATTTAGGGTTCTTCTTTTTCAACTTGATGAGTTTCATTATAAGATTTTCACACATGTGTGTCATCAGACTGGCTTCTAATTCATCCCCTTTCCCACTGGCCTCCCCCACGTCCCCCTGCTCTCCTCTGGCTGGTCCCCGTCCTTTCTCCAAGCAGTCAGCTTCTCTGCTTTCTTGTCACATTGTATACCATTCAATTTAGTGTGTTAAAGGTTTTTCTTCAATTCAATTTCTAATGTGGCAAATATTGATAGACACAATCCACTCCACAATTAAGTGTGTGCTGGCTGTTTCAGAACAGTACAGTGAGCAGTAAAGAGGATGATGAGTTTTGGAAAGGAAAGCAAGGATTTGGACTCCTCAATAGTTTGTCATGTGTGAAAGTATCTCAAGGTGAAACTATCTGAGAATCACTGGCCTTGTCTGGATACTGGGTAAGGCATGTGGTATAGAGCAGATAGACTTGGAAGGTAAGTTGAGCTCTTTTAAATTAATGTTGTCCATTTATTTAGTGTGTGTATGTGTGGGCACATGCACGCCACAGCACGTGTATAGTAGTCAGAGGACAACTTGTTGGAATCAGTTCTCTTCTTCCACTGTGTGGGCTTTAAAATGAACTCAGATTGTCAGTCTTGGTATCAAGCACCGTGACAAACTGAGCCATCCCGCAGGCCCTAAGTTGGGGTCTTGAGTCATGAGACGTAAGTCATGTTGATGTTATTTTGCAAACCCATAGGAACCTTGGAGGTTGGCATGGCTATGACCAGTCAAAACAGTGTTGTGCTCTGGATGCTGACTCTGGGAAGAGTGGGAAGGGCAGGTTTGAGGAAAGGAGAAATGAAAGACCAGGTATGCCAACTGAGAAATGTGCAGCTGAGAAGCAAGACACCCTGACCCATGGAATGGTAGTGAGGAATGCAAGATTGTGAGGGGCTCTTCATGTGACCTAGGCCATGGCTGAGGTGCAGCTTCAGATGATGCCACATTTTCTCTTGAAATTGTCAAATGCAGTACTTGAGATGTTTCTAAATTGAAAGTCCTGTGACAGGTGCTATCATTAAGAATCATGTTTGAGGCCGGGCGGTGGTGGCGCACGCCTTTAATCCCAGCACTCGGGAGGCAGAGGCAGGCGGATCTCTGCGAGTTCGAGGCCAGCCTGGGCTACCAAGTGAGTTCCAGGAAAGGCGCAAAGCTACATAGAGAAACCCTGTCTCGAAAAACCAAAAAAAAAAAAAAAAAAAAAAAAAAAGAATCATGTTTGATTTCAGATCTTGGCTTCAGGAGTTCTGAAGCTGATTGTTGCTTAACTCTTTTTTTTTTTTTTTTTCTTACCAAAACAGAGTTTCTCTGAGTAGCCCTGGCTATCCTGGAACTAGCTCTGTAGACCAGGCTGGCCTTGAACTCACTGAGATCCACCTGCCATTGCCTCCTGAGTGTTGGAGTTAAAGGGGTGCACCACCCTCCACCCCAGCCGGGTTGCTTAACTCTTTGTGCCTAATGGCTTTCATCTGTGGAATGATGATAACATTTAGTACTTATGCTATCGTGTTAATGTGATAGGAATTCTCAGTAATAAAGCACGTGTCGAGGTATCTGGCTTAAATCAACTCTTCCTACATGATTGTTGGTTCTTGAGTATTGAAGGACCCTTTTCTACAGTGGCACTGTTGAGATATAATGGGACCCTTAAGAGGTGGGACCCAATGGGAGGCTATTGGGTTAAAGGCACTTTTGTAGGAAACAGCAAGGGCCTAACTCCTTTTCTTATCCTCTTTTCTCACACCCTGGTCATGAGGTTAGGTTCTGCCATTTGTTCCCTCTATGATGAGTCACAACAGTCCTAAAGTAATGGGACCAGTTGACCATGGACCAACACCTCCAAAAACATGAACCCAAACAACCCCTTTCTCTTCAGGAGCTGAGCTATCCCAGGAAGTTGTTATGATGACAGAGGGCTGCTGCAGTGTGGGAGATCAGGGGGCAGACACTCAGTGTGACTAGGGTATTGGTTGGGTGTGGAAGTGAGAAAAGCGAATGGCATTTATTGCGCTGAATCATTCAGATGGTCAGGTCCTCAGGAACCCAGACTCCGATTCCCACTTGCACATCTCTGAAAGTAAGGGAGAACTTGGAGAGATGAGTGTTGGAGGTATTGGGCACCTTGGTGAGGTAAGTTTGCTCTTGTTGTTTGTTTGCTGTGATTTTGCCAGGCACAGCACCTAACCAAGGATGCAGAAGGACTCAGGGGCTGGTGTTTAGCTGCGCATGTGTGGAGAGGCAATGGGGACGTAGTTAGTAGGGCATTGCTTGGGGGGCTTAACTAAAGATAGCCTTATGCTTTATTTTCCGATGTGAAATTCGCATTTCATTCAGTGATATATATCTTAGCTTATTTTGGTACATAAAAACGTTTTAAATGACTTACCATTAAGGAAAAATGATGCTTTACCAAGAGGTTCCTTGTTTATTGAATACCCCCAGTACTCTGCTGTATGATCCCAGCAGCACAGGGATTTGAGTAGCATGGACTTAACCCAATTATAAAGCCCCAGTAGGGAAAAAAAAAAACCAAACCACCTCTGTATATGTGTTGGTTCTTTGCAGAAGAAACAATGAATCATGAAGATTAATCGTGCCTTTTCTTGTGAGTTTAATAAATAATATCAGTTTACAGGAAGGATGAAAAGTTGATATATGTAATTAATGCTGAGTGAAAATGCCGGAGCCAGAGATTTGTACAAAATGCTGTCTTTTTAAATATATGGAAGGGTGGGTTTTTTTAAAAAATTCATGAAGGCTTGAGTTTAAACTCAGCAGCATTTTCTGCAAAGGTAATTGAAGAACACCCCAATCCTCCATTCTCCCACCCCCAAAAAAGAAAGGATAAAAGACTTCTACAAATAAACTAAGGTTCTTGGGTTGCATTAAGCCCCAGGGACAGGAATTTAACTTGGATTTCAATTATAAATAGATTTTCACAAATTGACTCGAATGAGTTCCTTCTGGTACAAGTAGAAAAGACACCAATACAACAGGCAGCTAGGTGGTCATTGTGTCCATTGTATGTCAACCCTGGTATCCTAGAGGTGGCCCAGCTACACTGCGTGCTTCTCTGCAGGATTTAGCATAAAGTAGGAAGCATTATCTATTAATTATTCTTGGAAGACATGTTTAACATGGGTTTTACCAAGTTGTTGAATCTAAAACCAGTTTCCAGGATACTCAGAAGCTAGAAAAACAAGTCAAATTTCACCACGAAGAGCCAGGAAGATCAATACAGAACATAGAACATTCTGTAGTTTAATTGAATTGCTTCTTCAGGATTTCAATGCAAAGTAGTAATAACGGCAATAACAATGATGATAATAACAATAATAACAACAGTAATAATAATAATAATGATAATAATAAAGTGTGTAATGTGTTCCAGGATCTTGATTAAATACATTTGAAAATGAAAGAGGCTTAGCTATCATTTGGGATATTTTGAATGTGGTCTAAATACTGGATGACAGTGTGGAATTAATGTTACATTTCTTAGGGTGGTTAATAGTACTGGAGTTAAATAGAATGCACAACCATTTTTATTCTTTTTAAAGATTAAAAAATATGTATGTATGTATGGGTGTATATGTATATATGTATGTATGTGTGTGTGAACACATGCATGTGCACACATGAATGTAGTACTGCTGGAGAGTGGGAAAGTGCCCTGAAAGTGATGTTACAGGTGGTTGTGTACTACTCAACATGGGTGGTAGCTTCTGATGGACTTGGGTCCTTTGTAAGAGCAGTAGTTCTCTGTACTCTCCACTATTATTCCATCTCTCTACCCCACATCCATATATACCTGTATTTATATACTGGGTGTGCTGAACTACTTAAGGGGTGAAATGTCATGATATGAGCCATTTTGTTTAAACTGATTTACTAGTAAAATTATGTTAAAAAATTAGAAATATGCATGTAACACACACACACACACACACACACACACACACAAAAAACTACAAAAGAGAGAGCAAGATCTTATCCAGAACTACAAAATGTTAATAATTATGGAATCTAGATAATGTGTATATGGCTGTTTACAACAAAATTTTCATTTTTTGGTACATTCTGATTTTTACAATAAAAAGTTAAAAATTAGGGAGGAAATGTAATGATGTAACTAGTTATTTATCTGTAGCTACAACAACCATAATTGGAACACCCATCATATATACCTCAAGGTGTGCATTAAGTGATTGGCTACAAAGAACAACAGGAAAAAGTTTCCTGAGACACAGTGCCAGAGGGGACACACTTTGGGTGGGTGGAGGTGACTGTTCGGAGAGGCAGGGCTAGCCTGGCAGTTTCTGTCAGAGACCCATGAGTCCCACATGCTCAGCATTCTCTCTGATCTCAGGCTTCTACTTTTCATGCTGACATCAACGCCTTTGTGGGCAGCCTACCGGCTTTTGGCTTGGGCTTGACCTCTCAGTGAGATAGTTAGCTTTTCAAGGGGAGGTCTTTTGGCTCACTCATCCATCTCTACACAATTCAAAGCCCAAAGGACATGGGGCTGTCCATTGTTTATGTACAAGCTCTCCTTTCTCTCTCTCTCTCTCTCTCTCTCTCTCTCTCTCTCTCTCTCTCTCTCTCTCTGTCTTCCTATCTGTCTTTCTTTATTGTAATTTTTCAACAAGATCGGGTTTCTCTGTGTAGCTTTGCGCCTTTTCTGGAACAGATCCGCCTGCCTCTGCCTCCTGAGTGCTGGGATTAAAGGCGTGCGCCACCACCGCCCAGTGAGCTTTCTTATCTTTTACATTTCCTTTCTATGTATAGCCTCATCTGGTGTGAACTGCAAATAGCCACAGGGTCATACAGTTTGTGTCTTCACACGATGAAGGGACTTGTGGCTGTGACTAATTTACTATCCAAATAATTCGAGTGGGCCTCATCTGATCAGTTGAAGGCCTTAGGGGCAAAAGACTAAAAATTCCTTAAGAAAGAAGAAAGTATGCCTCAAGAGGACAACATGGAAATCTTGCCCATGTTACTACCTTGGTACTCTGTGGAATTCAGATTTAAGATCAAAACAACTTTTAATGGAAATTCTAGGCTCTTGGCTTATTTTGCAAAATTCAGACTTCTCAGATTCCACAATTATGTGACCTGGTTCCATAACACACAGACACACAGACACATACACACACACACACACAAACACACACACACGTATGTATGTATGTATATATATACATACATATGTATATATATATACATATATGCACACATTGGTTCTACATTACTGGGGAGTTCTAATGTACATCCAGAGAAATAAAAAATAAAAACAGCTGTTACCCCTACTATGCAGGTGCTGAAGACACAGAGTGGGTCTAAAATGGCCCTGAGGCATGTCACTGCACTTCTGAGACTAGGAGGAAGCTAGGTCTCCAGTTGACCAACTCAGAGCATCAGGAATGCAGACAGCAGCTTGACAAACATTCACCCGGATAGCTCAAAGGTCTGAGTGAAAGTTGAATCACATTTCCTCTCTGTGGCACCATATTGGGTCTGGACACTAAGCCAGGTGACACTGAGGACCTTGGAGAGCCACACACGTGTTTAACAAGCACTGTGCCGAAGGGCTTGCTTTGAAGATCACGTAAACTTCTCTTGAGTCAGTCAGTCTCCACGCAGGTAGTGTGGATGGGGATGACACCACGGCATCAGCCAGCGGAAAGATCATTTCCTTCGAAGTCAGTAATGCAAGCCTGGGAAGGGTTTCTCTTGAGAGCTTCTCTTTATGATGGATTTTCTTTGTTTACGGTGAACCTGGGACATACATTTCGCAGCCGGTCCTTGCTCACTGACACGACCGAAACACAGCTTCTGGAACAATAATTCGGGTGTTATTTGAAACACAGTAGCCCAGACCTTGACTCTGTTCACACTGGGTGGAAAATTAAACCAGAAACTATTACATTCTGGGAACTCCCTTTATGGTGGCTTTGGAAACTCATGGGTGAGTGTGGAGTGTGCCCCTCGAGCCTGTGGGAGAAGACAATGCCCTGTGGGTGGTTTGGGGAGAGACTTCAGTTTCTCTCTGATGCCTGGACTGGGCTTTTCCTCTTGTCAAGAGGTCAGATACCCACAACCCAAGGCTCAACTGCATCAATCACTTCTCAGCCCAGGTGCTATATAGCATGGTAGAAACCAGCTCTCTGTGGTGGTATTCTATTTGTGCTGAAATGTGATTTTGATTGTATGTTAATAAATAAAGTTGCCCGGGGGTCAGAGCTATTAGAGCCATAGCAAGAGCGTGGTGATGGTGGCGCATGCCTTTAATCTCAGCACTTGGTAGACAGAGCTAGGTAGATCTCTGTGTGTTCAGGGATACAGGCAACATTGGAGACATACGCCTTTAAGACCTGGAGTGCTGTACTTACAGGCAGTGATGAGGCAGTCATGTGTTTGGGTTTACAACCAATGAGAAGGCAGAACAGAAAGACTATATTAAAGACAAACACACAGGAAGTAGGTCTCTTTCGGAGAGGTAGGACCACCGCAGGAGGAAGGGTAAGGTTTTAGCTCTGAGCTCTGACCTCTTGGCTTTCTCTTTTACATTGATTCTGTGTTCCTTATTTAATAAGACGGTTGGCTACATCTATAGCTCGCTCTCTCTCTCTCTCTCTCTCTCTCTCTCTCTCTCTCTCTCTCTCTCTCTCTCTCTCTCTCATCTCTCTGTGTCGGCCAGGCTGGCATTAAACTTAAAATCCTCTTGCCTCAGACCCCCAGTGCTGAGATTCCAGATGTGCATCACTATGCCTGGTTGTCATTCTCTGCAGAGGTTGCTGCCTACAACACAGTTGGGGGGGGCACAAATTGAACAGCTTTGGAGCAACACACCCCAACTTCCCAGAGCTCTTGTGGTCTTGAACGAGCTCCTCTTCATGTTGAGCCTCATGTAGCTCATTATGAAATGAGAAAACATAACAGTTGCCTCACAGGGTTGGGATTTGATGAGTACCCATTAATCTAGAGGGAGAACACATACATTTGTGTGGCTGCATGCTCCAGGCATGGAGGGGTCAGGTGTCCTTCTCTATTAAGACAAGGTCTCTCACTGAATCTGGACCTAGGCTAGGGGCCAATCAATCATGTCTCTCTCTTCCACAGCACTGGGGTTACATATGCATATGGCCATGCTTGGCTTTTTATGTGGTGCTGGGACTTGAACTCATACCCTAATGTTAGCACAGTTGGTCCCCTTACTCAATGAGCCTCTTCCCAGCCCATTGATGACTAATTGAACCCACTGAACATCAAATTATGGCGAGCACTTGGTCAATCGTTTATATTTTTCCATGCCTGTAGCCAGGCAGGAAGTATAGGTGGGGTAAATAGACAGGGAGAAATCGGGGAACAGGGAGGCTGAGTCAGTAGACGCCAGCATGCTGTCCAGGGAGCAACATGTAACGGCACACAGGTAAAGCCACGGAACACGTGGCAACATATAGATGAACAGAAATGGGCTACAATATTGCTTAAGTATGACAGGAGTTTCCCACAGACAGCTGAAGTTATGCCTTTGCTTCTCAAGTTGAGGCAAGGCAGCTGGATGGTACCTTTCCTGTCTTCTCCATAGACTCTTCCACTTCATCAGCACAGGTCTCTGTTGTTTGTTTTGGCCACTGCCACCTCTTCACTTTTCTTAAGTCCTCTAGCTGGAATTTGAACCAGGAGTGTCAGGAGATTCCTCACATTCCTACTTTGTCTCGTGGGCTGTCCCAGAGATGGGGCTCAAAGCAACCTAGGCCCATCCAATACTCGGGAGAAGCAGGGACAGGGTCCTTCTTGGCCAAACAAGTAAGATCACTCCAGGCTCTCGGTGCCGGTTTGTTCTGTGGGCCTAAGAAGTTAGGAGCCGCTGGAGGGGGGGGGGGCAGTGTGCTTTATGCTTCATGTTAAACACATGATTTTGATGGGAGAGTCACAGTTTCCCGTGATGCCAATCTGCACTGTGCCCTGCCTGCTCCAATGTCAAGCTCAGCCGGCAGAGCTCGTGGAGTTCTCCTGAAAAGCTTTCTTTCTAGCTGTAAGGGAGTTTAAGGTCAGAAGAAGGACACGCTGCTGAGACTGTGAAAGCTCACGGGATTTGTTGAGTGATGAGACCTTCTCCGGCACACAGAAAACTGAAAAAGCCCTTTCCCTGCCCCTTGTCGAACTTAAAATTTATTGAGACAAGTGGAAAACAAACTTGGGAAAAATTATTCCCCAAACATTGTGCTTTCAAGCTTCCCATTCGGAAAACCAACATTCTCCCTCAGCAAGCAGTAAATGCGACAGAAAGGAGGCAGACACCAGCAAATTGGGATGAGGACTGACCCAGAAAGTAAACAGAGACACAAGGTATTGTTTTTGCTCTTGTTCAAGCTGCTGTGCGATAGAGGTCACGCTTAGGATTTCAGTTCGAGAATACTGTCTATACAACCACCAGTGAGCCAGGCTCTGCATCTGGATATTGCAGATGCACAGTTCAAGGCTCTAAAGGGCACCGTTGGCAGCTTCTCTGCAGCCTGGGTGAAGAGAGAGGATTATACTACAGGATCTGGCATATTATCTGAAGTCAGACCTTGATTCAGAGCCAGTGTTTATGCTCAGTGATGACTGTGGTCTGAGAGCTCATCCTGGCTGAGTTTATGTTCCCAAGGAAGCAGCTGATAAATCCTGAGAGGTCTGTAGTCCAATAGATGAATGCTGGAGCCTTTCCCTCAGTCCCTGAGAACACGGCGCTGAGCTGGCTGTCCATGGCTAGCCCAAGTGACATGATAGCAGGTGCCTCACTCAGGGCAACTTGGTTGGACTTGCAAATGATCTGTAATAAAATGTATGTAACGAAATGTACGTAACAAAAACAAAGGCTCCCTGAACTGATAATCATCGAGCTACCCCAGCATTGACAACTGACGAATCTGTCCTCTCTGGTTAGACAACAGCCCAGGGACCTGGGACAAATGGGTCACCACGTCCTCTGAGTCTTCTTCTCTTCTGCCTTCAAGTGGCGTCACAGAATCTTCAGGCTCTGAAGAGAACTTCCTGTGTGCCAATCCTTCAGCTACGCCGGGGAAAGCCAAGCCTTTATCACTGTGGTTTAAATGTGTGCATCCTCTGACATTTTGGTAGGATAATGACCCTGGGAGGTGATTTCTACAAAGAAGATAGCAATGTCTGTGGCCATGTTTGTATTGCCTGCTGACCAGGCTTAAAAATAAATAAATAAATAAAATAGTTCACCCTCTCTCTGTGGTGAGGAAGACTGTATTGATTTTTGTTCAAATTAAACTATATTGATAAAATGTTGTTGTGTGGGTCACAGTTTTATATTGCTGCTTCAAAAGATTCATTGTGCAGGTCAGTTTCAAAGGGGGCAGAATGGGGAACGCAAAGGCTTATCCAGGAGATGTTTCACTCTGCTCCAAGGAGAGAATGAGCCAGGGAAAATAGCAGAAAAACAGGCCAGAAGGATTTATAACAGAGATCTGGAAAGACCAAGCTATTAGGTGATAAAAAACATAAGAAGCGAGGGAGTAGACACATTCTAACTGTGGTGGTTTTTGTTTAAAGATAGTGTTTATGTTATGAACAGATTTTATGGAATCCTGAAAATTTAAGAGGAGCAGGGTTCAAATGTTTTTTTCTCCAAGATGGTTTTGATTTTTTAAAATATTTATTTATTTATTTAATATTTAAAATTTAGATATAATTATATCACTTGCCTCTTTCTTTTCCTCCCTCTGGTTCCTCCCTTCAACTCCTCCGATGCCCCATCTCTCGAGTTGACAGCATCTTTTTCTTTGATTATTATTGTTACACACACACACACACACACACACACACACACACACACACACACACTGCACAGATATATAAATATAACCTGTTGAGGTGGGCAATGGTGGCACACGCCTTTAATCCCAGCACTCGGGAGGCAGAGCCAGGTAGATCTCTGTGAGTTCGAGGCCAGCCTGGTCTACAGAGTGAGATCCAGGACAGGTACCAAAACTACACAGAGAAACTCTGTCTTGAAAAACAAAACAAAACAAAACAAAAAATAACCTGCTGGATCCAATTTGTCGTTCGTATGTATAAGGTCACAGGGCTGACCACTTTGTACTGGGTAATGACTCAGGAGCTGGCTCATCCCTGGGAGACGCTGATGATTGCTCCCTCAGCACTCACTATTTGCCTAAAGTTCTTTGTTGAGGGGTGGGAGCTCCTGAGATTTTTTTCCTCCTTCTGAATCAGCTCATCTATGGACAATGTCCTTCAGCTCTTGTTTACGCAGTCATTTCTAAGACAGGTGCTCTCACGGTAGACTTTTGGGTATTCTGCCCATTACAGTCTTTCTGCCCCTTCTTCTACAACGTTTCCTAAGCCACAAATGCAGGAGCTGTGATGTAGATGTATCCATTGAGTCTGGGCTCCCCATAACTCATTGATCTCTGCACGGTGTCCAGTTTTCTGTAATGGTTTCCATTTTCTGTAAAAAGAAGTTTCTTTCATGAGGTGTGTTGGCTACACTTCCCTATAGGAATAAAGATAAGATTTAGAAGGTAGTTAGGAATTATTGTGGCCTAGGAATGTGGCAGTAGTAGATTCTCTTCTGACCACTCTTGCCCTGGGTAGTTGGCTAGGTTTCTAGTATCAGACATGATCTCCCTCCTATGGAGTTGGTTGCCACCAGCATATGAGTGCCACTATTGTGCCTTTATGGATCTCTTGCCATGCTCGTCATTACTGTGGTTCATAGGTGTTACAGCTATATAGGACTGTTAAATAGTTTCCCCTCCCTTGCATAGTACCAAAGGTGCTAGAGGAAGGAGGCTTTCAGCTTAGATCCAGCTTGAATCATCTGAGTCCTGTGTCCTAAGTGGGTGGTGTCTTCAGCAATAGGGTCTTGCTTACCTTCAACCTCTGAGAGGCTGGAATATGGAATACTATTCAAGTGTGAATTAAAATGAAGACATGAGATTTTCAGGAAAATGGAAAGACCTAGAAAGGGTTATATTGAGTGAGGTGACCTAGACCCAGAAAGACAAATGTTGCGTGTTCTCTCTGATCTGTAGTTCCTAACTCCAGATCCTTAAGTGTGAGTATACAGCATGGAATAACCGAAGAAGCCAGGAAAGTATAAAGGGACCAGGGTGGTGCTTGAGAGGGAATAGCGAAGTATGGGTGATATGAAGCAGGAAATGGAAAAATGAAAAGGGGGCTTCAATTGTGGAGAGGAAGAAGTCAATAGAGAAGAAGGAGGAGGGATTGGGGACAAATAGCATCAAAGTTGTTTGATAAAGCCACAAAGATCACATTATTTTATATTTTTACCTAGAATTATACAGTGTGTGTGTGTGTGTGTGTGTGTGTGTGTGTGTGTGCTTTGTGTGTGTATACATACGTACCTTACACAAAGTTGTGCCACTTGACAACATGACCCACAAGTACCATAGACTAACAAAAACCCTAGTAGCAAGCATAACAAAGCCCCTTTGGAGTGACTGGAAAGAGTAGTCCAAATGACTCTCAAGGCAATACAGGCTTCTGCTTTTGAAACGGTAGTTTTTCCCTTTTTCTGTGAATGTTCATGTGCAAGCTTAGGGATTCTGATGATGTTTTCTTTCCCCACTGGAAGGATGTTATTTACTACATAATGGGATTTTGGAAAGACTGGCAAAGCCATTCTAGGGAAAAACATGTTTTACTACATTGGCATAGAATGAGAAACCTAAATAGTTACCCTTCTTTATCAAGATCATTTCATTAATATCGGTCATTATCAAAATGTATTTTGAGATCACTAAACAGTTCCCAGTTGAACCGGAATTACTTATGTACATTAAGGATCATATTTTTAAATAACTATCTTTCTTTGAAAAACAGAATACGATTAATTAAACTACATGTCTAGGGGAAAAAGGCTCACGTATTAGCAATTATTTTTAACATAAAGAGGTGTTACGTATGGAGTCACTGTCAATTACTAGAAATAATTACATATTTTCTTGGGTAATTTCTTGGTAATTAAAGTAGCACTGAAGCGTGTGATGCTTTGTTAATGAAAAGATTAAAAAGCTCACATGAGTTTATCATAGTTTGTTGAAATGTAGTTCAATGTTTATTATCATAATTTCTGATTGTTATTGCATAACCTTGAATGATATTAATGAACAAATCATGACTGTGAACTAAATAATAGCTCACTGAGTAAAAAATACATCACTCAAGGTGCAGCAATAACAATCAGAAATTATGATAACAAACACTAAGCCATATTTTAATAAAGAATAAAACACTCCTTAAATATTTTTCCTTCTGACTTTCAAAGTATTTGTGACACTAATTGCAGAATTACTGTAGGGGTAAAAAAATCAAATCCAAGTACTGCATTATTTATATTTTTAAGCATTCTATACTGAGTAGTATAAACAAACAAAACTGGAAATAGAATTTTTATGAATGAAGAGATTTCCAAAATGGGACCTTGACTTAGCTGTCTTATGTCAAGTTTACCATAGGAAAGGCAATGTACTTTTCCTTCTCTTTGCTCTTCTGTTTGGAATAAAACAAATTTGAGCACACTCAAGGAGCAGTGGGCTGCACCATGCTGAAAACTGCCTACTGCCTTAGTCCTTCTTTTCAGCTGTGAGTGTTAACCCATTCTTAGCCAGGCAGGGTTTTCAACTGATAATCTTAAGGGAGGAATAGATTTAAAGTGTTTCACCCTTTCCTAGTCATGTACAGGTGTGCAGAGATTAATGGGTATTTCTCAGAGATTAATAAGTGTTTCCTGGGAGGAAAAGGAGGATCCCCTTGGCACAGACAAGCTCTTCCTCTGAAGTGACATCACCTTTGGTGACTGGGCCAGTGGAGGAAGGTTGGAATTAATATAAATATATTTCATATTTCATAAATGTATTTCAGAGACAGGAAGGTTGGAAGCTAGCAGAGTTGGGTATTGACATCTTCCCACAGTTGGGATTTTGTTCTTCCTCCCAATTCTACTTTCCTCAGTGAAATTAATCTTGAGACGTAGAAATTAGTCGTGGTGAAAGTATTTACACCACGGAAATCAAGAAACACTACCAATCAAGGGACATTTTTTTTTTCAGACAGTCAGTTTGTCAGCTCACTACTGGAGGGATGAGTAACGGGCAATGTATTTAAAAACCATGTCAATCAAAACAGTTATCTATATGGAGGTTAATTAAGTCGTGTCAAGTAGAAGCAAGGATTCGCAGTTAATTACCTTGTTAAAAATTGATCTCTGGTCTGATCTATAAACCTGAGTGTATTGGAAAAATCTGGAGCAATGCTTTTGATTCGACTCTTGACTATTCATATGAAGTTTCCAGTCATCATATGGCTATGCTCCTCCCATGTGCACATTAATCTTTTTCATAAATGTAACAGAGGTAGATACTTTACAGAGGTAGTCTTTAGAGCTGGCCCTGTGCTCATTGAAGCATGATAATACTTTAATTTTCTGAAGCATCATTACTATTTAGTGAAAGCTAAAACTGAGAATAAGAAATATGCAGCCAGAGGCCCAGGCTCTTTTTGTATCTTATTCGCAATCCTCTGATCATTTCATACTGTTCTCTGGCCATGCTTCTCCACTTCCTTTCTTAATGCCTAGTACACCTTGGGTCCATGTGTATCTAAATGTCCTTGCCCCCAGTGTTCCACCTTCTTCTTACCTCACTATAGTCTTTCAGGTCATATCATCTCAGGAAACCTTTGCACAGTGTCTACGATTCTCATGGATCTCTCTCTCTCAAACTTCCAGCCTAGGGACCATTCCCTAGGAGCAGTCATTTAGTATGTAAATTGAATGATGGCATTGCAGCCCCACATGTATAATATGGCCTACAAGTCCAGGGTTCCCATTAACCTCAGGGCAAGCCTAGGGGTTCACTGTTTCATAAATGAGAAGAGGAGGGAAAGATGAAGAAGAGAGGATACCTCCTCAGGACCAGATCCTGTAGGGGTCAGTATCTGTGTCCAGACACATTTATATTATAGTTTTCTTCTAAAGAGAGACCATGAAGAAAATTTTACTCATAGTCAGTAATTGAGTGTTGGGAAGCTGGGTTTTGCTTTAGTCTGAGTTTGGAGTGATGGAGGTATTTGGACAGGGTGGGAGAAAGTGTTAAGTATTTTAGTATATCAGCAGCCCTACTTCTTTCTTTTAAGACTTGCTCTTTATCTCCAAACTGCCGCCTTGCAATCTATTAGTAAACACTTCCATTTTCAAAATGGTGATACTTAAATACACTTTCACTGGGACATCAATCTCACAGACTTGGCTGCTTTCCTGACAATTATCTTCTTGGGAAGTTACCCAATTTTTGTTAACTCAACTTTCCAGTGAAATGATCAAATTCTGGACAGAAGGGTTTCAGAGAGACTTGGGGTTCGCATTGTTCTGCCCACATCTGAGCCTCCACTCCTCTCTCATCCCTTTGGGTTGTCAAACATTTTTGATTTGTGTCCCTGCATAGAAACCTTGTTTTCCTTTTGCTCGGAGGCATTGTCCTAAACATCTCTCTCTCCTCACGTCGCTCAGATGTGTTTTTCTTGGCTGGAGTCCTAACTCGCTTGGATCACTTTGGTGTGGGTGTGACCTCCAGCTTTCCGACAGCCAATATTCCACATGGCCATGCCAGCGTGGAGACCAAACTCTCTCTTCCAACCGAAGAGCATGAAACAGCAGAAGAGACAAGAGCTCAGGGCACTTTCCTGAGATGATGATTTAAATTATCATGCTCTCCTGGGATTCCTGAGAAATAGGCCACTCTCTGATCATTTCTGAGCACTTGCCAGCATGCCTGAAATATGAGGAGCAGGAAAAGATGTGTCTGCTTTTCTAATTAGTTTTTTCCCCCGTAAGTCATATCCCTTTCCTTTTAAGTGACGGAAAACATTAGGGTTCTTAGGAGATGTCTATTTTCCACGGGGGTTTACATCATCGTTTTATCTAATTATTTCTCAATTACAAATAATAATTAAACCAATTGGTGATGCAAACTGGAACAGTAACAATATATCTCCTTAGAAGAGCTCCCAAAGGAAGCAGAACACCAGGGTTGAAAATTCTTTGTTCATTCTCAACACCCTGCCCAGATGCAAAGGCACGGGCTTTGATTTGCAAACCATGTCTCATGTCCTCTGACCCAGACCAAATGGCCAGACTGAATACTTCAGTCATGAATATTTTCCATTTCAGTGCAGCTTTTATGTAGTTAAAATAAATATGACCGTTGCTATAAAGTTCAATCATTGTTGATGGGGTCCCTTTTATTTCCTTTTCCTTTTTAAAATTTGAGACAGTGTCATGCACCTAAGTTGGCCCCATACCCCCTCCCTTTACTTCTCTTTTGAGTGCTGGTATTATAGGTCTATAGCACCATGCCTGGTTTCACAGTGAGCTGGGAACTGAAACCAGGACCTTGGCCAGGGGAGTCAAGTCCTCCGTTGCATCTCTAACTTGCAATGGAGTCACTTTTAATAGAATATATCTATGATGATATTCAACCAGGAATCAGGAGAACTAACGCTAAAGTGATGATAGACAGGGGTTTGCCAGGAAAGTCCTGGCCCATGTTTCTTGCCTTGAATTATCATGAATAATTCTCTTCTACCACAAAGATGTCCTACTTCTGACGATTTTATAATCTGATAGATGGATGGACAAAGTGAAAGTATGCTTAATTACTCTTTGTGGATTCTTTCAAGCTTATAGATATCACAAGGTTCTTAATCAGATTGCCCAGGTGGAATCTTAAGATCCAATAAGAAAATAAAAAAAAAAGTACACACTGTTCATGGTCCTACTGTACATAAAATGAAATTTTGTAAAACTTCTACAAGGAAATATAAGAAACATTGTTTTGACTACTTTACTTTAGATGATGAAACTTTAGATGAGACTTCATCAAAATTAAAAACATCAGTATCTCCAAAGACACTATAAAGAAAATAAAATATCACAGGTGGGGAGAAAGCACAATAGTAAAGACGCCTATTCAGAATGTATGAATACCTCTTATAAATCCATAATGGAAGAACAAATGACTCGATTTTTGAAAATAGCAAAAATCATAAGTAGTCTAAACTAAAAGGTATTATATAAACAATAATCATTTTTAAAAGTGCTTAACATCAGGAAAGTATACATAAAAACCACAATCACATATTTTGAGTCCATTAACATTATGAAAATTAAAAAAAATTTCCTGACATCACCAGATGCTGAGAAGTATGTAAATAAAACTCCTACTTTTCTGGAAGGAGCATAAAGTAGTCTAACCACTTGGGGACATGGATGGTCAGTTTCTTATAAAGTTAAACATCTGCTTACACTATAACTTGGCAAATCTGCTCCCAAATATCCAAGAAATGAAAACATGGCCATCCAAGGGCCTGAATGTGAAGGTAGCAGCTTCAAAGGTAATAGTTAATTCCAAACTAAAAACAGCTCCTAGATTTGTTAAGAATCAGTGGAGAAACTTATTATGCGATTGACTTAGTTGTATCATAGAACATGATATAGTTAAGAAAAATGTTGGCTTCCATTATATATGACAATGTTGGTGAGGGTGAGTCTCACATATCTTATACTTGGGAGGCAGGGGAGGACAGAAGGAGGGAGGGGGAGGGAGAAGGAGAACCCAGATTAAAATGGACATAGTACATTATGTGATTCCATTCATATAAAGCTCTGAAGTTGGGGAAAGCCCTCTGTGGTGAGGAACTCAGATCAGTGGGTTCCTGGGGGCAGGTGTGTAAGTATTTGTTTGTGTGTAAGGAGGTTTTCTTGAATGGAGAGTGTTATATATGAACTTTCTAAGTAAAGAAGGTGTTTAATATCTTTATCTGAGTGACATACAGAGGGAGACTCTATTTATAGATAACACATATAAAAAGACATTTGAGCGTACACTTTGGATGTGTGCATTTTTATGTAAATTATAACTTTTAAATACAATATGATAAAAATAAGTTACACTGCTTCTCAGCTGAGCACGAACATTCCCCCCCCCCCGCCCCCAATACTGTTTTCCAGATATTTTCAAATAGCGCAGTCTGACTTAGGTTTTTTCGGCATAGATTCTAAGATATAAAATAGAGCAGGTGAAGGCTGCTGGCATTGAAAGGCCTAATGCCTACTTCACCCTGTCCAACACTGCACCATGGTGCCACACCACCTTCCTCAACTACCCAGTGACAGCAGCACTCAAGGTTTATGTGGTATCGACTATACAGATTAGAGTCTGAGAAGTGTGACTTGGCCTCATGGTTAAATAAATAAAAGGTAACACCCTGGGAATCATGTCTTATGACCCACAATTGATATTTTATCCTCTCTGCATGTCCAGGAAGTTGAGAGTTGTGTTCCACACACTGTGAGAGGAGCAGATTAAGAACGTTCCAGGTTTGCAGAGTCAGTCTGTAGTCTGTGGTCCACTCAGGGATGTAAGATGGATATTCATTCCCCAAATGCACAGAGAGCCATGAGGGCATTTAGCACTCTGTACAGGCCTTCAGGGCTGGGGCATTGTGTTTAGTGGGAAAGGTGTCCCTAAGGGAAGAATCAGTACTCATCAGAGGTGACTCATTTGTATTCATTATAAATAATGACAACTGCTATATTTTTATCTCCTGAGAGTTGCTCTTTGTGTGTGTGTGTGTGTGTGTGTGTGTGTGTGTGTGTGTGTGTGTATTCTTAGCAGAAAATGGAAAGAGGAGTGAGTTATTATTTTAGGTCTTTCTAAAAAGTTATTAGTGCGTATTAATTATCCAGAACAATGGGCTTCATTCTGACATTTTCACACATATGCATAATATGTTCTGATCATACTCAGCCCCCATTGCTCTCTCATGTCCCTCCCACTCCCATTGATCCCGTTCATCTCTGCAAACCTTCTTACTTCATGGCTTTGTTGTTGTTAGCGAGTGAGTTTCACCAGGGTTACTTACAGGAACGTGGATGATGGCTTGTAATTACAGCCCCTTCGAGGTGGGTGGGTACACCACTGAGAAAAACTCCCCTCCCGCTTGACTTCATCTCTCTTTGTCCTCATTACCTGGTTTAGACCCATCCGCTATCCAAAGCTTCAGGCTTTCATCCTGATGTTTCTGTCACTCATGGCTTCTGAGGAGCCCTTCCTTTCCCCATGTGTACCAGAACCACATGAAAAGCCAGACTGGATGTATTCACATGGCTTGTTGCTGAGATCTCCTTTCCCTCAAGGCCCTCCTCACACACCCCTGTGTTTCCCATCCCCACGCAGCTGCTGCGATTCATTTATTTATTTTAACGTTTAATTTGTGATACAGTTAGAAGAGGCTGTCAGCAAGGGAGAATCAAATGTAAAGTTTATTTTTTTTTCCCCAGCAGGGAAAATCCAGTGGAGAAGGGAGACCACTTCTTGGGTTTGTTTGCTTTATTTTATTTTATTTTTTAAACGTCTGAAGTTTTGCTTCCTTTAAGTGCAGAGTCCAAGGAGAGAAAATTTAAAATTTTATTTAATTTTTCTTTTAGGTAGAATCTAATTTTTCTTTAATGTAAATGGGAGAGAGGATGGAATTTCCTCCCAGAGGGAACTGATTGTTCAGATTCTGATTTGCTTATTTATTTATTACTGCAAAGGTATTGATTTTGATTGATAAAACACAGAGTTAGGAGTTCGGGAAAACTGTATAAAACTGAGCCCTGGGGAAAGGATGAAAACTTGAAACTTAGATGGGCTCAAAGAATGAGGGTAGCTCACCAGACCATGGAAAAATCTCTGCCTCAGATATTGCCCTTGCTGACCTCTCCTAAGATTTCAAGTCCCTACAGCAGATATATTTCTGGCTGGGAAGTGACTCCGTGTGTGAACAAGCTGGCCATGTAATCCTGATCACCTGAGTCTGGGTCCCTAGAAGCCAAGTACAGGATGAACACAGGAGCATAAGCGTCTACTGTCCCTGTTGCGTCCTGGAAATGGGGACAGGAACACTCCCAGCAGCTCCAGGGCTGGCTAGCCTGGCTTACACAGTGGTGATGAGCCCTCATCTCAGACAAGGTGAAGTGCAAGAACAGACAACAGAAGGTTGTCTTCTGACTTCCACATGTGTTTTGTGGCATGTGTGTACCCACACACGTGAGCACACAAGCACACATGCATTCATACATCACACACATAAATACACAAAAAACGTAAAAAACAAAATCCTATTTTGTGTATGAGCTATACAAACTAATGAGAAATAGTGCAAAAGGAAAACACAATCTTCACAGTTAAAAACGTTTTAGGGAAAACTGGATATGATGGGTACAGTTCTAGACACAGCTCCTACGAGGTAGAAGTAGGAAGGTCAGAAGTTCAAAGCCAGCCTCAGATTTATAGCAAGTGTTACTCCATCCTGGGCTACATGATGTGACCCTGCTTCAAAATCGAAACCAACCAACCAAACAAACAAACAAAAAAGAAATTTGGGAAACTGAGAACAAATAACATTAAAAGTTTTGATGGAAGATTCCCTGGGATCTGCAATATAATTTTAGGTATATTCTTGGTGTCTGATGAATAGAATAATATATAAATACTCCCAAATGTAACCCAAAGGGGATTTTAATTCATTTATCTCCACCAACATTTTAGGACGAAGATCCTCACTAAACCTTTATTGAGGAAGTGCTCCATTCAAGTACTAAAACATATTTTCAAAATATAAATCACTAAGGAGGGAGATGTTCAGAAGTTCAAAATCATCTTCAACTGCTTAGCAAGTTTGAGGACAGGATGAGCCTCACAAAACCCTGTTTTTTGTTTTTTTTTTTTTTAAATGCAGACCAGGGCAGGGAAAAGATACTATATAAAATGATAATTAGCCAGCCTAACTTCTTATTCAAATTATAATAGTTTCCCAAGTTAACATTCAGTGCCTAGTAAAAAATCACCGAGAAGGTGCTTGGGATGCAAGAAAATATGACAGGGCCATGTTACTCCAGTAGTCCAGCCAGGGGTGTGGAAGAGAGTGATTTGATAAAGAGAGATCCATTCTGGATTTTGATCTAAGTAGCAAATATCAGGTAGAACCAAACAAGAGAAAAGAGATCTTATCAATATAATTATACACAGGAACATGCATACAAATTTAGATTACAAACTTCCTGTGCTAAATTGAAAACATAATGATTGGCAGCAACCAGGGAGATGTTCAAAGCTTTCTTAACATGGAAATCTGCCTTTTGGCATGTGGAGGACTGGTGTATGGTGATACTCTCCATGGCACCAAACCTCTTTCCTGTCATTCAAATGGCATTTCCCAGTCTCTCCTCCAACTAGAGGAGATACATGATTGAGTTCTGGCCAGTGTGAGGTGGGCAGATGTGTTCAACTATACCTTTGCTTCTGACATATATCGGGCTCCGTGGGATCAACCTTCTTCTCAGCCTTCTCATCTGCCAGCTGTATGTCACCATGGGAACAAAATGACAAAGACACATGATTGGAGCATCCCGGATTCCTAAATTGCTCTTTGGAGGACACGCCACAAGCATACACACTGGAGTCCGTGTAGGTTAGATAATTTCTGTTTTGTTATCATTGTTTCTGTTGCTATGTTAGCTTAAGATACTAGTTGTAACTTACTCTTTATTGTGGCTACAACAGGAAGCACCTTGTTTTATTACTGCCCTGTTCCATGGAAATAGTTTTAAAATCAGATTACACAAAATTAATGCTGAAGTGTCCCAGCTTTCTGATGTCTCCCCCAGGTATCCCACTCTTCCACCCCATCTGGTGCGTTGAAAGTGACCACCCTAGCCTCAAACACTGGGTTGTGTTCTGAGTCAGATAAAACATATGGGGCCATGAGAACTGGTTTCCTTAGTGATGAAGTGTAGAACCACCCTCCAAGGATGCAGGCAGAGCAGAACCCAGCCAGGAATCTGCTGACTTGCTGACCTTCCACACATTTACACACCTTGGCCCACTGCCCAGCTCTGCACAGCTGGCTAGAACAATCCTCAATCCTTAGGACCCTCTCCCAAGAGAATTCCATGAAAGCAGGAGCTGGTAGGAAAACAGAGATGAAGGGAATGTAAACCTTGCTTAGGAATTAAATGAATTCTGAAGAACAGGAATCTGGCCAGCCGTGATATTTATCAGTCTTCTGACAGCCAAAGTGAAGAGGTTAGGGATTATTTGTGTGCATGTTTACATCTGGCGAAAGTCCTATATGGTAAGAAGATATGGATTTTTTTTTAAAGTGTGAATGGCTGCTTTTGGGGAGTGAAATACTGTTCTTGCTACCCAGGGAAACTCATAAATACTCATGCATTTTTTTTTTTATAGCCAATGACAAATTCCAATTGACAAGTCAGCTATTTTGAAGTGTGTCACCATAAACAGGGGTAGATGTATGATTTTTGAACCTGGAAGATGTATAATTTAGGGGATCTCCTTTAACAAAATGAATTTAAAATTAGGCATGAAAGTAGACATTTATTTAGGGACAGAATCACAGCAAACTATAAAATGAAAAGCATATCAAGCATAGAATCAGAAAGCAAGGAAACCTACAGTAGAGCACTAACATGCCTCTTAGGACTTTCTCCTATATATTTTGTTTGTATACTCTTTGGCTATCTTACTGTTGGACAGGAATTTCATAATATTTTCTGTTGGAAATAAAAAGATGATCTAGCCTCTCCTTTTGTATGTGTTTAAGCATCTTTGGCTTCAGATCTCGTTTATGGTAATTTAATGGAAATTATTGAGATTATTGTTAACTTTGGAAATCATGTTCCCTTTACATATAAGCTGTTAACATTTTGCACAGACTTGCTTCTGGCTATACTTTTAAACCTTGCTTCTCGCCGCTACTGATGACATATATTCTTATGGTGCAAAGTCTTATCTTGACATGGCTCCTGGCCCTTTGTATTTTAATGGTGGGTAAATTGTTACAGTGGATGGTGGAAATTCCTGGAAGCCATTTCTGCAGTGGGAATGACTGGTGATAACTTAATTATGCACGGAAGTCACATGAAATCGAATAAATACATTTTACTAAGCTCTAACTAAATACGTCTTCAGAGTCGGTATCTCCTTAGCTAGATGCATCTTAAAAATTCCTGTTGCTAATATTGTCCTCAGACCCCAGGGAGCACTCTGGCCACTGTACCTCAGGACAATGCTTTTGGAAGCGTTTTCCAAAAACTGGTCTGTTTGTTTCTGGAATCTGAGATTGGCTGGAAATGTCCATGCTATCTAGATGAATACTCATATTGTAGAATCTCTGCTTGCAGGTACCTTGTTACTCCTTTCAACTTTTGGGATGATTTTTGACTCTGTACTTCATACTTGGGGTTGACCAGATAGCCCAAAGTTTTGTGCAATTCAAGGTTAGAGTAGATTGGTAAGTGAATTTCATACAGCTGCCAGTGTATCACTATGATATTGGGCTTCTAGAATAGTGCTAACAGGTTTTTGTGGTGGCAGCTTTGGTGGTGGCTTGCTCACATCTGACACCAAAATAAGTTAAGGGCTCTGAGCTACTCACATCCACTATTACTCCTTGAGTTGTAGCTGAGGTTGTGGGTCTATGCATTGGTTATCACTGGTCTATTTTTGGGTTGCAGCATCACTTTTGGTGCACAGTACCCAAAAGCAATTGGTGGAGGCAGCAGGCATCTTCAACTTCATAGGACTGTTGTCACTGTCATCCAGGGCTGTCACCCTGATTCTTCTATAGGGTCTAAACCTTGATGGAGCCCATCTCTTCCAAAGGCGTTTAGAACCATACTCTAATCATGCCAACGATCCCTTATAAACGTTATATCTTACCTCCTGGGAATGTGGAGCCACAGGCAGAGTAATGTCCTGCTCTCCAGGGTCATTGGTTTTTGCCTTGCTGAATGAGAAATGGACAGTCCTTGTACAAGTGAGACTACATTTCTCCCTCTCCCCTGTATTTCCTTTCTTTCATCCCAGTGCATGGAAGACAGAAGAGGAATTAAAGTGATAAGCAACCTCATTCTAGAGACAAAATAATGACTTAAAGAGGTTAAGAAGAGAAATAGATTGCAGGTGTGTTGTTTTGCACTTAAACTGTAAAAGTGAATAAGGTAAATTTAACATAATCTGGGGGAGAAGTTGTTCACATTTCCCTGGAAACTTTGGGTGATACTTGCACTCATTGTTGTCATCAATGAAGGGCAGTAGGAGCATCTAGAGACTCGCCAGAGGTCAGGGTTCCCAGGTAGCACATTGAATGATGGAACATTACAAGTGATCTTGTAAGTAACATTGAATATACTGTATTAGGGGATGGCTGCAGCAGTAAGATGTTCAATTTTATTAGAATACAAACCAGTGGCAAAAACTTGTGACTCATATACACTAAAAGTATTGACACTTTTTATTTAATTTTTTTACTTTAAAAAATGTAAATAATTTTTTTGAGATTACCATAACATAGTTTTTCACCCTTTACCCCTTTCCCTCTGAACCCTCTTTTGAGTCTCACTGTAGATGTCTTGTAATTAGCTTGACAACTTGACTCTAAGGACTATGAAGAAATGGTTCCCCTACCTGGATTGACAGAGCAAGTGTCTGAATACTGTGAGGTAACTTTATATGCCTTGATAGTCAACAAATACAGAAAAAATTCTTCTCATTAACCAACTGTTCTAAATACTCCTTGACAAGTTAGGCTACTTTACATAGGCCAAGAGATTCTATAACATATTTTCAATGGAATTGTCTGCTTTTAAAGGGTCCTGATAAAAATATTTCCCTCTGAGAAGCTCTGGCTGTGGTTTCCCCTACAGATACCTGACGGGGCGGGGGGGGGGGGGGGGGGCGGGGAGCAAGGGAGAGAAGCCAGCCGAAAGCCTGAGGTAAATTTTAGCTTGCTCATAGTTGTGTGTCTCTGCTAATGGTGTCCATGTAGACTATGAATGTTGCTTCATCTACACGATGGTTTGTAGACTTATTTTTAAGATGAAATCATTTCAAGAACTTTGAATTTCTTAGCTTTTTTCACAGACCTTTCTTTTGCATCCTTCTCAAAACCCAGCAGAATAACTGTTTTTTTCCCTCATTCAATTGACCTTAATAGCAAGCACAGCAGAATTTGATTAATTCATCTTATATGTCCATAATTAATGTAAAAGGGCCAACAGTCTCTCAACTCTCTTCTCAGGAAAGATCTAATAATGAGGCTCAAGAGCAGTTTAATATGACCTAATTTTAAGAAATATAATGGCTGGAGAATTACTTTGAAAGTTATAAGTGTTATGCAAATGTAAAATACCCTCATTATTAGTGCCATTATTAGCAGAGTGTCTATAAGCTAATGTTCACTTATTTGCTGCATTACAAAAATAAAAAGTAAAATAATTCTGCAGTCTCCTTGGACTTCTCAAGGGATCCTATCTTTATTGTAAACTGCTATGTCCCTGGCACCCAGCTCCATTCTCAGGACTCAGTGAGCATTCTGTTAGTATTCCTTGGAATAATGGATGAATGATCACCGATTATATGTTGAGGATGCTTTTCTTCCTTCAATTTTATGCTGTGGTGAACAAGCCTTTTCAAGTGCAAGCATTTTTAAAAGGATGAATTTCTAGAGGTTAAAATTTTGGGCCATAGGTTTTATACAAACCTTGAAGGTTTAAAAAAAATTACATAGTTTTTTTTCTTTTATTGTTTGAGAGTTCATACATGCATATAATGTGTTTTGATCAAATCCACTCCAAATTCCATCCCCTGCAGTTTCTCTCCTATCCTTAACCACCACTTTTCCTTCCTCAAATCATATGCTCTTTTAAAGAGAGAGAGAGAGAGAGAGACAGAGAGAGAGACAGAGAGAGACAGAGACAGAGACACAGAGAGACAGAGAGACAGAGAGAGAGAGAGAGGCAGAGAGAGAGACAGAGACAGAGAGAAGGAAGAATTCCCATTGCATCCAGTTACTACTACCTGTATGCACATGCATGGAGGACCATCTCCTAGAGAATGGGTAAACACTCAGAGGTCATGGGCCATATACCAAAAGAAAACTATTTCTTCCTCCAGTAGCCATCAATTGCCGATTAGCTCCTCAGATCCAGGCGCTACTTCACCAACCCCCTCCCATCTGTGCCTAGATTTTGGCTGGCTCAATCTTGTGCAAGTCTTATGCATGAGGTCACAGCTGCTATGCGTTTATTAGTTCAATGGCTTTGTCATGTCCAGCAAATGCTGTTTTACTCTAGATGTCCACTTTTGAAGCTCACTGCCAAATTGCCTTCCAGAAATGTCCACTTAGTCTGTGAGCACTGATCAGGGGACTTATTTGGTTCAGGCAGTGCTCTATGCATCTCTAGAAAGATACTGATGAATAAGACATCCGTCTTCATGACCTTATATTTTAATCAGCAAGAAAGAAGATAAAAGACAATCAGATTTAAAAAATGATGTAGTTTCAGTGGTGGTGAGTGCTATAAAGAAATGCTAGGAGAGATGAGAGGGTTTGGCTGATGATATTATTGGATTTGAATATTCACTTAACTCTTTGCAAGTGACCATGGGAATGGAGAGAGAGAGCGAGAGCAGAAATACTAGACTCAAGCAAATGCACAGAGAGTTAAAGGACAACATCTGAAGTGATGCAAATCCTCAGAGTCTCACAGTTATTAGACTATCCACAGGCCAGTTGGTACTGGTAGAAGTCAAACAATAAAGGAAAGTTTCAAGTCTGTCTTACCATTTTTTTTTTTTTTGGTAAAAGTAACAGGGAAGCTTGGGGCTGGAGAGATGGTTCAGCAGTTAAGGGCTCTACTGGCTGCTTTTTCAAAAGACCAGAGTTTGATTCCTAACACCCACATGGCTATTAGCTACAGCCTGTAACTCCAGCTCCATGGGCCCCAATACTGTCTTCTGGTTTCCTTGGGCACAAAGCATGCACTTGTGCACAGACATACAAGCAGGCAATAAACGTATGCACATACTACAAGGTAATTAAAAAAAGAAAGTTACAGGAAATCTGTAGAAACCAAGAAGATGGGACGTCTGAGAATAAGGCTCTTCAGAAGAAAAGATTTGGATCCATTTACCAAGCCAACCCCTCCCAACTGAAGTATGACTAACGGCAAAAGAACATAGATTGAGTTAAAGGAGACAGTACTTTCCAAATACCTCATGACCAATAGAGACAGGAGGCCTTAGGGATCCACCAGCTTGAAGATAACTTCATCTTTTCAGTTTTATTTTGTTGGAGTCTCCCCTCCTCCATGCTGTTTCTAATTGTGTTTAAAGTCAACATTTCCTCTTGGCTTCAGAGACCAGGGACATAGCATCTTATTTGCAGCGATGATATTTTTATTACTTCAGTGTTCTCTTTCTTCCATTTTCATTTTCAAGAATGATTTGAATGATTGAATTATCTCTGTGGAAAATCTTAGTGTATATACATGTGATATGTGCCACTTTAGATAATTTTCAAAATGAAACTTTTTATTTCAAAGAGGCCCATCTCTATATATAACTGTGATGGGCTTCATCCATGGCTTTTTATCCAGTTTTCCCTAGTAGAACATCTTGCAAAATATGTTCTGTATGTAACTTCACAAGGGTATTGACATTAATTTGTTTTGGTTTTGAGCTCTGGCTGGCCTGGGATTCACTATGTAGATTCGGCTGGCCTTGAACTCACAGAGATCTACCTGTCTTTGCCTCTTCAGTGCTGGGATTAAAATCATGAAGCTCTGTTGATCACTCCCCAGAGGTCCACCCTCTGAACATATTAGGTTTAACCTGAGTTTACAGAGAGGAAAAACAGAATTCAAACTATGGCAGATTGTCCTGTGTTTACATAGTTTTTGAAAAGAAATGTTTTAAGTTTTTTATCTAGTAATCTAGTAATTGATAATGTCATATAACAATAATATCAATAGTTCCTAATCTGAAAACATGAGAATCTTAGGAGTACTTCATATATTTATGGGAGTATTTATTACTTGTATATGCTTGTATTGTTAACTATATTGTTTGAAAGATGTGTTTATGGGGATGGGTTATTGCCACATGACTGTAGGGCTGATTTAACATGATTTTTCTATGCAACAAATGGATGAGCTACATTAAGTTGATGGAAGCCAAAAAAAAAAAAATGTGTTATGGTTTGAATGAGAATGATCCCCATTGACTCATGTGTTTGAATACTTCGTTCCCAGTTGGTGGAACTATTTGGAAAAGATTAGGAGGTGTTTGGACTTGTTGGAAGTGGTGTGTCACTAAGAACGGCTTTGTGGTTTCAAAAGACTTGTTCCATTCCCAGTGTGCCCCCATCTCTCTGCCTCATGGTTGGGGATCAAGATGTGAGCTCTCAGATGTTCCTGCCCCTATGTCTCTGCTCTACCACTGTGGACTCTAATCCTTTGACACTGTAACCAAATTAAGCACTTTCTTTTATTAGCAGCCTTGGTCAAGGTGTTTTATCACAGAAATAAAAAAGTAACTAAGACAAAAAGCACTTTAAAGAGATGACATATCTCTTTATGATATATGATATATGATAAGGTATCCAAACCATAATGTAAATGGAAAACACTGGAGAATTTTGGTAAACTTAGATTTGGATCATTCAGTGTGGGGGAGGACCCCAGATTCAAGTTTGAATCATTCTGTGTGGGGGAGGACCCCAGATACTAAAACTCAGCAGATGTTGCTGCTCTGGGGAACACTCTTTTGAATAACAGGTTTCTAAAAAAACCTGACTCAGTAGGGAAGTAGTCTGCCAAGATTTTGGTATTCTCAAGAACTCATTGCACTCTTGATATTAGTGGATTCCTTCAGTTTATTCCGGGGTGTTCTCTTAGAGACTATGGAACCACACAGAACACCTTATGAAATTGCTTTTCAGCCATCACCAAGTTCAACACATAGAGACTTCACAGAAAATGATGGACTCCCCAACTACTCTTGTTCAATTTCCTTTGTAACTGCATGAGTGTCTCCATGGGACGGTGACATGATGGATAGCGAGAGGCTGGTGGACACTGTGATAGTTACTCGATGTTTCCTTAATGGCAAAGGATATGGAAACTGAAGACTTATAGAAAGCAGGAGACAATAAGGTACACTCCCAGACAAAGGCTTCCCAAGTCCCCAGGTCTCTGCAGGAACATACAGGAGCTGTTGATGGCATTGTGTGAAGTTATTGTTCTTGCATTGATGAGAAGTGCCTCTTTGCCTTAGCAGGATGTATCATTCTTGTATCCCTAGGTGATATTATAGGGTCTCAACTTGCCTGCCAACTCTCAGAGAAGAACAACTTGGTACAATTTAAAGTTTTTGCTCCCTGTAAGAGCAGCCAACTAAAAGGTTTGATGGTGTATGTTTGAGCATGTCTCTATACCAGGCCCGTTCCTTCCCTCATCACATACATGAACATGGACAGATCCCATATTGTAATAGAAAATGTCTAAGAGAATGGAAGAGAAATCTGTGTCTTATGTTTTTATCTTCATATATTCACTTTTAAGCCACCAATTTGGCAAGTGATGGAAGCATAACTGTGCTTTATTTGAAAAGAATTAGGAACATGAAGATATATTTTTCTTAGGAATCATTTCCTCCAAGAAATGTTAATTTGCCAAATTTCCTAAGACAACTGAATGCCACAAATGGAGGCAGATCATGAGATTTTTGATAAAATAATTATGACATGGTTATTTTGGAGACAATATATATTACTCTCTTGGTACATCTATAATTGTTTCTAAACCAAGGTACAGTAGTATATACTCTGAATCTCCTCAAAGCAATCTATCCTGAAGGAGTCCCCTGATTCAATCAGTTCGGGTCACTCCACTGGTGGCTCATTTTGTCCAGGGTGTGCTATGTGCCCTGAATAGGCCCAATTAGATTGAAATGGACACTTACAGTCTAGTACATGTTGAAGACAACATTTTCTTTCTCTTGTCTCTTCTGAAACAAAGATAACCCATGTTTACTAGGGGAAATTGCCTTACTGTGACATCAGCAATCAAATGTCAATAGGTAGGTGAAAACACTCGAGTCCTTTGGAGATTAAAAACATTGATCCCTTGTTCTAGCCTCCTGGGAGATTTGCTGCCTCTCCACTTCCACCGTATTTCTCCTTACCTGTTTAAAACATCCGGGGTAAGAGTTGTAGAGAACATGGTGGCAACAGCATAAACTCTGGAGGCAAACAACCCACGTCCAAATCCCACAGCACTACTTGACAGGCTTGTTTGTAGTCAATGGCTAGCTACCTAAGATCCCAGTGTCTCAGCTTCCTCACTTGTAAAACAGAGATGAAAAAAGTTCCTAACTGTCTTAGTTAGTGTTTCAATTGCTACAAAGAGACACCCTGGCCACGGCACCTCTTATAAAGGAAAACATTTAATTGGGTGGCTTATAGATTCAGAGGTTTAGTCCATTATCATCATAGTAGGACATGGCAGCGTGCAGGCAGATATGGTGCTGGAGAAAGAGCTGAGAGCTAATATATCTTGATCCACAGGCAACAGGAAGTGAACTGAACTAGGTGTAGCTTGAGCATAGGAGACCTCAAGCTGGCCCCCACAGTGACACACTTCCTCCAACAAGGTCACACCTGCTTTAACATGGTTACACTTCCTAATAGTGACACTATCTATGAGCTTATGGGGGCCAGTTATATTGAAACTACCACACTAACCTTCTGAGTTATTCTGGGATTCAGTGAGTTGTTAACATATGTAAAGTACTGGGAATGGCATCGAATGAATTCACTAAGAAGATTGACTGCCATCCTTACTTATGAGGATGAATCCTGCTCATGATTACCTGGTGTTTTCATCCATTTATTCCTCTAGCCTCTAAGTACACATCATGTGACTTGAGTAAACACAGTTGTTTCATTGAATTTGCAATTTTGATTGTCGTTAATACTTCTCTCTCTCTCTCTCTCTCTCTCTCTCTCTCTCTCTCTCTCTCTCTCTCTCTTTCCTGCCTCTCTGCCTCCCTCACTCCCTCTGTTCTTTTTTCTTTCCTTATTGCCTTCTCTTCCTCTCCCCATTGGGATTATCATGTGAAAAGAGTATTATTTTGACAATCATGATGTTAAGATGTAGGAGTTTTATAATCAAATTCCTGTTTATTTATGTTCCCAAAGCATTTTTTTTGGCACCAAATGGCCAGTTTCATCTACTTAGAGAAAACATAAACCCAGCTAATTAATATTCACTCCCAAACTGGATGAAAATAAGTCTTTTAAAAATAAAACTAGAGCAGATACAACATTATTAAGCAAAATCCAAGAATGAAAAAAAGCAGTATGTCTGACTCAGCCCTTAAAAGAAATAGTGTGGAGGATTCTGGGAAACAAAATATCTGTGTGCTGATGCAACATGTTATCAATAAAATTGTGGTCACTGTTTTTTCTTCCTGGTATGTTTGTTGGTGGTTGTAACAACCCCAACAGGTACCTCATAGTAGTGGGTTTCATAACCATGGCTGTTGCGTTGATCTCCACACATTTGCTCTTAGGTGGCCTGATGGCTGCCTACTTTGGAAGAGGCACTGGAAATCCCATGAAATGGCTTCTATAGCCATCAAAAGGAAGCACTTTCTACAAAGGACGAAAGCAATTGACATATGTTTTGTCTAGCTTACCTTACTTAGCTCTGCTTCATAGGCCATGCCAGATTGAGGTGGATTTTGAAACAATGGTGTTAATTTGTAACTATACTTCCTTTGGATTTCCACAGGATGTGGGGGAAAGCAGGCTTTAACTATGACCTCTTGACTCTAAGTCTGTTCCCTTTGCAGGGATGTGTGAAAGCCACCTAAGCCCACTGTATATGGTTTTCCCACCCTCCACTGAAGTAAGAAAGCTGCCCAATCCATATTTCCTCACACCACAGCAGGGGTAGAACGTCATTTTTGTGGTGGAAAGTACTGAGTTGGCAAACACCACCTCTGAGTACTGCGCACAGGTACTGAGGGCATATGGGGAAGCAGAAGTGACAGCGTTTCTCCTCGTTTCTTTTGCTGATGGGGACACCGTCTAGAGAATGAGGTGAGACGCTGAGGCCACCGTAGCCAGCCCTGTGCCTTGGAAATGCTGTAATACGAACTGAGAAATCTTCACTTTAAATTTCCCATTTATCTAGAACTTTTCTATTTTTGAATATAAAACCCCAGACGTAAATTTTCTCAGATTATAATAGAGATGCCAGAGGACTCATTCCTGTGAAACCTTCCTTTTCACTTCCTCTGTGGAGAAGAGAAGCCTTTTCCTTTCCCACTTTCCCTAAAAGTGATTGACGTTAACTCCCAGGAAAGCAGGCAGCTTCTGGCTAACTTCTCCTTCTTTCCTCCCAACTGTCCTTTAGGAAGCAAAGCAAATGCTTAATATTAATCCTAATTGCCATCGGTAGTGGTTTGGTTTTTCTGTGAATAATCTGTTGGAGAGTTAAGAAATGACCCGACAGAATCGAGGAGCACGCTATGACTGAGTCAACAGTTCAATTGATAAGAGATCAAGTTAATGTCCTCTCTTCACCTCTGGGAGACAAAACACCAGAGGGCAACACTTGAAAGCAATTTCCCTGTGCTCGCCTCTTCTCCCTCACTGTGCTCACTGCGGCTGGGAATATGTTAGAGACCAGGCAACTGATGTTTTGCAATGATTGCCTGTCTTGCTGAAGTCTGTTAGAGTAAATACAGGAGTCAGTTTCCAAAGTCCAGGATGTTTTTAACCCATATGCACATAGCCCCCTGTCTGCTTCTCTACCCAATGTAAAACACGGAGGAAACAGACCTAAGTACGTTATTGCTTGATTTCTTCTTCATTTGACTTGAGGTTTGTTTCCTTTCAATGACTTGAAGAAGGGAAAAGAATCCTTGCTATATCCATATAGGCAATTGCTAAGTCGATAATATTGAAATTACGGGATCTACCTGCTTTGGACATCTGTCCTGCCCAATGATTTTTTTGGATATAAGCTCAGACTCTGTTAAGATTAGCTCTAGATAGGTTTTTCAATCATCCAGTCAGCACATTTGATCTACAGATAAAGCTGGTATGGAAAGCACAGAGGGTCATTTGGAATGAGGAGGAGGAGCAGGGCTGTGCCTTTGAATTTGTTGTAGGAATGTTTAATGGTTAAGGAAACTTTGAGTGAATGAACAACAGCAAAAGTTCAACTCAGAAGACCTGTGTTCCAATTATGACCCCACAGCTCTCTCTATATACGGCCTCGGTCATGTGTTTCGCCTCCTTGAGCCATTAGGGTAATTACTCAGTTGGATTATTGAGTACAAAGTGAGATGCTGCATTGCACCATGGGTAGTGCCGAGCAATTTGGGATGAATAAGAACTGTGAAGTGTGTTTCAGCACCATTGTGAGTTTGGGGAGATAATTGGTACCTTTTCTTCCCACAGGCCATCATTTCTAGTCAATGCACTCAATTGCACCAAGGTACAGATGAAATGAAATGAGGACAAGATGGCCTTGGTATTAATTGTATTAAATTTATATTCTAGAAACAATTTTAGTTGGATATCAATAACAACAACAACAACAACAACAACAACAACAACTAAACAGCAGGAATAACAGCAATTCTGGAATTATAAGCTTTGGCAGGCTGACAGTCTGTTCTTGTAGTTTGTGATTACACATGTGTTCCCCAGAGTGGCAAAGGGCACCTACAAGGTACTGAAAGATATTTGCACCCTGATAAGCCTCTTCGCTGATTCAGCAACCCAAATCAAACCAAATCAGACCAAATTAGAAAAATCCCCAGTTTAATGGGTAAAGCATTCCCGGGTGATTCTCTGGCCCTCCAGAGATGAGACACGGACAAGAGACCAGAGAACCACATGTCTGTTTTCTGGGATGCAGCTTAAATCCCTGTGGGAGTGGTCTTGAGTATCTCTGGGGGAGGAGCCGTGTTTGGTGGGCTTTGAAGGGGCAGGTTTGGGGAAAGAAATGAGGGAGGGGAGTTGAGGTGGACCTTCCACCAGAACATTCCAGACTCTTTGGGTATAGGGATGCCAGGGTGCCAGGGGCTTAAGGTGGAGCTCCCACCGGAATAGGTACTAAGGGAGACTTTGAAAATTCTTCCATCAAAGACAGTGAATGTTGCATGCTTGAAGAAAATGAGGAGGACAGGGATTCTTTGCATCATGCTCCATCCCACTGGTGTCCAATGAATGCTGGGTGATAAGAAGGGCAGGTTGTCTTTCCCTATGAGCTGTCCAGGGGATAAGAGACAACCCTACCTGCCACTGAGAGCATACCAAAATGGATGGGAAGTAACTTCTTAACCTTTCTGCAGACAACTATGACCACAGTGAATTCAAGATCTGCAGAAGATTGAGCCCAGCAACATTAATCATGAACAAGATATGAGTTTGTGAGGTCCCACCCCTCACAGAGGAACTATTGGTAGTTAATGCTTATTGGGGGAGGGGTATCACTTACTTGAGTGGTGTGGGCACATATAACCTCCCACCCATGCTCAGGCAAGTAATCCTAATTAACTCAGTGGGCCACACACAAAAAGAAGACTTGGAAGCAGGAGAGAGAAGGACTCGTGAGAAAAAGGGCTCTGACAGGAAAGAGAGGAGATGGGAAAGATAAATGTGACTTAAATTTATTATATATTATTTTCCAATGAAAACAGGAAACATTGTTTTCTTGAGAATTTAGTGGGAAGCCCATACTTTAGGAAATTGGATTTGTTTCATTTCAGGATAAAAATATTAAAAATGTCATGCTCAGTTGACAACATTTCACTTAGTGGATTATCTGGGCTGAGTTGAGATTTTAATTCTAGCATTTTGGAACCTGCTCTTTGTCAGCCCACTTTCCTGAGCCTGTAGAAAAACTGAAGAAAACATGGAGGGTCTTATTGTCACCAGTTACTGTCCTAGTTAGAGTTTCTATTGCTGTGAAGAACCACCATGACCAAAGCAACTTGGGGAAGAAAGGGTGTATTTGTCTTACGCTTCTACATCACAGCCCATCATCAAAGGAAGTCAGGACACATTTCAAACAGCGCAGAAACCTGGAGGCAGGAGCTGATGCAGAAGCCATGGAGGAGTGCTTTATGGTTTTGTTCCTGATGGCTTGCTCAGCCTGCTTCCTTATAGAACCCAGGACCACCAGCCCAGGGTGGTACTACTCACAGTGGAATGAGCACTCCCACATCCATCACCAATCAAGAAAATGCCCCACAGGTTTGCCTACAGGCCAATCTGGTGCAGGCTTTTTCTTAACTCTTTCCAGGTGATCTGATCATTTGTGTTGAAATAAAGCCGTTTAGCTCACTGTTTCTCCTTGTTTTCCTTTTTCCTTCCCTTCTTTGCTCAAGTAAAGCGTGAAAACTTTGAGTCATTACACTGCTGTGTAGTGTGATGTATTGTAAGGTTTTGTTTTATGTTTTATGGTTTTTTTTTTTAATTTGAAGCTTTAGGCAAATACAAAGAGCAGAAATTAAAGCAGGCAGCCTCTTCCACTTTATGAGCTACTTTTTCTGTTGTTTGTTTGTTTGTTTCTCAACCCGCAAGATGCGCTGGGTCATTACCGCTTTCCTGGTGAGTTCTGATTAATTGGATCTCAATAAAGTTCTGTTTGGTTCAATCAACACCTTAGAGAGAAAATTGTTTGTAGCAGTTTGTAGACTGTTTCTGCTGTTTATTTTGATCTTCATAAGTTATTTACAACTTGAAATTGTATCATTGACTGATGTGGATTTTTTTTTTAAAAAAAAGCTAAAGCTTAATTACATAACATGGCATAAATATTTACTTTTTTTTCTCCTCTGAAGAGTTTTATTAAGCGTCTTTCTTCCTTTTATAGCTAGAGTCTTAGAATCTTTTATGATACGACAAAAAAATACTACTCAAAAGTTGATAAAATTTGGTGCTAGAGATGTAGATCAGTTGGTAGGGTGCTTGCCAAGCATACACACAAGGATCTGGTATCTATCCTCAGCACTACATAAACCAGTGTGGCCATGTCTGCCTGTGATCCCAGTACTCAGGAGACATAGATGGGGGCGGGGGGGGGGGGGGGGGCTGGGGGGGGGCGGGGGGGGGACAGACACCAGAAATTCAAGGATAGTTTTGACTGTTATAGAGTTTTAGGCCAGCTGGGGCTACATGAAACCTTGGCTCAAAATTTAATTTGATATATACGATGGTTTGAATAAGAATGGCCACTCTCCCACCATAGACTCATATGTTTGAATGCATAGTGACTAGGGAGTGGCACTATTTGAAAGGATTAGGAGGTGTGGCCTTGTGGGAGGAGGTGTGTCACTAGTGGGTGGGCTTTGAGGTTTTAAAAACCTGTGCCAATCCAAGGGTCTCTTTCTCTGCCTGCAGACCAGTCTGCTGCCATGCTCCCCGCCATGATGATAATGGCCTACATCTCTAAAACTGTAAGCGAGCCCCAGTTAAACGCTTTCTTTCATAAGACTTGCTGTGGTCATAGTGTCTCTTCAGTGTAATAGAACAATGATTAAGACAGTAACATTTTAAAATTTCCCTCTTTCCCTCTACTCCCTTATTCTCAAGAACCTAGCTTTAAAGAATTACACACACACACACACACACACACACACACACACACACACACACACACTCATGCACCCCTCTCAATTTCCTGGCAAGTATAAGCCAAGTTCTCATAAAAGCAACAAAGAATAAACATGTTAAGGGATATAGTAAATGAATAGCAGGCTATTGGAGAGGAGTGCTTACAATGTTTACACTGTTACACTGCTAGGAGGAAGACCTGGGCAGGTGTACCTTACTTGGCATTCATACTCTTTCCACCATATGGTGAAGCCTCCTACATGAAGCCTCCCAGAACAAACGACCACGTCCTTCAGGGTGTAATACAAAGTGAATGTACTAGCTTATGCCCAGAATTCCAGTATGCACCTCAACAGGCTGTAATTGTGGTGTCCACCAGAGTATATACTCTTTCCTGGAAGTTTGGGAGAAAATCTTTTCCTGTCCTTTTTTTCACATTATGGCCCACTCTACTGTCCACACTGGGCTAACCTGACCTCCTGTCTGATTACCCAGGATGCTCTTTTTATTTTCAAATCAGCTCATCTGATCAGCAAAGTTAATCTGTGTGCGACCTATTTCTCCCTCATTTTCTTTGTGTGTGTGTGTGTGTGTGTGTGTGTGTGTGTGTGTGTGTGTGTGTGTGAGAGAGAGAGAGAGAGAGAGAGAGAGAGAGAGAGAGAGAGAGAGAGAGAGAGAGAATGAGTGTATATATGTGCCCATGTGAATTTGGAGGTAGAGATCAACTTTGGATGTCTCCCTCAATTGCTCTTTACCTTGGTTTTGGTTTTGGTTTGTTTGAGACAGGGTCTCTCATTGAACTTGGAACTCACAAATTTGACCAGGCCAGATGGCCAATCAGTCAGCCTCTTGCTCTGCTTGTTTCTACCTCCCTCTTGTCATAGTGCCTGGCCTACACTTGGGAATACCCCAATGCCTGGCTTTTTAAATGTGGATTCTGGGACTTCAAGTCTTTGTTCCAGCATGGCAAGCACTTTACAACTGAGATCCCTCTCCAGTAACATTCACAAGGTCTGGGGATTTCAAAGCGTTCTTTATCCTGCTTATCACATTACTTCAAATTTAAAGGAAAAACAGGTTCTTTGGGGTAGGGTTTATTAAAGGGTTCACGGTGATGAGGGCATTGAATTTGAAAAACAGGTAGAAGAAGAGTCAAGGAAGCCCTTTGGGCAAACATTCGGTAGATACTGCAGAGCTCTGAAGAGCATCACATCCTCCTGAAGTAATAGGACCAGGGCCCACGGACTCTGAAGGATGTTGGGTAGCATGTTCAGAGGTCTTGGCTTTCTTTTCCTCTTCTTTCTTTCTTTCTTTCTTTCTTTCTTTCTTTCTTTCTTTCTTTCTTTCTTTCTTTCTTTCTTTCTTTCTTTCTTTCTTTCTTTCTTTCTTTCTTTCTTTCTTTCTTTCTTTCTTTCTTTCTTTTTCTTTTTTTTTTTTTTGACAGGGTTTCTATGTGTAGCTTTGTGCCTTTCCTGGAACTTGCTTTGTAGACCAGGTTGGCCTCAAACTCACAGAGATCCGCCTGCCTCTGCCTCCCGAGTGCTGGGATTAAAGGCGTGCGCCGCCACCGCCACCGCCACCGCCACCGCCACCGCCACCGCCACCGCCACCGCCACCGCCACCGCCACCGCCACCACCTGGCTTTCTTTTCAACTGTGAGAACAAACGCACTGGGGAACAGTTAAGCAGAGATCAGAGTGACCAGAGTGATGTGGTCCCAAAGTAGAGAACAGCTGAGAAGCGGAGAGCTGAGATCCAGAAAATCTCCTGGATCATTGTTACAACTGATGAGCCTACAAAGATGTTTTAGAGGTAAAAGCTCCAGGGTCTTGCAGCATGATTGCTACAGAAGCTAGAAGTACAGGAAGAACATGCAAGGTGACTATTAAGCTGTTGGGGATCTTCCCTGGAGCTGCCCTCTCCAAACCCCACCCTCAGAAAGCCCGCCAAGGATCAGCTCCTCCCCTGGGGCTGCTCAAGACCCTATCTACAGGGTGTTTAAGAGCTGGTTGCCAGACCTGCCATGTGGTTCCTCTCCTGCCTTTCCGAGAGTCATCTGGGAATTGCTTCGCTCTGTTTATTAAATCTTGTCTTATTAATTCGGTTTGATTTGACTTATTGCATTGGCGGAGGATACCCCATAACCGGGGATCCAATACTTATCATAAGCCTCTACCAAGAAACCCTCGTGGATGCTGACAAAGACAGGCTGCTTGAAGGAGTGAATGGTTTTGCAAAGCTTGAATCTGAAACAGTGTACAAGTGCATACCAGGGAGAGAAATACCTGCCCTTTTAGTTATATCTCGAAGGGTTCTGTGGAGATGAATAGAACTTTGGAAGCGTAAGTCTTGACCTAAAACTAAGAGGTGACTTTTTATCACTACTTATATTAAGCAGTTGTAAAAATCCTAACTAGCCTGCACAGGGAACTCGGTAAATAACATGTAATAGTGTAGGCAATGGATTATCTAACACTCAGGTACTTAAAGTTATACTTTAGGATACATATTAATGTGGAAGAATTTAACTTCTAAGCAAGGAGGCTTCACACACATACATATTGAGCAGTGATTAAAGCATTTATCTAATTATTCTTTATCAATAAAAACTCAGCAGTCAGGTATTGGGGTAAGAACCTGAACTATCAGAGAAGCAGTGGAGAAGCAGCCAGTGACCTCCCCTCTCCTTTCTCAATCCAAAAAGGGCTGAGACTTTCTCTCAGCACCTCTCTACTACTTCCTGGATCTCTCCATATATTTTTGGTCCTCCAAAATCTCTATGGCTAATTTTGTTCAGCTACTAGCTAGCTGCATCCTCTGATTCAAAGTAAACTTTATTGTTAGTCTCAGGAGTGTCAGAATGTGATTAAAATATCCCACAAGTGATTCTCACTTGGAACAGGTGCTAACTCTTACTGAACCCCATTAGTATAATAAGGATGCCACCAACCATATTTTATGAGTATTTATTTAACGAAAACAAAAAGCCATGGGATATACAATCCTAGCCCTCAGGATGGTGAGGAAAGTGACTTAATGATTTCCTGTCTTGCTCAAGATCCCATGGTAAGAAGGAGTGGGTTTGGACTCTGCAAATCTATGCTGGATTCATACTACTCACTGTTTTTAAGTGTTGCTCTGCCCTGAGTGAGAGAAACTCATGCAGCTACTGTGGGGATTGTGACCAAGGCAAACGTTGTCTTTCTGTAGGCTGCAGCTGAGTTGTTCAGAGCTGGCTAAGGTCCCAAGAATGTTTTGGATACCCAAGAGTATGTCACAGAGAAAGTGTAGAGATGCTTACATCTTAAACCAGATGCACTCAAACTGTGAATACTGACTATCTTTGAACTAACAAGTTTGGGACAATTTTTTTATTTCTGTCTTTTGTTCACTTGAGGCTTCTGCACTTTGCATTTTCTAACCCCTGAGTAAATATGTATTGCTTTTTAGATTAGAATAGCAGAAATAAATGAATGGATGGGCAAGATTGTGCAAAAAATTTACATAGCATAGTTCACCTATGCAATGAAAACTATTTAGAACTCTGATGTATAATATTTATACTCCGATCTATAAAATTTAGCACCCCCATGTATCTATTAGAATTTTAGGACCTCAATAAAGTGTCCTGCAATAGGGGGATATATGCCCAAAAGCAAAACTCTGGAAAATGCTTTTCTCTTGCTCAAGTGATGGGCTATTTTTCAATTTGGTAATCTGAAAAGCATTCATGTATCACAGCTCTTTTGGACAGATTCACTTAGAAGGAACATGGTGGGCTAAGGGAGGTGGTGTAAGGGGGGAGGCAGCGGCCCATGAATGGTATCCTCTGTGGAAAGAGGGCCTGGTGAGCCAGAGGCCAAAAGTGATTGTTGTATTTTTAGAGATTTACAGAGTAAATTCCCTTTTTATCTACTTAAATAATATTTAACTTTATCCTAAGAGTTGTCTCTCTTTCTGTATCATGTGGTGCTTAGGACCCTTTAAAAAAGATTCAGCTCCAGGTAAATGGAAAATAACTGGTCATCTCCATTAGACGCTATTAGATCCCACTTGAGATGGGGAAACCTCCCGCCTTAATCTTTTTCAGTTGAGGCATACCTTTGAACCCTGCTTCTGCTCTGCTCCACCCCGCCCCCATCACCTCCTGAAGTGTTAACCCTTTTTCTAAACCTGGGAAAGAAGTTGCCTGGATTTTGGTCCCCAGTAAAACACTATTGGTTGTCACAAATGGTCCATCAGAAAAATAAATAACATTGCTTACTTATATTTACATATCTCAGGGCCGCCTGGGCTGGCTCCAAGTAGGTACTTAAGGAGAATTTTGAAATTACTACATGAATAGTTCCTTTGGACGTTGACACACAAGTGGTGGTCTGATGTGTCCATCCTTTCAGCTCTGATTCTTTGCAGCTTCGACTTGCTGTTTCCTCAAGACCAGAAAGCTTCTTTGTGTTTCTTCAGTAGAGTTCTCACCTTGCCTCTTTTCTGAGATTCACTACCCTTCATGAATCCATTCATGTTCAGTTGCCTGTTCTTCAAGACAGTCTTCAAATACAGGAAAACATTTAATCTTGCACTGACTGCCAAATGTCAACTATCTTAGATTATATCACCTCCAAAATGGAATGGTGTGATAACTATTGCATCATGCAGGTCGCTGGTGGAAATGTGTGGTGCAAATATTCTAAGTCAACGTTGGTAAGAAATCCACCAGTGGTGCCTGCTCCATGTCCCTCAAGTTGACACCAGTCTATTGATTATCCTCTGGGCATCGCCTGTAATAGCACAGAGGATCACTCCCGCCATGCATCAAGCATTGTTTTGTCTCAAGGAGGCCCTGCTGATGCATTAAAACAGTTTATTGGCATAGAACATCTTTAGTCTCAGGAGAACAAGACATTTTACTCAATAAGTGGGTGGTAAATCACACTTTTAAAAATTGAATTATTTTTAAAATGCTCTTAGGTACTGTTTAGAGGAGACCTATAATAAAACCCATTGTCAGATGAAAAATCTCTAAGAAAAGTTAATAACTATCCCCGAATGTATTTCTTGGAGATTGGCTATTTTATAGCAGATTTTCTCCAGGGAGATTGCCTGCACTCATTCATCGCCCCCTCCAAAAGCTTTATATAAATCCGTGAGGGCTAATAGCTCCAAAAGCTGCATGTGAATTGCCTGAGGTTAATGTCTCAACCTCAGTGTGTCTTTGCTTGTGTCCCAGACTTCCCCCTTACACCCTAAATGCCTTGCGAATAAATGAGTTATCTGCCTAAATCATCCATTACCCTGCTTTTCTTTCTCCTGGTGAGGCTTTCTTTAAAGGTAGCATGGCTCAAGAAGCTGCTGGTGAGATTCCTTCTAATTGTGTACATTGCTACTGGAAAATGGAGACTGATGGATGGATGTACCCAGTGAAGTAGGATGGAAGCTTGATGGATTTGTGATTCTTCGATTAGCTCTGATTTAAGGCAGATGACTTTGCACACCATTAAGACCATAGATAGGCTATAGATGGCTGGATTGTCTGTGCATTTTTGTGGGTGTGCTGACAGCATTCTTCAGGTCTTTTGGACTTCACCCAAATATATATGTATAGTTTTTTAACCACTCTCAATACCCCCTCTCCAACTGTTCCCATATTCCCCAAATATCTCCTTCCCAATTTCATGACTTTCATTTGTTTTTCTAATCTTAGAGATTCTGTCTGGGGTAAGATGAAATCTCAAAGTAGTTTTCATTTGCATCTCCTAGGTTTCTAATGATGTTGAACAATTTCTAAGATATTGCTTAGACATTTATTCTCTCTCTCTCTCTCTCTCTCTCTCTCTCTCTCTCTCTCTCTCTCTCTCTCTCTCTCTCTCCACCCCCTTTGAACTCTCTGTTCAGATGTAGAGCCCAATTTTTGATTCAGTTGTTTATTTTCTTGATGCTTTTTTAAATTTCTTTAAATTTTCTAGATCGTTGTTGGTTGTTTTACTCTTTGAGGGGTCCGCCACCCAGCTTCCAAATAAACACACATGGAGGCTTATTCTTTCTTATGAATGCTCAGCTTTAGCTTGGCTTGTTTCTTGCCAGCTTTTCTTAAATTATTCCATCTATCTTTTGCCTTTGCCTCTGGGCTTTTACCGTTTTCTATTTCTGTATATCATTATTTCTTACTCTGTGGCTTGCTGTGTATCTGGGTGGCTAGCCCCTGGAGTCCTCCTCTTCTTGTTCTCTTGCTCCTGGATTGCTTTTTGCTCTTTTTCTCCTATTTATTCTCTCTGCCTGCCAGCCTCACCTATCCTTTCTCTGCCCAGTTATCAGTCATTCATCTCTTTATTAGACCAATCAGGTGTTTTAGACAGGCAAAGTGATACAGCTTCACAGAGTTAAACAAATGCAACATGAAAGAATGCAACACATCTGTGCATCATTAAACAAGTATTCCACAGTATAAACAAAGGTAACACATCTTAAAGTAATACTCTACAACATTAAATATTAATCTTCTACTTGATATATAGCAGGTGAAGAATTTTCTCCTACTCTGGACTTTCATGTTGCTGAAATGACTATTTCTTTTATTGTATAGAAACCTTTTACTTTCATGAGGCCCCATTTATCAATCATTGGTGTCAATCCATAATAACTACTCTACTGGAGTTGGAGAGATGGCTTAGCGGTTCAGAGCACTGGTTGTTCTTCTAGAGAACCTGGGTTCAATTCCCAGTACCTACATGGCCACTCACAACTGTCTGTAACTTCTGTTCCAGGGGATCCAGTGCCCTCACATGGACATACCTGCAGGTAAAACATTAATATATATAATAAATAATAAAAAAAGAACTGCTCTACCAGGTCTATATTTTAGCCTTGATTTTTCATTCCTAAGCTCTCTATTTGGTATGTTTTTAAAGGGTAAATTATCTTTTAGAAGTTTAAATTTTATTAGTAATGGAAGAAACAAATTTTTATGAGATAATACATTTAAATGGTAACACTGTTGAACATTTCAAGAATAAACATGTCAATGTTAACAAAGATGTAGGAAAACAGACACTGTCTTACTTTGCTGGTGGGAGCTGATACTCAGGACAGTAATTTGGCAAGTCTAAAAATATGCACATGGTTAGATCAGCAATTCTGTTTTGAGGAATTTGTCCTAAGGGAAAGGATTGGAATGAATAGTGTGTGTTTGTGTGTATATCATATATATATATATATATATATATGATATACACACATATATAGCAGTGTATGTAATGTAGTCTAAAGTCTTCTTACACTAGCAAGAAGTTTATAAATGTAAAAAAACGAATTAATTTAAGTTAGTTATACACTTTTAACTGAGTTTCTTCAAAATAATGTAGTGTAATCTATCACTATGAAAATGCATTAAGTAATAATTCTAGTTACAAAGCAGTATGTCTAATACAGAATAGAAACTGTTGTTAGGCATGAATTTGCTAAGCATCTGCAAATATATAAACTGAAGTGCTGGGAAACAAAATAGCATTCGTATTTATATTGAAATCATTAGATTTTAGGTAGCCTTCTTTTTTCCTGTTTTTAGAATGTATTTGTCAACAGATTTCTTTCTGTATATTTATATATATGCACATATATATCTCATGATAAAAGTTGGCAAAATATTCATTACAAAGAGTATATTTTGGGAACAGTTGGGAATTTTCTACATTTTTCTTTGAGCCCAACTTGAGGTAGAATTTGAAGTACCCATTATTGACATGAGTCATCCATTTGCTAGCTGCTGATTTATGAAAACGACATTTCTTTATGAGGAGATCAGTGGACATCTACGTTCTAAGGATGAGTGTTGAAATGTCGCCTGCTCTGTGCTGTCTCCGATCATCAACTGCTTTATGGAGGGTGACAGAGACAATGTGAGGTTCCTACAATTTGTCATTAATATAGGGCTGAGAACAGAATAGTCTCTGAGTCAGTGTTTGACATGGGTGACTAATAACAACTCACATTTGGGGGTGGAGAAATGGCCCAGTGATTAAGAGCACTTGCTGCCCTTCTAGGGGACCCAAGTTCAATTCCTGGTACACACATAGGTCGGCTTTCAAGCTAACTCCAGTTCCAGGGGATCCAACATCCCCTTCTGATTTCTATGGGTACTGCACTTATGTACACAAACACAGATACATAATTAAAGAGAAAATGCAATCTTAAAATTGTTTATAGAAAGAATTACCATTTTATTTATTTTTGATGTCACTAAAAACTTTAATGGTGTTTACAGTGTTCCAGGCATTATTCTAATAGTTTTGCAAATGTGAATTCCCTGATCCCTTAAGTTGTCCTGGGAGTGAAGGACAACTTAAGGGATCAGGGAACTCCATTTTATGGGTGAAAGAATAGATGCTGTACAAGTAGATCAAGTACCTTTCCTACACTAGGCAACCAATGAATGTTCATGAGCATTTATCTTTCAAGTTGGTAATGGCAATGATATAAACGACAAGACAGAGATGAACCTGGCTGCCTCACAATAGAGGTTCACTCCATGATGCGCTTTCCCACTGGACCATCACACAGCTATCTAAATGCTTTCAATAAAGTTCAACTGGCCTAGAAAAATATCTCCAATAAAATGTACATCCATGAAATTAGCCATATAGATAGTACTGCTATTTTGTGCAAAAGAAAAAAAAATTAGCTATGAGATGGAAAAACAATCAGTAAATAAATATAACCAAATATCAGTGGCAAACTACTTCAAGGAGTAGGAGTTATGGATGCTTTTAATTTATTTATTTTCAACTCCGACTTGACTTTGCAAAATGAGCAAATAATATTACATTAAAATAAAAGTTGTTCTTTTTCCCCCTGATATTGGCAGGCAAAAGAAGTAATACACCTCACAAGAAACAGGATTACGGTTTTAAATCTGGACCCATGGTGTCTGACTCATTGGTGGTGACAGTGTTTGTTATCCTGAGCAGAGATATCTTAGGGACATTGACTGTCCTAGAATTATGGATGTTCAATGAACCCTGCTAAAACTCCAACATTTAGGGTCATTAATTTCTTCTCCCAGTGCTGAAATTCTGTTAAACTTTTCACTTTGCAAAAGTGTTAAAATGGAGAGGTGCAGAGCAAGAGTGTAATAAATAAGAAAGGCTGGACTAAACACTAGATGGCCACATAAATAGAGGGCCTGAGGCTTGTCAGGACAACCCTCCAAGAGGAAATGGAGTGTGCATTCCACTATTAAATATTAATTTGTGTCATTGCATTTTCCTACTCATCCAAAGCTCTGATTCACACAGCTCAACCAGAAGAATGTTTCAATGCAAAGGGTGACACAGTTGACATATTCCCCTGGGAGGCAGTACGTCTACTTTCCTCTTGCAGGAAGCACAGGCTGCTGCAAATAGCAAAACTGAAAGCAGGTCTCTTGTCTGAAAGAAAATGATTCATCTTGAAGCAGAAATGGACCCTGATGTGGGGACTGAGATGTGAGATGCTTGCTGCATTCTCTGCTGGGATGAGAAAGCTGAAAGAGATATTTGAGACATCGAGCATTGCCAAGATAAGAAGTATGCATGTGTGAGCACATGATTAAAACCGTACAATTACCACTCTCCTCCAGTAGCCTTGGTAAATTGGTTTCAGGATCCCACCCTTTGCACATAGATATCAAAGTCTGAGGATGCTCAAGTACCTCATTTAAAATGGTGTAGTATCTGTTCATAATCCAGGTGCATCCTCTTGTGTGCTTTAATTCATCTTTACATTGCTGTATGATGTATTTCCCCCAGTACTTTCAGTCTGAGTTCAATTGAATTTGTGGGTGGGGAACAGACAGATAAGAATGGACTGTAATACCAGAAACACTAAGCCCAAGGGGAAAACTGTAGCTTTGATGGTGGAGTGGAACCGTACAGAGGAGGGTTATTCCTTTTTGCCCCTGGATGAAGAGAAAGCCTCCACTGTGCTTTGAACATAATCCTTGGACAATAAGGACATCACATCTCTTTTCTAGAGAGACTGGATCAGCAGCTGGTGGATCCCAGGATCCACTGTCTTAGCGGAGCTCATGGACAAGGGATAAATCCACCCACAGCTCGGTGGTCTGTGGAAACCTTTCTGTCACGTTCAATGGCAACACTCTAAGTCCCCTGCCTCCCCTGCTTGGCAATTACCTCTTCTTAACCTTGTATGTACCTCTGTGACTTGCCTTCTCTCTCTGCTTATTATCAGGCAAAATGGATTAATCTTTATACAGGGACTCTTTAATTGTGTCCCTTCGATGTTCAAAGGTGGTTGGACGTTCTGGATGGCTGGACAGTGTTTTCATTTTTTGACTCTCTGCTCTCAATGCACTAAAGCCTTTTGATCCTTTGAGATAAACAGCCATTCCTCTAAGTCTTGGCATTAGAAAGGGAAGAAGACCCTGGAAAGGAAGAACCAAGGGTATTTCCATAGTCACTTTGCACCAGAATTGTTAAAAATAAACAAACAACAAACAAACAAACAAACAAACAAACACTATCTTAGGCTTTTGTAGGGGTGCCAGCTGCCGCCATGAGGAAGTTATGTGGCATGCCTCTACTCTATTCCTTCAGACTCCTATATTTATCATTTGGTGTCCTGGGAAAATGCTGATCTTCCTTTACCATCTTCTTCTTGCTGTAGAACCCATCCAAGATGCCAGCCTTCATAGACAGGAAATGCTATGAATGCTTTCCTCCGACTTTTACTTTAGTCCCAAGAGTTAGTGCTCAGTGCCCACCCCCTGGTGGTATATACTCACAGATGTCCTCCTAACCCCAAATGAGCATCAGTCATCATGCCATTTGACTCTCCTGTCTTTACCAGATGATTTTAATGTTCTGTAGTTCATTCTACCAGATGCCCAGACATGAACATTCAGAAATGTTTGGTCTTCCTGTGCTTCTCTTTTTCCATATCTAGCTGTTCCTAAGTCCCTATTTGCCCATCTTTTTATTAGTATCGTTGATGAACTGATGGAATATCTTCTAACTAAATCAATAGTCAAGATACTTGTATTAATTCCTGCTTATATTTTCACTTAGAAATGGACACTATATGCCACTTAGATGTACTACATATAATAGCGTGCTTAGAAATGGCATGTCTAATTATATAATAGTATATTGAAATTAGATGTATCACAAGTTGCATTAACTCATTTGACGCATCAGTTTAACTGATATTTTCCTTTGTTTTTTTGAGTATACACTCAAGGATGCAAGGCTTGCTGAATGCCCATGGTTAATTTGTGTGTTTTCCAAGACTTGGTCATTTTTCATCTGCAGTATACTTAAGCTCATTAAAACTTGTAATTTTGTGGATCACTGAAAAATGAGCCCAGCAGAAAAAAAATGGATTTTTTTGATAAATTAAATTGAATCATTTTGAAAGACTTGAAAATAATGAATTTTGAATTGTTGAAAAACTTAAACATATAGAGTAAATTTAGGTACTTTCTTAGTTTAGCTCATTTTAAAAAAATTAATTAAGTAGCTACTGAACCTGAATACTTGGATCAGAGGGCTTTAAATGTGAGCCTTGAGAAAGAGTGTCATAGTCATTCAGAGCGCTGTGGTTAGGCTCTGACAGTTGCCAGACTTTATTCATCTGTAAAATGTGAATAATAGTAATTTCCCTCTTACCTGAGGATCAAATGAGTTAACTCATTTAATGCATTTTAAACAATGCCTGGCATATAATAAGCATGGGGGAAATGCCATTCCTAGATATTATAGCAAATAAGAGTGCAGACAGGATAGAGCTAGAATGGAATTCCAACACTGCCCTTGGTGCTGTGGTATGTGATTCACAAGGTATAGAGCTGCTCTTCACTGGTTTCTAAAAAAGTTCTAGCTGTCATCATTTGTAGTAATATTGGTCATGTACATGATGTTAGCAGCATTTCCACAGTGTAGTGGCAACTCAGGTGACTGGCATTTTCCTGGTTTTGTGGGATTATACATGGGAATTAGAGTTGGATTTGGGTTTGCTACAATATACTGAAATGATCTATGACCCATGAAACACCCTCTTCTTTACATCTGTATGTGTATGTGCTGTACATGAGTGTGTATGTGCATGCCCATATGTTTGTGCATGTACAGTTGTACATGCATATATGTGCGTGTGGCAGCACAAGATTGATAACAGGAACCCTAATTCCTCTGTTGCTCTCTTCTGTGTTATCTGAGACAAGGCCTCTCTATCAAGCTGGAGCATGCTGATAACCCTACTCTATCTGGCCAGCTTGCTCCAGGATCCCCTGTCTTTGCCTTCTGAGGTTGGAATTATAGGTGGATCAACACACATGCTAGGCATTTATGTCAGTTCTAGGGATTTGAACTTCTGCTGTCTTGTTTGGACCCCAAGCACTTTAACAGCCGAGTCATCTCCTCAGAGCCACACCCCCAGTTTGAACTGAAAGTTCCTATTTGGCAGTTGGATGTAAAAGTATCCTCTACATGCCTCTCCGAGGTACAGGGGAGCGAGCTAAGTAGGAGAGAAGGGATTATAGAGAGGCTGAAAACTGCTGTAAGAATTAAGTCCCTATATGACAGTTTAAGAAAGAGTGTTTTGTCTGGGAACTCAGGGTGGCTGAAATTGAAAGTACATTCATCCTTTTCATAGGCTATATACCTGCAAATGACTCCAGCTCTGTGTTCTGTGATTCACATTTATTTTATGAAAGGGAACGCTTGAGGGCTCAAGTGACAGCGTACGGAGCAGAAAAACCACAGGGGCTGGTCAGCATGGGGTCTGGCCTCCTTCTGCATCTCCATGGACTAGTGTGTGCAGGAAAGAGGTTTCAGGCTAGACTGGGCTGAAATGACTTGAGATTTAAAGGTGTTGAGAAGCTTGGCTTCTCATTGTTCAAATAAGGTCTATGTCAGTGATGTCAACACGATGTGTTAAGGAAATGTCACATCTGTCTGCAATTGGCTACTTCTCAATAGGAGAAACACTCCTGGCAGCCTGGAGACCAGATGTTGCTTTCAATCAAACAGAGGTCAAACAGCTTTAAATGAATAGTGTTTGCACCCCCCCTCCCCCAGACCTAAGAGAAACGTGGAAGGTGATTTTGGTGGAATAATGATTAGTTTAGATTATTTTCTAATTTTCTCTAGTGCTAGAACAGAGCAACCCAAATTGTTGGTGCTTGGTCCAAAGATGATGATGAAGCCCTGATCAGTGAGATTTCCATCCACTTGGCTTGGGTCCGCTCTGGGTACTGCCATGGCAGCTGTGGAGGGAACCTGGAAGTATCACTGGCTCTCTGGGACAGCACTTGAGCTTTTAAAGTAATGAGAACATTATCCTAGATGGCTTGTGTTAGCCTTTCCAGGTCTAACATGCTGTAATTATGGAGATATGAGGAAAGCCTGGTCTTGGCTAAGCCTTGGGACAGCCACCTGGAAAATCAGTAAGTACAGTCAAGTTTCCAGGGCAAAAGGCTCTTCTGGTATTTCCTATTAACCCACCTGGGGAAAGCAGGTTAAAACAGCTGGTCAGAAACATGCTCCGAGCCAGAGTGAGAAATGATGATTGGGAACTTAATTTTAAAGGACTCTTTAATTAAGCCTCTTAAATTCAAAAAAAAAAAAAATCTCATCCCTTGATTAACCCTGTGTGTTGGGGGAGAGGGGATCTAGGAATTAATAGTCATTCCAGGTGGGCTTGCCGCTTGCTCATTTTGAAAGGTTTTTCTGTTTGAGTGACATTAAAACAGAAAAGGAAAAACCATTCAGGCCTCTTCCCAATTGTGTGTCAGGCCAAGACAGCATACATATTGAACATCCATTAAAGGAGAAGGCTTCTGCTAGGTGCGGCTGTGGATGAATAGGATATTGTTGTGGGAGAAGTCGCCTCGCTCTTGACATTTTTTCTCCTCTCTGAATACATGTCCTAGATTTTCCCTCCCCTGTAACTTGTTCCCCACTGCTGAAGTTAGGAGACTATTGATCACGGAATTTGAAAAGAACAACTGGCTTGGTTCCTTCCTTCTTAGAGACCCACTTCCCTACAGAAAACGTTCACTTTGGCTTGCACTGCCTCGTGTGGGTCTTCTTAATTTTCTTTTCTTTTTTTTAAATTTGGGCCTTTTGATGTTACATTTTTGGCAAAAGGAGTATAGACACCATTTTAAGTTAAAAATCAGTATATACTTTTTTTTTTTTTGCATTGGCCTGTAGAACTAAGAAATTAAAACAAATGGACGGGAATTGGAGGAGTGCATTCTATTTCTGTTAGGGCTTTTGATAGGCTAAGATATATGGCTTTTAGTTTCAGACTTAGTAGAAAGATGAGTCTTCGACTTTGATGATTTGTGAAGGTTTAGCCAAACTCCAGGCATGTTTTTAATAGTTACATAGTTGGTATTTAACTAGTAGGATTTAGGTAAGAAGAGGGCCATACCCTACTTTGGCCTTGGCAAATGACAGAAGTTTGTGTACCAGCGAGAGTCTATTTGCATGGAGAAGGACACAGCGGAGGAGCTTCAAGTGGCTCCCATGGGTGTCAGAAGGTATGCTTTCTGCCCACCTGACTCTGGAAGGGGCTGGTTAGATACATAAAGCCAAGATGAATGTCTCAGGGAAAGAACATCCTCACCAGCCTTGTGGCCATTGGAAAGGAGGATGCATGCTGAAGGACAAGCCAGGACCCTGAGTTATACAAATTGTTTAGTAAGGGTCCAGCTTCAAATGACTGGTGTTGGCATAGACAATGTCAGGGCGGCTTGTATGAATCCCAATCTATACTTGGGAGCATGAAAAGGCAGTGAGAGGCCAACCCTGCATCATGTGAGTGACCCACAGATCTGAGAGCAGAATATATCCAGGGGACTCCCAGATAAGTTTCAAAGAGGATCTGTTTTTAGAGGGGGGCATCACCCTGAAGAAAGTATGGAATTCAAGTCAGTGGAAGCTAGTGTCTTGATGAGACTACCTGGACTTTATTAGGCTTTTGAGATCTCAGGCATGCAAAGAGTAAAAGAAATACAGGAATACTTTTAGGGGGCCAATTCCAGACAAAACAGAAATAGAAAGTCAAAATTTCTGGCAAAATCCATGGCTAAACAATCCATGAAAGCAGATATGGCCTCTGTGGCACAGACTGAATACCTGTGCTCACTAAGGATAGACTCTATGACTATATGAGGCTGGTCTCAGGTAACCTGAGAATACTAGAGTTCAAGGACAAATAGGGAGATATGGGATGCAGGGTACACAGCATGAAATGTGATGCTCTCAGCAGCAGGTATCTGCTTGTTGACTTTGACCTGGCTGATGCCTGATCATGTCACTTTGATCTTCTTTACTCAGACACCATAAGTCATACTGGTATGGTTTTGTCAAAGCTCGTCTCCCAGGCCTGGAGGAGCACCTATAGGGATTCAAGGTTAGTTTTCTCCAAGTTTGATGGGGAGAGTTTACTTGCAAGTCCCACTAACTGCTTTAGAACAGCAGTTCCTCAGAGTTAGCACTGCATGTCTGTACCTTCAAAGGCTTTGAATGAAGAATGTGGCACATAGGAAAATGGCGATTTATGAAGGTAAAGGGGGAGACGCCATGTTAGGATGAGATGTTTCATTTTAATTGGGCATGTTAGTTAAGTGATCCAAAGGGGGCTTTTGATGGCTGGACTTTAATACTATGATAGCTGGACCTTGGTGGTCGGCCTCAGGAGGAGCAAGTGGTCAAATAAGGGACTAGACCATGGAGCTAGCTTTAGGAATGTATCTAATGGATTTTAGCAAGGCAGGGGGAAGCGGGGAGAAGGGCAAGGCCCACCAGAGTCATGCTCGCCATGCTTGAGCTGGCCAGAGTCCCTTCAGATTTCTTCCTGGGATTTTTAAGTTAGAAGTTTCTATTAATTTTGTTGTTGCTTGAGAAAGAGTCTCACTATAGACCCTTGTGTGTCTTGGAACTCTCTATGTAGACCAGCCTGGTCTCAAACTCACAGAAATCCACCTGCCTTTGCCTCCTAAATGTTGAGGTTAAAAGTGTGTGTATCCAACCACACCTGGCATATATTAGAACTTTGGGTATCATAATAATAATTTTGATGCTAATGTTACATCTTGGATGAGTCCTTCCATTTCATTCTCCAGTATTATTCTAATATGGTCATCTAATTTTTTTCTTCGGGGACCCTGAGTGCTATGTTGAATTGGTGCGTAGATGTAATTAGGGTAGGAAACAGTAAGGAATATATTTTCTACTTTCAGGAAGATGTGGCCTTGGAGTTGATTTAGTTAATATATTCCTTTGATGAGGCCTTGGCCCATCTCTAAAAAAATGTCAACTCTTGAACAGTGATAACAGGGGGACAGCCACAGAGCATGTAGTTGATATTTGTGGTGATATATTGTGTCCCCTAATCCATTGGGCATCCTAATAAACTTATCTGGGGTCAGAGGACAGAGCAGCCACTAGATAGAGAGGCCAGAAAATGGTGGCACACACACCTTTAATCCTATCAGTTCGGAGCCAGAGATCCATCAGATCTCTGTGAGTTCAAAGCCACACTGGAAACAGTCAGGCATGGTGACTCATGCCTTTAATCCCAGGAAGTGATGGCAGAAAGCAGAAAGGTATATAAGGCGTGAGGTCCAGGAACTAGAGTTGGTTAAGCTTCTAGGCTTTTAGCAGCAATTCACCTGAGACCCATTCTGGATGAGGACTCAGAGACTTCCAGTCTGAGGAAACAGGATCAGCTGAGGAATTGGCGAGGTGAGGTGGCTGTGGCTTGTTCTGCTTCTCTGATCTTCCAGCATTCACCCCAATACCTGGCTCCAGGTTTGTTTTTATTAATAAGACCTTTTAAGAGTCATGCTACAGATATTGGTAGGACAGCTTCACAAAACAAAGGTGGGATTGAACCTGTAGACCACTGATGTCTGTCTCTCAGGCAGAGGTTTCTCAACCTGTGGGTTGTAACTCCTTTGGGAATCAAATGACCCATTCACAGAGGTTGCATATCAGATATTTATATTACGATTCATATCAGTATCAGAATTACAGTTATAAAGTAGCATTGAACATATTTTTATGGTTGGGGGGTCACCACAACATGAGGAACTGTATTCCTAGCATTAGGAAGCACTGCTCTCAGGAACAGGAGCATCCGGGTCAATTACTTGCATTGTGTTTAATCCTCCTGAATAAAGACAACGAAGGCGGGTGTGTTAAATGGAGATGTCTGCCTCCCAATTCCTTATGTGTGCAGGGAAATTTACTGGTACAGCTTTTGGCTTTTTCCTATCGCCTCCAGGATGAATGACCTGATTGGCAATATATCACACTCGGGCCTAGAGAGATAGCCCGGAGGTACAGAGCACTTGCTGCTCTTGGAGAGGACTTGGGTTCAGTTCCCAGCACACATGTAAGGATGATTCACAATCACCTAAAACTCTAGTTCTGGAGGCTCTGATACCTTTTTCTGGTCTCCTCCAACTCCTGCAAGCTTATGGTACGTGTCTATGCACTTAGGTTCTCACATAAAATAATTAAATCCTTCAGAAAATTATCACCAGCATCTTTACTTTCTACTTGTTCTTCTTGGGGATGAACATCTTGTAGTGAGTAAGCACCTTGCTGTATTTTCCCAGATGTGCTCTGTGTTGGTGTGGACTCCTTTCCTAATGCAATGATGACCAGGCAGTCTGCTGTGATCCAACTCAATGGTGACCAGGGGAGCTGCTCAGAAGACCCTCATAATTCACACATGTAACACATCTTTTTACATGAGAACATATGAAAAATCTCTTAAATGAGAACTATCTTAGGTCCCATGAATAAAACAAGATGGGTAGATATCTGCCAGAAGTAAAGGATAAAACTGAGGGCCATTCTGTTTGGTGGCCTAAATCCTAAAAGGGAGAGGTAAAGAGGGGTATAAGCCAAAGAAAGCATGTTTACAAAGCAGTTAAGAAGTCAGCCTTGGCTAAAGAGTTATCTCTGAGTTAGGGACAAGGAACAAAACAGAGCAAGCCACAGGGGAGCTTGTTTGAGCTGGAAGAATCTTGCACAGCCAGGTTCCAGGTAGAACCCCTGTGTTCAAACTGAACCCCCGAAAAGCAGCACTCGGTATCTTTGTTCAGACTAACGTCACTTACCTTCAGTTTTCTCGTGCAGGGAATGAAGTTTAAATCAACTGTATATTCTCAAAAGTAGGAAAATTCAAATGCATGTCAGGTGTGTTCAAAGAGTAATTTTCAACACAGTGAATCTGAATCGATTCCTTTATTACATTAGATAACCGAGGGTCAAGGATGGTCATTTATTTGCTGTTTCTGGATTGTTGGAAGTGGAAGGGGTGAGATTTAAACATAGTTTTCTCCCCACTGTCCCAATCCAATGCGCCTTTCCGAATGTTTCAAGTGAAATGGTTGTTTCTGCAACAGCCAAATAGCTTGCTAGTTAGGTCAGGACCATGTCAGAGTCCTTGAAGGACAAGGAGATTGACTGTGATGTCTTTGCTAAACCCCAGTGATCTTGGTGCTGTGAGCTCGTAATCCAGTTTGCTTTAGGAAAGGAAGTTCCCAGAAGACAGCGAGTTTTTTGTTCCATTGTAGGCTTGGGGGACTAGGGCATCTTATTCATAATATGTATAAGGTTAAAGAAGGGTTTGGTTCATAGATGCCAATTACTACATGTTGAATGAATATGTAGATGGGATTAATTGAATGAGTGAAATAGATCGAAGATAAGCAAATCAGGAGAATGTGTGTAGGAGTGGATGGAATGTTATTTTAATTACTAGCTGATCCTTTGCTTCCTTTTTCTACTTGAAAAGTAGAGTATAGGAATTAAAGATTGACATGCAGCCCATACCCAGAACCCTAGCAATTCTGCAAGGCAGGGGACTCATGAGCTTGAGTTAGTCTTGGCTACATAGTGAGAGCTTCTTTCAAAATCCAAAACCAAACAGGCAAGCAAAGCAAAATTCAGACCTCATAAGTGATGGCGATGTCTTCTACATCAGAGCCTTTAAATTTTCCCACTGGACTCCACCTTGTTTATCCAAAAAAAATTTATGAGACGCTATGTATATGCGTATATAATAAAAAAAACTAAACAATATAGGTCTATAAAGCAAACACTGATAAGAAATCATGGAGAAGTTTACTTTAAAACAATTCTTTGTCATACATATAATTTTCCATTTATTAAAAACAAAGGCAAATTTGCATATTAATAAGATGATTATGTTTATCTGTTTTTACTTATAGAGTTAAATCCTGGCTGAGTATTTGATGCTATAGGATGTGAAGCATTGTCAGGGTTTTTCAGAGTTGATCTGTATTTTGATCTTATAATTGTCAGTGCTGAGAATGCCACTTCACACAAATATGAAGTACAAAAACGGCAAAGAACACTTATGGAGATTTCAGAAATTTTTGCAAATTCCTTCTTAATCCCAATCTAAAACTCAGTGGGTGATTTTTTTTTTAAATGAAACTCAAATCAGCAACTCAAACAGCAATTTTTAAAATTAAACATTCTGCCACAACCCAATCTAAAGATAACACTAATTTAATATTTAAATACTGATTTTAGGGTAGGCAATGTTAAAAGTCCTTATTTTCTATCAGGAAACCATTCCCCATCTATAAAGCTGTGAATCTCTGTGTGTATTGTAAAATACCACAATTCATAGCTCTGCATTCTTGAATCTGAGCTAAGGTGTCCCAGATGACAGACAGGCATTGGTGTTCCGTGGTGGGACCACAGCACACACAGTGTAGAGCGCCTGTGTTCAGAACTCGGAGTGCTTCATTGTCAGATATTGAGACGTGGGCAAGCACAATCAGGAGCATCTGGGGTTCATTATGTCATTGATTATGAATACATTTTCGTCATTGTGTGTTTGGACAATGTTTACTGTTTCAAATGTTTTGAGACCCTCACAGTTGGTTACATGACCCACAGATTGAGGAAGTTGTGTTCTAGGTCACCAGTATTAGAAAGAGGTTACTTTGGCCAGCCCCAGTAGCATAGCCCTGGGTTCTTGGGGCTTATGGAGACTGAGGCAGGAGGATTCCAAGTTTAAGGTCATCATGAATAACTTAGCGAGACCTGATCTTAAGAAACAAACACAAACACACCTAAAAAGAGGGTTGGTAGTTTAGTTGAGTGGCAAAGCTGTTGTGTGACACACAGAAGCCTCTATATTCAATTCCCAGCACCAAAGACAATACATAAAAAGATAAAGCACACAGCTCACTTAATTTTTTAAACCAGATTTTCTTTATTAAATTTATTCTTTGACAAGTTCATATATGTATATAATGCATTTAGATCACACCTACACCCACCTTAGTACCCTCCCATTCTTGTCCATCCCTACTCCTCTCTATAAGTCCCTCTCTCACTTTTCATGTGTTTTTCTTTAGTTTTGTGTTCTCCTGGGTTTAACCAGGGTTTCCCAAGTGATTATGAGTGTGAAGCTATTGAAGGGAGCATGGGGGACTCAGCAGTGGCTACTTTACAGAATATTTTCCCTCTCCTAGTCTCCACACAGAGCCATTAGCTCTACAGAAAGGTAAGGGGCCCCACCAGCCACTCCAAAGTTCATGACTGAGTGCCAACATCCCAGCCCTATAAGCCCAGTGCGAGCAACTGAAGCTTCTATGAATTAATGGCTGCAATGCCAGTATCATACCCAGAAGACAGCATTTCCTGCTGCAGGCCACAAGAATATAAAATAGAGATTCAGCTGTATATGATTACGTTATACCTTGAAGGATCAAGGAATCCTTCTAGGGGAGAAGTCAAATATCAAGGAATATTTTATGTTATTTGGCTTTTAATATCTCAGCTCTTTTTTGCTATCATTTTCTTGTGCACTCACACTCCTAGGCTTTAATAGCAAACAGGATAAGCTTCTCAGACCTACTGCTGATTTGAACTAGGTAACACCCCTATAGAGACTCTGCCTGTCTCCTAGGCCTAGGAGATGCATAGCTTTGTTTCTTGTGCAAATGAAGTTCAGACCCTCCTTCCCCTCACAGGTCAAATGGTATTCCAGAGCAATTGACTCAGAACACAAAAGGATTTTTTGTGTACCAGATGAAGGAGGATTGGGGCAGAATTCTTAGTCTGGGCAGAGTCGCATGGCTGGAAAAGAAAGAAGAAGACAGAGTTTTGATGAATGGTAGAGATTGGGTCAGGCCAGGAGAGTAGGAAAGGAAGGAACAAGCATGGATGGAGGAACTGAGGACGAAGATGAGATCGATAGAAGAGCTTAGTTAGAGCTATGAGAGGACAGGAAGAGAAGGGACAGAGAGGAGCTAAATATAAGAATAGAATTCAAGCTGTGTAGATAGAATCCCAGAAGAATATAGTAATGGATAAAAGAACCCAGTGTACACAGAGTCTTTTCCTTCAGATTACCCCATGTGAGCTGTAGCGTCTTCCCCAGGACCCTGGGAGGAATCTTCTCGGGACAGGCACCTGAGAAAATTTCAATAATTTCCCATCTCTCCTCCAGTCACCAAGCTCTTCCATGCTGTTTACAGTTGGTGCTACTGTCTACCATTGCTTTTTCTAGCACTGGGATTATAAGTGTACACCACCATGCCCAACTTTTATGTGGGTGCTGGGGATCGAACTCAGCTCTCTGTGCTTGTATGACAAGCACTTAACAGCTGTCAGATCACCTTTCCTTCTCATTTTTAAGTTGACATGTCATCATTATGGCATTTTGAGTGAAGGGAAGAGCACACAGGTTTAACCAAAGCCAACCTTTTCGTGAGGGTGCATAATAAAAATCCAGCCTCACTAAGCTCATTAGAATGAGGGAGACAAATTTATGTCTAGCCTCGTCTTGTTTCTATGGCTTCTGAACTCCATGATTTTTAAGCAAGGACTCCAGAGGAAGGACAAAGGAGAGAAAAGTTAATTGACAGGATGTTGTAAACATATGTTTGCCAACCAGGGAGGGATTCTCAGCACTCTTTGAATTTGTCACTTTGTTCTGGGATCTATTTTAGCTCACGGGATGAGCACAAGGACAGGGCGGATTGTTTCTAAGTGAAGAGCTGTTGGTGATGTCAGAGTGATGACAGACATTTGCCCAAACACACTGGGAAGCCAGTGGCGATGGGTCCTGTACATTTCAATTGGTGGGTTTTTCATTTACTTAGTTTTACCTTTCATACCCTTCCATTTGTGGAGAGGAAGCAGAACCTACATTCAGATGGCACTTGGATTTCTATTTATTCCCAGGTTCGGCGGGGGGGGGGGGGGGGGGGGGGGTGACGGACGGACGGACGGACAACGACAAAGGTTAGCTGAGAGAGGCTAAGAGATGTGTTCTCTTCTCCATTTGAATTCTTGGTACACATCACAACTCCTATGTAATTGTACTAGGTTTCTGGCTAGTTTTTGTCAATTTGATACAAACTGAAGTCATCTTAGAGGAGGGAACCTCAATTGAGAAAATGTTCCCAAAAGATCAGGCTATAGGCAAGTCTGTGGGACACTTTCTTAGTTAGCGGTTGATGTAGGAGGATCTAGGCCATTGTGTTTGGGGACATTCTGGGCTGGTGGTGCTGGGTTCTATAGGAAAGCAGGCTGAGCAAGCCATTAGGAATGAGCCAGTAAGAAATACCCATCCCTGGCCTATATCAGCTCCTGCCTCCAGGTTCCTGCTCTTTTCGAGTCCCTGGGCTTCCCTCAGTGGACTCTGATTGAGGATATATAATCTAAACAAACCCTTTCCCCCCCAAGTTGCTTTTGGTTGTGGAGTCTCATCACAGCAATAGTAGTTCTAAGGCAGTCATGCTGCCTGGTCTGCCTGGCCATGCTGCTGTTTCTGTGTTTTATTCTCTTTGTGTCCCCTGATTCTCTCTTTCTTTCTCCCTAGGTCACAGTGGCCTTCAAAATGCTCCCATTGTTTACAGTACTACCATTTGTATCTTGAAGAAGTACCTTCAGGAAGCTAAATTTATCATAAAAATTACTTCTTTCTCCTACTTTTCATTCATTTTATTAATTAAAAGTTCATGATATTTACACGGTGTAGGGTAAAAGGACCAGCCAAAGAAACCCACCCTGACCCTGAAACCAGAGCCAGTGAAAGAAACACACCCTAGTCCTGAGACCAGAGCCAGGCAAAGAAACCTACCCTAGCCCTGAAACCAGAGCCGGTGAAAGAAACACATTTGGCCCTGAAACCAGAGCCAAATCTGCTCCTGACCAACTGACCACAAAACAAACCAATCCCTGTCAGGAAAACCAACCAATCCCTGAGCAGAAAACCAACCAATCCCTGAGCACGAAATTCAGCAGATCTGAGCTTGTCCAAGCTCAAAGGGATCAAAATCTGACCCATTTCCTCCCTGAAAATCTTCTCCCTGGAAAAACTCTGCCCCTAAGAAGCCCCTATACAATCCCTGTGCCTGTTCAGTTGGCAGCCGTTCTCCTCCACCCTGGCAGAGGCAGCCACTCTCCTGGATTCCTCCTTCCCAAATAAACTCGTGGAAGAGTTTTGAGTGGAGATCTTCTTTTGCCTGCATGGAGCAGAGTCTCTGCTGGGAAGCTCCCCTAGGGGAGCAGAGCATAAGAAGCAACTGGCACCTCTGCTGGGAAACAACCCCCGGAGCTGAGCAGAAGTAACACGTTTTCAGCGGAGCCGGAGCAGATTGCTACATTTCTGCAGGGCTTTCCCGGCTTAACAGAGGGAAGCGGAAGAAGTAACATCTTGGGCCAGACCTGAGAAGAAAGGGATACCTCTGCTGGGAAACACCTTTGGGAGCAGAGCAGAGCTCAGCCATAACAGGTCTCTCTTGGAGAGGAGTGGGATTGTCACATCCTGTGGGGAGACCAACTCCCACCGGACCCCAGCTTCAGGTATAGTCTGACTTCCTGACAAGTCAGGATACCTTTCTCCTCACAGCTGTAGGTATCCAGGTTACCTCCCTTCACAGCTGTAGGTGTTATAGCCTGACTTCCCAACAAGTCAGGATATCTTTCCCACTGGAGCTGTAACACTTGCACGTGGCATTTCTAAATTTCTTACCATGCTGGAAGAGTTGAGAATTTAAATATTTGACCTTGGGAAAGATCCAACTAACAGCCTCTTGTGTGCAAATGTGTACCAGAGATGATGGGCCCCTTCTGCCCAGCATTTGGTGGACCACATTGGATCATCTACCATGCTTGGAGGTAAGGCTATGGATACAGAATGGTTTGTCTTTGCCTAGAAATGTCCCAATGACTTAGGGAAAGGGGGTTCTTTAGAATAAAGAATAGAATAAACCCTTGTTTGTTCTGCTATGTATTGGTTTAGTCTCTAAAGTAGTGGTTCTCAACCTGTGGGTTGTGACTCCTTTGGGAGTCTAATGACCATTTCACAGGGCTTGAGTAATCAGATAGTCTACAAAACAGATATTTACATTACAATCCATGACAGCAGCAAAATTGCAGTTATGAAATAGAAATGACATAATTTTATGGTTGGGGGTCACCACAATATGAGGAATTATATTAAAGGGTCACAGCATTAGGAAGGGTGAGAACCACTGCTCTAGAGTTTCATAGGCTAGAAGCTTGGTCCTCAATATGCATTGCTTGTCTTCCACAGGATTTTGCCCCTAAGGCATCCAACTCATTGAATCCCTGACATTTTCCCTTTCTGCTTTTCCATATATAGTGTCCCAGGTTGTCCTTGTTCGGCATTCAGAGGGGAAGCGACAGAGGCACTGTCCCCAGAATGGAGGGGGTTAGATTTCACAGCATTGGATTGGTTGCCTTGAGAGTAGCTGCTATTAAGTGAAATCCCCTCCCATGCTTGGCCTTTTTCACCTGTGTGGGGCCACCTGCTGGTTAAGGGCTACTGTGTGGCTGCTTGAGCTTGTCCTTTCCTGTAGCTGGATGGTTTCCTGTGTCCCAGCCTGCCGGTGGTCATCGGGATGAATCTCTCCCACTCACGTCCCCCAAGTAAACACAGACAGAGGCTTATATTAATTAAAAACTTGGCCATTAGCTCAGGCTTAAAACTAACTAGCTCTTACACTTAAACTCAGCCCATTTCTGTTAATCTATATGTTGCCATGTGTTCCGTGGCTTTACCTGTGTCCCATTACATGCTGCTCCCTGGACAGCAGGCTGGCATCTCCTGACTCAGCCTTCCTCTTCCCAGAATTCTCCTTGTCTGCTTATCCCGCCTATACTTCCTGCCTGGCTACTGGCCAGTCAGCATTTTATTTATCAACCAATCAGAACAACACATATTCACAACATACAGAGGGATATCCACAGCATTTTCTGGTCTGTAAAATTGTGAGCCCAAATCAACCTCTTTATTTTGTAATTTCCCAGCCTTAGGAGTTATGTTATAGCAACAGAAAATAGACTAAGACAGTCACAGAACGGAGTTTCTTTTTGAAGAGAATATAAACTCACAGATGGGAATTGAGAAAGAAAAGAGGAAAAGAAAAAGGAAGACCTTTATGGAGGAGAAGGGAAAAAGAGGACAAGTGAGAGTGAAAAAATAAAATCCAGGTAAATAAGAACAAAATATGGTGTAGATGTGCATGAAAGTACAGTGAGTGAGACCTATTATTTTGTGACCTATTGTTTTGTTTAATTGATACTTGTGAACAAACTGTCTTCAAAAGGTGATGTAAAGAGCTGGAAACTCTTCTCTGCCAATGGAATTCCTGTGCCTATAGTTCCCTTGCCAATTTGACTAGACTGGCTGGCCAGCAAACCTTATAGATCATTTTGTCTCTATCTCCTTAGCACCAGGATTACAAGTGTGTGTTGCCATCTTTTATGTGGGTCTCCAGGATTGAACTAAGATCCTCATCTTGTATAGAAAGCCTTTTCCTGGATGAGCTGTAGCAAGCTTCTTGTTGGGACTATTTTTGTATTGTCAGCTCCCAGATAACAAAATGGAGACTTCTTATTAATAATGAAAGCTTGGCCTTTAGCTTAGGCTTGTCCCCAACTAGCTCTTATAACTTAAATTAACCTGCTTCTATTAATCTATGTTCTGTTGTGTGGGTTTCACCTTTCCTCACTATGGTGTGTCCTACTTGCTCTGAGTCTGCTGGTGAAATCCCCATGCCTAGATTCCTCCTCTTCCTCTCTCTGCTCAGAAATTCCACCCATCCTCTCCTGCCTAGCTATTGGCCATTCAGCTCTTTATTTAACAAATTAGAAGGTGTCTTGCCAAAGACACATCTTCACAGTATACAAATATTCTGCATGGAAACACCTCCCCAGCCCAGCCTCCCCAACATTGATTCTTTTTTTTGTTTTTGTTTTTCAAGACAGGGTTTCTCTGTGTAGCTTTGCGCCTTTCCTGCAATTCGCTTTGGAGACCAGGCTGGCCTCGAACTCACAGAGATCTGCCTGCCTCTACCTCCGAGTGCTGGGATTAAAGGCGTGTGCCACCACCGCCGGCCCAACATTGATTCTTAATGGCAAGATTTGAGCTACTATTCTGAATTACTGGAATGTGATTAGTTTGGTTTTGTAAAACTGCTACAGACAACATGAAATCAGAGATGTCTTCTAGCCCAGAGAAAAGATAGAAAAGGTTTGTCAGTCAGTAGTGAGGCAGGGCCGAATACTGGGGGAATTTCCCAGCTACTTTAGGCCTCTTTGCCTTGGTGTGTGTCCCTTCTCTCTTAATCAAACTCTTTACTAACTAGATTTTGAAGTTCGATAAGATAAGAGGGTTGGAATAAGTGATCTTGGGTCAGGTAATATGGCAACTTACTCTCAAATTGCTATTTCTATGAGGTTGGCCTTTGACATACTTTTGAAACATACACAGAAAATATAGGGGAGATACACCCACATGCCTCTCAAAAGAGGATCCTTCACCCAGGGCTGCTGATATTAACTCGAGTGAAGGGAAGTCACAGGCTACCTGTTCATTGTAAGCATGCCGTTGTGGATTTAATGAAGGTGTGGTTTCATGAAATTTGTGATTTGTTTCAGTATTAAGTTATCTTTGTACATAAGAAAGCATGTCTCTTTCCTTCTTATACTTGACGGTGCAAAGCCATTACCCTTTCAGGAGAAATTAAGCTGTGGATTTCACCTCCATTTTGCAGATGGAGAAACTCAGACATTATGAAGATTATCCCTCTCTCAAAGTTATTCAAGAGAGTCTAGGCTTATATATCCATGTGTTGATCATAAATCCTGGCTAATCACATGGATTTTGGAAACATTAAATATTGTTTTAAAAGTTTATTTCCAATAACTATCCTGTAAAAGTTCTTTGAGAGGAGAGTAAAACTGATTTGGTAGATCTAAGTAAATTTAATGAATTTAAATAAATTTAAGAAATAAACCAGTTCTTCCTTTCTGTCAGTTCACTTTCGGAACGATTGAAGTAGGAGACAGGGACTTATGTCCATCTGCAGGATGTCCACTATCCAATACTTCTGTACATCTGGGGCAGAGGAGAGTGCAGCTCATCATTTAAATAAATACTGTTAAATCATTTCCCATTGTGGAGAGTTGAGCCTCATTAGATCCAGCATGGGAGGAACACCATTAGCTCTATTTATAACTAACTACTATTTTCCATTTAAGCTTTGGTGTGATAAATTTAGCAAGTAACACTGAAAACAGCTCTTATGGCTGAGAGATGTAATTGGATTGCACTATAGCATTAAAATATTACAACAGGATGCAGACTTTATCTATTCCTGGTTCACTTCCATTTTTCAGCTTCGGGATGGGAGGAAGGAATCGACACAGTTCTCAAAGCGGACAGATGAGATCATTAGGTGGGCCAGTGATGGGCCTTTCTTTTGCAAGGCCTAGATTGCGTCTGAGACAATGACAAGTGAGTTTGTAAAATCCGTCTTTAAAAGACAGCTCCTTCCACTTCTATTTGTGCTACAACAGGGCACCAGATTTAATATTCTGGAGGTCTCCTGATTGCACAAGCACTGGGCCCCTTGCATTTGCAATTAAGCACTCACACCCTTGTTTTCCTTACAGCCCAAGAGGTTGATTACGTGATTGTAGGTATAATAATTAGCACACGTGAAAGGAGAGACTCAGCGGAGGCCTGCTAAGAGTCTCTTTTATTGAAAGCTTCAGACATGGACTAATTAGGTTGGACGGTACAAGAGATGGCCCCCACCATGATCTATATCAGAAGACACTGCCTGCAGTGGTATTGCTCTTATTGGGAAGTCAAAATGGTTTCCCCACCAGGCTTTTTTGGGGGGATGACTCTCTGTCCAGTGCAAATGGCTTGAGCAACTTCTCCCTTCTTAATTGCATCCTCTTCACTAGAGGCCAATACGGTGGGATGCTTGAAATACCAAACCAAAGGATAGCCAAGAGGAGTATATGAAAATGTGCCCACCCACAGCTCGGAGGGCAGACAGAGAATGATCACGGTGAGTGTGAAGCTAGCCTGGGCTACACAGTGAGACTGCCATCAACAGTTTGCATTTCTTATCTGTCCCAGAAACATGGCAAATTCAGAAAAGGGAGAAAAGAAAATGCTTGAGAACTTTTGGCAGAAGTACTTAGAAAATTTAGATAAGTTATTAGAATATTACAAATATATAGTTACAGTCACAGAAAGGGATGGGTACATATCCATCTATTCATATAATTACCAGCACTAATAAGAAACTATTTGGATATATGGCATTTGCACCATTATTAACTAAACATTAACTAAACTGTAGTTAGAGAGAATTACCTGTGGAGCATTAAAATCCCATTTTAAAGAAGAAGGAATAATGAATGTTAATTATATAATCCTAATCAAAAGAGAGGAAAAACAAAATCAGAATAAACCAAGGAACTGTAGCATCAGATTAGAAATTAATAAGCTATAACGCAGAATATAATGGAATATCAATGAAATCAAATTTGTTTCTAGGGATGGGGATGTAGATTGGTGGTGAGGCATGTACCTAGCATGCACACATCCTGGGTTTGTGTCCAAGCAGCGTAGGAAAATCTTGATTCTATGAAACTATAATAATAAGGATAGCAATGTTCGCAGCAAACATGAAAGATGACACAAATAGCTTATTATGCTAAATCAAATAAATAATATTATGAAAACAGAATGTTATAATTAAAGAAGAGAATTATGAATTATTCTAACAGTGATTTTGTTATAATAAGTTTGGGAATATAGAAACAAATGGGCAATCTCTTAGAAAAACAAAATTTACAATAATGAGCTAAAGAAGAAAGGTGAAGGTAAGCTAATCTGTAATTATGCATATCCAAAATTAGTAGATAAACTTCAAGACACCAAGCCCATTGGGTCCAGATGGGTTCTAGGTCATTTTTATCAAAGAAACAATAAAGGAACAAACAGTCTCTTTTAGGTAATTAAAAAGGAAATACAATTTCCCTCAATGAAATACAGAAATTAGTGTTGCTTTAAAATAACCACAGTCAAGAAAAATACAAGGAAAAAAAATCAACCAATTTTACTTCTAAATATAAATGCCAAAATAGTAAATAGAACCTGACAAAATAAATTCAATAGTGAATGTAAATATTTGATCATCCTAATAAAGAAAAATTGAATTAATAAATATAAGGTTTCAACCTCAATTATACACATCATTTCAATATAATATAACATTTTTAAAGAGAAAAATCTTCAATGGTGGTTCTGATACATTAATTTTAAAAAGAGTTGATAAAATTCAACACATTTACGAAAACATTTGTAGAAAGTTTTAAGTAGGAGTGGACCCTCCTAGTGATTAAGTAGCCTATTAAGAGTCTATGGCAAATATGGTAGAAGTGGTCAGCTTTTAATATTATCCTATTAGAACTAGGAAAATAGTATTCACATCAGTCTTGATTGACAGGGCAGAAGCAGCACACATACAAGATCATAGCCCTTGTGACAGCATGCACAAGACCCACACAAGCTCAAGCTAGACAAACTATAGCATGGAAAGTGATGGACATGACGTCCCATCTCTTGCTGAGAAGCTATTGGCAATCAGTGACTGCTAGGAGAGAGAGTTGGTTTTCTTTAAAAGTGTTACACCTAATAGGTCATTCATGCCCCAGTGGAAGGCCATTTGGTGGAGAGTATGAGACAGAGGATAGGGTGATGTTGGGTTGGTAGGGGAGGAGTTTGGGGTATGAATATAATCAGTTCACATTGTGTGAAATTCTCAAAGAAAGATTTTATTCTTCACATACAATGTTTTGTTCGTATGGGCAGTCAGCGGTTTACCAACTGGTAAAAGAGTTTTTAAAAAAATGGTTGGTATGAGATCAGTCTACAGAAATGAGTGGTATTCTGTGTGTGAACAAATAAGTGGAATGTAATTAAAGAGAGCACTTTTAACAACGTGGAAATAGCATGTCTGTGAGCAACTGAGCTGGGGATAAAGAGCATGAGAGGTCTGCAGATTCGTGTTTGGACAATGCAAAGCAGATGAGAAGCAAATAGAAGCAAATCCATCTCCTTTAGCTGTAGCACTGACCCTGTGAGGATGGTGATTCTCCCTCCTTTAATTTAAAATTACAATAACATCTCAACAAAATGTACAATAGAGCTTTATGGACACCCCAGGAAATTCTTTTTCATTGAAAAGCAAAGGGCCCAGCCAAAACCTGTCTCAAGAAAAGAAAAACAAAACAAAGTAAGGCAAATAAACAAACAAACAAACAAAAAAACCCAAAATAGCCATAAAGAGCTTAAGAAAAGCAAGGAAGGGTCCCAATCCTACTGCCTGCCTGGGGGTCCCCTGAACAGTTCAAGCTAAACAACTGTTTAGAAAGGCACATAGTTGAGTGAGGGACTCATTAAGGCCAGGGAACAAGAACAAAGTAGCCCAGTTATTATTAGCTGATGTGCCTTTCTTGCCAGGATTGGTTGGTGATCAAAGATGATGATTAATTCCTTGTACCCATTTCTGCCCTCTTCCTGATACACAAAACTCTTGACAAATGGGCATGCACCCTGAGGACTTAAGGTAGAGAGGACTGAATCTTTTTCATATATAAAAGGTTAGATTTGTGATTCTCCTATGATTTCTTATAAGATTACCTTTTGAGATAAATAATAAAATGGCTGGTCTTTTCTTTGTAACTGCCAAATGAAGCCTGCCAGCAGAAGAACTGGCTAAGAAAAATACCTTATTTGTTTACACTCTGTTAATCTATAAGAAGTTGCTTGGCCGGGCGGTGGTGGCGCACGCCTTTAATCCCAGCACTCGGGAGGCAGAGCCGGGTGGATCTCTGTGAGTTCGAGGCCAGCCTGGGCTACCAAGTGACCAAGTGAGTCCCAGGAAAGGCGCAAAGCTACACAGAAACCCTGTCTCGAAAAACCAAAAAAAAAAAGTTACTTGGGTATGAATGTATGTGGATTCTTGGGCCCATGTGTTTTTCACTTGTAATACGTAAAATGTTTAATCATGTTAGGGATATGGAAAACATGCTGTTTTTTTACTTGAATTCATTATAATCATTCACTTGAAAAATAGGACCAGCTCAGCTTCCCCATGTTTGATAAGTAAGTGGTATCTCCAACAATAGGGTCTTACCATCACTTTGTGAAGGGTAATCAGTAGTATTGTAAATGCCTGTAGTTTGGGGGAAAACTATGTGACCCTTTTAGCCAATGACTTAAAAAATTATAATCCATTCCTGGTATAGGGGTTTTTATTTGGTAGCACGTGATGTCTAGTTAGGACATTATCTTAAATTATTTAAAAAATTAAGTTAACCACCTGAATGACAATCAAATTAAGTAAAAACTGCATAAGTGTTGGTAAAGGTTGAGAAGACAAAACTCTCATGAACTGGTGATGGCACTGGAAAGTAATACGACTTGTGTGGAAAACATGCTAACTCATCAAAAAAGCTTGAACACAGAATTACTGTGACTGAGGTGGTCAACCTTTTGGTAGACACATACCCAAAAGTTTTTAAAATTGTTCATACAAAAACCTGTAACTAGTGTTCATCATAGTGTAATTCATTAAGATAAATGAATAACAAAGATGTGAGATTTCATTTAAAAAAAAGAAGAAGAGCAAGGAAGGATATGACTTATCTGACACAAAAACCTACCTCATCAAGTCTGGAAACACAGACTAGAACAGTAATGAGAGAAATAGACCGACTAGCAACAGAGAAACAGGACCCAATGACGACTTAGCTCAGGCAGAAGGCATCTGACACAGATGGGCATAGAAATCATTGATGTGAGGGAGGGTATGTGTGTGATGACTCAGTGGGTGGAGGCATGTGCTGCCAAGGCCGATGCCCTGAGTTCTATTCCTCAGCCCCACATGGTGAAAGGAGAGAACTAACTCTTACAAGGTATCCTCTGACCTCAACATGCACACCATGGTATGTGAGCTTGCCCCATAAATTAAATGAATAAATACATGGTTACAAAAATCAGTGGAGGAAGGCTAGGCCAGTCCAGAATAATTATATAACCCACACAGGGGAAAAAAATAAAGTTAGATTCCTTGTTAATATAAAGAAATAAATGGCAGATGGATTTAACAACAAAACTCAAGATGAAAAACTGGCCAATGTCTACAAGGAACTAGAGGCAAGATTCCCATGATATTATGATAGGAAGAATTTTTGAAATAAGATGAAAAATATGTAAACCATAAAAGTTATATTCAAACCAATACTTCTGTGTGACATTATGATCAAGGTACAAACACATAGGGTTAATCATGATGACATGTACCTAGGCTTCTGGGGTTCCATTTTCTGTGTGCTTTGCACATATCAAAAATTCACCATCAAAGGGAATGAAGACCCAAATTACCTCTGTGAATGTAGACTAGAGAGCAGGGCAGATTGCTTAAGTCAGCCTGTTGTTCAGCCCTCTCTCCCCCACCCTGCACCCAGCTGTGATATTATTTATACTGTGGATAAGCACTTGCTTCTAGCCTTTTCCCAGTTCAGTTCAGGACATGGGACTTTAACTATGCTGAGAGTGTTTGGGACTGACTACAGACAGAATTATGACTAAGAAGTACATTTGCCTCCATCCCCCGGAGGCCTTTTCTCTCCTCTCTGAGATATCATGATGTAGTTTATTGGGCCTGTGACAAAATATCTCTTAGGGGTGGATGTTTTCTCATTTCCATAATATGGCTTCCAGTCAGTGTGCCAATTTGCTTATGTATATTGAAAATGCCTATTCAGTGGTGATTCAGCTCCTGAGTCTGCACAGACAATTCCCCCAAACAGTTCGATTGGTGCTTAATTGTGACTTCACCCTATTTCACAATTCCCCAGAGCTGTCAGTCCAAATATCCCTGAGCATGAAGAGTAGGTGAGGACCTCATTTTACCTGTGATTTGCATATCTGAGAGTCCATCCCACCACCTCTGCGCTTGACTTCCTGACAGGGTCTGTCCTCTTCTACAAGGACACTTTGGATTTTACTAGGCTGTCCAGCTCTAGACCAGGGGAAGGCTGAATTTATGGATAACATACAGACCCTAGCTGCCCATGGATGGAGGGGGATGATGACATTAGTTTGCTGTGCACCCTTGGAAGATGGTCTCAAGGTATACAGTCAAGTACATCACCAAGGTTATTTCAGGATATGATGGGACTAGTATTGGCTTGATGAGTGGCTGCAATCACAAACAGTTGCAGTAGGCAGGATGGCTTTTGTCGAAGCTATCTGGCCCACTGTGGTTTTGAATCACGCCAGAGCTTATTTAGTGGCTAATTTCAGTTGATTTCCATAAGCCGGTGTGGAAGTCTTTGGGAAAGTGCAGGTTTTAGAAGACCTTTCAAGGCAACATGTTGTTATCTGAAACTCTAAAGCCCCCTTTAGCTCAACAGCTTGGTACGTCTGTGTCATACATACCTTGTGGGCGTGGCCTGAACTCCTCAGACTGCTGTCATGCCCGTGGGTCTCTCCTCTGACTTCAGTGTGCCTTCACTCCTAAAAATGCAAAGCTGAACCCACAAGGGCTGCTTTGCCTCTAGGGAGCTACAGAGAGCTGAGCTGCCTGGTGGTTCAAATCCTACTTGCTAGGTGGCCAATAGCCTATGATCTCTGGGGTACATTTTTGACAATCCAGTTCCCAGCTTCTAGTAGGATATGGACAATTCTGAGGAGTAATTTACTCTCCAGATTTCTCCTACAGGTTCATCCTACTCATCTGTCCTGCTCCCTGCACTGTTAGTATTTTCTCCTGGGAACCTTTCCCGTGGATGCCACTTGCACAGACATCAGATTCTCAGCATCTGTTTCCGGGCAACCAGGCTGATGTATAGATGGTTTATTGGAGCCAAGGATGGCAAGGCCTGGGCATTTAAAGTAACTAAAAGCAAATCCTCCCAGGGAAGAAGGGTAGGAATGAAAGTCCTAATTAGAAAATCTGTACTCCCCAAGAAAGATAGAGTCACTTAACAGCTTTGTCTCTAGACCAGCTTTGTCTTAGTCACTAGGAAATTTCCTCTGTTCTTGGGATTTATTTAGCTTGTGAAGATAGCCATGGTACTCCTTTCTTGAAGCTATGAAGTCTGTCCTGATATTTCTTTCTGATGTCCTTCCACTCCTCGGCTAAGTTGAAATGATTCTAAGCTTGTGGTTTTCTCCGGAGATAGACTTTATGGTCCCTGGCTTGCTCCACTACTTGTGAACACTTCCCAGACATCATCTGGTTTGGGGAAGCATGGATGTTTTATAAGGGTATAAACTCTCTACAGCAGTTAAGACTCCAGTCATCCGAGGGGCACGCTATGGTCTTATACTCGCTTGAAGAGTTTTCTCTTTGTTTATAGACATACCAGTAGAAAAAGCTAAAAGCCTAACTCGAAATGATAAATATCATTAAGATGATGGTTTCTCCTTGGGAAGTGGAGAGGGAATAGAGTGTCATAATGAACTATTAGTATACTGTGACTATTGAGTTACATACATTGTACTAAAGTATTTAAGCTGACTGGTAGGAACATAAATGTTATAAAAAGGAATTTCCTTCAAACATTTGCAAGTGAGCAAGTGATGGGCTGGGGACGAGCCTGGAGGAAGAGAGAGATGTCATTTGCTAAGATGCACAGTCAGCTGGCCGGGGCATGAAAGCTGCTGCCCATGCTCTGGATGCACAGAGCCCGGTGGCATGGCGGGATGGAAGCTTAGTAACCAATGAGAGTGCCCCACGTGTGTTCTGTCAGACATGGCAGTAGTCAATCTCAGGAGATTATTTAGATTATTTACAGTTTGAGAATGCCTGTGCAGTGTCTTGGTTGTAGGCACACCTTTTGAGGTGTTCAAGGGCTGCTTGGAACAATGCAGCTCTCAAATGAAGTCCTGAAAGGTGGGTTTGAGAGCCACGGATGGGAGAGGTGGGGCCCAGTCTATGGTTATTTAAGTGGATGGTTAGTGAACGTCTACAATTGGGAAGGTTCTGTATCAGCCAACACTGGCTCTGAACAATGAGTAAAGCCCTGGTTCTAGCTTTAGATTCCCTTCTTCATTTAGGTGTGTGGATCACACACTTATGAAAAGACTGGACTATAAATGAATTTCAAATTCATTGCACTGTAAATGTTTTTTTTTCACATGTATGTGTGTGTGCACGTGGATGTCTATTGCATATCTCTGTTGTAGAATTTTATTTTAAGGTGTGTTACTTTTGTTTATGTTGCAACTGTTTAACTCTGTGAAGCTGTGATACTTTGCCTATCTAAAACACCTGATGGTCTAATAAAGAGCGGAACAGCTAATGGTGAAGCAGGAGAAAGGATAGGTGGGGCTGGCAGGCAGAGAGAATTAATAGAAGGAGGAATCTGGAAGGAGAAAGAAAAGGAGTAGCCAGAGAAGGAGGAGGAATCCAGGGGCCAGCCACCCAGCTACACAGCAAGCCACAGAGTAAGAATAAGACTTATAGAAGTAAGAGAATGGGAAAAGCCCAGAATCATAAGGGTGAGGGGATAATTTAAGGTAAGAAAAGCTGGCTAGAAACAAGCCAAGCTAAGGCTTGGCATTTATAAATAAGACTAAGCCTCCATGTGTGATTATTTTGGGGGGAGCTGGATGGCAGAATCCCCAAAAGAACAAAAACAAACAACAACATATCTCAATTCTTATGTTTAACATATTCCAGTTGAATTCACCACAGACTCTGCAAAACTACTTCCTTGGTGGATTTTCCTCTCATAGTCTACATTCTAGCCATTAGTAAATACTGTTGGTCTTATTAATAGCCTTAGTTCATTTGTGCTGCTGTAACAGAATGCCTGAGACCAAGTAATATCTAAAGACTAGAAAGAGATTGGTTAGGGAATCCAATGCCAAGGATCCTGAATCTGGTGATGGCCTTTTTGCTATGTTATCCCATGATGGAAGGCAGAAAGATTAAAAAAGGAGAACCATTTTAAAGGTATCAAATCCTGTGGGTGGAACCCTTATGATCTGATCATCCATTAAAGGCTCCATTTTCCAGTACCATTATGTTTTCAGTTGCATTTCCACATGAGGGGAATAAACATTTGAATCATTATAACTTTTGAATACATGTCAAGCCCACCCATTTAGCACCATGTATTGTTACAGTGACCACAGTCCTATGGTCCAAGTGATCCATGCTACGATCATCTGTGACCTAGAATACTGGAGAGTCTCAGATCTGGTCTGTTTCCATCTGTCACTCCTAAATGTGATGTGGTTATCACTTACCTTTTCTTAATTTTGGTTGTCTTTAGACTTCTGTACTTCGATGGTCCTATTTTTGAGGGAGTGATATATTTTTAGTATGGGGAGCCTTTTGACCACTTCTCTTAATGCTTTGTACTTTTGAAGGAAGGATACTGCATTTCTTTATTAACCATTCTCATCCTTCTGGGCTGACTTCAGAAAACCAGGAGCTGAGCTATAAACATTTAAAAATAATAATTAATGACTGTGCTAATCAAGTTAGATGGTATCCAATCACCTCTGAGCTGAGAAATCTGAGGAGTAATTCCAGGGAGGAAAAAAAGCTAGAAACATGTTTCTGACCAATCTTTTATTTAAAGTATTCCTTTTTATTCCAAAGGTGGAGTTTGAGAGCCATCTGTCACCAAAAGATTCTGAACACGAGATAAATGCATTTTTAGCTTTATACTCTCTCTCAGTGTGTCTGGAAAAGAATTTATTGAGGACCAAATGTACTCAGCTTGGAGTGAGCTAATTCAGAGGACAAACATTGACCTTGTTTTTAGAAAGATCTTTTCTCAGTGAAAGAGTTAGAAATGAATGCAACTCTCTTCAATATAAGGCATTAAAACATGATAAAGGTGTTTAGGTCACATTAGAATGCTAAACAGCCATTAATATCCACAGCATAGAAAAAAATAACTGTCAGAATGATTTTACATTGAGGTTGCTCTTACACTTCCATTATATAAGAGGATCATTTGCCAGTTTGACTAAAATGTTATGATTTGGTAACAGGTGTTGAAACAGAAAGCTGTTAATGGTGCCTGCCATAAGATTTAGAGGTTATGAAAATTTTAACATAGTTTACATTTTTCCATGGCATTAAATCATTTTTGAAGGCAAGAAATGCTTTTCCTTAAGCCAACTAATCATTTGCCTAGAGAGTGACATGCAGTCAAGGCTCTGACTCTAAGTTCATCTCTCACTTGTAAATAGGAGTGTAGACATCTGCCTTTAAATTGTGATGTTTATCTGTCCTTTGATATCTTCTTCCTTTTCTCTAGCCTCCTTTTGGTTGAGATATCCATAAGCTGGGGGTATTCAGAAGCTGCTTGTCAATGTGAGTTTTCATTTGTTTCTTGCTGAGGAATATGTCTGAGTGTAAGCCAATTTCTCTGGTCACCCTAGACTCTTTCCCATATCCCACTGCGGGCACACTTTTCAGAGTCACTTCTCTCCATCTGTTAGCCCACTGTAGAACTTGTTGAGACACTCCTGAGTGGAGGTCTCCATTGAGATCAGTGCACATGTCATTTGCCTCTGGGATTTGTTGGATCCAGGCTTATGGGCCCACTGATGAATGTCAGATTAAAACTTGCATTTATCTCTTCGCAAGGAAAATGAGTTTCAGTTAGTTTTCTCAAAGTGAGAGTAGATATCTATCAATGGTATATATATATATATATATATATATATATATATATATATCATTTATATACGTGGTGACATTGGCTCATAAGGATTTGCCATAGATGCTAGTCAGAGGAATTGCCAATGCTTTCTCAAAGTTCATGGTTTCCTTGTCTCAGGTACTTTTCTGTTGCTGTGAAGAGGCACCATGACCAAGACAACTTACAAAAGAACACATTTAACTGCTCATGGGGCTTGCTTACGATGTCAGAGGGTGAGTCTATAACATATGGAAAGCAACATGGCAACAGACGGGCAGGCATGGCGCTGAAGGTAAGTGATTACATTTGATCTCTAAGAGAGAGAGAGAGACAGAGACAGTGACAGAGACAGAGAGACAGAGAGAGACAGAGACTGAGAGACAGAGACAGAGACAGAGGCAGAGAGACAGAGAGAGAGAGACAGACAGACAGACTGGACTTGGGGTGGGGTTTTGAAACCTCGAATCTCATCACCAGTGGCACACCTCTTCCATCAAGGGCACACCTCCAAATTCTTCTGCAATTAGTGACACCAGCTACCTATCAAGTATTCAAATACAAGTGGCCCATTGGGACCACTCTCATTCAAATCACTATACCTTGTCTTTGTGCAAAGAGGACTACTAGATACATACTAAAACAATTTTCTGAAATCAAAAAGAATCTACAAAATCCAAGAGAAGACATTGGAAAAATAATTTCTCTTAGTCACGTGTAGCTTTGCCTTGCGGCTCCTTGTAAGTCATAATCAGTCCATAGTAAATTAACACTGGATTCATTAGATATATAATGTTTGATAGTGAATGAAGAGGTTACATCAACTACCAACATAATATATTCTGCTGAAGGAGACTTGAGCATTGTAATATATAGATTATAAGTGGTGACCACTCCAGCCAGGGATCAGGTAGGCTACCTTAGATATTCACCTCCCCCTCCTCTCCTCCAAAACCAACTCTCTAGTCTCACTCCTAGATCTGTAGCACACCACCTGCTATGCCCCCTTCCTCTCTGCCCCAAACTTCAGTAGGTCGCATAAAACTTCTCCCTCCAAATTTCCTTTTCCATACTCATCACTTTATCCCAGCTCCCAACTCCAGCCCTTCCATGGGAACCAGCCTGCCAACCTTCCACTAAGCAAGTAAACCAGCCAAACAGGTAGGAGAGCTTCAAATCTCCACTCTCCCTCCTCTCCTCCAAATCCAATCCCCCAGGCTCACCCCCCCCACCCCGTTCTGTAACAGACTGCCTGTTGTGGGCCCTCATCAGTTTCTACCCCCATTCCCAGGGGACTAAGCAGATCATGGTGAAACACCCCACTTTCCTCCATCCTGTGGACCCCCTTACCCCATCCCCTCCTAGCCCATCCCAATCTCTAAGTATCAGATTCCAATACCTAGAAACCCATTTTACCCTGAAACTCCAGTACCCACACCTATCAGGATACCAGGTTAATTCCCTACTAGGCAACACACAACCACAACACTTTCCTAAGAACCAGAGATAGCAACAGAAACCAAGGAACAAAACACCTACTCAACAAAGATAAGATCTGATATCAGCACCTAGAACTATAATCATCCCAAACCCAGATGTCTAGATGCCAGTGTAAAAACACAATCAATAACAGCCAGGACAACATGTCTCCATGAGAGCCCAGCAACCCTACCACAGTAGGTCCTAAGAATTACAACATAGCTGAAGCCCAAGGCAGAGATTTTAAATTAGCCTTTATGAATATGATAGAGGTCCTTAAAAGGGAAATGAATAAATCCTTTAAAGAAATCCAAGAAAACATAAACAAATCATGGAAGGAAATGAGTAAGACCTGAAGATGAAGTAGAATCAATAAAGGAAACTCAAACTCAGGGAAATCTTGAAGTTCAAAATTTAAGAAATCAAACAGGAACCTCAGAGGTAAGCCTTACCAACAGCATATAAGACATGAAAGACAGAATCTCAGGCACTGAATACATGATAAAAGATATGGGTACCCCCATCAAATAAAATGATAAATCTAAAAACTTTCTACCATAAAACATCCAGGAAATCTGGGACACTATGAAAAGACCGAATCTAAGAATAATGGGAATAGAAAAAGGAGAAGAAACATAGGTCAAAGGCCCAGGAAATATTTTCAACAAAATCATAAAAGAAAAATTTCCTAATCTAAAGAAGGAAGCACCTATAAAATACAAGAAGCATACAGAACACCAGATAGACTGGACCAGAAAAGAAGTTCCCCTAGGCACATAATAATCAAAACACTAAACATACAGAATAAAGAAAGTATATTAAAAGCTACAAGGGAAAAACTGACTTAGTAACATATAACATCTGACCTCTGAATGGAGATTCTAAAAGGGCCTGAAAAGATATTCCACAGATTCAAAGAGACTACAGATGCCAGCCCAGACTACTATATCATTCTACACCCAGTAAAACATTCAGTTATAGTAGATGGAGAACATAAGACATTTCACAATAAAACTAAATTTAAGCATTGTCTATTTACTAATCTGACCCTACAGAAGGCACTAGGAGGAAAACTCTAACCTAAAGAGGTTAACCACATCCAAGAAAACAAAAGGAATAAATAATCCAAGACCACCAAATCAAAAGAGAGGAAAAAACCATACCACAATAACAAAATAACAGGAATCAACAAACATGCTCATTGATAACTTAGTATTAATGGTCTCAATTCCTTAACAAAATACACAAAATAGCAGGATGGATACAAAAGGGGGATCCATCCTTGTGCTGCATCCAAGAAACATCCCTTAACATCAAACATGGATATCACCTCCAGGTAAAAGACATGAAAAAAGTATTCCAAGCAAATAGACCTAAGACCAAGCTGGTGTTGCCATTTTAATATCTGACAAAAATAGACTTTAAATCAAAACTAATCATAAGAGATAGGGAAGGACACTACATACTCATTAAAGGTAAAATCCACCAAGAAGACATTGCAATGCTTAACATCTGTGAGCCAAACACAAGGGCTCCCAAGTTCACAAAAGGAACACTACTACAGCTAAAATCATATATTTACCAGCATACACAGATAGTGGGAGATTTCAATACCTCACGCTTGCCAATAGAAGGTCATCCAGACAAAAACTGCACAGAGACATGTTGGTGCTAACAGATGTTATAAACCAAATGGACCTAACAGATATTTATTATAGAATATTTCATGCAAACACCAAAGTATGTACATTATATAGCATATATAATATACATACTATAAAAGTATATTACACACACACACACACACACATATATATATATATATATATATATATATATATATATATATATATATTCTCAGCACCTCATGGAATTTTCTCCAAAACTGAGCCCACATACTCAGAAACAAAGCAAGTCTCAATAGATACAAGAAAATTAACATAGCAGCCTGCATGCTTTCTGACCACCACATATTGAAGCTGTATATCAACAACACAGAAGCAACAGAAAGCTTACAGACTCGTGGAAACTGAACAACTCTCTCCTGAAAGAAAAATGGGTCAAGATAGAAATTAAGAAAGAAATTAGATTTTCTAGAATTGAATGAAAATGAATACTCTCTAAAACAAAAAGAAGAAATTACAGCCAAAAGGAATAGGCAGCAAAAATAATCAAACTCAGGGTGAAATCAATAAAATAGAAACAAAGAAACAAAAATTACAAAGAATCAAAGCATTGGTTCTTTGAGAAAATCAATAAGATTGACAAACTCATATCCAAATTAACTATCTGGTAGATAAAGAATATTAAAATTAACAAAATTAAAGATGAAAAGGGAAATATTACATCAGACATCAAGGAACTCCAGAGAACCCTAAGGACATATTTTAAAAACCTGTACTCTGCCAAATTGGAAACTCTAAATGAAAAGGATAATTTGCTTGATATATACCACTATGTTACACAGCATAAACAAAGTAACATATCTTAAGTTACTATTCCACAACAACCCATCTGATAGAGGGCTAATATCCAAGATATATAAAGAACTAAAAAAATAACCAGAAAACAAATAATCCAATTTTAACAATGTGGTATAGCTCGAAACAGAATCCTTAAGAGTATACTCAGGCCGGGCGGTGGTGCACACGCCTTTAATCCTAGCACTCGGGAGGCAGAGCCAGGTGGATCTCTGTGAGTTCAAGGCTAGCCTGGGCTACAGAGTGAGTTCCAGGAAAGGCACAAAGCTACACAGAGAAACCCTGTCTTGAAAAACCAATATATATATACTCGGATGAGAAACACTTAAAGTCACGTTAAACATCCTTAGACATCAGGGAAATGCAAATCAAAATTACTTTGAAATTTCATCTTACACCCACCGGCATGACTAAAATCAATATAACAAATGACATTGTGCTGGTGAAGATGTGGAGCAAGGGAAACACTCATCCATTGCTGGTGAGACTGCAAACGTGTACAGCTACCATGTCAATAAGCATGGTAGTCCCTCAGAGAGATGGGACTTGATCTACCTCATGACCTCACCGTACCACTCTTGGGTATATACCCAGAGACCACTTCATCCTACACAGAAACACTGCTCAACCACACTCATTGCTGTTCTATTTTTAAAAGCCAGAAATTGGAAACAACCTAGATGTCCCTCAACAGAAGAATGGATGAAGAAAATGTGGTACATTAGCCCAATGGAATACTACTTAGCCATGAAAAAACGAAATTCACAGGTAAATGATTGGAACTAGAGTGAGGTAATGCAGAAAGAGAAAATATGGTATGTATTCAATTATATGTGGATATTAGCCATTAAGAAATTGATGAACAAGCTCCAATCCACAGAACCACAGAGGTTAGGTATAGAGTAACAGTCTTGTTAGAGCTAGAAAATAGAATAGATAGCTATGGATAGATGGAAGGGGACTGGAATGGGGGATCAAGTGGGGAGGGAAGAGAGTAATGGGAGGGGAATATGGGGAGAGACAGCTAAAATAGGAGCCATCTGAGAGATAGTATGAAAACCTAATATGGTAGAAGCTTCTTATAACATATGTATGTATATGAAGGTGATCTAAATGAAATCAATAAATAATGTGAGAGACAGAGTCCCAACTGGACATACCTTGTTGCCAAATGAAGCTTCCAGTACCAGGAATTAGTTACATCTAATTGAGTTGTTGGCCAAAGGGGTCTTGTGGGAACCCCTAAACAACCCCAGCTGTTGCCAAGACTATAGGTTGTTCTCTACAAACTGACAGCAAGGCCTTGTTGCTGAACACAACACACACACAACTCATTGAACATGGAGAAGCTGAGCTGATGTCTGTATAGAGTCTTCACCCCTTCATTTTAGTATCTTCAGTACAGGAAGGTACTCTGCAAGCTACCAAAGGAGAAAAACAAACAACAACCCAACCACAAACCCTTGGATTTACAGGGCTGTCCTGCCTGCAGTATATACTAGTGAAAGGGAAGCACAAAGCGTAATCAAAATCTGACTTGACTTCAGACCTACCTCACAAGGTGGAACCAATGCCTGGAATTGCTTAAATACTAAGAAACTGGATCCAGATACCCCAGAGACCTAGACTAAAACCAAACACCACTGTTCTTTAAAACAAAATAACAAAAACCCTAGCAATCAGTTGACCCTTAATGACAATCTGCTCTGCTCATACATCAGTGCCTTGTTCAACCATCATCAGAGAAGCTTCCTCCTGCTGCAGACAGGAACAAATACAGAGATTCACAGCCGGATATTATGCAGAGAGTCAGAGACCTTGGAACACTCAGCCCTAAAAGGGATGACTCCATCCAATCCCTCCCCACTGGGATCAGGAAACTCTGCTGAAGAGGAGGCAGAAGAGTGTACAAACCAAAAGGGATGGAGGACACCAAAAAAACCAAGACCCTCTAAGTCAACCTGAGCAAAGCTCGTATGAACTCACAGAGACTGAGGCAGCATGTACAGGACCTGCACCAGATATAACTCTAGATCTGAAAGGAAAAGCAGACACATTCCCTAGCCCTAATCCAGAAGCAGTCTATAGTCGATAATCACTTGCAACTGAAAATTTAGTTTTCTTCAAGGGAGTCTCACTGAGGAAACAAATCATTCTTAAGAATAAACTGCATGCCTAGCTGTAGACGGCCCCCCCAGGAAACTGCTAAACAGCATTTTTGGAGGTTCCTTGTCTCATAATGTCATATCTGGGCTTTTCTTTTCTTTTTTAAAATTCATCTTTTTTTAAAAAATTTTATTTATATATAGTTTTTCTTTTCTCTTTTTATGTTACTGGTTGTTTGCATATATATTATGGCTTAGTGTTTTGTTGAGATTTATGAGTGTGTAAATGAGTGGGTCTCTGCATCTGTACCTGTTTCTTGTGTCTTTTCCTGGGCTCTTTTCCTTCTATTTGTTTTGTCCTATTCTGATGTTAGTTTTTGTTTTATCTTATTATATTATATTAATTATATTTTATTATTATCCCTTAAAAGCCTTTTTGCTTTCTAATGAGAGACAGAAAGAGTGTGGGTGGATCTGGATGGGAGGGGAGGTAGAGAGGAACTGGGAAGAGTAGAGAGAGGGGAAACCATAATCAGGCTCTATTATATGAGAAAAAAATCTATTTTCAATAAAAGAAATAAAAATAAAGTGCTGTGACAGGAGCACTAATGTTCAAACCCTCTATTTCTCCTCCACATTTCCTAGTAGTCTCTTATAGGTGGTGTTTAGCCAGCTCTGACCAATGACCAGACTCATGTGATCCTAGTCAGTACAGATTTAAGTGGGCATGCATTGGCTGTATTTTCCATTTCTGGTGTGGCAACCTTGAGTATTGTGTGCCAGTAGTCATGGTGATATCACACGGCAACGTAGTGTCCTCCATCTTGGACCCTCAGTGAATGAGCAGCAGTACCTCTCCGACTGTTCTCTGCTGGGCATCTGGTGAACACTGCGTTATTCTCACTAGGATGAGCCACTGCATTTGAGGTCTTTGTTTTGCCAGCATTCTTTGCTCAACACAAGCACTTTCTTTAGAGAAATAACATTTCTGAGCTTCTTTTAACACACCATCTCATGCCAAATGTAGACAGTTTAGAACAGGGTTACATTCCATCCCTCTACATATGAAAAGGGGGGAACCACATCATATCTAAGCTTATCAAAAATCTCGTTGTTGAACAAGCTTTCTTTATTTGCACAAGTTAGACAGATAATGAGATTAATAATAAAAAAAAGAACCTTTAAGAAGGCACATTATGAATAGAAAATACTGTCTGATTTTTCTTCTTTTCTAAATATATCACGCAGATGTAAAGGCACCTGGTCATCTTAGGAATCAAAATTGTGATGGTCTGATGTGGAGATTCAGCAGTGGGGTCCAGTTCCCTGCAGCTGTTTCTGATGCACAGTTCATTGTCTGTCCCAATTAGAAACTCCTCTTTTGCCATACCATTTCCTCCTCTGTGGCTGATTTGATCAAACGTTCTATTGTTTGAGCCCAAAACATAGCTTTACCAAATCAGCCGCTGTATTGTTCAAAGCTCGTTGTTCGTTACATTATTCTTCATCAATGCTCACAATGCTAATATCTGCAAAGAGTCCCTGAATCTCTAATGAAGCTTTTCAAATCCACTCGACTACAAGTAGTCTGTGAACAGAGCTTTCTTCCTTTTACATTTTTTTCAAAAAGAAAATCAAAATGATTCAGTCCTGTATGGGTCATGACAATGCCAAACAGATGCAAATAAATATTAAAGTAATATATTTTTCGTTTGGATCACAGCCCAAATTCTTTGCCCCAGAAAATTACCCAAATGCTCTAGTGCACATGTGGTTTATATTTAAGGTGTAATGAGCTGTTCAAATAGAGAAGGGCAGGCAACCATATTAAAAATAAACATCAAATTTTAACAAAGACACATCCACTTAGATTGCAAATAGCCCTAATGGTTTCAGTTTATTGCAGCTACTTCAGCATGTAGCATCTTTGGTTGGAAGCCAGTTTCCAGTTTCCATGTTTCCTAGTGAAGCTGAAAAGGTTGCTGGGTATAATTCTTTTATGAAATAATTATTCAGCTGTGGTCATATTGCCAGAGTGAGCCCAGTCAATAATGAGAGGGTCGAAACAAGAGTAGTCTAGGGAGGAAAATGGGATATGAACATCTGAGATTGTCTAAGACTCATGACTCCATCCATCTACTGAAATTCATCTATTTGTGATATGCATATGCATGATAGCACTCACTGACTAGCCCTGTGGTGCTCAACTCTGTACTCTGATGTCATTGTGCTATGCAACACTGTTCAGAAAACCGGAAGAGAAGGAACTGGTATACTCTGCTCTCCTTATTTAAGATTTATGGACACCCACAAGGCATGTTCTGACTGCTTAGAACACACACACACACACATACACACATACACACACACACACACACACACACACACAGAAACCAAGGGACAAATTTATCCTACTGGTTTTTTTCCTCAATAGGTGATACTTATAACCAGGGGAATGATCTTAACACTCATTTCAAAGAAGTGCTTGGATGCCATCTTTGCATCTTTTAGGGTTCCACTGAGCTCCTATATTTTTGTGAATATAAGTTGTTTGTGAATTATAAGTTGTTACCTTCCTCTTAGGTCTTCCAAGTTTTAACCAATAAAGTGCCAACCAATCTTGAAATAAACTAGGCAATCACTGTTTTTTTTTTTTTTTTTTTTTTTTTTTTTTTTACATTACCTGAGGTCTGGTAGTTGGCAACACCACCTCCCTCTTTGCCGGCTAGAGAATGAGGAAGAAATGGTGTGATTCACCCAGATTCAACCTATTTGAATGGCAAGTGTCCAGTTTTGAAAACAGGACACAGGACACTCAAACAAAGACACCAAGTAGAGTGGTATTCTCTAGGCTGTGTAACATCAGTCAGTGCACCAATGACATCTTCAAATTAATTACTGGCTTCAGTCGTTTCTAGGTCAGAATGATCATTAAGGTGAACCTGGTTTTACTGTCATCTCAAAATCTATTCTGAATCCTTCTTTATTCTTCTATTTGTTGTGGTCTTTCCTTTATACAAATTAGATGCTTTTATTTCTTACCTACTGTGAAAGTTAATCTTAGTTTGCAACTTGATTAGATCTGGAATCAGCTAAGAGACATACTTCTGGACTATCTGTGAGAGTAATTCATGGAATTCTTAGCTGAAGGGAGAACCCTTTCCAAGAGAAACATCCCTTTCTAATGGTGGCCCAGACAGAAAGAGATCTGAGAGGAAAGGCGTGTTGCTTTGGTTTGTTTACCTTCACATCTTGTGGGTCAGTGCATCTAACCTGTTGCTGCTGCCTCGATTGCTGTCATTCATCGCCGACATCAGAGTCCAGTTTCTTTGATTTTCCTACATGAACAGAAGACAACCAGCAGCTCTCCCGAAATCCTTCAGGCATTTACTGTTAGACCGGGACTATTGTGGGGTCCTAGTTGAGGATGAAGCTATTACCCAGTTAGTTCTCAGCTCTCCAGCATACAAACTATTATTGTGGACTACACTGCCTGTGTCATGAAAGCCACTCTAATAAACCCCTTCATAATATATATCCATTCTATCAGTTTTGTTCCTCTACAGGAGAGTGCAAATGTGTACAGCCACTATGGAACTGAATATGGTGGTTCCTTAGAAAATTAGCAATCAATCCACCTCAAGACCCAGTTATACCACTCTTGGGCATATACCCAAAAATGCTCCATCCTACCACAGAGTGGCCTTGATCACAGTAGCCAGAAACTAGAAACAACCTATATGTCCCTCAACGAAAGAATGGATAAAGAAAATGTGATATATTTATATAATGGAGTATTACTCAGCTGTTAAAAAACGGTATGAAATTTGTAGGCAAATGGATGGAACTAGAAAAAAAAATCATCCTGAGTGATGAAACCCAGACCCAGAAACACAAACATGATATAATGGAATATTAGCTGTTAAGTAAATAATAGATAAGTAGATAATCACACTGCAATCCACAGACTCAGAGAGTCTAAGTAACAAGAAGTTCCCTGAGGGGGTGGTGGTGGTGGATATATGGATGTCCTTGGGAAAGGAAAATAGAATAGATTTTTGTGGGTGGACTAGGGGCAGGTGGGGATGGGAAGAGGAGGAATCAGGTTGGGGAGGGAAGGACAGAGGGAGAGAGCATGAGGAGAGATGACTGGAATTAGGGTGCATTTAGCAGTGATATAGACACCCAGTGTAGTGGAAACTTCCTGGAATCTATGAAGGTGACCCTAGGGAAGACTTCTAGTAATGGATGATATGGAGCCTGAACCAGCCATTTTCTGTAACTAGTCAAGGCTTCCAGTGGTGGGACTGGGACACCAACCCAGCCACCAAACCTTCGACCCACAACCTGTTCTGCCTGCAAGATGTGCTGGGGCAATGGTGGCTTGGAGTTTGTGGGAGTGGCCAACCGATGACTGGTCTAACTGGAGGCTCATACCAGGAGCGGGACCCCATGCATCCCCACTGCCTAGTTGGCCCAGAGACCTAGGCTAGAACCTCAAACAGGACTGGCTAAAAAAAATTTAAAAAGTCAATGAAATGATCCTAATGATATTCTACTATACTCAAAGATCTATGCCTGGCCCAATTGCCATCAGAGAGGCTTCCTCCTGCAGCTGATGGGAGCAGATGCAGAGACCCACAGCCAAACATTAGGTGGAGCTCAGGGACCCGGCATAAGAGACGGAGGAAGGATTGTTGGAGCCTGAAGAGTTGAGGACACCAGGAGAACATGACCCATAAAATCAAATAGTCAGGGCTCATAGGGGCTCACATATACTGAAGTAGCAATCATGGAGCCTGCATGGGTCTGACCTAGGTTCTCTACATATACACTATGGTTGTTTAACTTGGAGTTTTTGTGGACTGCCCACAGTGGGAGTGGGGTGTCTCTGACTCTGTTGTCTGTCCTTGGGACCTTTTTCTTTCACTGGCTTGCCCCTTCTAGCCTTGATATGAGGGTTGTGCCTAGTCTTATCACATCTTATTATGCTGTGTTGGGTTGATATCCATGGGAGGCCTGCTCTTTTCTGAAGGGAAAGGAAGTTGCAGGGAGCATTGGGAGGAATGCGGGAGAGGCTGTGGTCAGGTTGTATTATATGAGAGAAGAATAAAAAAAAGGGAGGTCTTGGAACTTAATATGAAAAGGTATGTGAAAATGATGAGACTGAGGACATTAAACTCTCAGAACTGATGACCCACACTTAGCAGAGGGTGCATACCCACCCCCACCTTGTGAAGCACCGCCATCTCTGCCCTTGCCTGAGGGAATTAATCCTGCACCATCTGTGGACTAGGCAATGGCCTTCTTGGAAGGAAATGTGTCTAGCAAGACAATGCTGATGTCTCTCATTTTCTACTCAACTTTGCCTTGGCAGACCCCTGTAGGTGAGACAAAAAGTGTGACCCATGAGGTGCTGCCCCGTAACTAACCCAAAAGAACTTAATGGATTCTCTTATTCATATAAGCATAAGTCTGAAGATTGTGTAGAGATGGACATTGAGGGTATGGGTTAGTGGTATAAAAAGTATACTTCTAAATCAGGGTGAGTTTATTGATATGGGCCCATTGAGAAGACATTCTGGGTTTAAGGTTATAGTTCACACAGTCAAAAGGATGTCAATAACTTATTTGATTAGTTGACCAAAACATGGATCAAAAGATGGCTTACTTTGAATGAGCTGGAAATGCCTGATCTTGCTTGGTTTAGTGATGATGGAGGGATTCAAAGACTCAGGGAAATTAGAATGCTGAATTGTATTTGCCATGTAAAACCCAATCCTCCACAGGGCAGGGGTCCAGAAGGTGTACCCTTTCACTGATGCTGAAAGGAGCTGACTTGTGGGAGAGTTTGGAACTTTGGGCTAGAAAAGCCCCCAGAGTGCTGCAAGAAGAGCTTAATGGCCATTCTGGTGGGGGTTGGAAGGCCAGAATACTAAGAAGTTGGACCATTTGCTGGGATGAGCCAGACCATGTGGTTCTTAAGCCCGTGGGACTGTTTGTGTGAAGAATGTGGATAGATCTCTCGGAATGCACAAAGAATCTAAGGACACTCGTGTTTCCTTGTGAAGGCTCATCCGGAGAAAGGTGACTTCAGCAAAAGAGGACTCCAGTAACCCAGGAGATAGGATGCCCGTTCTGGGGATATGTCCTCTTTTTCTCTAGAGAACCCCAACTATTTGCCTACCTTTGGAATAAGACTTCCTCAAACATCATCACTTGGTTCCTGAAAACCACAGTGAAAATTCAGTAAGACAGACTTGCAAAGCAGTAGTACTGAGGAAGAGAACTGGAGCCAGTAGCACAGATGAAATCGTCATCTGTGATTCACATTCCTAGGGCTTTGGTGAGTGAGTAGAGCTGACTGCCCTCCTTGCGGGTCATTTCATGACACACCTCCTGACTCTTAGATACCCTGCAAAGAGGTGTGTCCCAGAAAGACATTTCTTACTCTCTCCCCAACAGGGAAAGGTGTCACAACTTTCTAAAGAGTTTGACATTGTTGCATTTTAGAAACGGGAGGGTTTTATAAAACTGGACACAGGGAAGGTTTAGGTCACTGGTTGAATAGGAATCACAAAGGATAGAGAAATTCCAAAGCCTGTGGGAGGTTGGGAAAAAATCTGGAAGATGTTAGTCTGAAGCAGAGACAGAAAAACAGAAAAATAAGAATCTCTAAAGGCAATTTTATAGCAATAGTGGGAAACTCAGGAGCTTGAGGTGAATGCTACCTGCCCGTTACCAGCAATGAGAAAAGGAAGTCTCCTTCGATTGTTATTTATTAAATCTTATTGCCTGTGCCATGTTTCCCAGTCCCCCCCCCCCGCCCTGCCCGTGTGTGTGTGTGTGTGTGTGTGTGTGTGTGTGTGTGTCTATCTAAAGCAGTATGCTCATTAAAACAAATTCCAAGCATCTAGAAGCAGATGCAGTTAGAGGAAGACATTGCCCCTCCCTCTTCTACTTTTTACTTCCAGTCTTCACCTTGCCCTCCTTTTAATAACTACCACAGCAGAAGAGCTGGTGATGCCCTATTATCTGGGTGGCATCTTGGGAACTTGTGAGAACAGAGCATTCCACACCATCTCTCACCTCCTCAGTCAGAATCTACATTTCTATAAAACCCCTGGTGATAATCTGCCTGTGAAGGTTAAAAAGTGCTGTCCTCTGTGGATGAAATCATGAAGTCTCACCTGCTATGATATATGCTATAGAAATAACAGTGTGTGTGTTCAAGGATGACCCCACCTTGGTCTGCTGGCAGTGGTCCAGAGGGTACCTGGACTGGTCTACTCTGGTCTAGCGAATAACCTAACTGTCATCTAGAGCCTTTGCCCAGTGACTAATGGAGGCAGATATAGAGATCCACGGCCAGGCACCAGGCTGAGCTCAGGAATCCAATTGATGAGAAAGAGGAGGGATTCTGCAGGCAGGGGACATGGAGATCATGGTGGGAAGATGTACAGAGATGACCGGCCACATTAGTGGAAGCCCATGAACTGTAGACTAGTGACTGTGGAGCCCCCATGGGACTGGACTAGGCCCTCTGGATATGGAAGATGGTTGTTTGGCTTGAACTGTTTGGGGTGGGGGCACCCAGGCAGGGGGATCAGGATCCATCCCTGTTGCATGGGCAGGCTTTTGGGAATCCGGTGCCTGTGGTGAGATGCCTTGCGCAGCCTTGGTGCAGTGGGAAGGGGCTTGGACCTGCCTAGGCTCAGTGTGTCGGGCTCTGCTGACTCCCCATGAGAGACCTTGATTTGGGGTATGTGGGCATGTGGGGAGGCTTGGGAGAGAGGGGTGGGAGGAGAGAGGAGGTGGGGTCTGTGGGTGGTATGTAGAGTGAGTAGAAAATTTCTTAATAAAAAATGAAAAAAAAATGTGTGTGTGTGTGTGTGTGTGTGTGTGTGTGTGTGTGTGTATGTGGGTGTGTAGAGACAACAAAAATGTCTACTAGCAGGGAACAAATAATAAATCATGTCACGGTCACAAGGTGGAACACGAGGCAGTGTGACTCCTTTCTTTCAATATGGCTTGTTTATCATCCCACTCTTGCCCTGGGGCCTTCCTTTTTATTACAGAAGACCCACCGATATGCTTTATTAAATGGAAGGAGAGCTATTATAAATAAGTTATCTAACAATGCCTACGCTGTCGGCATAGAAGTGCCTAGGCATACATTTTCAATATTTTTTTCAGTAAAATATACATTACATAATTATGCATGATAATTTTCAGGTTACATCAATCCTAATGCCAAACAAAGTAACTTTCAGCTTGGTGTGCATCTCTCTTGGGACTCTCTCTTCTCTCCCCCTTTTATCTGTGTGACTTAGTTGATCAAGCATCATCCAAGTTCAGCTCAAGAGACAGGCTTGCTCCTGACTGCCCTGTTGAGGAGTCAGCCAAGGTGATCAGTGCAGTAGGGGAGCCCCGCTACCTCAGCCTTCCTTCAGTTGTTGCTACCTGGAGCTACTTTGGATCCAGCTAGTTCTAAAGCAGTCTGTGTCCTGTCCTTAACCACAAAGCTGTTCCTGTGGTGGCTGAACCTTGTCTGGGCCACAAGGATATTGGCACAGGCAATGTTCTTTACTTACTCGTGGGGTCCAAAAGTTTCACTTCAAAGGCTTAGTTGTTCCTGAAGTATGTTTACTGAGTTAGGAAGGATGTAGTTGAGTTAAGAAGGGCTACAACCCTAAGGACATGCAGGCCTGTGGCACTGTATTTATAGATCAAAGTTCTGCTCCTTTGACCCAGTAGGGCTTTATATAAGGCTGTGGCCAGGTCCTACTTCCCGAGATCTGGAACCAGGTGAGCTACAATGGAAAACATCTCAAAATGATTTCCTTTTATCACTTTGACCAGAGACCAGCACAATAAAGAACAGAAGGCCTTAGAAGCCCGGAATGAGCACCCAGGGCTCTTGCCCAAAGGCCCCTGGCTCACTCACAACTCCTCTTTTTTTTTTTTTTTTCCTCAGTGAGCCCTGAAGTCAAACATTGGAAGGCTGCTGAGGTCTAATAGAGTCCTGAGCATGGGGTTTGTTCACTGGAGTTCAGAAGTGTGAGTGACAGACAGTATGTCTTAGGAACTGGACTGATCTGGATTCTCGATTCAGAGCACAACCCAAGACCCATGAGACACTCCTGCTGGGAGAGAAGCAGGAAGCTATCTTATTGAATACTTTTTCTTAAAATGTGAAGTTAATGGAGCAGCCTGACTAATCTAATGCATTCATTTTGATCTAGAGCTTACCATTGGGGTTGTTAGAGTGCGTTTTAAAGTGGATACAGTAAACAACAAAGAAACATATCGAGACCATTCTTGGAAAGGCATTTTTTTGTAAGCTGAATAATTTTTCAATTTGTTATAGAATTCAAATACCAGTAGAAGGAGCCATTGTTGGATGGTTGGGATATATGAATAGATGATTTTTGGACAGGATCTATGAGCCCTGATGTGGATTACTAAGCCATTTACAATTCATTACTGCATTGTAAAGATTCATATCCCTTCCATTTTTATCACATCTTGAGGCCAAGAATTTTTTTAAGGGTCATTTAGCTTTCAGAAAACTATGAATTATGTTGAAGGCATTGTTCTCTCTGTGACTTTAATGCTCTCATTTACGGAGAAGTTACAGGAAAATACTTTTGCTTAAGCCCTGAATCTGAACCCCGTACAATCCTGCACATAAAGTAACTTGTCATTAATGACTTGTTGGATTCTCTATACTCTTTGCTGACTATACAAATATTTTCCTAACCTATGATAGCATCCAGAGTGAAAAAAAATGTTTGTTCATTTTAGGATAAGGAGACTCAAGCTTTACAAATTCAGGTACCGAATCACCCAGAACAATTTCAGATTGTATGAAATTCTTGACTCCATCATCAGAGGGCAGACAGAATTTTGTCTGGCTGATGTTAAGTAGAGAGAATGAAGTTACCTGCTTCTGAGTCTAATGAGAACCAACTCACATGTTGAGCCGTTGTGCTGGTTGGTGTCTTTTGAGAGCTACCTAAAGTGAAAATGGCTAATGACCCATGGCCATAAGAGACAACATTCGGCCAAAAAGAATTGTAAAGGACCTAAATATACTACTTTTCTAGACAGCAGCTAAATTCTATTTTCCTCTTTCATTTTCATTCCTTCCAAAGTAAAAGGTGAGACTCCCTGAGCTTTGACCTGGGTGAAGTTGAAGTGTGACTTGACTAGATTTTCTCTTATTTCAGTTTTTCTCTTATTTCCTTGAACAACTTGACTCCAAGCAACCATTATAGAAGTACTTGTTTGCTGCTATACAGAGTTCTGTAAATCGATCATATGGATGTCATAATCTTGAAAGCATTAAAGATAATATTAACTAGAAGAGTTCGACAGAGTAACATTAATTGGGAATTTAGCCCACACCAGGTCTATGAATTAGGCCTCAGACTGTTAAATTTTGCAAAACCTAGTTTCTAAGGCAATTTTGTTTATGCTAAGCACTTTGACTGGAACATATATTGTGGGAAACATTTTGTCCATTGCAAATTTATGGAGCAATCATCTGGCTTTCACGAAGTTGTAGCTACTTAAAAAGCAAGTGAGGTCTTTCTAAGTACACGTGTACACATATTGACCCTCAAGCCTCCCCCTGCAGTTCCTCATGGGACAACGTTTCTGTGGGAAGATGAGGGAATGTTTCTGTGTGCAAGCATTCTCCCTTTTATGTGTTCCTCTATCCCAGAGCTGTGAGATGAAGTCAAAGGAAACACACGCTGCACTTTTAAAGATCCAAGGTCAACCAAGTCAATAGACTATACTTAAAAGGATGACAAAACTTTACTGTTTCTACTAATTAACATTGAACAAAATGATTAATAAACTCTCAGATGTCAGCTTAATGAAGGTTTATGAGTTATCTTTTGGGGGAGAATTTTACCTTGAGTAGGAATATGTAATTCCTTGAAACCCTCTATTAGTGACATGAAAGCAAACGGAAAACCATCAAAGTTAGGAATCTGTCAATAATAGTAACCAGTTAGAGTCTGAGAGGTGAAAAAAGTTAAATGTACTCCCCGCTGAGAGAAGAACTTCAACAAAAGAAGACAGAAATTATGACCCCCCCCCCAAGTCTGTAGGCAAGCCCCTAAACCAATTTTTTCAAAAGCCAGCTCAGTCGTGATTAGCGGGCAGAGGGCAGAGGGTACACTTCCTCCTCTCCAGGCAGGGAGTCTTGGTTTTAAAGGCTAAGCTTTCCCTGTATCAGCTGTATGAGGACAGTGAAGCCAGCACTGTCTTTGTTTCCACTCTCCAAAATGGGGCTGACCATTAAAGACGGGTCGATCCGCATCATTCATGGGTTTTACTTGCAAACTTCCTATAAAATTCATGCGTTAGGGCTGCAGAGATGGCCCCGCAGTCAAGAGTACTTGCTGCTTTCGCAGAGCTCCTGGGTTTGGTTCCCAGCACCCACATAGTAGCTCACAACGGTGCAGAACTCCAGTTCTGGGGTTTCCGCATTTTTTTTTTCTAGCACACGTGCATGCACACGGTGCACAGAAACACAGGGTACTCACACATACACAGAAAACATCTTTGAAGTTTACATGTAATCCCCCCAAACTAATGGCTAACTGTGCGCCAGTGACTAATTGTGGGTATGCGGTTGCACAGAGCCAGGGGGATTTCATTCTTCCTGATGCCATAGAACATTCTCCAGGTGACATAGAGCTAAGGGTGACAACTTGAAATGCTGCTGTCTTGTCCTCTTTTCTTTTTCAGCTCTCATGATGTAAACTTGTGTTCTTCCTGAAGTATACTTAATGATACATTTTTCCATTTTTGTGATTTTTTTAAAGTTTAAGACAGCAAAGCACTGAAGTACTATCTAAATGTTCCTAAGCACAATAAAGTTCCAATGGAGAAATATGTATGTTTGCTTGTAGCATGAATCCTAATTGGTCTTAATAAAAACCTGGAGCCAGATATTGGAGTAAATGATGAAAGGTCAGAGAGACAAAGGAACAAGCCACAGCCACCTCTCACCTTGCCAACTCCTTAGCCGAAAGGGACTGAGTTCCTGTCTCCTCCCACCTTATATTCCTCTCTCTACCCAGCCACATCACTTCCTGTCTCCACATCCCTAGTACTGAGATTAAAAGCGTGAGATCTCAAGTGCTGCCTGGCTCTCTTTCTCTTTTAGACTAGACCAATCTTGTGTAGCCCAGGGTGGTCTTGAACTCACAGAGATCCATCCGCCTCTGCCTCCCGAGTGCTGGGATTAAAGGTGTAGGTCAACACTGCCTTGCCTCTATGGCCAGCTAGTGGCTTAGCTCTGCACTCTGATCTTCAGGCAAGCTTTGTTTGTTAGACCACAAAAAAATATCACCCCATTTACTAAGTTTTGTTCACTCATTAGTTATTTTATCATCGGCCATGAGTTCAAGGTTAATGGATTGACAGTACAGTGGTTAAGTATTGGTCATCAGGAATATATATAAAGCAAACTTGTGTATTGACTGATGAAAGGTTGTTACTAGATAGTCTCATGTACCTAGTGCTGTATATAGACACTTTTGAGAAGAGCCTTTTGCTATTGGAATCAACTTTATAGGGTATAGCTGTGAACAAGGAGCGTCAACCGCATGGGAAGTGTCTGTAGTCTTTGGACATAAGCCTTTGTTCAACACCGCAACTCCTTACATCTTCCTTGATGCCTCTAGATATCATTGGGTGTTCTTGGTTTCACTATATTTTCTCAACCTCTCTCTGTCCCAACACAGTCTTCAAGCTCATTTCACAGAGTTGAAAGGATTATGCTTTAATACAATGTGAGAAAACATACTCATCAAGTATGGCATGTCTTTGCTAGGGAGTGGATGATCTGAAGCTTTGTTAAGAATACAGAAACAGAAATATCAACTCACAGTTGAATATGGCCTGTGCTGTGATGGATTATGGACAAAATGTAATGGCAAGCCAGGGGATGAATAATGATGGAAATAAGGCTAGTGGCAGGAAGGCGTAAAATAGGATGTGGCACGTGGCTTAGGCTTTAAAATGTGTGATGGTGTTTGTCAAGGAAAGAGGTAAAAATAATTTTCAGATATTGAAGAATTTCAGATTTCAGGCCTCCAGGTTACATGTATATGTTTATTTCCTGTGTAGAAAAATATTTTAATACCTGGCTAACCATTTCTATGATATTATTCTGGTTACCTGGTTCTCACAATATGTCCTCAACTCCTGCTAGCCTCATCTCTAGGGACCTTGTGCCCCTCTGGTTCACCTCTCCTTATCGATGCCTTACACTCTTCCCTCCAGTCATATTGACCATCTCATGTTCATTTACAGTTTTGTATCTTTGCACATGAAATTCTTTTAACTAGCTAAGCCTGACTCTGTAAGCCAGCCAGCCAGCCAGCCGAAAGCATTTTTCCACGGTTTCTCCTCCCTGTTCCTGCCTGACTTCCCTCAATGATGGACTGTAACCTGTAAGCTGAAATAAACTCTTCCCTTCCCCCAAATTGTTTTATCATGGCAACAGAGATTAAATAAGAATCCTGGGGTTTCCAAATTCTCCGAGCACCCCATGGACCACAAATGATGGGGTCCCAGAGTCTGGCAAAAGGCAGAGGCAAAGGTCTGATAAAAAAAAAATAACCAGATCTAACATAGAATGGTGGTGGGGGTGGGTGGGGTGTGTGTGTGTGAGGAGATGGCTCAACAGATAATAGCACTTGCTGTGCAAGTGTGATAGACTCTGGATCCCCAGAACCCCATGTAAAAAGCCAGGCAAGCATAGCGGCTACCTTTCACCCAGTGCTTGGAAGGAAGAAACAGGGGTTTCCTGGAGCAAGCTGGCTAGCTAGGCTAGGTGGAATTAGTGAGCCCTGGGTTCAGAGAGAGGCACTGCCTCAAAAAATAAAATGGAGAACAATGGAAGAAGATACTTGATGACAGATTTGTACCTCCACATTTATGCACACATGGATATCTGAACATACATGTGACGACACTCATGTGAATACACATGCATGCATAACACACTCATACAAAATATTATAAAAATAAAATAGTGTAGTGGAACCAGAGAATGGAGAGTGGGCCTGAAATGGATAGGGTTTTGCATGTCAGAATTTTAAGAATTAATGTTCAAGTAATGTAAGAGCTGATGATAACTCCAAATTCCCACGCATAGGCACTTGGGGATGGAGGGCAGTGGGCACAGAAAAAAAAAACAAAAAACAAACAAACAAACAGCCAGTGCAGGAAGAAAGGTGTGTTGAGTTTGAGATGTTCAAAGCTCATGTCAGTGGCTATCTCCTGATAGAAAGAAGTTTTGGCTCTTTCAGGCTTAGTGGCTGGGTTGACCTTCTTCTTAGGTCATGCAGATGTAGAGAGAGCAGCAGCAACCTAGATGAATGAATGCAGGCATAAGCCACAATGGGGATGTCCTACCTTATCTTCAATAATAGATAATTGCTTTGTTGTTCAGTGGAAGTTCATTTCACTTCCTCCCTTTCTTGCCTCTGCCACATAATAGGTGCAATTATATCTCACACACAGGGTGATATAATTAAATATCATCTTTTGTAATGGTGCGTTTCCAGAGAGTCTTCCCAGGCAGCTGATTTAGGTACTTGTCAGGCTTATCTCACAACTGATAAATGTTTTCTTCTTGTAGCTTTAATATAACAGGGTATCTGCCTCCGAATGGGAGCGTTTCCAGATAGTCCGGGCAAGCGGTCCGTTTATTGCATTTGACAGTTTTATTGCTTTATCAGTTATCTGCTCAGGGAGGATTTTATTATATGTAAAATAGTGACATAAATTATGGGGAGGGGAATTGATTTTTGTTACATAACTTTGATTCATTTTTCATTGTTTGCATGTGCCAGGTTTGATATTGCACATTTCCATCCTGGTGTATTTGTCTGAAGTTATTTTCCTGGTCCGACAAATACAAGTATTAAGTTCTCAATTGTTTTATTCTTGTAGCTGCTTACACACTTATACTGTCATAGGTTTGCATAGCTAGTGAATAAAATATTATTGTATATATGTGTATAAATAAAGTATATTGTAGATACGATTGTATAAATCAACTTGAAGTAGTGATCTAGAGTTCTGCACTCACAATTAAGAGCCAACTTCCCAGCTGGTGACTGATGAGAGAAGCATGTCTAGAGTCTGGCTGGGAAAAGCCAGTATATTCGCAGGGTTATGTCATTCCAGGGATTTGTCCTAGAAAGCAGGCTGGGAGCCATCCTCAGGGGACAGACATGTGGAGGCCAGAGTCCAGAAGGCACAGCTGGGTCTAAGACAAGCAGGCCCAAAAAGAATGTTGATAGCGAAGTTCACACCAGCAGACACTTGGTGAGCTGGCAACAGACTTCACTAACTGCAGCAGCCTGCCCAGATATCCTGGTGTTTTGTCATGGTATGCTTCTGAGTTTTTCCGCCCAGACTTTTAGAGACTTTCTTGGCTTCCTGGAGCTGCCTCACAGCAACGGACAGTCTGGATTTCTCTGAAGGTCTACTTTTCAGTTATCCTCTTTCCTTCTTGCCTTTTAGGCAATGACAGACAGGGTCAGCGGGGCCATAGCTGAGCTCATTAATTGAGATCAGACAAGGTACACTTTCTGCGTCCACAGTTCCTGTTGACATCAGGCTGTGGCTAGACTTCATCTGAAATTACACTTTTTTTTCTCTCTTCCCTTGTCTCATCCTGTTTCCTGAACCCCTGTGCAGTCTCTCCTAGGAGCAGCTCCTGGATGGATTGCTTGCATTCCGATCCCGAGCTCGGAGTCTGCTGCTGAGGAGCCTGCCCTATGATAGTCAATCAACCAACTGACAAGGTAATCAACTTAAAACATCAAGGATGACAACCAATCTGGCAATATCAAGTCACCTTGACTAATCATTGCTGTTTTCCAGGCCTAGTAACATTGGTTTTTTAAAAAATAATTTTATTAGTTATTTTGTTAATTATTTTGAGTCCAATGGGACAGATGTTATTATCATAATTCCTATTTGATAGCCGAAAAAAAATTGAGGTTTAGCAATGTTAAGCAATTTCTCCCAGATTCTTTGGCTAAGTAGTAGGACGTAGGTCCCCAGAGAGAAGTCATCAGGATCTTTCTGGTGTATTATGTGTTGAATCATAGTCCTTAGGATTTCTATTATTGTATATCACACCTCAGCCAGAATGTCTGCCTCTGGGCCTGTTCCTTCAGAGTGAACGGAATTTGTCCATCCAATAGATGGATGAAAAAATAAAGTTAAGACACTCCAATATTCCTCATCAGTGATCTTAAAAATTAATAGTCTTATGGTGATTAGGGAGTTTCATCATGTCTGGAGGGTTTGAGGTAAGTACTACACTATTGCTAGAGCAAAACAGTGGGGATGTTGTTTGGTGTCTAGTGCACAGCTTTCAGTTGGATTGGCTGACCATATCCAGTGTGTGAATATGCCCAGGTGACCATCACGGGCACCTGGAAAGTGAGAAAAGAAAAGGCAGATGTGTGAGAAAGGTTTGGATCCAAACTTGGTGCTTCAACCAGAATTGACTTCTGTCGTTTGTCTGGATATCTATGTTACTATAGTATCTACTATCTGCAAACCATTTTCTGTGCATAGATGCTCATGTGTGTGTTCACATGTGTGTGGATGCATGAGCATGTATGTATGCCTGCCAGAGGTTAGCATTGGTTGTCTTCCTCAATCATTCTCTACCTTATGTTTTGAAAACAAGGTCTCTTGGTGAACCTGGAGATTACTGATGTGGAGGCTCGCTGACCAGAAGCTCCTGGGACCTCCTGTGTTTGCCTAACCATGATTAGGGTGACAGATAGACATCACTGTACCTGGCTTTTCACATGAGTGCTAGGGGGTCTGCACTCAGATTCTCATGCTTACATGGCAAGCTCTTTACTGACTGGGCCATCTGCTCAGCCCCTAAAGCCTTCACATTATACAAAAAAATGTTAAAATGTTTATCTATCTTGTAGAAGGATAATATATTGAATTAAAAAGCATCAACTGTTTAGTAGAGAATTTTAAAATGTTTTTGTATCCAACAGAATCTTATTATGTCCAAGAATGCTAGGATGAGTCATTGGGACTGGCTTCTAGTCTAACTTTCCCATAATTTTTTTTAACCTACAGAAAGTTATATTTTATGCTCTCCAAGATCTTGATTCCAGTGTTTCTCATCTGTGAAATCAAATGAACTCGTGATGTTTTTATTTCAACAAAGATGGTTCTTTCTCTGCCTCTTCCTTCTTTCCCTCATGAGATCCTGTATGTTTGGATAGCAATAGGTCTGCGAACAACCCATCAATAAGTTTTTATAAGTCCATTTCACTATATTTTATAAATTCTTTAAGTCATTCATTAAAATGTTAGGTAATGGTGATAGCACAGAGGGAATTAATTGAAAAGTTTTTGCACCCCATAGGCCTCTCCGCTGACGTAGCAATCCAAATCAGATCAAATCAAACCAAATTAGAAAAAGCCCCAGTTTAATGGGTAAAGTGTTCCTGGGTGATTCTTCGGTACCCCAGAGAGAAGACAGGATGAGAGACCGGAAAAACCATGTGTCTGTTTTCTGGGATGCAGCTTAAATACCCTGTGGGAATGGTCTTTAGTATCTCTTGGGGAGGAGCCGTGTTTGGCGAGCTTTGAAGGGACAGATTTGGGGAAAGAGATGAGGGAGGGGAGTTGAGGTGGATCTTCCACCAGAACATTCCAGACTCTTTGGGTATAGGATGCCAGGGTGCCAGGGGCTGAGGTAGAGCTCCCACCAGAACCCTAATCATATGGACACAGCACAAAGAATGACCTCATAGGTGAACAGCCACATGCCAGTCTAGCACCTAGATTAAGCAGCAGAGTGTGGTGGAGTCTTAGAGAACCCCATGCCTTTTCTAGACAATAACCTCCTCATCAACAGTAGCTGCTATCCCAACTTCCAGAATCACACCCAAGGAATTGCTGCCTTTACACCCACCATAAATGGAGGCAAACCACATATAATCCTCCACATCATACCACTTCTCCTCAGTACTGTTGGTGGAAACCATTCACTGTCGTGTATGATCATTGTCTGCCCCTTCTCTTTGCCATGTAATAATCTCATTGTGTGGCTGGGCTTCTTTTAAAATCTGCCTTGTTGTAGAGGACCATTGGCTGCCCGGTTGCCTTGTTGTCCATTCTTTGACGTGTTATCACAGACGTTGCTCTGAACACTCTTATTTGGCTGAAAACACGTAAGCATTTCTGACGGGTTCAGTCCTAAGATGTGCGGGTCTTTAACTTTTGTCAACCCTGCCAAACAGCTTTCCAAAGTGGCTGCATAGCAATATTTTATTTTGGTCCATGCAAGAAGCATAGAAGAAGGGTTGAGGGCATATTAGAACATTTCTCATTTGGGGAGCTAGCAGGTGAGAACCAGCATCATTGGTCCATAGTAAGTTCAAGTGAGTGCCAGATGACAGAAATGAGCACACTGTGCTCAGCAATAGAAAATTAGGAGCTCTGGGAAGGCAGGAGGATTGGCCAGGTTTGGGGCTGGAAGGAAGGGCAGTCTCCGCTGGTAACATGAGAATGAAGCTTCCCATGAGGAAGGTCATCGTCTGACTTTATGGACACCCCGGAACATGAATCTTGGTGTATGCAAGTGAATATCTGACCAGGAGCCCTTCTTCCTTTGGAAAGGAGCATTGTCCAGAGCTGGTTAGTGAGCATGTCAAAAGGAAGTCTGGGCAGGGAGGAGGCAGGTGATTTAGAGTCAGAATTGCACATTAAGAATCTGGAGCTGGCCATAATCCATTTGGTCTGAGAATCAGAGATGTGGTTTAAGAAATAATTTGTAATAAGGAGCAGATAAAGCCAGTGTGGTTGTAATTGTCCAGGAATGTTCCTTCCACATTTCACTCATGCCATAAAATTGCCTTTGCTTAACATTGTTAAACACATGGGTTGCTTTTTGTGTGGTTTCTGCAGTGTGGAACGTGGAGTGAGTAATGTGCAGAAAAAGCCAAGCCAATAACCGAGGAGACTCTGATTACCATGCACTTCAGGTAATCCTGTAGACTAGGATTTGGAAGACAAGAAACACAGAGGTGGAGAGCGACTTTCAGGGACAATATTACCAACTGGCTTAATTGGGACAGGGGAAACGAGGGGAGACCCGCAAATAGCTCTTGGCGGGTTCTCTCCTTCCATACTTCTGTTCAGTTCACATTTGTCATTTCCACAGGGCATGGCTACTTCATGTGGATATTCTGGTAAATTCAATATGATGAATGACTTTCTGCATATCAGCAATAGGATGCTATATTGGTGGCTGCTAAATATTTGTCTATAAAAAGAAGATAGTTCAAAGAGAGCAGTTCAACCAAGGGGTGTTCAGTGTGTGAGGAATTATCTGAGTTAATTAAGGGTGTTATTATTTAAAAGGGGGCAGATACCGCTGGCTAGTCTATTTCTTGGTCCTCAGCCTGCCTCCTATCAGAGCAAGAGTCTTCTAATTGGGTTTTCAGCATGGAGTTTAGAGTTGAGCCAAATGCTGTACTCATAAAGAATGGACAACCCTCTGAGCTTGTCCTCTATACATTTAAGTCTACTTGGGGCACTAACGTTGGGAAGGAGAATAGTGAAGGCTGGGGTCCTCCACCCTGCCCTCCAGCCACTTTCCTTTTTCTCAATGTGAACAGGATTCCTTCCTAAAGCACTTTTAAATAATTGTCTCTCTTAGAGCAGGTTTAGAGTCACAACAAAAGAGACTTTTCAAACATGAGGTCCCCGACTGTCAATATCCCACCCCAGAGTTGGCTCTAATGACCTAGATGTATCATTAGTCAAAGCTCACCGTTAGCATTAGTTCTTACTGCTAGCATTGTGTGTCTTTTGGAGTTGGATAAGTTATATTGTGACATATTTTTATCATTAAATGGCTTATAGAATAGTTTCACTGTCCTAAAAATTCTTTATGTTCCCACCTATTCTCCATCCATCATCCATCTATTCCTGTATTTGGCTCTGTGTTTCTTATTTAATAAGACTGTTTAGAAATTTGTCTGCATTTTAGTTTATTCTATTCTAGCACAATTATCACAATGTTGGATGTACTGTAGTTTGTCCATTAAAATTTCTGAAGCACATTTTGGTTGCTTCCAGGTTTTGGCAATCATGAATAACGCTGTTACAAGTATCTATACATTTTATTGGTTTGAGAAGCTCCCAGATTGTGTTCCTAACTGGGTTACCATTTTGCATTCCCACAAGCAATGACTGGTGCTTCTGCTGCTCTGTGTCCTCCTGAGGCCAGCATATACTATTCTAATGGTTTGGGATATGGGACACTCTAAGGGGTATGTAGCAGTCTCTTGTTATTAACTTAGTTTTTATTTCCTTAATGACATATGATCTGGTATTTACATAGTACATATCCTTTGGGGACATGTCTGTTCACATATTTTGGCATTTTTTAAAAGACTTGTTTGTTTGTATTCTTTTGCAGACTGTTAAGGACCCTTTGTGTATTTTGAACAATAGTTACTCTCCAGATACAGCCCTCATTGTCTTATTCTATTGAGCTAACCATACTTTTCAAGGATTGTCACACTTGATCATTTCATGCTACAGTAAAGCACTTCAACACACACACACACACACACACACACACACACACACACACACACACAGAGAGAGAGAGAGAGAGAAAGAGAGAGAGAGAGAGAGAGAGAGAGAGAGAGAGAGAGAGAGAGAGAGAGAGAGAGAGAGAGAGTTTCTACATGAGGACTTTTCTTGCCTGCTTGTCTGTCCTGCCTAGCTCCTCTCATACAAACTTGGCAGGAAGTGATGAGAGCAGGTATCTTTTTATTGTTCCAGACACAGGGGAGAAGACATTCCTACTTTGAACATTAAATTTGTGGTGTGCTGTAGGCTTTTTATGGATGTGCTTTATTTGAGTTGAGGAGGTTCCCTTTTACTTAAAACTTTGGAAGAAATTGCATTTTTAAAAAAATAATTTTTGTTCATTTGCTCTTTGAGTTAGTGTCTTACTTTTTTCATTTCTGTGACAAAATACTTCACGAAAATAACACAAATGGGGGGTTGATTTCGACTGAGTGTGAGGTACAGTCTGCCATGGCAGGAAAGTCATAGCAGATGGTCACATTGCCTCTGTAGTCACGCAATGGAGAGAGAAAGGAATGCTAGTGCTCAGCTCTGGTCTCCTTGTCATTCATAGCCGCGAGCCCACATTGGTGGGCCCACAATGGTGCCTCCCACATCTAGGGTGGGTCTCCTCAACTCAGTTAACCCCGTCGAGACACAGCCTCCCAGACATCTGAGTGCTGTGTCTCCTAGGTGTTTTCAGAGCAGTCAAATGGATAATCAATGTTAACATCGAAGTTAGGGTCTCACCATGTAGCCTTAGCCAGCTTTGAACATACAATCCTCCTGCTGTAACCTTCTTGTGATTACAGGCATGTGACACCACACCTGGCAAAGAGTGTTTTGTTTTTAATTTTTATTATTTGTTTTACATCCTGGCTGAAGTTTCCTCGTCCTCCTCTCCTCCCAGTCCCTTCCCCTCCACCCCACCCCTGTACCCACCCTCCAATCCACTCCCCCTTCCTTTTGGTTCAGGAACGGGCAGGCCTCCCATGGATATCAACACAACATGCCATGTCAAGTTGCAGTAAGACTAAGCACCTCCCTATGTATTAAGGCTGGGCAAGGCGATCCAGTATGAAGAATAGGGTCTCAAAAGCCAGCAAGAGTCAGAGACAGCCCCTGCTCTGTTAGAAGTTTTCAAGAAGATCAAGCTACACAACTGTAACATATATGCAGAGTGCCTTGGATAGTTCTGGCAAGGAATGTTTTTAATGATGACCAGATATTTGACATTTCAATGTCCTTTGTGAACCCTAATAGAATGATGGTGCATGGTTGGCTTTTGTTTATGAATGAGATGAGTTACATTAGCTTACTTTAGAATGCTATAGAATCTTACAGTTTTAGGATACATTCTACTTTGTCATTATATATCATCCTCTTTATTCACTTATTACTGGTGTGTCTGCTCTTAGTTTTACTTTGTGGAGAACAGTTACATCTTCGTTTATCGGTGCTGTCAATATAATATGTGTTTTTCTTTCTCTTCCTGTTTAAGGTCTTTGTCTGGTTTTGATGTCAGAGTAATGTCATTCATAGTGGGAATTGGGAAGCGTTACCTTCTGTGTATGTGTAAAACTGGTGTTATGGCCTCATCAAAGGTTTAATGGAATTCTAGTAAGGACTTCTGGGCCTAAGGGTTTCCACATGAAAAGGGTTTTAGAAATACATTCTGTTAAAAACAGTTGGTTAGAGAACTACTGCTTACATCCTTTGAGAGCCATGGTTCTGAAAGACTTAGAGGACTCAAAAGCTGTCAAATGTGTCATTGTGAAGCACTCTAGAATATTCTTACCACTATCATCATCATTAAGCATTAAGATCAGCATTAAGAAAGCATCTCACAGTATAGCTAGGTGACCTCAAATTGCCATCCCCTGGCACTAGGATTACAGGTGTGCACTGCACACTCATCCCTTCAGTATCCTTATATTTACTGTCTCTGGAACCTCTAGAGACAGTCACATGCCCTCTTCCTGAGTTCTTTGTATCTTTGTGTAGGGTGATGTATGTTCACAGGGGTGCATGTGTGCACTCAGGTACACCTGTATGTAGAGGCTAGACAGTTCCCTCAGGTGCCATCCTTCAGGAGTCATCCACCTTGGTTTTGTTTGTTTGATTGTTTGAGACCAGGTTTCTCACTGACTCGGTGCTGAGGAACTGTTGGTCCAGGTTGGCTGGTCAGGTAACTCAGAGAACCCTTGCCTCCTCAGCATGGAGATTACAAGCATGTTCTCATGCCCAGCTTTTTCACAAGGGCCTCAAACTCAGGTCCTTATACTTATACAGCAAGCACCCCACTCACAGAACTGTGTCCTAGCCCTTCTAGACCTTTTCAAAAGACAAATTAGGGGAGCATTGATTAGTTATTCTTAGAAGAAGGATAATGTGAAAATAAGCTTAAGCCAGAATTTGATTGTGCCCTTTGAGTTTCAGTAGTTTTATTTTTTATTCTGTGAATAGTTTGAATATATGTTTATCAATGTGTTGATATTCTCAAAATATCATCTTTTGGTTCCATAATTTTCTCTGTTACTTTCTGTTAAGCTGTGCTCTTCTGATCACTATTACTTTTGTTTTTTATTTACCCCCTCCCTCCCTCCTTCCATCCCCCACAACAATGTTGTTACAAATTCCCCCAAATGTGCTACTGTGGTGGTATTGTGTTCCCCCAAATATTGTGTACCCTAATAAATTTATCTGGGGTCAGAGAAGAAAACAATATTAAACATAGAGGATAGGCAGTGGTAGCACACGCCTTTAATCCTAACATTCCAGAGGCAGAAATCCCTCTGGATCTCTGTGCGTACAAGGATACAGCCAAGCATGGTGACTCACGCCTTTAATCTCAGGTAGTGATGGCAGAAAGCAGAAAGGTATATATAAGGCATGAGGACCAGAAACTAGAAGCATTTGGTTGGTTAAGCATTTGGCTGGTTAAGCTTTTAGACTTTGAGCAGCACAGTTCAGCTGAGAGGCATCCAATCTGAGGAAAAAGGATCACCTGAGGAATTGGCCAGGTGAGGAAGCTGTGGCTTGTTCTGTCTCTCTGATCTTCCAGCATTTTACCCTAATAACTGGCCTCAGGTTTGATTTTATTAATAAGAACTTTTTAAGATTCATGCTACATGCTACTTTAGCAGAGTCCCATGTTTTTCAGCATGCTGCTATTTTATTTCAGGTACTTTGTAACTTCCCTTGCCATGCTTTTGGCCTATGGTTATTAAAGTTTGCTATTTGGTTTCTAAATCCCTGGGGATTTGCCAGAGTTCTTTACATCCTTTATTTCTACTTGACCTTTACCACAGTTCAGCAAACATACCTCATCTTCCCTGAAACCTCTGAAATGTGGTGATCCCTCTTTATGAGCTAGATATGGTATATCTTTGTGAGCCACCCTTATGTTCTTGAAAGGAAAGCATGACTGATATCAAGTAAGGTGTTCTAGAAACATCTTTTGTTAGGTCAAGCTGGCTGCTGATACTGTTGTCTAAGTCTTCAATTGTTTCTGCGTACTTGGCATGGAGAGAATGCTTTATAATTAACCTGTTGATCTGTCTAATTCTTGCATTCGCTTTATGTATTCTGCAGGTCTATTGTCGATGGCATACACCTTTGGAATTGTGTCCTGCTGATGAACCCCATCACTTCTGGTTGAGGACTTTCTGTATACTTGACCAAAGGCTTTGTCCTAAAATATCATTGATATTAACATAGACATCCCAGCTCTCCACTGACTTACATTGACACAGCATTCATTTTTACTCCACTTTTAACCAATTTACATATTTATTTTTCTTATATTTCTTACATTTAGTGTTTGGTAGGGTATCACTTTTTAACCCACTGTGACAGTCTCGTCCTTTGAATCAGTAGGGTTATATAATATATCGTTAATTTGAATACTGACACGATGGTGCTGTCCATCACTTTTGGGTTTCATTTATCTGTAACATCTCTTCTTGGTTTCTCTTTTCCTCTTCCTTTTCTTCTTTTGCATCATTGGGATCATGGTGTAATTTAATCTCCTGTGTTCATTTATTGACTATCATTCTTATTTGTTAATTTAATGGTCGTCTGAATAGTCTATTATCCTTTATTTTCCAGTAATGAACACCACTATAAATGTAGTATATGAACCTTATAATAGTATACTGCTCTTTTCACCTTCTTGGTCTTTAGGCTTTTATTATCTTTGGTATTATTTTCATATGTTATGCTATATGCTTGTGGTCTGAGCATTAAATTGTCAGTTATCTTCTAAAGGTGAATAACAAGGAAAAATCTTTGTATATATGCATCTATGCACTAATGATCTTTATCATTTGTTCATTTTTTGGGGGGGGAGTGTTGTACAGATCTGTATTTCTGTATGGAACAGTTTTGCTTTTTCCAGCTGAACTTCATATAACATCTCCTGTGTGGAGCGTTGGCTCCAGGTGACCCCTCCTATGTCTGGATACGTTTTTCTGTCACCTTCAGTTTTGAAAGATGCTATTGTGACAGAGATCTAGAGAGACACCACTTTCATTTGGTGCTTAGCTGTGTCACTCTTGGGTCTTCTCATTTCATGTGAAGAAAAGTCTGTCATTCTTATCGTTGTTTCTCTAGGTACTTAGAAAGTTTTTTACTTTATTACCAATTTTGAGTATATATTATGTGCCTTTTATAATTTCCTCTCTCTCCTCTCCCCTTCTCCTGCCTCCTCCCCCTCTTCTTTCTCCAGACTTGGAGTCCATTGAGTTTCTTGAATTCCCCAATTTTGAAACATTTTTTGGTGCTATTATGCATTCAAGTTCCACCACTACCCAAATGGTTCTTTCTGGGATGTCTATGTTAATATCAATGATACTTTAGGACAAATACATATATGACGACTGGAATTTAACCCACAGTTTAATGATTCTCTGATCACTTATTTCAGTTTTGTTTTTCCCTTTCATGTGGGTTGTTTTTCTTTGTGTGCTTTCAGACTTCTCTACTCTTTTGTTCTGCAGTTTTTCACTTTCCAGAATTCCTACCCGGGATGGTTTTTACCTTACACATGGTAGTTTTTAACCACTAGAATTTCAACTTTGGTATTTAGAAATATGTTGTTTTCCACTTAGTTTTTGGAGCAGGAAACACAACACTAGCTTCTAACATTCTTATCTACAACTGCTCATTCTCACATCCCAGTCAGTTTTTCCTTGTTTTTTTTTTTTTTTTTTTTTAATCACATATTTTATCTTTCTCCTTCTTTGCTTGTCTGATCTTTACTGGATGACAGCTATTACAAATATACCTCATTAAGTGTTGGCTCTTCTTGAGTTTCTATAAATAGCATTGAATTTGGTTATGGGAAAGAGTTATGTTACTTGGAAACAGCTTGGTATTTCTAAACCTCTTACTTATATTTGTTAGGTGTGACCAATGTATTATTTTGTCTAGGTCTAAGTATTTTCTTACGATAGCAGTGAGACATTTCTGTGTAGTCTGCCCAATACTGTGTGAACTGTAAGATTTCCAGGCTGGCTGGTAGGACCTGGCTCTGTACCCTATCCTTCATGAGAACCATCCATTGCCAGTGTACTCAAGTGAAACACACAGGTCAGCAACGTTCTGCACACTAAGAGGGAGCACACTGCTGTCCACCTTGGTCTCTCCAACTTCTCAACTCTGTCTCCTACTCTCAACGATATGGCTGGCCTTCTCCTGCATTCTGTCAAGGCTGCTAACAGGGACAGCCCCTTATTTATTTTTTCTCTCTCAGGGATCACAGTCACTTACTACCTAATACCCTTAAAATACTTTGTTCCTTCTATTTGTCTGGTTGCTTGTTTCTTTTATTTGAGGATATAAATGAAGTCTGTTATTTTGTTTGTCCCAAAGCAGAAATCTCCACAAACGTATCTATCTGACTGTAACTGGTATAAACCTTAGTGTTTTAATTCTTGGTGAAAGTGTGTTATTGCTTGCTGTTGACTTCAGAGATTGACATTAGTGAATCCATCTTGCTTGTTCCCCTGCCCTGATCTTCTTAGGCTCCTATGAGCTTGGGATGTCCTATATTAAAGGGAATCCAGCACAAAATGTTTTGTGAGGATCGGAAGGAAAAGCCAAGGGCTTCTGAGAAGGTCCCGTTGGCTTTCTAATCATCTTTATGGGAAGAAGAACTGTTAGAAGTATTGGCTTTCTTCCCACAAGAGAGAGAGAGGCCATCTCAAAAGCCACGAGAAAATGGGCTCGAATAGATTATCCAGATATACTGTGTGATAGATTCACAGAATGATTTCTTCATATTCTGAGCATGTTCTCAGAAGGGATTTGTGCAGCCAAATAATGACAAAATAGATGAACTAAAGATGCCATGAGCATAACACAGACAAATTATTGTTTTTTTCAGAATGTACTTCTTATCTCTGTAGTCAATATTTGATGCATACTCATTCCCATTTCCACATAGTCAGTCAAGGAGGGAAAATGTGGATTCATCTCTAAGTGATTGATCAGCCCGCTGTTACTCTGCAACACTCGGAGAAAGATGAATCTTGGGAGAATGTGCACTTTAAACAGCCATTCTGATTAGTGAGAGCCCTCCTGATGAAGCCAGAGAGGAGGCTTGACAGAGAAGCATTGTTTCTTAGGAGTGCTGAGTGATTCATATACTTGGCACAAAATAAAATTTCTGCTAGTCACTTGAAAAGACTAAACAGAGGGTACAGGAGCGCTTGCTATTGGCCATTTTTAGGGAATCCCAATTAAGGAGTCAATAGTAGTTTTATAGAGTGGGACATTGATTGAATTGCCAATTCATAATGTAAAGTGTCCGACAGGTGAAGAGATCATATATCCAACGACCAGGGAGACTGAAATAAAAATGGATCATTATTGATGGCAGCGAACAACAACAACCAATGTCTCTGAAGAACTAAAACTGGTTTGATGTTTTCACCAAAGCTAGAGCAGTTTTTCATGTTGATTATGCCTGGTTGGTTTTAAGGGGACTTGCCATATCTGAATTTGCTAAGCTATGAGGTTCCTGAAGGCACACCTGCTGTCGAGAGGCCAATCAAACTGGGGTACACGCCATAACTTTAAACAGGTAAGTGCTTCCAAATGTGAGCCCAGGGCATTCTGAAGGTCTAACTCAGGAAGGGAACATCATCTGTGTTAGGTAGTGTCCTGTCTGTTATCAACGTCAGGAAAACAAGGAACGGTGGTGCAATTTCATGCATGTCGCATTTATTAAACACACCAAAGGCAAAACTGAGCAGAGTGGTTTGGAAAACAGACAAACAGAAACAGGGCAAACCCCTCTACCCCTTTAAGAGAATATGCTTTGTCATGGAGGAAAGATTGGCAAGACACCCTTGAACCCTATTGGCACTTTACACACAAGATGTGGTATGCTTACTGTGTCCCATCCAAGCACTTACAAATGAGAAAACATAGGTTCTGTCAAGTTGCGTTATTGTTTGTCCGAAATAGAAAAGCTTGGACTTCAGTCACAGTCCATAGGTGCCAGCACCTACCTTCTCACTGGGTAGCCTCTCCAAGGGGATGCTTGTTTCCTGAAAGCATTGTTTCCAAGGGAATTTTGGGCAATTCCGTTTCAAGCTAGAACCTGCAGTAGTCCTCAGATTCTGCCTCCTTTGAAATGGCGCCTTGACCTTCAAGACCTGTAGTCTTTTTGCATTAACAAAAGCAGCTCAGAGCAGCCGAAGCACGTCCTCAAATCATCCCTTCTTCTTCCATGGCCAGACTGATGACAGCCCCCGAGTAGTCTTAGACCTTGGCCTTGACTCATTTGGCCTAGAAGATTCTCCAGGCTTGTTGTGGATGGTTCGTCAGGAAATGAAATTGCCTCCTGCCAGAGGTTTTCAGAACTGTGTAGGGTGATTTGGAGTCTTGCTGGTCATTTTCTGGATCATAATAAGTCACCATGCTTGTATTAAAAATTCAACTGTAGGGTACCAGCTGAGCAATCGTAGAGCTGGCTAATTGTTCAGAGTGCTGTAGTTCACACACGTGGTCCGGTAGCTCCCATATATGCTTAGGACACAGTGAAGCACACACTAAACTCTCCCTGGGTGGTGCTTTCATTGACAGCCGGTAAAAATTTGTTCTGCAGACATGAAGCAAGAAGGAAGCAAAGGGTCCATATTGGACTGCTCCGGGTCCTTCAGTTCACAGAGTCATGACCTGTGTGTTCTACTTCCGTTTCAAGACCTCAGGAAACGGGGTTGCCTCACACCCAAGAGACTTCTCAAGCTGAAAGGAGTCCGGAGACATGTAGGAATCTATTTAGGAAACACGAAATGTGTGACCTTGAGGAAAAGGTGCACTTTTCTGATGGCGGGCTGGCAGGATATAGAAGGCAGGGGACTCTGAGGGTGGCACCAAGCTGTGCTGTAAATCCAAGGCATTCACAAGCCCTGGGCTGTCCCATCTCGCCCAAGTTTTGCTTTGTTTCCTGTCAATGGTGTTAACAGCTCAGCCAGCGTTCAGCAATTGTGGGGAGAAGACAATGCTCGGAGAGAAAAATCAGTACAGTATTGTTTTATTTTTATGCCGCATCCAGACAGAAAGATCTCATTTATTCTTTGTACTCCACTTGTCATTCTAGTCTGAATAGATGCGAGGCTGTGAGAGAATGCTGATACCAACTTGTCAGAGGAAAACTATTTACAATTGTCCCTCCCTTCTTTCTTGGGGCATTTTCATTATAATCTTTTCAGCTTCACAGAGAGATGAACAAAACTCGTGTTCCGAGTACAAAGCAGCGATCTGAGTGAACGACACCGACTGTGACCTTCACTCTTAAGGTCAACAGTATGTGTGTGTGGAGATATTGATGCCTTCTGTGGTAAATCTTTTCTGGGACAGGAAGTACTGTTTTTCTTACGTCTTCCTGTCTGTCACTGTAGCAGGGCTTGCACGAAAACTCAAAGTACATTCATGTCTTCATTGGCTCTTCATTCAATATTTACAAATGCCGTTTCTGGGTGCCGACACCGGGCCAGCCCTTGTAGATGAGGCAGTAAACGTGACCTCTGAGGTCGGACTGGAGCTTAGCAAGGAAGATGTCTCTTTGAGGAAAGATGAAATCCTACCGTTAAACTCCAAGCTTTCAAAGCAAAGGACAAAGAATCCATCCAGCTGTAGCTTTCCCGCTCAGACATTCTTACACCTCCCTCTACTGAGCAGCCAGTGCGTTTAAAATAAACCTCTCACTTTGGACTTTCCGTCTCCAGTTAAGAATGGGCTTATTTTCCTAAGTTTCAACATAACTTATCAGTTGTAATACAGGAGGCACAAAGAGTTAAATATTATTAATCTGTTTTCACTAGATATTGGAAAATATCTTACTTGTGTTATTGTATCTAATTAATAACTGACATTAAGTAACACCCTAAGAACAAGGCAAAAAACATCAGGCAGTTTTCTTTATGGGCTTAGTACTGATTTTATTTTAAACTGTTTTTTTTAAAGTGTGTGTGTGTGTGATGTGAATGAGTGTATATGTGTATGTGTGTATGAGTGTGTATGCATACATGAGTGTGTGTCTGTGTGGGGTGTGTGTGTGTGAGTTATGAGTATGTGTGCATGTGTGTGGGGTGTGGGAGTTTTTATGTGTGTGTGTATGTGTGTGAGTCTGTGTGGAGTGTGTGTGTCTGTGAGTATATATGTGTATGTGGGGTGTGAGTGTATATTTGTGTGTGAGTGTGTGTGTATATATGAGTGTGTACATGTATGTGTATGAATGTGTGTGGGGTGTGTATGACTGTGTGTGTATGTGTGTATGTGTGTGTGTATGTATGCATGTATGAGTGTGTGCACGTATGTGTGTGAATGTGTGTGGGGTGTGTGTGACTGTGTGTGTATGTCTGTGAATGTGTACATGTATGAGTGTGTGTGCCTGTATATGTGTGTGTGTGTGTGTGTTTGTGTGGTATGTACTATGGTGTATATGTGGAGGTCAGAGGACAACTTGGAGAGTTGGTTCTCTCTTTCCATCACGTGGCTTCAGGGGCTCAAACTCAGGGTTAGACTTGGCCAGAGGCACCTTCACTTACTGAGATGGCTCAGTGGGTGTCCTACTACTTTTTGGGGGGTATTCTTGTCACTGTATAAGGGAATAATCTCAATCCTCTGTGTGCTTTTGACACAAATTTTTACAAGTATTTAGGTTTTATCCTAAGCCAAAATATACCAGATTTTATTCATTTATACAAAGCCTTGACCATTTTCCCAAGTACTTAAATTTTGTATTTTCTTCAATATGTTTATTAAAACTGAGAATCGAGTCTACTGTTGTTCATATAATACTGTATTGAAATTCATTTGATATTTTTTAGCTTAAACAGTGTTTTCAGAGATAACATGGGATTATCATAAAGAAAACGTGATTTTGCTTACAAATAAATAAAAGGGAATGGTAAAGAAAACAAAACGCACACTGTCACTCCCAAGTTCTGCCCAGATTCTATCAGGGTGTCAGAGTCCCTGTGTCCTTTGTGAAAGTGACAGGCTTTGTCCCCAGTGCAGTGTGATAGAAGGAGGAACTCCATCCCAGGCTGGACTGTTAGGCTGGGCAGGGATGAACAGAGGAAGCCTGGGAGCGTCCTTCTGTGTGATTCCGGGTCTAGGCTGCTACGCCTGGTGTTGTTTTCCAAGGTTGTCTTCTGAACCTTTAGGACACTACAAAGGGTCACAGTAGGCCTGCACTCCAAGCTCTGATGGGGGTCTTTGGCTATGAGGAGGCTGCATCCCCCAGCACCAAGGGGTTTCTGTGACAAACAGAACAGTACTTAAAAAAAAAAAAAAGGAAGAGAACAATTGTTTCGTTCCTCTAAGAACTCTAAGAAGGACTCCACTCAACTGCTAAGACTTGTGAGACAACTTCAGAGAATCCTTGATCCTCCTTCAATAGACTGCGTCACCTTCATCCCGTGACACCCGCCATCACCTCTCTAGGTGTGCTGTTCCTATTAAACATTTGATTCTTACCAATGAGCTTTACAGTAGGGGGATGTGAGTGACAGCCTCCAGCCAGCATACCAGAGGACAGTGACACTAGATCGTGGCCGAACCCTTTCCAGGATTACACAACCCAGCAGCAGTGACAGCAGGAAGCCATTTGTCAGGTCCAAGTCTCTCTTGTTTCATCTAGAAATACAAATATCTTACTTTTAATAGAGAGAAAGATGAGCTGCGCCGATGATGATGGATCAAGTGGATGACACGGTGGGCCGGCCAACGCTTTTAAACATGACATCTTTCAATTCATGGCTGAAGAGAAGAGCAGAGGGAGGCAGAAGGGAGGAGACTGAACTGCACTTTTGAGAAGCGACAGTGTGTCACAGGCGTCCCTCGTTCTAACATTCTGAACTTGCTTCAGGTCCACCCTTCCACACAATATTGCCGTATGACAGAGAAACGGACTTAGAATCAGAAACGATCTTTGCCAACAGTGAGAGCGAAGAGCCAACTCGTGCCTACGAATTCATCACGCGGCATCTTTAAGGGAGAGAGAGGCCTTCTGTTCATTTGTTTCGGGGAAAGAGTAAGTGCAGAGAGAGAAGCTACTGAGGATGACTTAGGTCAGAAAGCAGATTTTCTAGGTGTGTGCTGATGAAACATGGGGGGCGGGTTCTGAGCAGACTATTCCAGGCTTTACAGGATGATGAAGTGCAGGTGATTCTCAGTAAATGGGGACTTAATGCTAACAAAGCTGAGGGTTTTGATCAGAGTTTGAGAGCAAGAGGATCATTGAATAAACTGTGTTGTCCTTATAAAACACTTCAAAGTGCGAAGGACAAAGGAAGAAGCATGGAGCTAGGCTAATCTTTACAGTTTTCCACTTTCCACACATAAAGTAGGCATTCCTGGGCCTACAACAGTCTCTTCCTTAGTTTCTCAGCTGCCTCTTGCCTTGGCCAGAATTCTTGTACTTAAAACACAAATACAAACAAGCAAGCAAAACAATCAGAAGTACCCGGGGTGCTCCTGGGAATAATCAAAGGAGTCTTAAGAACCAGCCTCATCCATCATTTGCTGGATTGTCTCGTACCCGAGTTTTCAAACAACAAACCGCTGTAGGAGCTGATTCTCCACAGCTGTACAAGTCCCAAAGACGAACCTTGCTCTATAATAAAGGATGATGGATAACCAGCCATATGAAGCCTTCATTTAAGAAGGTGTGAGTTGCTGCTAAGTTGTGTGCTTGTGCTTTATTTTACTTTTTTAAAGATGGTATGTAAAGTGTTTGGTCAGAGAAACGGCCTCTAGCAAGTAATGCATTTTTTTTTTTTTTAACACAGAGGAAACTTTTCCCAGGAAGGGTGGTTATGAATTTAATTAGAAGCTCTTCTCTTTGCATAAATTTGGTTTAGTCTAAATAAGACTTGAAACATAGAACAATGTCCATGGAGTGCAATTCACCAATTGTTACTTTTAATTATGTTCCCATGCATAATTCATAGATGCACCACACGGACAAGAGGAAAGAAAAGATAAGACGGAACAAAAGAGACGGATTTTCCATCAAACAATTACTATATAAATAGACAACATATTTAATACATTAGCTAGCAAAGTGACTCTTTGTTCTTGTCAGTCTGGGGCTTAAAAATGTTTTTTCATATAATCCCACAAACACAGCATTGTTGCATTTTTTGCTAATGTCTCTCTTAAATGAAATAAATAGGGATTATAATTTTATAGGGCAAAAATTAATACCTAAGATGATGTTTTCTCATAAATGAAGATATTTTAGGTATGGTTGACATAGCATGATATTGAAATACCTATATAGTATTTAAGTAAACTTGAGCGTAAATGTTTAATATGGGAACATTTGAAAGTGGCATTATTTGCTCATTAGGGGTTACAGTCTACATCTTTTTTTTTTATCCTTTTTGAATTACTAGGTTCACATTTCATGTGGCACAAAGCATTGGCCATGCTTAACATAATAGACACCATTTTGGGAAAGAAAATTAAGTGGTGCAAACAGGTTCAGAAAGCATTAACAGAGTCCTAGGTGGTTTCCAACTATGTGTTTTGTTTTGTTTTTAAATAAAAGTGTTTGGTAGAGTAGATGCAAAGAACACACAAAATATTGGCTAACAAAATGAAATATTAAATACTGAATGCGAGCTTTGTCCCTAAACATTCTTACTGTCAACTTTGTTTTATGTAATAATGTGGTATTGTATTCCCCCAAATATTGTGCATGCTAATAAACTTATCTGTGGTCAGAGATAGAGCAGCCACAATATTAAACATAAAGGATAGGCAGTGGTAGCACACGCCTTTAATTCTAGCATTCCAGAAGCAGAAATCCATGTGTTCAAGGATACAGACAGGCATGGTGACTCATCATGTCTTTAATCCCAGAAAGCAAGCCTTTAATCCCAGGGAGTGGTGGTAGAAAGCAGAAAGGTATATAAGGTGTGAGGACCAGAAACTAGAAGCATTTGGCCTGGTTAAGCATTTGGCTGGTTAAGCTTTTAGCTGGTTAAGCTTCAGGCTTTTGAGCAGCAATTCAGCTGAGACCCATTCTGGATGAGAACTCAGAGGTCTCCAGTTTGAGGAAACAAGACCAGCTGAGGATCCAGCGAGGTGAGGTAGCTGTAGCTTGTTCTGTACCTCTGATCTTCCAGCTTCACCCCAATACCTGACTCTTAGGTTTGTTTTATTAATAAGAACTTTTAAGATTTGTGTTACATAAAAAAACAAAACAAAATATTTTTGATTCGTGATAGAGTTTTTGGACATAAATAGCACCACTCATTGGTACCATAACCGATTTCAGAAGCCTTGAACTCTAGGAAGGGAAGTAGGCATGTCACAACCAAAATGATGCTTTCTGCTCTCCTAGGGCTATTGTGATCTTGGCTCAGACCTTGGACTGCAGTGTGCTCAACTGTCACGACTGTCAGAGTTAGGTTAATGAACTTGGTCTCCAAGTAGGACTCAGATCCCATGCCCTCCGCTAGCTCATCCGCACAGTTGACTTTACTCAACAAAGGTTCGGAACTGCTCTGAAACTTCTCTTGAAAGTTTTAGTCAGAAATCTCACTCTTTTCTAGATGAAAGTAGGAGGGATCAGATGAGAGAGCAGAGGACTGGGAGTCAAGGATTTCTAGTTCAAGGCTGATATATAGGCCTGACAGATTGCTAACATCTTTATATACCACATCTGCTTTCCTGTGGATGAAGAAAACCTAGATATAGAATAAGAGTTTCAATGGAGAGGGGAAAAATATCCAAAATTTCTTAAAAAACAAAAAACAAAAAAAAAACTTAATTAAAACTCCAAGTGGTATATGCACTATGTCCATCAAAGGGAACATTGCTTTAGAAAAAAAAAAAGTTGGCTTCTTATGGTCAGCATTTGATGTCCAATTTTCTAGGACATTTGTAGTGGGTAGCTGTTCCAACTTTGACCTGGAAGTACTACCCCCACTGAGGCTTCGGTAACTGTCATGCCATGTCATACAAGGCAGGGCCAAGACAGGAGCCCTTAACACCGGAGATCTGGATGTGCTGGCTCTCTTGGTTCCCAGATCCTGGACACTGGAGGTAGATCAAGCAGAGTTTTCCAGAGAACACCGCTGGACTGCACTACACCTTTCCCAGACCCTGTAACCTATCCCTTCACTTGTAAGTTACCCCATAAAATAAACCTCCCTTTTAACTACGTGGAGTTGCCTTAATACTACAACCAATAGACATTTTTATTAGTTCTTGGAAAATTTTATACTGTGTGTTTTGATCATGTAAATTCCCTTGCCCAACTCCTCCCAGACTCTGCCTATTTCCCTATCCACCCAATTTTGTGCCCTACGGGGGTGGGGAAGATATCAAGACCAATTTGTGCTGCCTATATATTCTTGGATGTGCGACCTTCCATGGAGAATGGTCCACTAATCAGGGTTACCCTCTCAAAGAAGATTGACTGGGTTTCATTCTCTAGCACCAACATAACATCCAGGCATGATAGCTCATGATTGTAATCTCATAACCATGAAATGAAGATGGGGAGATATTGGGAGTTTTCTACAACAGCCTATCTAGTCAAAATGGTGAGTTCCAGGTTCTGTGTGAGACCCTGTCTCAAAATAAATAAGTAGACAGTGAAAAAGGAATATGCTAATATTAATCTCTGGCCTCCACACATACATGCATGGGTGAGTAAATATGCACACACAGGTGCAGAACACACACACACATATTTGCACATTAACACATCAAAAAAAGCATTAACTATTGTTGTCATTGATGTCCCCATCGTTATTTTGTCTCTCAGGTCCAGACCTGTGAATCTGGGCTAGGTTCAATGACAGATGTGCAGGCAGCTGGAAGAAAGGCTTCCTTTCATGATCTGTCCAGGAAGTAATTATGCAGAATCTGCAACACACCTAGTATTGTTGTGACAAGCTGTGTGACACACAGTAAATAAAAGGCATGACTCCTGTTTGTTCAAAGCTTGCAACCTACATGACCGTGTGAGCAGGTTAGCCAGCGCTCAACACAGTTTAGGAACCAAAACTTCCCATGGGCCAACCATCGGGGCATTATAGGAAATCAGGCTTTCTATGACCTTGAGAATGAGACAGGCTGTGTCCTAGAGCAAACAAGGGCACAGGAAAGAACTGAGGGTGTAGAGGCGGCTGAAGGGACAGTATAATTGGACAATGTTGGCCTTGTGCTGTAGAGAGCATCTCAAAAAAAAAAAAATCCGGTTCTGGAGGGGACACATTTGTTCTGTTTCTTTCTCCAAGTCTGCATGCCTGATGTAGTCTGGCTCCCATTCATCTCTACATCTACTGTTCTTTCTCCGACTGCTCCTTTATCTTCTGTTCTCCGAAGCTTTTATCTTGTTGTTTTAGTCTATTTGTGCTTCCATGGAAGTATCATAAATGGAGTGGTTTAATAAATAAGAGAAATGTATTGGCGGTTGTCCAAGACCAAGGTCCTGCCATAGTCAGTGTCTGGTGAGAGCTGTTTGGTTACAGTAATTGAACCGGTAGAGAAGGACAAAGGTCCTATCAGGGCTTCGTCCCAATCACCTCATCATCAGCTCACTAAGGCCCTGAATAATGCTGTCATGTTGCTGATTAGGTTTTCAACATGAGAGTTTTGGGATGGGCAACGTAACTTCCAGTCTGTAGCATCATACTTTAAGAATACCTGGGTTTTTTTTTATGATTATTTGCTTGCTTGTGTGCATGGGTGCTTGTGTGTGTATGTATGTGTGTTGTGTGTTGTGTGTGTGTGTGTGTGTGTGTGTGTGTGTGTGTGTGTGTGTGTGCTAGCCGTAGGTCATCCTCAATGCTGCTACTCAGGAGCCTGCCCAGCTTGTTTCATAATGCAGTTTCCCATTGGCCTCAAAACAAAATGGCCCAATTAAGCTAATCTAGCCAATGAGTGAGTTGTGCTGAGATGACAAGGGTTCACTGTCAAACTGGGCTCTCTGTCCCCCTATGTGTGTGTGTGTGTGTGTGTGTGTGTGTGTGTGTGTGTGTGTGTGTGTGTAGTGGTGTAGTGTATGCACACATGTGTACAGGTGAATGTAGAAGTGGAGGAGCTGCTGGTGTCTTGTTCTTTCATGCTCCATCTTATTCTCTTGAGACAAGGTCTCTGACTGAACTTGAAGCTAGGTTGGTGGATCCTCCCCTCTCCACCTATCCCATCCCAGTGCTGCTGAGGTTACAGGCTTTGTGCAGCTGCACCCTGCTTTACACGTGGATGATGGACTCATGGTTTGATCTCAGGTCCTCAAGTTCATGCAGTGAGTGTTCTTATTGACTGAGCCACCTTTCCAGACTTACATCACACTTAAAAAAAATAAGCAACATGAGTTTGTGGATCTATCTGAGGACTTTATACTTGTAGGGGAAGCATTTACCTGACAGAACTGTCTCCCCGACCCCTAATCTGCTTGCTTTTCTTTTCTGCCAAAAATACACATTCAGGAAAACTTTTTGCATCTGTTTTACACAGTTACCCTCTGTTGCTTTTGATAGGAAAAAACATGAAGATCTCAGTCCTGAGCCGGTCTGACTGATGGTTATGTGAGCATGGGCAAGCTGCTTAATCCTTCTGGGCATTAGCAACCTGACCAGGAAAGGAAGAGTTTAAATTGGATGATGTTTAATGGCTCGCCCAACTTTTAATCTTTATCATAGGGTTTTCGTTCACTGGTTTTTGCACACTACTATTATGCAGTTTTATGATGAGTAGATTTTCCTTTTCCTGTGGGGTTTTTAAGCCCATTGACTGAAAGGACTTAGGTACAAGCCCATTAACTAAGCCAGTGAGTCGGATTACGAGTATTGACGAAACACTGGTCACTTCTCACCGCCACCTCTCCTTACCCGTCTACTAGTTCTCAACTTCGCTCCCCCCCCTCCCCCGCCGCCACTTTGCACCACTCTACGAGTCCCTTCCACCCCTGATATCTGTGCAATCCGAACACCCAAGTGTTTCATGCTGATGGCCGGGGAGCCCAGATAGTTGCGGTTTATAAATGAGAATTCATTAACTACAGCAAAGGGAAGCTTTAAGAAGAGAGCTACCAATAAGACTTGCCCTCATTCAGCAGGAGACGCAGCTCTGGGAAGCATAATGCAAGAGGAATGAGGCTCCCTGGTCTAAATGAGGCCTCCAATGCTGCTGCCTTCCTCCGCAGGCTGATCTGTTTATATCGAGGGTTCCCTCACTGGGAGCTCTGCCTTCCCCTTTGGGCACCAAACACTGTCAGAGTTTCAGAGAATTTTGTTTTTAGTGCCATATCCTATTTATGCCAATTAGAGATAATCTCCTTGGGCTCTGAAGTAATTTGTTGGGTATAATCTCAAGCATGCTGGAAAGAGGCACAGACCCTCTGCTGATTGGACACCAGAGTGGAAACTCCTCAGGCACAGTTAGAAATTAGTCAGAACTTTGAAGTCACCGTGATGTCTCTTTTCTCTCTTTATTTTTTATCAATCAAGGAAAGCTTTCTATGGAGAGTAATGCACAAGTGCACTGTTTATAGGGACTTTCTTTGCACTTATAAAATAGGAATGTGAGTGCCCATGCACATGCGTGCACATACACAGTACCCACAGTTGAATGAGATGTATGAATGGAGATTTTTCTCAAGGAAACAAAATGCTTAGGCTGGAAACTTGCTTTGTCCTGTTTTTTGTTTTGTTTTGTTTTTTGTTTTTGTTTTTGTTGTTGGTGGTGGTGTTCCTGGTATTTAGAAGGATCAAGAGCCTCCAGTTTATTGGGACTGCTCCTTACTGCAATGGATGGCTACCATCAGAATGAACAGTCCTGAATGGTTTCCTTAATTCCTGAGTTATTGTCACAAGTCTGTTTTTCCTCTATGTCTATCTATCAGTTAGAAATCTCTCCAGAAGATCTTACTATCAATTAACTAGAAACATTTGCATGGGAGAATAAAACTTCCTGCTGAGAATGACCAGTCATAGGATCCTAAAAGAAAGTCATAGTGAGGAGACTTGATGCAGAGGAACAGGGAGAGGGCTCTGATCGAGCGCCCCTCGTCACTCGTCAATGGCTGCTAAGGTCAGGACATGGTACTTTGCCCTCTTTTCTAGTAACCACTTGTCCCAGAACACACGTTTTGGCAGATTTGTTTTGATTCAAATTATGAGGTTCTATTTCTCCTTCCTAGGGAGCTCCTTCCCTCCCCTCTGGTCCCTTACTCTATACTTAATCTTTGCGGTCTTATTAAAGACTTAACAGGTAACATCCACAGATAAATGAGCGGATGCCACTAAGCCTGGCGTTTTTGTGTGAATTCTTAGGATTGAACTCAGGTCCTTGTGCTTGGGGAGCAAGCACATCAATGACTGAGCCATTTCTTCAGCCCCTGTCTTAGGACTCATTTGTATAAATAGGTAGGTAGTGTTTTCATGCATGCAGTATAGATATTCTCACGTAATTTGTTTATTTCTTTAGCAAACATTCTTTGGAAGCTTAGGTACATTCATAAAAAGGAATCTAATAGTAAGTGGAAATGTATGCTTAAAGAATTATTCAAGTTTTCTGATTCTACAAATATACATAGAAATGAGGAAGCTTTCCAATAGCGCTCGACATTATCTTCTTATTGATTATTTTGATGCTTTATTAGTACCTTAAGCATATTATCTTTCAACATATTATCCATGACTAACTTAGAAAATGGAAGATTTTGGAGCTGGGGAGGTGGGTCAGTTGATAAGTTCTTTCTGGGTAAGACTGATGACTTAAATTTGGATCCCAGCGTCCATGAAGAAGGCTGAACATGGTAGTGATATGTGTGTATAATGTACCCATTGAAGGCCAGGGACAGGGCAGTCTAGGAGGCTCATTAGCCAACTTAGTCTAATGAAAACAACAGGCTTTAGGGATAACCGAGAGACCCTGTCACAAAATATAAGATAGAAAACAATAGAATAAGACAACCAGTGTCGATCTCTATCCTTATATGTCCCATACATGAGTGTACATTCTCTCATTCACATACACACGTGCACACATTTGTATACACATACAGAGAGAAAAAGCTGGTGTAGGTGGAGTTTCTCACTGGCACTGCCAGTCAGCACTGTCCTTCCAGCTGCTCCCAAAAACTACACAGGGACTTATTATTAATTATAAATGCTCAACCAGCAGCTTAGGCTTGTTTCTAACTAGGTCCTATATCTTAAATTAAGCCATATTTTTTATCTATGCTCTTCCAGAGGCCGGTGCCTTTTTTTCAACATGGCATGTTCATCTTACTTCTTTCTGTATCTCCTGGCGACTCTGAGACCCCTCCCTTCTTGCCCTTCTTTCTTCTCAGCACTCTCTTTGTGTCTGCGAGTCCTGCCTAACTTCTACCTGTCCAGCTATTGGCCAGTTGGCTCTTTTGTTAACCAATGAGAGTAATATACATTTACACTGTACAAAGATTGTTCCTCAGCAAACTTGGAAGACAAGATGCTACTTCTCAGAGCAAAAGACACAAGAATGCTTAAAAGAATATTTTTTAAAAGAATGTCACAATAATTTTTGAATATTGATAAGAAAGCTATAGAATTCTCTGGGAGACAAGGTGAAAATAAATAAATGATGCATTTTGTAGTAGAAAGACTGGATATAAAAGCATGTTAATTTCTTCCAGATGTGATTTTGAATTGCTGTAATTCATATTAATTGCCTGGGTAATTTTAATTGGTGAGAAACTCAATGACATATCCATGACATGATATGTGTATGCACTGTATATCTGTTTTAGAAAAAAACTGTCTTATGTCTTACTATGACCCTCTCTCAAAACTTTCAGCCCCCAAATCTCCCAAAGTCAGCATGTTTACCTATCATTTCTTTTTAACTCCAAAAAAAGTTTATAGAGAGATTCCACTGCAGCAATCTAGGCACTCTTCCAAAGCCAAGCATCCCATGTGAATGGTGTGATGTAAGATTAGGCAGATGCGTCTCCATTGATACTATACATGCAGTACCATACAACTGGCCGTGGAGAATTATGCTAATGATTCAGAGACTATGAATGTAGGCCAAAAAAAAAAAGCACTTTTAGATCAACATATGAAGCAATGCAAATCAGCAAAGGATAAAAGAAGTCAACGAGGGCAAAGAAGAGACATAAATCAAGGCAAACTTCTCCAGGAGATATGAGGTGACATTAGCAGGGATGTGGAGGTCATGGTTTTTACTCCGACTAATTTGCATAAGTTATTATCCTCTGCACAGCCCTTGACAAATAGGAACTAAATAGCAAAAGGGACAGTAGGTCATGCCCCACGCTGGGGATAAGGTGAGAGATGCTGGGCTGAGGTGTGCAATCAGGACAGAGCAGTGAAATACAGACTGCCTCTGCTTTACCTTGTGGTCTTTTCATCAGGACAAGGCATTCATTCGGGCAGCAATTCTCTTGATGATCAGACCTGCTCCCACTTCGGCTCCACACAGAGGGTGCTTTGGTCATTTTCAGTCCCCAATGTGAGACGATCAATGAACTAATAATAAATAAATACACGTACAAAAGACTGTGTCTAAGTGATGAGAAATTCAGTGACAATTAATTGAAGGGAGAGAAAAGGCCTGCTGGGAGATGTTCCACTCACGAAAGCATAGCGCTCACGTTATGAAGAGAGGGAAAGAGGGAATCAATTTTGCTTTCCAAACAAACTAAGGAAAAGCAATTTCACTCATGATCTGAGAGGCTAACTGCCAGCTCCCTGTGTGCAGGTAAGCTATACCCTCAATGATGTTCACTTCTGACTAGCAAGGCTCCAGATAGGAACCCTCAGAGTGCCAGTGTGTACCGTGCAGCCACTCGCTAATATTTCTCGAATAAATTTGCAGGTCATCTGAAAGAAATGAAATCATGTTCACTGCTTTCTTTTTTTGGGGTTCCCAGAAGGCCATTCAGCTTTCTGTAATGCAAGAACAGGGCCGTTTGGGATGGGATATCTCCACAGTTCAGAGAGGCCGCCTCTTAGGAATTGTTAGCACTGTTTTGGATCTCAGCTTCCTGCCTTCCATTTTGGTTTTTGTTTCCTGAGATTTCACCATCACACCAAACAGCTTCACAGAACAGAGCTCTGTTTAAGCACTTTCTTTTTATTAAGTGGGGTGTATTGAGAAGGGCTGGCTTATATAACATAAAACTAGGTTGGCAAATTAATGACTAAGCATCAACTTGTCACAGCCAACTTATATGTGCATATACACCAAGAACTTACACATGCATGCTCGCCAATGCCATAAATCTCAGTTGTGATGTTGCATGAGCTGCTATGAAATATGTGTTTCTGCAGTCGTGGGAGTTTTAATTACTTTGTCATCATGGCCCTTGTAGGGTCTATCGGACAGATGTCTGGGCAGCCCAAGGGGAAAAGAAAAACTCTGACAATCAAGACAATGGAGCTGTTGTGTCAATCAATCTATGCACACAAATGAGGCTGAGTTCTTTTCCACCCACCCTCCCAAACCTAGCAAGGTTGCCACATGGACACGGTGACTAAGAGACTCTATGTTCTCTTTGCATTAAGGTTGTGTGGTAAGAAAGTATCTATTTTACTCCTTTTTATAATAATTTTCCTAATTTCTAATCACCCCTCAAATGGGGTCATGAGTTCTTATGCTTCTTTTATAATACTTTGTGTTTCATAATTTCCAGGGACGTGAGATAATTATACAAATCTGGTAAATTGCACACTAACGATAATTACTTTTTAATATGTTTATAATAGCAACTATAACTACTCATTGCTAAGTAACACAGGTTAGCTAAAGTCACTTAACAGAGTTGAGCAAGACAATGGTAATTTGTGTGTGTTTATCTATATCTTCCAACAGGCTTGGTATTAATTTGTTTTTTCAGATGAGGAGGATAAAACACAATGTGACTTAGTCAAGTAGTTTAGAGCACATCACATGGCTCATGACTGATGGGGGCAAAATTCAGGGTTACAATGGTTGGCCCTGGGGCTTTGATCTTACCTCCAGGGCTGGGCTTTGGAAGGTCTCTATTCTGATCCTAACTCTGTATCCTTGCTTATCCAAGTTCCTACTTGAGTACAGGGTCTTATGAAGCAGGGTCTCTCTCCTTTTTTCCCCTCCCTCTTCATCTTTCACATCTATAAATCCAGTCCTTGGAACTGGGCTAGAAAAAGAGGAAGCATTTAATACCCGTCAAATGAACAGATGATGAAAGTGTTGTGTCTTAAGTTCAAACTCTTGGGGGGCCATTCCTTGCTATGATGTTGGGTTTTAGCCCAGCCAAGAGAAAGGAGGTGTGGAAAACAGGGAACCTGAGACCTGGGAGGCAGGCCTGGATGCTTAGAACCTCTTGTTGTAAGTCTGCCTGATGATAATGTGAGGAGAGAGGAAGAGGCCATATTCAGTCTTCAAAACATGGAGGCCACCTTCACCATCACCAGGACTCAGGACTGCAGTTCACAATGCAGGAGCCATTTTCTCGTTCGTTCGTTCGTTCGTTCGTTCGTTCGTTCGTTCGTTCGTTCATTCATTCATTTTAGCAAGGCTGGAAACTTCATTGGTGTATATTAATTCAGAAACCAAGTTGGAGTTAGAATAAAAGGATAGATTCTAGCTTCTACTAGGGACCACATTTAATCTCTCTTCTAAGAACTCTCACAAAAGTTTGGGGGGATAAAGAAGCTGGGAGGCTTGTTTGTACAGGTCAAGGCCGAGTTAGATAAACACAAATTGAATTTTCACACCCAGACTGGTGTGACCTGAGGACCCACAGATCACACTTGATCATGTTCACTGACATGGGACAAGCCACCGACCAGTTTATGAGATTTGTTTAGGAAAATGTGTGGGAGCCCCACTAAGAAACAAATCTTCACAGGAAGTCCCAAGAGTCTCCGGTCTTGAAAATATGCACTTGTGTTACATACTTATGTATGCTGTATTGGAAACATGTTGGCAGAGGAATGGATACCCAGATTACGTGACTCATTGGCCACCCAAATGACTAGCCTGCAAGAAATGAGAATTTTATTGAGATAATTACTGTTCTGGGAAATACATCAAGTCACTTGGCTAAAATGTCTGTGTCTTTTAATTTCCCATAATTAATGTGAGTGAAAAGAGAAGCAGCAGGAAATGAAACAGAAGTGATGGATCCTGGGTTGGAGCGTGAATTCTAGGGCTGGCCAAGGTTGTGCTTTCCCTGAAGTCCACCTTGGGGCTTTTGAAAAAATTCAAACACTGCTTGCTGGGTAGACTGTTTGGATATGGTTTCTCTTCGTCAAATGCTTGCCTCTTAGTTGAATCTGGTTGGGAGTCAAGAACTTTCTCTAGCTGCCAACTGTGTTTCTGGAAGGCAATGATATTTCTGTTCAAACACACAGGGATAGATAGAGTCAGGAAACAGGAGAAGGCTGCACGGTAAGACTTATGAAGAATAAGACAAATTCTTAATTCTGACCCTTAGGAAAAGGGTGGGGAAAACTTTCTTGGCTTTCTTGCTTCAGCCCTTCATGATGTAACCTTCTGAAAAGCTGCCCTTGGCATGCCTAGTTGCATAAGCCCCTTCAGGAAGCTTCCAGAGTTAGATAGTGGCATGCATGCCCTTCCTTACATATTGTTATTGCCTCCAGTGTTGTCTTTTTATTATCTTTATTGCTGGCTCCATGGAGGGCTCCCGGTAGGTCCCCTCCTCCTCCTCCCCCCATTCCTCGGTTCTTTCCCAGATTGTGTGCCAAGAGCTAGGGAAGTATCTAGGGAGAAAGCAGGGGGGTTGGGGTAGAATCACTCAGGAAGCTCATGCTGCCTTCCTCCAGCTTTCTGTTTTTTTCTGGGCTCTCTTCCCATTGGAAGTTGTTATCACACTCAGGGAAGGCCTCCTCAGTCATCACTGTCCTAAGTGTCAACTGTCTGTGGAAGGACTCCCACCTCTTACACATGCATGGTTCATGCATACGACATATCTCTTAATTTAGTCAGATTGTCAGTCAAAACTAGTCATTAGATACCATTTCATAGGCATTGGTGACTAAGGCTCAAAGCAGTTAAATAATTCATTTTATTTAGTATTTTGAAATGTTTTTATTAATTCTTATTATTAATTATAATACACTGTGTTTTGATAATATTTACCAAGCTCCTCCCTTAACTCTTCTTAGAGAAGACACAACCACACTATCCCCAACTTCAGATACTTTTATTTATTTTTTTTAATTCAGTAACTCATCAACTCCATTTTGTGGTATCTCTATCCTCCTGTGGGTGGGGACATCCACCAGATCATGGCTGACCAAACAGGACCAACACCCTTAAAGAAAACAAAATGTTCAAAATATGGAATTTTATTTTGTAAATGAGTATCCAATTTCTTTCATGTGCCTACAAGTTTATATTCTCCTCAAAGGGAGTGTTCTCTGGCAAACTCACAAGATTCACATTCCTTAAAGCATGGATTTGTCCTGATTGATCTTCCCTGAAAAGTCAATTATTTAGATCTCAGAGCTATCTGCATAGTAGGAAATCTGCTAAAGTGCACAGTGTTGTTTTTTGAAAGAAGAGATCAGAAAGTAAGCTAGTCTTTATATCAAATGACTGAAGATAAAGGTGCATATAAGCAAACATAGTTGAAATTAAAGAATTATTTGAAATATGCTGGTACCACAGAGCAAACATGTGTACAGGTTTCTTGAGCATCACTTTTATTATGTAAAGTATTTCAACCATGTAGTGTACAGAACATATTACTCATTATAAGTAACCAGTTGAGATCTACTTTCAGGATTCTTTCCTCTCATCCATCAGTACTCATTTGGTCTGAAATCTTGACCATGATTGCCACATTATTCTGGTGACCACCTGTAAACTTAGAGTATATCAAAGGACTTCTTTCTAACTCAAAGTATAGTATAGGATGTCCTAGGATCTTGCGACAAAATTGGAATCTTCTGGTCCTTGGTCTTTTAAAGGAGAATCTGCATTTTTGCAAAATTTCCAATTATTTAATATGTAGATCTGTTGTTGGTTGTTTTTTACTCTTTGGCTCTTTGGAGGGCCTGCCACCCAGCTTCAAAATAAACACATGAAGGCTTATTCTTTCTTATGAATGCCTGACTTGAGCTTGGCTTATTTCTTGTCAGTTTTTCGTAACTTAAATAATCCCATCTACCTTTTGTCTCTGGGCTTTTACCATACTCTATTTCTGTATATCTTTTCTTTCCTTCTTATTCTGCATCTGGCTGTGTGGCTGGCCCCTTCTTTTTTTGCTACTTGATCCTTTTAAATTTTTCCTCCTATTTATTCTTTCTGCCTGCCAGCCCCACCTGTCCTTTCTCCTGCCTACTCATTGCCTTTATTAGACCAATCAGGTGTTTTAGACAGGCAAAGTAACACAACTTCACAGACTTAAACAAATGCAACATAAAAGAATGCAGCACATCTTTGCATCATTAAACAAATGTTCTACAGCATAAACAAATGTAACACATTTTCAACTAGTATTCCACAACATAGATCTTCCTTTTGGAATACAATGTAACATTTCACCCTGGACACAAATTAGTTTGAATTCTTTGAGAAAACTTTCTGATTTCTTTTGGATTTTTGAAATTCTTTTTCTTCTACCCAGTTTCAACAGGAAGGGGGAGGCCTCTTGGTCTCATTCTTTCAAAGATTCTGTCCTCACAGGCAAATTTAATGGAAGATGTGTGTCATGTCTAGCAGTTGACTGGTGAAGATTTGTATGGCCTCATTCTATGGCCTGCTGTGCACACACATCTTCTCCTTTTCTCTCTTAGTTGGCAAGAGAACTTTCAAAAGTTGGCATTTTGGGCCCCCAGTGAGAGCTGGTATGAGTTCAAAATTGGGAGATAGTTTGACATATAATTCATCCCCCAACACGCATCTCAGTCTTCTCCAAGCTACCATGCCACATTGCTTATTCTTCTATCAGTAGTGCTCATTTCATTCTGTCTTTTATTATATTTATTGTGTTCTCTCCTCCCTCTGACTGGCCGCAAACAAATCCATATTTATTTCCCTTCCCCACCACATAAATGAGGTCTTCCATATTTCACTACATAATGAATTCACATATTAGAAAACCACTATCTACAAATCTGCAGAGTGCCAATCTCTCTCTTTACAATTAGATTTGTTGTCATGGAGACATCAATGATGATGACTATAGATTATAAACGGGAACTGAACAATGAGTCTTGCTTATCCACCAGTAGAATGCTAAGGTTCTATTGCCACAACCCTACTTACAGCAGATGGACTGTAACACTCTAAAATTTGATCTAGTAGCATTCATTAAAATGTGGAAATGAACCAGATGGCAAAGAATGTGCCAGGGCGAGTGAGCTTAGAGGTGGCAGAACAGCATTTCTCTTTTCAAATGTTACGACCTTTCAAAGACTGTTCCTCATGTCTTGCTTTACTATTTTACCTCACACACAAATGATGACAGGGCAGGGCAGCCTTCTGGGCTCTAATTCTGGCTCTGTCACTCAGTAGCCCTCAAACAGTTGTGTATCTTAAATCCACTTTGGAAAAATCCTTTAAAAATAGTGATGGAGTCATACAGCACTTCTGATACAGAGGTGATACACACATGTTTGATATCATCATCATAGTCTTTTAATCCGAAGAATAATCCCAGTGTGATGGCATGTGTCTGTAATCTTAGTACTCAAGAGGCTGAAACAGAAGGATCTCTAGTTGGAGGCTAGCCTAGATGCTACAGTGAATCAGATCTTATCTGTCTCTTTGTCTCTCAAAACAGACTTTATCTCTCTCTTATTCTTTCTCAGAAAAGAATAAGGGGACTAGAGAGATGGCTTAATGTCCTCTGCTCTTCCAGAGGACAGGTTTGATTTTTGGTACCCATATGGTGGCTCACAACCATACGTAACTTCTGTTCCAGCAGATCTGATGCCCTGTTCTGGCTTCCACGGGCACTGTATGCACACGGTGTATAGACATACATGCATAAAAACAGCTATACATATAAAATAAGGGAGGGAAAAAGGAATTAAAAACAAGACGCTCCTATTCAGTAAGTTCCTGCATGATTGCATGCTCATACTATGTCTTTCTAAAACATTGACAAATAATTCCCATTAATCAGACAAAACTTTGGCTCATGAAATGACTGAGTGCTGCTCCCTATAGAGCTGAAGTTGTTTCATGTGGCTATGAGTTCCTGTGGGCTTTATGTTGGCTTGTGTTTTTGTTCTTGAGGATCATCTGTCAGTCCATAGGCTGGGCAGACTGTAATATGACTCCCGATCTTTGATAAAATGAATGTGTGTGTCTGTGTGTAAGTCTCTGAGTTTATTATACCGCGGCAGAAAACTGCTGAGGGAGAGTAACTGGTGTGTAAGGAGGGCCCGTGTGTAACGGTGGCCCTGCAGACTAAGACCTTTGCTAGTTCAATCTGAAATTTCAGCTTTCTTCTGTGACTGCTGGGGAATTGTGCAGGGGACTTGAAGGAGTGAATTCAAACTATTTCTAAGCCCACCTCCTGCTCTATCTTACAATAAGGCATCACTTTGGGGTTGTGTTGGAGCTAAACTAGTTTTGTTTTGGTTTTTCAAATCAGATCACTTTTCAGTCCTCCTGCATTTTAATCAATGGAAATTGCTTTTTTTTTCAATAGTTCCAGATATTCAAAAGAACCACGCAGATACTATGGAGAACACTTACAACCATCCTCACACACATGCATGAATGCATGCACACACCCACAATTTTCATTATTAAAATGCAGTATTAATGTAGTACATTTGTTTTCATTAGTTAATATTGGTCACTATTATTAATGACTTACTAAGTATCCATTACTACTTGTCATACATAAATTTCGCTGCCCTAAAACTCCTTCTATATTCTCTGCTTATTAACCTGTCCTTGTTAACAGACCTAAGCAACTACTGTTTTTTTGTCTTCACAGTATTACCTTTTCCAAAATACCGTAAGTTGGCATGATATGTATTTGCCTCCAGACTGGTATCATCTACTTAATGATATGCCTTTAAGGTTTCTATTTTTTATTCCCTGGCTTAATAAATTTTAATTTTTCTATTGCTGGATAACATTCCACTGTTATTCAGCACAAATGACTTACCTGTTCATCTATTGAAAGACATCTTAGATGCTTTCTGCTTGGGCAATTATTTTAGAGAAGATGCTGTCGTCATTCATGTGCAGGTTCCTGTGTGAATGTAAAATTTCAGTCTCATTGAGTAAACACCCGGCGACTTGGTTGTTAAATGAGATGCTCAAAACATACTTAGTTTTATAAGACATCCTAAATCATTTGCACTACCATAGACAGTGACTAAGCATGCCTGTTGCTCTGCATCCTTGCTAAGCAGCATTTCATGCCTAGATACTCTATTAGGGGTGGAGTCTTAGTATTCTATTGCTGTGAAGAGACACCATGACCAGGGCAACTCTTATAAAAGAAGGCATTTAATTGGGGCTTACATGCAGTTTCAGAGGTTCAGTCCTTTATCCTCATGCTGGGGAGCATGGCGGCACAGCTGAGAGTTCTACATCCAGATCCAAAGGCAGCAGGAAAAGAGAGAGCCTCTGGGCCTGGCTTGGGCTTCTGAAACCCTAAAGCACATTCCAAGTGAAAACACTCCCTCCACCAAGGCTGCACTTCCTAATCTCTCTTAAATAGAGGCACTCCCTTATGATCAAGCATTCAATGTTTGAGCCTATGGGGGTCATTCTTGTTCAAACCACTACATGGGTGGTACCTCATTATCATTCTCACTTCAATTTCTCTGGTAATTATGACTTGGATATCTTTATAAGAGCCAAACTGCTACGTGTATATCTTCAGATCGTGTGCCAATTTTTATATTTCTTATTGTTGTTGTTCCTTTGCTACTGTTTTTTTTTTTTTAAATCGGTGTATCTTTTGCAAATTGTCTCCCTCTGGTTTGCAGCTTGTCTTTTCATTCTCTAGATAATGTGTTTTGTGGAGTAGACATTTAAACTTTGGTTAAGAAGTGATTGGTATCCCAAAGTCCTAAGTGGTTTGAAACAACCCTTTAATAGTGGAAGCTCTTGGCCTTGACTCTGGGAGAAGAATGCTATTGTGTGGATTTCCTTACTTGTTCCCATTGGCTAGTTCCACAAAGCTGGGTTGTACTTTTATGTACAAGGAAGAACAAAAGGTTTTGCTGAAGCTGACTGTTGAAGCTCAGCATGACAATAAGCCCCCCATGGGCGGATACATGTGACAGCTCGTTTTGTGCACCCTGCAGGCTGTTCTATGATCATAGGAAGTGAACTCATGGATCATTTCATTTGTGTTTCTAGGTCTGAATCATGTGGTTCCCAAAGAATTAAGGAACCCATCAGAGTCTTTAAAAAACAAACAAACAAACTAAAATTACAAAGAAATTGTAGCACCAGGATGTAGCCATTGCTAGAGAGTTGGATTTTAAGGGGTTTGTAGTTGATTTTTAAATAAGATTCTCAGTTGGTTCATGTTCATTACTTGCCCCTATCATAACTTATTTCAACAGCAAAGCTGTTCTTCATGATTTGGCTCTAACTTCCCTTCCCAGCATCACCGACTCCATTTCTGCTGTCCTCTCACATTTATTTGATGATACTCAGAGTTCTCAGGGATGCTTTGTATCGTTATGTTCATTGCTTGAAATTCTCTCCCTTACAACCTTTTCTTTATTGGAAATTCCCGATTATCCTTCAGTGACCACTTGAGACTACAGTAGATGCTCGTGCACAGACCTTAACCTGAAATCTGTTGCAGCTCCAGTGACTTTCCTGGTGGCTGTTGACTCCTTGAACCATTTTCTTAGAAAGGAAGATGCTGAATAGAAGGCCCCACTCTGCCCCCACCCCCACCCCCACTCATTTTCACTTTTGCCTCTCTAGCATCTTGTATGGTGCTTGGCATCTTGTATGATGCTTGGCTCGTAGCAAATGCATGTTAGAATGTTACAAAGAGTTGAATTGTCTCCTGGAATCCGTACCTATTGCTGGGGAAAACATCTGGTTATGCTACTGGCTCAGGAAGCCTTCATGAATGCCAATCACAGCAGAAACAAAATCCTTTCCAATGATTTCTGCTTTTTGTATAATTGGAGAAAAGAGGATGGATTGTTTTTCTCTCCCTGCCAGTTGTTCAACAGATGCTGGTCAGGTTGCATATGGATGCCAAGTTACATGCAAGGCATACCAGTCGTTTAATGTTGGATAATCTTAAAAGCAAAAGAAGAAACTGCCAATGATGACCTTTCTCTAGGGACCTTTACATTTCTTGGTGACATGTTGCTATGCAATAAAAATAAATAAATAAGTCTTCTTTGGAAAAAAGTAACTAGGGGAGAAGATTCTTTCTTGATGGATCCTTTCATTTCTAATAAACATTCTTCTAGGCACAACTTTAACCATATGCTCTGCAGAAACTGTGGTGATATGCGTGACTCCAATCCTGACTATCTCACAGTATAAGTGCTCAGCTCATATAGATATTAGCTAACTCAATGGATATTTATTGGGTTATGCAATCCATGTTTTTATTGATCCCATAGGTATGTATTAATGCACATTGATACATATTCTTATGGACTTGGTAGCTTGTTATTGAGTCAACAAAGATGTAAATAGATGGGCTATGACTTTAGGGGAGTTCTACATCAGTTTTAAATCAGTAGAGTAGAATTATTGTAATGGTTAATGTTAACGCTAAACTTGACAGAATCTAGAATCACTTGGAAGATGGGCCTCTGGACATGCCTGCCTGTGAGAGAGTATCTTGATTGTGTTAATTGAGGTGGGAAGACCTCCCCACTGTGAGTAGTACCATTCCCTAGGCTGAGGATCCTGGAAAGAGAGAGCTAAGCACTAGCATACATGCATTTATTGCTCTCTTCTGATTATGGATTGATGATTTAATATGATCAGATGCTTCATGCTACTACTACCATGACCCCTTGTTGTTAGTTAGAGTATTTTATCACAGGAGAAGAAACTAAAATATCCATGTTTAGATCCTCTATCCATCCAAGGCTTCTTGCAGTGCCCAAATGGTTGCATGAAGAATAAGTTGACTGGCTTTGATTATCCAGCTATGTATTGCTGATTAGCTTTCATCTCTGATAATGAGGGTTTGCCATCAAGGGCCAGTGAATGGGTTGATTCATTCATGGACCCTGTGTTGTTCCCTATCTTATTACTGTCTAGTTTATGAATAATTCAGAAGATTGGTACATGGTTACTATCTCTAGATATACATCATTTAGTAATATGAAAAATAAAAGAAGTTATGAAAAGGAGCCAAAAGTCACCAGAGAAGCGAGCTGGATAGGAAGAAGGAAAAATAGTGTGAGTGAACTCTCCTGACTCTCCTGCTGTCAGTTTGATCCAAGTTCATTCCTGACCCTTTTCTGCCTTGGCATTTTCTCATTTACTTACCTGCTCATTCATTTCACAAACATGCATGGATCATAGTTACATCATCGTACACAACTTACTAGACACCAGGGAGTAACAGTGAGCTGAACTATGATTTTCCTGGTGGCCAGTATAAAGCTCTATTGCCAAATGTAAAAAATCATAGCTGTGCTAAGAGAGGAAACAGAAAGGGGCAAGTTGATGACACATTTATCTCTGATCTTCAGTGTCTTGTATGCTGTGCACTGCCTAGTAAGTCCATAAAGGGTCTTAGGGACTTGTTAAGGAAAGCTTTAGCCACAGCACTGAAGTATTTCATTTGATCTGCACTGTGCCTGTCCAACTGTGTTCTTTGAAGGTTTGTTCAGTGGTCTGGTTGTAAATTAATAGCTCTTTAATTTTTCCTTAAGAATGTTTAATCCTGAGGACATAACTTTCAGGCTAATCAAAGTCATTTAAGTTTGGACAGTGTTGAGGCAGTACATGGGGTTAAGAGTACAAGGTCTCCAATTTGATGTGGCCATCTGTTACGTCTGAGACTTTTAAATCGTCAAAGCTACCCTGTCATTCACTGTAGCAGGAGTCATTTGTGATGGCATCATACAAATATAGATGGATAATATCACCTTAAGAATTAGTAGTCTCTGAACACATCATGAGTGGGTAGGAGAGAAGTGATAGGACCTTTTAATAACAGTCATAGCAAAAACATATGGATGGTTATTCCTTTTGCCATTATAAGTTACAAAGAAACTTGTTCTGACTATTTCTCATTGAGAGTAGCACACCATTTTCCACCTCAGGGACAACTATTTTCAACTTTGCTGGATGGTTTATTTGAGCACGGTATTTCTATTTGTGTCTCTAAACTCTTGAATTGATATGTTTAATTTTAATTCTTTTTCTATTAACTTCTTACTTTGGAAAACTAGTGAAAAAATGGCCTTTTCTGACTTCTTCCACTAGGCATATACTATTCATCATCTCCCTACATCATTGATTTTCTCTCCTTTTCCTTCTTTCCAAATAAAGAGGGGGATTTACTTGACTCATAGGTCGGGAGGTTGGGGGTCTGAGAGTACAGCTCCAGCATCTGGTGATGCCTTCTTGCCACAGGAAGTTGTACTTTTCGTAGACCAATATGCAAATTTACATATTTATGACTAAATAAATGATGTTTGGAAGAGAGTTTCGTAGCAAATTATAGCTGTTACTGTAAAGCATTTCTTGTAGACAGTCGTCTTGCTTTGCTCTGTTAGTTTTCGATGTATGGGTAAGGTATTTAACCTCCTTCTAGTTGTTGATTAACTCTTATATAGAATTCAGTCTCATCAGGTGTTCTTTCAATTTTTCCCTCTTGCTTTTAGAGATATTTATTTTATTTTAAGTGTGTGAGTATTTTGCATGCATGTAAGTATCTGCATATGTATGCCCCTGGAGCTTGTGGAGGTCAGGTGAGGGCGTTGGATCCTATTGAACTAGAGTTACAGGTTAGTGTGAGCCACCATGTGAGTGCTGGGGACTGAACTTGGGTCCTCTATGAGAGCAGCCAGTGCTCCCTAACCTGAGTGAATGCTCCAGCCCCCCCAATTTCTCCTTGAAGATTTTTGTCTTGAAACTTTCTGGAATGCTTCCCTGTGAGCAAGAGACTCTTTAATTTGGCTCAAAACTATCAGACTAAGATATCATTTGTTATACCAATGAATTAAATGTGTCTTTCTTGTGGTAGATATTTTCTCCTCGATTTCACATCAGGCTAATACAAATAGATAAGCAGCTTAATGTGACGAAAGATGTCTTTTGTAGCATAAAGTTCACTTTGTGTCTAGATGACTCTCGGCCACTCTGGAAGACAGTGTTTCCGGAGCAGCATCCCGGGTGACTTTCATAGTGGCGTCACCACACTGATGTACATTTCATGGTGCAGAAGCTGGGAGAAGATCATGGAGAGTGATGCACTTGCTTTGATTTGCTACATTCTCAAAGTAGATAAGCTGTATCACTGGCCAAATCCAATCCCACAATCATGCCTGCATAAAAGCAGATGCATACGTGGAAAGAGAGGATGAAGGACAGGATTACCTGGGTAGAGTAGTGTTGCTACACACCTGATTTAGATGTGCTGTGGTGATTGGTTTTGTGGGGCAACCTTGGAGCACCTCAGCTGTGGCTTGTGCTGGTCTGAGGGTTGTTAGCATCTCAAGGGCAGATACTTCTGGAACCCACCCAGTGTTCATAATGTACAGCCCTGGAAGGGCAGGAAAATTGCTCCTGTAGAGGATCTTTGACTAATATTTGGTAGGCACTAAAGGGTCATTGCTTCATGATTTCTTTCCATGGGTGGATATCCTGCACAAGCCTCCACCCTTCCCTGGATTTGCTTTGCACCACTGGTGTTTTCTAAGTTTTTTTTTTTTTTTAATTATTTAAAGGTTTTTGTTTTAATTTTTGTTATTTAGTTAAATAATTTTTTTTTTTTTTTGGTTTTTCGAGACAGGGTTTCTCTGTGTAGCTTTGTGCCTTTCCTGGAACTCACTTGGTAGCCCAGGCTGGCCTCGAACTCACAAAGATCTGCCTGCCTCTGCCTCCCGAGTGCTGGGATTAAAGGCATGTGCCACCACCGCCCAGCTTAGTTAAATAATTTTTATGTGTTTGAGTATTTTGTTTGTATATTTGTATGTGTTCTATATGCATGTCTGGTTCCTGTGGATAGTTATGAGCCATTATATGGGTGATGGGAACTGAACCTGGGTCCTCCACAAGAGCAACAAGTGCTCTAAACCATTGAGCCATCTCTCCAGTTCCTGGATAACACCTGGATATCATGTGTATTCTGGGCTACTATGGGCTAAAACACCTTGCCATCCATTTCCTGGCTTTTTGCCTTGCTGCGTTGGAGAAAGTGTATGAGGTAAGACAGGAAAGGGACAGGGGAAGGTAATTCTTTTGTGATGTTGGTGTATGAAACTATCATTATTTTGCTCTAACAATTGATGTGAGTTTGGCTTTTAAGGGAATTCAGGGTTCGTTGCCCTCTGCCCCAAATCCTGAAAACATTGACTTTCTGTTCTCTAGCTGTCAAGAAGTAAAAAAAAGCTATTTCTGACTTTCCTTGGTGAGAAACCTTTTTGGGTCATCTCTTTACCTCCAGATGAAATGCATGAGTCTGTATTTTGGTAGGTCTCTGCTGCACTGGCATGCAATCTTGTTGACTTTTGTTTCTTTGAAAGACAGAAAGCATATTGATTCAATTCTTTTGGTATGGTATCTAATATAGTTCAGGTGTAGTAAGATGTTTTAAAAGTTTTTTTTTTTTTTTAGTTTTTTAATTAGCATGTGAAATAATGGGCTTCATTTTAATATTTTTATATACATACATACATGTTTCCATTTCTAACTTTTATATTCGCTAAGTCTTGTGTTCTTCATATGCATTTGCCCCATGAATTCCATTGTTCTTATTACAGGTTCTCACTTAGTCACAGTCTGCTGTGTCCTGCTCTAGGGAACGTCCGTGTTTACTTCCTTCCAGAATGGGAGACAGTGACTATTTTGCTCAGAGTAATGGAGGGGTTTGAGCCTTTTCTCACGTTACCAGCTCTTCATCAATATTTCTTTCAAAAGAGCTTGTTTTATCAGTATCTGAGGTTTGGGTCAATTCTTTAGTGAAAATGTGCTTAGTTCTCAGTTTTTACCCCTGCTGGCTGTGAAAGTTTGCGGCTTTGAAAGTGTGTGCTGATTTCACCATTGGCCCATCAGCTTTTGAGCATGTGGAAGGCTGCCATGATCTCTTTAACATCAGCAGTCTGGCTGTTATAATCTGGATGAATCTTGTAAGGAATGTCCTGTGCATCTTGCCTACCCAACCCATGTGTCACTTGTACCCTTCAGGTTAAGACAACAAAGATGTCTCCAGATATTAGCGATATCTCCAGGTGAACAATATTGTCCTATAGTCAAAACTATATTATGTTATATTGTAGGAATCAGGGGAAAAAAGCCAAACACTTTCTGTTATGGGTCACATAGTAATTGTGTCATCATGTCAGGATGGCCAAGCGGTCTAAGGCACTGCGTTCAGTAATTGTGTCATCATTATGTAACATATTGTCTGTGCTGTGAATATTCAGTTCTGCTGTTGAATCATGGACACAAATGAGCAGGGCTGTATTCCAATAAAACTTTATTTACAAAAACAGGCAACAGACAGAGTTTTGTTCAGATCGAGGTTGTAGTTTGCCAATCCCCAGGACTTAGAGATCAGAGATTTGGGAGTGGGTTGAGCACAAGTCTTTTACTGGCTATAGGAGCTCAGTGAAATTTAACTGCCAATAACAATCTCTACTCTGTGACATTGCATTCCTAGGGTACCTTACATATGGGACCCTAACACCTTTTCTGGACTTTGCCAAGGTTCACAAGGTAGTGTTACTGCCATTTAGAAGGCATGTTTCAGGGAATGAGAAATGGATAATGGTCATCATTTTATGCATTTGATTTGCTCAGTACTTGGCACAGTGTCTTTGCTGATTGGATATTTGATAAGCTATTACTCAATGCATTTTGTTATGCTCAATGCAACTTTATCTCATGTTGGTATCAGCACCAAGCACAATTTTAAGGTATTTTAAGAAGAAACATGTTTTGATAAGACATTTAAGAACAATCTTTGCTTCCAACATTGACAGGAGCTTTTCTGCCTGATAATATCTAGATCCAGTAGTGTCACATCTCTGTAAGACATGCTTTGTGCTTTTCCACAGCTTCCAAGAGGGCTGAAATTGCATATATGCTATTAGATGCACCAAAAAATAATGACATAATTTGTAGCATTAGAATAGACTATCTTTTAGCGTATTAAAACAAAATCATATCTCCTTATTGTTACTACATAAATTACAAAACCTGACCTTTCTTTTAGGGTCTAGCAATCAACGGCAAGTGTTTGTGGGACTTTTTCCTTAGTAAAATGAATTCTATAGGACTCTAAATCTTGAGAATAATTTTTTTTTGAGGCAAATTTAACACTTTGCTTACTAGAGGCAAAATGAGTGAGTAAAAAACAAAACAAAACAAAAGAACAAAAAACCTACTAGATGCCGGTCAAGATCTAACAGATGTTGAGATTTCAAGACAATCTCTGTATGTCTGGTGTTTTGAATTTAGTTTATTACTTTTAATAATGTGTGTGTGTGTGTGTGTGTGTGTGTGTGTGTGTGTGTAGGTATGCACATGTAAGTGCAGGTACCTGCAGAGGCCGGAGGCATTGGCTGTCCTGGAACTGGATTCACAGATGGCTGTGAGCCACCTGACGTGGATGCTGGCACCAGAACTCAGGTCCAAAGCAGCACATACTCTTGAACTCAGCCATTTATTTAGCCCTGTGTATTAGTTTTTGTTTTTGTATGTTACTTTATGTCCAGTGGAGATGTGGTGTATGAAGAACAGAACACCGCCAAGTCTTACAAGGGAAGAGTAGATTTACCTGGAAGTACTTTCAAGAGGGAACATGCCAGTTTTAAGGAATGTTAAGGAAGCTTTGTGCTTGTTTGGGAACAAAGCAAAAAATGAAAAGATTGGATGCTCCCAATAGTTCTACTTTTTGTAATTTCCTCAAGGTGGAAGAAACTTTTGATATTGGCCATTCTGTTCATGACTCTCATGAGTTCTGTAGAAGAATGAAAGAATAAAGAACGCTAGGTAGGAGAAACAAGAGAGCTGAGAGGCAACCTCAGAGCAGAGCAACACCCCCCCCCCCCCCACCCCCCGCTGTATACGGAAGATCAAGATCCAGGTTAGTGTGGAGGTGATAAAGCAAGCAGCGGTCAAAACACCAATCATCCAAACACATCTATTACTCCATTACATGGTGTAACTTATAAAGAAAAGATAGTTTAATTAAAAGATACTTATGTCACTTCCCCTCTCCTCCCTCCAACCCTTCTCATGTCCCCCTACCCACTCTCTCTCAAATTAATGACCTCTTATTCTTTAATTACTTTTGTTATGCACACACACACACACACACACACACACACACAGATATGTGGAGCTCTTTTAGTATTGCTTAGATGTATATATTTTAGGTCTGACCACTTGATATCAGAAAATCAGTTAGGTGGCTCATTTCTGGGCAAGACTAATTCTCCCTCTCTGAGCAGTTATTAATTGCTTGTAGCTCTTTACCTAGCAGTGGGGCCATAAGAAGATTCCCCATCCACTTTGTCATATCAATAGATATCGCTGTTCAGGTCTTGGTTAGGCAGCTATGTTGTTGATATTTCATGGGTATGACTTCCTTGTAATATTTAGAAAACATAATCTCCTAGCACTATTCTGGTTCTCTGCAGTCTTCCCCGGACCCTGTCTATTATGTTCCCTGAACCTTAAGTAAGGAGTTTTGTTGTAGATGTATCAGTTAGCTCCCCACAGTTGTTCAATGCATTTTGAACAGTTGTTACTTTCTGCAATGGTCCCCAACTTCTTCAAAAAGAAGCTTCTTTGATGTGGGGTGAGAGCTGTGGGTACAGGATAAGTAGTTAGAACACAGTTAGGTATTGTTCTGGTTTAGGAAAATTGGCAGTAGTAAGTTCTCCTCTAATATTCATGACTTTACTATCCCTGGGTAGTTGACTAGGTTTATAGTACCAGGCATGACTCCCTCCCTGTTGAGAGGGCCTAACATACAATCAAAGAGCTACAATGTAAAGACCACTATTGTACCTTTGGGGATATCTTACTGTGCTGGTCACTGTTGTTCATAGGCATTATAGCTGGGTAAGACTGCCAAATGCTCTCCTCTATAGGCAGCTTATATGACACCTTCCAGGACGGTGAAAGCTAGTTCTCATAGTGGAGGCTTCCAGGTCAGTTCCAGCTCAGTCCTTCATGTCCTGTGTGTGAAGTGTGTGGTATAGTCAGCAATAGGGACTATCTTCAACTTCTGAAGAGAAAGGAAATTTGTTTCTCCAAGTCCTGGTGGCCAGAAGAACAAGTTTAAAGTATTACATCTATTAAGACCTCCATGCTTCATCATGCCATGGTAGAGAGCAGAGGAGTAAATAAGAATCTCCTCCTCCCTCCTTTTTACTTCTGTCTTTTCTCTTCTTTTCCTTTTACTTAATTTTTCTTCAGTAGCAATATTCCCCTGATCATCTTTCAGGGGTAGGAGCTGGAGTTGGCAATATGACTCTTTGATAGAACAGAAACTATTGTCTTTTGTGTTCAAAAGAGATTGCAAAGGATATTTTGATCTTAGCTCATAGCACCATCAAGCATTGTGTGTGTGTGTGTGTGTGTGTGTGTGTGTGTGTGTGTGTGTGTGTGTGTAGCCTAAGACTCTATACTATGCAGTAGAATGCTTGCTTTTGCTTGGAATGAATTAACAGACATGTCCTGGTCAAAAGATGGACCAGTAGACACAATTATGTACCACTGGGATATCCCTAGAGCTTTCCCTCTACCATAGAGCTGTGAACTGATCATAGCTGATGGACTCTTTAAGGAATTTCCTTTAAGGGAAGCTGCCTCTTATGAGTGTTTTCTGAGGGTAGCCTGTGCCCCTAGTCAGTACAAGAGTACCATCTTCTGGCTTCCTCCCCCCCAAATAAGATAACTGTAGTTCCAGAAGTCTCTGTTGCATCTGAACAGAAAAAGAGCAGCTCTTTCTTAATGTGGCTGTTTTTCCTCATTCTGCACAGGTGTTATTCCTAAGAGTGCTTACTAGTAAACACACGCTATGCAGATTTCAGGTTTTCATAATATTTTTCCTGTTGAATTGACCTATGGGGAGTTAACAACAGAAGTTGTCTTAAGTAGACTCAAATGTGGGATTTGGGCACCCACAGCAAGAACAATGCATTTGCAAGGTTTAGTGAAATTATGAATCATAGGGATTATGGCATATACCAGTGATTCTCAACCTATGGGTTGAGACCCCTTTGGGGGTGTTGAACTATAGTTTCAAAGGGATCATCTAAGACCATTGGAAAAGACAGCCATTTACATTATGATTCATACCTGTAGCAAAATTACAGTTATGAAGTAGCAGTGAAAATAATTTTATGGTTGGGGGGTCACCACAACATGAGGAACTGTATTAATGGGTTGCAGCATTAGGAAGGTTGAGCACCACTGGTATATACTATTGTTAGGGCCCCTCATACATTGAAGGATAGCAAAAGGCAAAATATGATTAATCAGAAATGGCCACTTGATAAGATTTTGTTTTAGATTGGACTCCCATGATATGGGTCAGTCTGTGTCTTAGTAGGAATAGACTGATAATTTGGATATATTTGGCTTGCCTTTCTTTCCCACAGGTCTTTAGCTAGCACCAGTCAGTGCTGGGAAGTTTAGTCTACACGATTGTATTAGATCCTTGGAGCAACTTTACAGTGAAGAGGATATGTTAGTAGCCACATGGCAATAGATTTTATTGCTCTTATTATAAACCTTGAAACCTGGTAACCTGGTCTAGTAATAGAATGAATATTTGAAGGCCAAAATGAGGTACTAGATGAGAGCTAATACCCTGCATGGAAGATGTCTCTTCCATGTTGCAATATTCACACACACACACACACACACACACACACACACACACACACACACACATCACAAATCAGTGATTGTTTTTAAATAATCTATGTCCCATGGGTGATGAATACTTAAATCACAGCTAGTGATTCTTTGGAGAAATTTTTAGTGGCATAAAGCTAGGATTTATGTTGAGGAACTTTTCCTCACTGGATTTCTCAAATCAGAAAGCTTGAGAGCCTTGTGGCAGGAGGACAGCTGACGAGTAGGGAGAGTCACTGTGCAGGAAGGAAGAGTTGACCCTGACCACCCAGAAAGGCAAAATGACTTTTACACAATGAAGTCAAGCAAGGATTTGCTTGGCTCCAGCTGATTCACTGGGGCGAGTCTTGGCACACCCTTACCCATATTGATGGTACTTAGACAGAAGCCTGGATGTGTGCCTCTTATGCCATTAACCAGGATCTCAATCCTTCTGAGGGAGAAAGGTATGGTGATGCTATTAGGTAAGTTGTCAGGTTCAAAGCAGGGTGAGAAGAGGTGGCAGAATGGACAGCAAAGGAGGCAGGGGAATGCCAGTTACAGCTTAAGATTTAGCCTTCGTGGAAAATAAAAGGACCAGATGAGAAGAATGCTATGCTGTGGCATGCAGATAACTCTTGAGGACCAGAGACTCAAGCTGCTGGTAGCGGCTCACTGCTTCATCTCTCTGCAGAAAAATCTTCCGCTTGAGGGAACTTGCTTTGTTCTAGCTCCCAGCTGCTCCATGATGGCAGCCTACATCTATCAAGTGGTCCACGTGAGAGCACCGAGTCCTTGATCTTGGCCTGGGTGGAGATCCAGAACTCATTACAGGATTGGCTAAAGTCTCTCCTGAAGATCGTTCACAGATTCTAGCATTTCCTGTGATCTGCCCTGGAGTGATCTCACTCAGTCTTATGGTCCAGTCTGTTTCCTAGGCAACTCAGGTTAAGATGGCTACTAAAAAGAACTTTTACATATTTGAAGGATCCCTATGCTTAAGTGAGTGTGAGTGACTAATACTATCCAGTTACAACTAAAGGAAAACCTGAAATGAAATGAAACATAGTTCCAAATACCATTAAGGTGATATGCTAGTCTCACTAAAAGCCCTTTATTGGATCACAAATAAAGGAGAATGTAATTCTAACATAATATTTTATTAATTCTTTGAAAAGTTCATACAATGTGTTTTGATTATATCCACCCTCTACTTCCTCTGCCGCCTCCCAGATCCACCCCCACCTCCCCACGATTCTCAACTTCATGTCCTCTCTATTTTTAATAACCCGTAATTATTAAGACTGGAAAACCTTTTCTCTTTCTAAAAGAATAAAAGCCGCCTATTAAATGATATTGTACTAGAAGAACACAAAAATGGCTTGCCTGGGTCAGTCACATGTCCCAGTTTGACCAACAGGGTAGCTTATCAACCTGGGAATGCATTACAGAGAAAGGAGTCCCGGGGGATGTTGATGGTAGATTACGTATTCCCGAGGTACTCAGGAATTGAACAGCACCCTTGCCACAACCCCCAGATGTCCTTATTGAAGTGATCATCTACCCAGTGCTCCCATCATTCAGTGCCAGCTCATTCCTCTGCCTACTCAGGTCACCTCGGTAGGCACACATCAGCCTTGTCCAAATCTAGTCTCTTCTGGGTCTTTGAAGTTGGAGTGTGTATTGTGAGGCAATGAGTCACGTGACAGTCAGATCACCATCTGTAAGGCTCTAAAGGGGACCATCATGCCAGTGGTAAATATTCTCCAGAGATGTAGCTTAGTCTACCATATTTCCTGCTTGCTTTCCTGCCTAATACTTATGCTTTCATCTTTTATCTGTCATTCCAAAGGTCTTCTAATAAATAGGGAGTTAAATTAAAAAATTATGTGTATGTAAGTATTGCCTGCATTTATGTCTGTGCACCAGACATAAATGTACCTGGTATGCCAGGAGGTCAGAAAAAGACATCAGAGACTCTGGGACTGGAAGCACAGGTGGATGCTGGGAAGTGACTAGGTTCCTCTGGAAGAGCAGCCAGTGTGCTTAACTGCTGAGCCATCTCTCAAGCCATATATATATATATATATATATATATATATATATATATATATATATATGATGATCAGAGGTGGCTTTGTTGCTCATGGCTATTTATATGTACTCATTCAATTACTCAGCAGCCTGACATTCCCTGAGAAGGTGAGCTAGCCAGCATGAGAACAGAGCCTTCCTCATGCCCCTGCCCCTGTCTCCTGCTACAGCCAGAGCCCTGCAGTTCGTAAGAGAAGAAACAAAATACCAAGCAGAGCACCGGGGTGCTTGGTTATTGGTGTGACCTAGGTTAGAGAGAGATGTGCAATCAGAAGTGATGGTTACCTGTGCTCACACGTGTGGATTTTCAAGGATTTAGACACAGAGATGGGAAATAGACTTTTTGTATATTGACGATGGAGTCTAGAAGAACATGGGGACCCAGCCTCATTCCCAAGTACCAAAGCTCTCAGGTGGCTGAGGAGATTGGACCCAATTGCCATGGAGCCTTGAGCATGTTCTAGATGTAGAATCTCCTCTGATGACAGCTTGTTTGCCTCTTTCTCCTAAAGGAGTGCAAAATGTGCAGAAATGCTTTCGGATCATGATTTTGTGATTGTTTGCAAGCTGACTGAATGGTAATTCACTGTATCTTATTTTGTGTTTGGAGATGCCCTGGCGTTGTTCAAACATTTTCTACATTTTTCTTCACTTGCTACCTATTCCCAGGCATATGTCAAGCCTGCGTTTTCCTCCCTTCGAAGGCCACTGGAAGAGTCTGTTTCCTAACGAGGCCTGTGAGGATGGAGAGTGGGCGGGATGTGCGGAGCAACATGTTCCAGAATGCATTTCACCCACACAAATGGGATGGAAAGAAAAGCTCTCTACTCCACAAGCTGCTCCGCACAGGCCTGCTTTCATCCTTCCCGCCTCCTTACTGCAAGTTTCACAACTGAGAAAACAGGGCATAGTGTGGATCAGGCAGAGGGTCAGGCTATTTTAAACTCACTGCTAGCATATGGCCCAGGGACTCCAGAGAGGAGCGTCGTCAAAGGACTTTCTTCTTTCTTCAGTTTTGATATTTAACAGCCGACCTAAGTAAACAGGCGATAAGGAGAGTCAACTTCATATAGGTGACCTCCACTCACAGGTTCTTTCGTGTGAGTTCTAGTGTTCTAGTGAGGGCAGTATTTGTCTTTTTGAATATCAAAAGGAACAATGAACTCAGAGTCTCCACCAGAATTATTGTTAGAAATTAATGGAAGGAAGATTTCTTTGGCTTCTTGAAATGCTCATTCTGATGATTTACACTGTGGGGCCACAGGGGGTCTTTTAGGTTTATAATATTAATTCAGTTTTGATGTTGCTGTAATTAATGTATACATTTGATTGGCCCAAAGGCGAACAGGAACCTTACACAGGGGGAGACATTGTGGAACCTGGTCTCTGTCAGTTGCGCAAGGAAGTCTGACTCTCTAGTAAAGTCAGTTCTAGAATCAGTGCAGGGAAGTCACAACCAGAGAAACAGCAATAGGTGAGAGGGGAGGGGGGAGACTTAGAGAGACAGAGACAGAGACAGACAGAGAGAGTGACAGAGAGAATCAGTACAGAATAATCACAACCAGAGAAACATCAATGGGAATGAGAGGGGGAGAGGGAGACAGAGAGAGGAAGAGAGACAGAGACAGAGACAGAAAGACAGAGAGAAAGAGAGAGAGACAGACAGAGAAAACACAGAGAGAATCAGTGCAGGATAATCACAAGCAGGGAAGCATCAATGGGGATGGGGGGAGAGAGAGAGAGAGAGAGGGGGGAGGGAGGGAGGGAGGGAGGGAGGGAGGGAGAGAGAGAGAGAGAGAGAGAGAGAGAGAGAGAGAGAGAGAGAGAGAGAGAGAGAATGAAACACACAGAGAAAATCAATGCAGGAAAATCACAACCAGAGAAAAAGCAGTAAGTGAGAGGGGAAGGCGGAGACAATGGGGAAGGAGGAGAGCCTGAGTGAGAAAAGTGAGGAGAGAGGAGAGCAAGAGGGAGAGTATTAGCTTTTGGTCTCCTGTTCCTGAATTCCATTAGTCCCTGGAGGTGGGATGATCTGGGTGGACACACCAAAAGCATTTATACTTGACGTACTGCAAAACCCAACTTATAAACGGCACAGGCAGGCATGCTAGGTCTGATAGAGCTCCAAGTGCAATTCCCCAACTTCTTCACATTCCCAGGTAGTTTTTCAGGTAGGCACCTCAAGCTTCCTGATGACTACAGAACACTGAATATGCTGAAGAAGAAAAAACAACAACCAATTTTTATATCTTCTTTAATTAAGCGGCAGTATCATATGTTTGTAACGCTAATAGCTTCATTCTGTGAAAAGCTGAGACCGAGAGGACCCCCCTGGGAAGCATGACTTGAAAAGAACCCAAGATTTTTTGCTCAAGCCTAGTACCTTCCTCCTGTCATTCCTTGTCATTTCCATGTTGGAACTTTTTCTTTGGGTCAAGACACTATTTTTGTTACTATAGGCCTCTTAGAAAATCAAAAGCAAATTCTATCTGAAGGGATTGCTACTGTTCCCATTGAACCTGTCTTTAAATGCTGAGTAGGGACTTCTTTTCAGAGTTGACACAAACCAGCTCTACAGGCAAAGCCACCCGTGGGTGGGGTAAGAGTCCTTTTGTAGATGTTCCTGGGAGGTCAGACACTGGTCACAGAGGCGTTGGTGTGGGGAGGGCCAGCAGGGAGCAGTTTACACTGAAGACATGTCTCAGGCAATGTATTCTGCACCCATAGAGGTCAACAGGAGGAAGTGAATGGCAGAGAGAGAAACAGATATTTCTGTGGCCACAGTTACTGTGAGGAAACCAAGATGGCAGCACATAGGACAGGCCATGTGTGCCAGGATTTTACCCAGGACTGGCTTGTTAGGTCCAAGTGCTGAATGGAACTGATGGACATTTGTGAACCAATGTCTTTGAAGCCCTTTTGCCATAATGTCACATGGGTAAAAATCAGTGAGAAGAAACTCGAAATGCCGAAGGAGGGGGGGATGGCATGCAGATAGGCAACCAGGATTTTTGACCCACAGATTTATTAGATTTTTGGCTAGGACCCTCTGTTTGAATCCTGTTTTAACATCCGACCATCTTTATTCCTTCAGAACAGTTATCAAATTTGTTTCCCTGTGTCTGCCTTTATTGACTACAAATGTCCTCAAATGTCAAGACCATGGAAAATGGCAACAGACTATCAATTCCTCATGTTAACAAGCACCACATTTCTTCCAAAATATCAGGAAAAAATGGGGGATGGAGTGGGGAGAATCACCACGCAGATGATTTAAATCATTCAGTTTATAAAGATACGGAGAAGCAGACTTTGGTTAGGGAGCAAGCTGCTTGGAATTGAATTTAATTTAAAGATGGACAGTTTTCCTATAGGGTAGGCATTCTGTCTTCCTGAAGCCAGAATAGATTCCATCCAGATGCCTCATGTTTTTGCCCTGAGAGCAAACATTACATGGGAACCGAGCTGAAAGAGCCTGAACAAAGCAACCTTGTAAATTCTAAATTTGGGCGATTGCATCATCCAAGTCCTAAACATATTAAGAGTCCAATCCAGCTTTTATTTTTATTGAGCATTTGTAACTAATTCCCACTGATCAAAGACAATTTAGTCTCTCTCCCTCTCTCTCCCCACCCCCACCAACCTCTTGTTTTTCTTTTTGGCAAATAAATCGTATTCTGGAAGGATGACATGGGAATCACTCCTCTTTCCAGCGGCCATACAAATCTGCTCTTGCAAGGGAACGTGAAATGGGGAAAGCAGTGCATTTTGGGAATTCATTAAGTGGCTGAATTCATTAAATGTTGGAAGGAGATAATTTAGACCTTTTTTGTAATGCAATAATTTGCAACTGTATAATTACCAGGGTTTGCTTTAGTCTGGGATAAAAATCTGATATTTATACTTAAATGAAAATTATCTACCACTTATACTGACAAAAATATGAGTTTCTTACTTGTGGTTCTTTGGAAGATGTGAGGGTATGGGATCTCCACTTTGCCTTTTCCTAATTAGGACTTAGTTTGGGGGCGGGTAGAGCAGAGTAATGCAGCCCAGGGTGCAGATGGTACCTGTGTGAGGCTTTTGGCCTAAGTAGAAGTGGAAATCTGAGGCGGGCTTCAGATTCAAGGAGGCTCAGATCTTATTCTCGGTCCCTGCACACTGTTTATGGTCTTTCATTGAAAAATTATGAAGGCTATGATTGTCATGAGCCTGGGGCATATATATACATACATATGGTGGTTTAGGACCAAATCAATCTGGAGAAAAGGCACCAAATGTTAGGACTTTTCATTTTGCAAAGATGGAAATTGGAGGGTTTGTGAAGTTTATGCTTTATTAAAGGTAAATATACCTCTGGCAGACTAACATCACTGGGGTAAAGGAAAGATGGAACATATTAGTTGCCCCCCAAATTCGAAAAGAGCTGTCATTCTTGCTAAACAGGCTACCTTTTAAAGGATACTGGCCAGTTCTTCTCTGGGGTCTCAGAAGGGTACAGGCCCAAAACTGTCTGCTGACCAGAGAGGATTGTTCACAGGAAGTTTATGGTTATGGACTAAACCTCCAGCATCAGGTATCCCCCTGCTTTGTGAACATGAGCTCCTCTAGAACCACAATCCTTGCATGAGGATAATTATGTGTTTGGCCTCTTGTGGTGTGCTGTCCTTTACTCTATCACATGGTTCCCATAGCCACACTGGTAGAGTTCCAGTCTTGCTGGGGATGTCTTTCTGTATGCTGTGAATGTGTTGCTCTGATTGATTGATAAATAAAATGCTGATTGGCCAGTGGTCAGGCAGAAAGTATAGTATAGGTGGGATAAGTAGAGAGGAAAATTCTGAGAAGTGGAAGACTGAGTCAGGAGACGCTGCCAGTCACCACCACTGCCGCCATGAGAAGCAAGATGTAAAGTACCGGTAAGCCACATGGCAACTTAGAGATTAATAGAAATGGGTTAATTTAAGAGATAAGAACTAGATAGCAAGGATCCTGCCACGGCCATACAGTATATAAGTAATATAAGTCTCTGTGTGTTAACTTGGGTCTGAGCAGCTGCAGGAGCCGGGTGGAGACAGGAAAATTCCAGCTACACAGTCTCACATTGTAGATATGGAAACTAATGTACTAAGAGGCTCAGTGACTCAGTGGGTATCTCAGGGTCAGTGCTAGATGGTGGATCTGTCAGTCACTCTTACTATTCTTTGCATCCTTATGCTTGCTGTTCCTTCTTAGAGGTTATAGTCCTTGGACTTTCTGAAGGTGACCTGTCCTCTCTGGGTGTTCTCATTGAGAAGTTGTTTAGTTGGCCAAAGTGGCACCTGCCTCTTGGGACAAGGACTCATGCACAGTTATAAAATGGAGGATTGTATTCTCCCTTCTTGTTTGGTAGCTGGTCAATGGAGTAGAGAAACATTGATTGTGCTTTGGGCCCATGGAAATTCTGTGCTGGAAATATGTTGACAAGTGAGAATTTTGTGTTCTAAGGGGTGATAAATGACTATGAATTGTTATAATGTATTTTTCCCCATGATATATTCTAAATATTCCCTTATTCTAACTATTTGTAAAGAGTTCACTTCATGGATTTTCAAACAGGTCCCAGAGTGATGATATTAGTGCTGGACCACAGGGACATGGGAGCTGGGTAGAAGGAAATAAGATGTCTTTCTAGAGAGAAGAGAGAAGAGATAATGACCCGGATTAGGGCTCTATATTGGGTAGTTTCAGTTGCCAACTTGACACAGTCTAGAATCATCTGGGAAGAGATCGCTAATGAGAAATTGTAACAATCAGGTTGGCCTGTGGGCTTTTAAAAATGTTAATGAATGTGGGGAGATCCAGCCCAATATGAGTGGCACCATTCCCTAGTCAGGGGGTCCTGAGCAGTATAAAGGAGGAGAAAGCTAGCTGAGAGAAAGCTAGAAGGTAGACCGACAGTCAAGGATGCATGCATTTGTTTCTTTCTGCTCTTGACTGTGGATGTGGTATGACCTGCTTAGAATCGCTGTCTTGACTTCACCTCAATGATGGGCCAGAACCTGGAACTGTAAGCCAAATAAACCCCTTACTCAATTAAGTTGCTTTTTGTCAGGGTATTTTATCACAGCCACAGAAATGAACAGCAGCAGATACTTGTATGGTAACATCCTCCTTTCCCACACACTCTTGACCCTTCTATGCTCTCTCTCCCAATTCCTTTACACACTCACTTATTGGTAACAGTAGAGCGTTCACTAGGACCCAATAACGATTGAACAACTGTTTCTTAACAGCCTGATCAACCTCAGTCAGGAGGGGGGGCCCTCTTTCTCACAAATTAATCTCTATAAATTCCTGTTTGGAAGTGTGCCGTGTTCTGATTGAGCCCAGCAGGCTTCAGTTTTGCTCTGGATCCATGGTAACGGAGTACATACTTTTTTTTCAAAGCCCTTAAGAAACACCACTCTGGTTACTTCCCCAAAGGGACCATTTGTAAAGGTTTTGGAGGTAAAGTCTTTCTGGGGCAGAATGGGTTCTAGTTCCATCCATGCTTCCCCAGCTGGGAGATCAGACTGAGCACCCTTCTGTTGCCATGGCTGTACTTAGATGCTTAGAAACAATAGCGGTGCCGTGCAGCTCGGAATGCATTGAAATAGGCCTGTCAAGTGTCAATTTATACAGGAGGCGATGGAGTCTATGCTGACATCATGTAATCAAAAGGAAAAAAATTACCTTGTGTGTCTTGCCTGGAAAAAAAATAGACTGCAACTTAGCAAGCTGCATTCCATGGTCCCTGAACAGAACGGCGATGCTTTCCTTTTATTTATTCAGGGAGCATCTATTTAGCTCGATGGTGGTGGTTTACAAATAAGCAAAGTGTGCGCTGCTGTGTGTGGTTAAAAACACACGCAAAAGAAAAACGTGGGCTCTAGTGGCTCAGATAAAGCCCAACCCATCTCAGCAGGTACTAACTTGTTTAAGAAAACCAGCTGTCAACAGCAATGAAACGCGCAGAGCTCACCAACTTCATCAGCCTTTTGGCAGCCCCTGGGACGTTTGCTGCTTGGATTTCTTAGTGAAATGTCGGGCAAATGGGGAAAGGCAGCTATAGCCTAAACTTTCCATCAATTAGGGCTCAATCAAGAGACTGGTAGGAATGTTTGTTTGTTTGTTTGTTTTTATTACCCCACCAGATTGAGAGGCGTAGGATGTTAGGAGCCTCTGACCTTTACTCAAGGGGCAGACTGTAGGGCTGAGATAAAGAAGCACTCTGAGTCGTCATGAAAGGCAGGGGAAAGCCTTAGGTCTCTTCTCTCCACAGATTATAGGTTGATGGGATTCCTTTCCCCATCTGCTTCTCTCTCCATTCTAAGACACCGTCATCTTCCTGTGGCTGGCACCGATCTTTTACCCAGGGCATAATTGGATAGGCAAAGCTGTTATGTACATTGACTCTCTGCTTTTGTCTTCCCCTTGATCTTTGTCTATTCCCAGGAAAGCCTTCTGTAAATTACTGTTAATTTCAGATATGCAAGGCAAGGGCCAAACCCACGGTCGATGGTATGATATACTTTTTCCAAACACAGCTGTCATCCATCTTGTCATTTACATGGCCTTTGCTCAATAACCTCCTGGTGTCTTTGGTTTGGTATTAAGTCACCCAAGTCTCAGCATCCTCTTATATTTTCTAAACATTCCTCTTTTGTTAGCACAAGGGATATTTTGGTGCTATAGATAAATTTTATAAACTTGGGTTAATTGTGAAATAGAACATACTATTAAAAGATGGATAAGATAATCCCAGAGACGGTTTCTTATGTAATTCAAAAAAGCTTTCTGACAGAAAGATTAAGTAAAATCACATAGAGGATGTCAACCAAGGGCTAGTCTACATTTTAGCTTTTATCAGTGGAGAAGGAGGGTGGTGGGAAAGGTGGAGTATTGGAGGTTGAGACATAAGTTTAATTCTGATAGTCGGCATTGTGAAATAAATCAGGTCATTCTCAAGAATGGTATTTCCCAATGTGTGGGATATTTTGTAAATGGAGATGGCATGACTTTCATCTAAAATCTAAAGGAGCCAAATACAAGCAGTCAGAGGGCATACTTTCTCTCTCCATAGCCCTGGGGGATGATGCTGAGCTTGCAGATAAGGTTTATTGGGTCAAAGAGAAGTTACAGGAAATAGTGAGAGATGGGGTAAATGCATCACTTACATTCAGATGAGTTAAATAGCTCTCACTCACAGGGAGGAGTCGCAGTGTGCTATCCAAGGGCTAGCTTTAGAATATAAGCTCTACCCCTTTGTAGCTTCATGAATTAGGTGACTGATACATTATTTAAACCTTGGCTTCCTTCACTGTCACATGAGGACAGGAGCTTAAGGATGTCATCAGTCCATGCAAAACCTTGGCACAGGGGCTGACATACAGTGAGATCTCATGAATGTCATCTGCTGCTATTGTCGCTGAAGGCCTCTTAAAAAGCATTTGAAATGTCTGAAGGAGCCCTGTGAGTCTGTAGAAGAGATTTTCCTAGTTCATCCTGTTAAGCTTACTTAACCCCAGACCTTCTTACTTGCATAAGCTGGATACCTTTTGGGAAATATCATGGATGCATCTCTAAAGGATCCAGGCTCAGATTCTCGAACATTTAACAGAGAAAATCAGCTTCTCTTCTTCCTGCTGTCACAAACACTCTTCGTTGTTTTCTGCCCAATTCCAGTCACTTCTCCCCAAAATAACCCTGACACTCTAGTCAGTACTTGGCTTTAATTTTTCAGGTAAGCTGCCTTTATCCTTTTCACCAATATTCTTGCTTGGACTTTTGATCTTGGTGTCGGCATTTTTTTATAGTTTTTTTTTGTCAACTGGACTTGACTTCTTTGATTTTATTTACAAAGCAAGTCTTCCAATCCGTCTCTGGGCATCATTAAACGTCATGTACTTTCCTCAGCACCAGGTAGAGTGTCAGTTCTGAAATTGGGTCTTGATGTGCAGTTCAGGTAATGTGATGCTCATTTACCATCTGTCCCCACTCCTAGTTAGGCTAGTTAGTCTTCCATGTAGTTGTCATAAGTTATCTCTCCCTTTGATGTTTATGCTAACCAGTGGGGTAGCATCTACTGTTTAACAGACTGCTTAATAAGAAGATTTCATTTTCTTATATGTATATATATATATTTTTTTTCTTTTTATACTCAATATTTTGTTCTGTTTCTTAGTAATATTTTTTTTGCTTTTGTAAAACAACGTTTTTCCCTAAAACATTTTAAGTTGTCACATAATAATTTGTACATATTTGTGAGGTACAATGTGACATTTTGATATATTTATGCTTTGTGTAATGTTCAAATCAAAGTAATTAGCATATCCATCATCTCAAACATTTGCTGCTAGTTTGCGGTGCGAACATTCAAAACCTACTCTAGCTCTTTTAAATATGCAGTGTATCATTGTTAACTATTGCACATTCTCCCTGTGGTGCTACAGAACACTAGGACTTATTCTTCCGGATTGGAACTTTGTACCAGTTGACCAAAGTTCTCTATGCTCTCCCCACCCCTCAGGCCCACTCTCCTCTGTCTCTGTTAACCAATTCTTTTCTTTATATTTTTACCTCATGTAAAAATGTAAAAGACTGATTGTTATTGACAATTATCTGATCTGTTTTATCTAAAGATTGTACCTGGTGTCTGTAGAGAGATGGTTAAAAAAAATCAATTAATGCAGGTTCTTGAAGAGCTTCAGCATGCAGGCCCCTGGCTGAAGACAAGTGCCCTTCAGTTCCATCTATCTCCGTGACTTTAGGCAAGTAACTTACACTCTCTGTGCTTAACTGTTCCTGGATACGATAGATCAATCACATTGTAGGGTTAATACCAATGTTAAATACAGTAGAGGCATACAATGTTTAGCGGACTTTTTTAAATATGTTGTATTTCATGTGCCTGTATGTGTGTGCACACATTACAAACTGAACATCAAGGTCAGAGGACAACTTGTAAGAGTCAATTCTCTCTCTCTCTTTCCTGTGGGTCTCTGAGATTGAACACACACAGATCATCAGGTCCCTTTCCAGGCTGAACATCTCACCATCCCCAGCTAAGTGTTTTGAGTCAATAAACCTCAGAGACATGCTCTTTAATTAAAATGCGCGTCTGCTTGATTCTCATCATCTGGGGCAGAAGCAGAGGGAGAATTTGAAGGAAGACAAGTTGAGTTAGATGGGACAGAGTAGAGAGAGAGGGGGTGGTTGGAGGGACTGCTTCACTGGGGTCACAGTGGGAAGAGGGGTGGCGGCAGTAATTGGGGCCCACTGTGGAGGGCTCTGCATGCCCAGTTAGGAGTTCTGTAGGCAACAGTTCTTTGCGGAATCGTTTGTTTGAGTGCTAGGGAGTGGGCTCAGGGTGTCTCACGTTGTATCTGAGCCCCCAGCCACTGAGCTACTTGCTCAAGTGCTCCCTGGAAATTTATAACACCCCCTTAATGCATTCAGCTTTGTGTTCGGGGGAAGCTGGCTCTGAGCATGGTGGGAAGGTGGAGGGATTGGAGCAGAGAGACCAATTAAGAAAATAAATCCCACCATTTATTCTTGTTCTGTTCCTCTTGGTTTAGTTTCTTTTTACATGCTAGGAGTTTTTCATGACAATCCACTAACAATCCTTGAGGACACTCTCCCTGGACCTTTTAAATCTTCTTCCCTCAGACTAGACCTATTTGGGTTCATCTGACCTCCAGGAATATATTCAGAAACAAAATAGATTATTTCATGCTTTATTTATAAGTTCCGACTCCCATAGCTGCTGACCATGACCATAATCTCTCTGTTTGTGTTAAATATTCTCGGTTTAGTGTCTCATCCTAATTGCCAAACTGTATTTTTATTTTAAAAGGTGTGGGGGTGGGGCGAGAAAAAGAGATTTGGATGGCTCTCAGTTTCTTCACCAAAACAGGTGCCTACTTTTGGGGAGGCAGAGCTTGTATCCATTCTGGAACCTGCAGAAGCATGAGTGTTGTTTACAGCAGATACAGTTGTAGGATGCAGGCTTTCAGTTCAGTTAAATGCACAGCTCTGTCTACTGATGACCTTTCATATACTTGCCAGCACTTTCCCACTAAACTCTCTGTCTGCTTAAAATAGAGCCCCAATACCTCTGAGTTCCCCACTTTGGAAAAACAAACTAAATCATCAGATAAGACCTGGGGATTCCAGCTTTATCTCATGCTGCATACTCTTTTTGAAAACTGATTCACTTTCCTCCCAACCCAGTATGTCCATGAAATAGCCTCGCTGTTGCTATAAAAACAATTATTATTCTGCCTGAGGTGATTTGGATGGTCTCAAGGCCCTGCAAGCATCCATTTGTGCTGAGATAGGTTGATGATGAAGCAGACATGAGTTGGTACTTCAGGCAGACAAGGATGGTCCGACAACTGGAGAGCCTCCCCATGGTTGGACAGGAGAACAGGCTTCTGAGTTTCCTGCAGACCAGGAATCTGCTCAGTTTTGCTGTAAGACAAGTAACCATAAATGACCCAAGTTGTCCACATTTTCGAACTGACAGACCCTGAGGCCTGCAAACGAACAGGGGAGTCCCCAAGGAAACTCCATTTGCTTGTTCTGTGTTTCTTCCCCTGTAATCTAATGCCAAGATGCAATTAAATGGAATTTGAAATGTACATAATTGCAACTCATTCAGAAGAGATTATTTTTTGAGAGGTTCAAAATAAGAAAATGTGCACATTCCTTTATAGGCTTCTTTGAAACAACATTGACTCAAATGAATGCATGCATATACCTATCCTGAAGCGATGGTTGTAGCCAAAGAAATATGTACAGTAGCCTTTTTGGTGACTTTCCTACACATCAATATGTCCTAAGACTAGCCGGGTGGTGGTGGCGCACATTTTTAATCCCAGCACTCGGGAGGCAGAACCAGGCATGTCTCTGTGGGTTTGAAGCCAGCCTGGTCTACAGAGCGAGACCCAGGACAGATACCAAAACTACACAGAGAAACCCTGTCTCAAAACAAACAAAAATGTCCTAAGATTGATATTGTTAGTAATGTCATTGACTGAACACAGAAATATTGCTTCACCAGTCATTTTGTATTTCTTATGCAACATAGCAACATAAGCATTTGTATTAACTAGATGCATTTGTGTCTGCACTGCAGAGTTCCAGACTGGTTCCCAGTGACCCACAAGGTCATTTCAGGTAAAGATGAGAGACTCCAGAGAGGCATTTTAATGCATTTTCTAGCAGGAGCCTAAGAATTGACACTTGAGGCCATGAGAACAAGGAAGAAAAAGCAGACAGAAATGTTCAATTCGCTACAAAAATGAGTTGTAACAGAATTATATTCTATTTCTGTCTATAATCACGGAGCTACAAGAGGTAACCAATGAACTACACACAAAAAAGATAAAGGTAGATGCTGTTCTGTGTAAATGTTTATTTTGCTTGTCACTCAAATCTATCACTTCAGGAAAGTCAAAAACAGTGTCAAGTATTTTAATTTGATTCCGGTTTGATGAGATTGATTTCAGTCACCTAGGCTTGTATTCTTATATACAAGCCATCGAAGTGGTCAACTGTTCAGCTGTAAAAGGTTAGAACGAAATTACATGGAGTTTGGTTTCGGATATTGGTTTTACCCCTCCCCACACCTTCCTGCCGTCACACAACGCAGTGGTGAACCGCAGCAACACTGATCACAAGTCAGTGACTTGTCATGTCAGAGCAACACACACTATCATTCTTCCAAAACTGCTCTGTAGCCGGGTCCTCCGAAGCCCTTGTCACTACCCCTGGGGACATACTTGGGTCTTGAGAGAGGGCTGGACCTCTCAGTACAGTGGGAAATGAACGGAATCTGCTGATTCAGAACCAGCCCTTGTGGAAAACTTAAAGAGTTCTCTGGTGCTTAGGGAATTCCTGGTCTATTTAGGTCTGAGACTTCCAAGAACCTGGGTGAGAGCCGTGAGAACCTACAGGCAAATGCTACTGGGAAGTTCCTCAGAAAATACCCACTGTGAGTTTGTATCATGAAGCCCAGGATCTGCTGTCTAATTTCAGTGTTGAGAGCTGACCAAGTTACAGTGTTATTATGAGCAGTAAGAACGGCTTTCTTTTTCAGTCCTATTTTGGGTTTAGTTCTGAATTAAAAACTGGACTGGATTTAGCCTTTCTTTTGCCCATAGTATTTATTGGTTGGAGATCTCAGTGTTTAAACCACAGATATTTCCTGTTCACCTGTCTGGAGGCTTGCATGGCATGGTTTTGGCTGGGAGCTACCATTCTGGTTCAGAGATGGCTGCCTTCCCATTGAGTCTTTTTAGAGTGGTATGAGAAAGATCTTATGTCTCTTCCTCCCCTAAAAAGAAGGCATTAAACTCATTACGAGGGCTCCTCCCTCATGACCCTGACTATGTCCAAAGGCTTTGAATCTTAATATCATCAAATGTGTGGGTAGGTGGGGTTTACTGTGTCAGATATATTTTGGAGAGACACAAACATTCAGCCCACAGCATCTACAATGAAAGAATGCTTTTTAATTTAATTTAGGAACTATTAATTTCAATTTGCCTTTATTCGTTCTAAAATAGATACACACATATTATTATATTATTATTCTACAACCATTTAGCATTTCTTGGCTTTGTGTTGAGTAGTTTTTCTGACTGGCCTAGTGTGGTACCTCTGCATCCCTTTTCATGGCACCCAGTGCACTTCCTTCTTAGCCCTTTGAAGTTACTCTTGCTTCTAACCTTGACATCATTCTATGCCTTTACTGTTCTGTCTGCCTTCTGCCTCTACCCACCTAATCAGTGGGGCTCACCTTCCAGGTTTTGTCACAGATGTAAGCCCTTCCCATACATGCTTTCTGAACTCAAGACAGCATTAATAATACAATACCCCTTAGCTGTGTTCCATAGTGCTCTCTGAATCTTCTGTTGCTGGCCTTGACACACTATAGTCAGCCAGTAGAGCTGATTCTTCAGGCCTGACAGTCCCTCCCAGGGAAAGGATGTGGGATCTGCGAGGTCAGCATGTTTGATGTTCCCTGTGTGACTATGCTGAGTTATGAGTCCAGTGACAGAGTTGGATTATAGAAGAGGAAGACTGGTGTGATTGGTAGAGCCTCTGTGCATGAGGGTCCAGGAGATTGCCAGGGTAGGTAACCAGAACCATTGAGTGATATCCACAGGATGTGAGGCTCAGTGGAAAGTACCTTTGGCAGGAGGTAGGCAGAAGATCATGAGTCATGACAAGATTACGGGTGTCCTGACCCATGGATGTGGAGGCTAAAACCCCATCTTTGTGAAAAGCACTTTCAGTCAGCACTTATAGGATGACTGAGTTTTAGTTATGACAGGAAGTAAGAGCATTCTGAATAGGCTGGATGGGAGTTTGCAATTGGACAAGCTAAATTCATAGGGACAATGGAGGGTTTTGAGAGGGAAGAGAAGGAAGGGAATAGGTGAGCCTGATTGTTCAAAGTAGAATGATGGTAGGGCAAGGAATGGTAGTGTTTTTAATGGTAGATGGATTAGCTGGGGTTCCCTAGAGGAACAGAGCTGATAGAGTGAATATATATCTATCAAGAGGGGATTTATTAGAGTGGCCTATTGGCTGTCCAACATTGGAGCAGTCCACCATTGTCTGTCTCCCAATAGAAAGGCCAAGGATCTGGTAGTTGTTCAGTCCATGAGGTGGATGTCTCAGCAATCTCGGTCTGGTGCTGGAGTCCCAGGGAATTCCCAGAGAGCTGCTGGCCTTCAGTCTGCATTGGAATCCTGAACAGGAAGGTTTTGATGCCAGTGAAGAAATACTTGAGCAACAAGACGGATGAACTTTCCAGCAGCCATGAGAACGAGCAGACAAAAAGCAAAAGCTTCCTTCTTCCATGTCCTTTTACGTCGGCTGCCCCCAGATATGGCCTAGATTAAGGGTGTCCCCACCTCAAATGATCCAATCACATGCCCAACTATTCTCAGTTGTCACTGGGTCTTCCCCCTTGGGAAAACGGAGAGTGTTGGATTCACTTAAATTTACTTCCTACTTGAACATTTGTGATTCTGGAAGCCCTCCTTTGGTATGATGCTTAGGAAGATAGCTGTTAGGTGCTGAGACAACTTGGTATTGTGAGCATTACAAATGTATTGGCTCTTTATATGCAAATTCAAAATTACATTTTCAAGCATTAAAAAAAATCATCAAGATAGTTTTCAGAGATAGGCTTGTTTCTGTGACCAGAAGCGAAGAGAAATGAGATGGGAGCAGGATGCAGGATGTTCAAGTTGACTTGAACACTAATTTGTTTGTATGGTTGTTTTGTTGAAAGCATTATCCCTTAGTCCCCGGAATCCCGAAGAAGAAAACACTACACACATTTCAGAACTGGCCATAGATGAATCCAAGCAGAGATACAGGGAGGCCTGGGCCAGCATCTGTTATCTCAGAGCGTCTTAGTCTGACAGTGCCCTTCACCACCTCGGGTTTGCCACAGCCCACGGGTCACCGATCAGTCATCCCCATCTGAAAGGAAAATCCTGCTGCTGGATGCAGTTTTCCATCTTGCCTCCAAAGTGAGAGGCAGCACCACCATCTGGCAATTTCTAAGGGAGACCACTTTGTATTTGTTTATTTTACAGACACAGCTGCTTTTGTGTCACACATCTGTGGGACATTAGGGATGTTATTTAAGCATCCAGAGCCTCTACTTCCCTATCAGTGTGTTCCATTGACTTCTGGGCTGTAGCGAGACATTAGGAGACGATGCTTGCAAGAGTGAGTGTATTTTAAACTGTTAAACACAATGCACATGTTGGCTATTAGAACCAGTTGCACAAGTAATGACCAACAAAGTTATTTTTCTTTCTTGAATCCCCAAAGACAGTAATTTTCCATACATGAGATTTTTTTTCCATCACTGTCTTCTGAAGTATAATCTCTTCCATCTACTTCTAGTCAATTTGCCAGTTTGGTAGCTTTGGCTCCAACGGGCCAAGTTTTCTGTAAATCCATTCTTAGCGATACACTTGTTATTGTTGGAACTCCAGCCCATTAATTGAAGTTTGTTGCTGCCAAGACTTGACCACAATTGAAGAAATAACTGTGGCCGTTAGACTTACACCTGAATTGCTTTGTGTGTGTTCATTTAAATTTGATCCTTGAAGTATTTTTTTAACTCATTATACTGCCTAATTTGCCCCCAAATAAATTAGGAGCTAGTCAGCACTCAAATCCTGGAGTAACTGGAGATTTTGGTGTCAGCAGAAGTGTGAGCATCCATTCCATCATGGGCATTTGCAATTTTTGTATTGTATATGTGCAAGAAATGTGAACCAAGAATTCTTTGCCTGCAATTACTAGGGATATCTGGGGATATTTTTAGCCCTTCTATAATAGGTAGGGAATGTCACTATCTGCTAGAGACAGGCTATTTTAATGTCTATCTTACCTGGAGAGTACAGGAAAAGAAATAGATTAGATATGAATGTCTCTCACTTTATCATTGTAGAAATACATATAGTATCTTTCCAAACTAATATACAATTTCAGTTCAGGAATCTTAGAGGACAAGTCAGCATTTGAATACAACCCATGGACAAATTAATGTCTATTCTGATCTAGACATTTGAATTGATTCTTATCTGAACAGGGGAAGAAAAGAAGATAGGTTTGATTGCATTGAATTGATAGCAACCCTGCTCAACCTTGTTCCAGTGCTGTGGTATTTGCTGTAGTCTGCTTTCAGGAAACAAAGTAGGAGATAGGAATTCAGGCAAGTAAAACATTTGGTTACTAGATGGAGTTGGTAGTTTGGTGCCAAGACTCTTTGGCTTCTTTTGGATTGCTGACCAGACTGGCAAGCATAGGGAGAGTCCACCGGCAAGGGAGACCCACTTCTACCTAATATATATATTAGGTCTGTGCCTATGACCTCTTCCTCTTTACCCACCTCTATTGGTGTAATTATTAAGGCCACTCCACGTAGTTAAAAGGGAGGTTTATTTAGTGGCGTAACTTACAAATGAAGGGATAGGTAGGTTGCAGGGTCTGGGAAAGACAGCGTAGTCCGACGGTGTTCTCTGGAGAACTCTGCTCAGTCTACCTCCAGCGTCCAGGGTCCAGGAACCAAGAGAGCTGGCGCATCCGGATCTCGGGTCTTCAGGGTCCTCTCTTGGCCCCGCTTTGTAGGCGTGACAGTTACCGAAGCCTCAATGGGGGTTGGAACTTCCAGATCAAGGTTGGAATGGCTACCCACTACACACCTCATCACCAGGGAAGAAAAGGTAACAAAGGAGCAGGTGTCAGTCACTGGGCTTGTCCTCAGTGGACAAGGAACAAAGTTTGTGTGGAGTCTGAATGCCAGTGGGGTGGCTCAGCAGCAGGTAGGGCAACATGGTGAGATCAACTACCTTTCACTTGGGGAGGGAGGAGCCAAGAGCAGAGAGGTAGAGGTCAGGGTGGTCGCTTGGGCCTTTACCAGAGACACCCCAGTCAAGGCTCAGGACAGTCTGCTTTGGACAACACAGACCAGTGCAAGAACCAGGCCTTATTCCAAGGCCTGTAAAACTATAAAATGAACTACTGTGTATTTACTTTCATCCAGAATCAAGGCAATAAATTCCTATGGGTCCCCAAAATTAATATCCAAAAAAAAGTATGTTTTCAACCAAAGTCCTTAAAGCGATTGAGAAGTCATACTGGATAGATTTTTGTCAATTTGACTCAAACTAGAGTCTCTTGGGAAGGGGGGAATCTCAATTGAAGACTCACCTCTGCAGAACTGGCCTGTGGCATGTCTTTGGGAGCATTTTCTTATTTGTTAATTGATGTGGGAGGGCCAAGCACATTGGGAATAGTGCCATTCCTGGACAGATGGGCATGAGTTGTGTAAGCAAAGTAGCTGAGCAATCCAGGCAGAGCCAGCCAGTAAGCAGCATTCTTCCATGGTTCCTGCCTCCACTCCTGCCTCCAGGTTCCTGGCTTTGCTTCCCTTCATGGTGCGCTGTAGCTCAGCAGCCAAGGAAGCTCCTTCCTCCCTGAGATGCTTTTGGTCAGTGTCTTATTAAAGCAACAGAGGCTAAGTTAAAATGGGAATCTACTGAGTAGATGAGGCTGACATTTTAGAAGAAAGATAATTATTTTCCCGAGGTCTGTTTCCATTTTTAGTCTGTCTTGTTTGATAAGAACACTAATTTCCGTGACAAAATTAGTAGACCTGTTCTTATAATAAGATACAATATTCAATATGAGGTCCTGCTTAGAAAAAAAAACTTTTTTCTCCTTCCTTTCTCTACCCCTGTGGGAGCCTGTTCTCGGGTTCCTTGTGGCTTTACCCAGCAGGTCCGAATAGAGGATGATCAGGACCACGGGCCTGAGTACAGGTGTCTGAGATGGCCTGCACTTGGCTGTGCTGGGGGAGGAGGTCTTTTGCTCCACCCCCTTGGTGTCTCTATAAAAACCCTGGGCCAGAGACAGTCGGGGCCCGTTGGAATAGGTTCTAGGCCCTCTCGAGGCTATCCTTTATTTTCTATCTGTTTATCTCCACGATATTCTCCACAACAAATCCTTCTATCTAATATTTCCTGCTGATTGCACTCAAGAAAACTCTGGGGAACTGTGGGGGTGGTGGGTAAACACCCCACATACCCCCAACTCTTTTTTTCAAACTTATGTGATCACCTTCCTCTGCCTCCTAGGTGCTGGGATTATAGGCATGTGTTACCATATCTGGCATATTTCTGCCTCTAAGTTTTAGCCTTTGTCATTGTGATATATATATACATGCACATGTTAGCAAGACCCATATAGAGAATTGTTGGTTTTCAAAAATGGAATGTTCACTCTTAATGGGGGTCTCAAGTAATAGCCACACCTTTTATATATTGCACAATATAAAATATTGTAGAAATATTTTTAAACATAGGAATGCTGTGGCTTCATAAGGAAGATCCTAACAAGACTGACTGCATCCTTTAGTTTTTACCCACATACTTCGGCAACACTTTGATGTTGAGCATAGTGTGATCGAATGGTGGTGATGCCCTGAACAACAGTCTACATAGCATCTGTTACCTAGAGCAATGCTTGCAGGGTACACAGTGTTTCTTTCAAATAATACTGCATTTTAAGGTCAGACAACACAGAGTAGCATCTTTATAACATAGGGATTTGAATTCTGGCCCATCCTGTGACTCCAGCCCAAGTTTTCTACTCTGTAGAAAATGCTGAGCCCTAGATATTTGCAACAAAGGTGGTTGGTATTCCTGAGGTGTAGCAGGCAGGGAATATTGAGGAAACTCACCAAGGCAAAATCCTTTTTTAAAGATTGGTTTAAGACAGTGCAGGAGCATGTAGGAATGTCACGGCCATGCAACAAAGAACACTGGGCTTGGAAGCTAGTGATGCTAAAGACCAATAGCCAGAGCTGAACTATAAAATCAGTGAGGTAGAGCTGAAGATGCCTACCCAGACCCACCACAGACTCCCTAATTAATGATGGAAAACTCATGCTTGACCCACTTATTGCAGGTGCATTTGACCATCATCAGTGAACACTTTGATCTGTTTATGCAGATTGAGTTAAGAAACACTTCTAGTTAGTAAAAAGAGTTATTTATCCCAAGACCCCATGATTTAGAGGAAAGACCTCTGTGACTTTAGAGCCAAAAGCTTTGTGCCCAAGCCCTGGCAAAGACAAGTAAGCCACAACCATGACCCAGAGCAGCTTGAATGCTGTCTTAATGAAGCTTCCAGAAATGTGAATGGAACAAGGTCAGCAGACAATAGCCAGTGGCCCAGATCCATCTTAGAGCTTTCCGGGAAAATAGCACTACTCATATTTATGTATTGTCCAGGGCTGCCTTTGTGTTTCGATGGCACAGTTGAATAGTTGTGACAGAGACCTTATGATTCATAAAGCTGAAGATGCTTCTATTTGGCCCTTTACAGTAAAACTTTGCTAACTCCTAGCATAGACTAACTGGAATATCACTTAGCAGGAAGCAGCAGCCAGGCTCCTGCAAGTAGAACCAGAGACGTTATCCGTGCATTTTTATGACTGTTACTGTTGATTAGCAAGCGTTTTCTGAGCTTCTACATGTCAGACACTGTATTTGGATGCTTGAATAAGCAAAATAAATTTAAAAAAATTCCTGTGTTCATGGAGTTTTCTAAGTGGCCATTTTACTGGGTAACTGGTCACAATGATGAGAAAGATACGAACATGATTCTTCATGGTCTGTTTATATAGGAAGGGCTTCTTTTCAGTTTACAATTGGAGGGGATACAAGCCCATCTTGGCTAGAAAGGCACAGTGGCAGGAGAGTGAGGTAGCCAGCCACATTGCAACTATTATTAAGAAGTGGAGAAGAGACAGGAAGTAGGGGAAAGCTAAGAAAACTCAAGGTCTACCTTCAGTGACTCTTCTTCTGCCAGCTAGGCTCCACCTCAAGGTCTGTTTCCAGCTAGAGACAAATTGTTCAAATGCATAAGCCTATGGCGCTCTTCCACGTTCAAACTATAACAGCAGGATTACCACTGATTAAGTTAATCATATAATATTGGATAAAGTAGTCAGTGGGAAGTTGGGGAGAAGTTGCAATGTCTTGGAGTTTGAGGGAGCCTCATTGAAGAAGGACATGAAAGTGAATGGTGGAGGTCCCTGGATGTGGGAGAAAAGCTGCTCAGCCCAGGAAGAGCAAAGGCAGATACCCTGGGAGCCTACACAGACTGGCACCTTTGCCATCAGCTCAGGACTCCAGGTGGGGTTTTAGCTGCTTGAAAATCATCTTAGTAGTATTTTCACCATTCCAGGCAAATTTTAGCAACTGCATGTTTTCCCAATAATTCCATTAGACTCTGACACCCAAGGAGGGGCCAGGAACTTGCCTTTTGAAGAACACTGGAGCATCTTGGGCTTCTCAGGTGCCTCTGTTGGGGAATCACTAATCTAAATCAAAATAAGAATGTCCTCCAAATACATTGAGAGTCACTCAGCCTCGACTTAAACACTTCTAGTAATGAGCCGCTATTAACTCTTTTTAGCAGGTTCACTCCATAAAATATTTATAACATTTAATTAATTTATTCATTTATTCCACAAAAAATGTGTACCTCCCACTGTGAGTCAGGTACTAGAGATGCAGGGACACGTGTTCTCTACTTTCATTGTTTTTTTCTTATTTTTTTCTGGCTGCAAAAATATATATTTTCAGTTTAAGCAGGCTGTCGAAAAACAGTAAAAGACACATAGGGACAATTGTTCTTTATTCTATAGGTAGAAATATTATTTGGCATATTTTATTTTTTCTCCATCTCTACACTTGAAAAGTTGAGACTCTTCCTTCACTCCCTTCCCTCTTCCCTCCCTCCTCCTTCCCTCCCTCCTCACTTGCCTCCCTCCCTTTCCTCTGTTGACATAGAAACAGAACTGTCACCTCAAATGGGATGAGAATTAGTTTACTGTGGAGCCAAATATGAGCAACCCTGCCCCAGGAACATGGATTTAAGTTGTCCCCATTCCTGTATTCCAATGTGAAGAAGTTTCATGAAATTTTTATAGTAACAGGTTTAAGAAAAACCCATAAGTCAAGGTCTCTTTTCAAACACATTAGTGGAAACATGGTGAAGGTGGTTATAGTCTGGTGATGACTTGACTTTTTAGCTGGTGAAAACTAGAGTTCTGTTAGTACATTCCCAAAAGTTTGTGTCTATTAGTCCCAGGATGTCAGGTCCATCATGGAGCTGGGTATGGAATGGCTTTTTAGGGGCTACATATAGCCCCAGGACCTGCAACATTCCAACCACTATAAATGGCTGTAGTTCTATTAGGTCAATCACTTTTGTAGACAAAACTTAAATCAGTCTTTGGAGATCTAGCTTCTCTGTAGGCCTTTCATTCACAACTAACCCTTTCCCTTTCTTGAGAGCTGAGACATGAGACATTCATTATTCCCTGCTAAGATCTCTCCTTCAACTGGTGATATAAATATTTATACATGTATGAAATATCTTTCTCCCATGTGTTTTAAATAACAGAATAGTGTTACATTTTATAAATGCAGTGTGCATCTGTTGATAGCTATTTAGGTTATTTTTAAAGGTTCACTATTCTAAAAATACTACAATCAATATTCTTCTAAACATTTTGCAGTACTTTCTAATTATTCCGATAAATGTCCATAGGTGGGATTTCTGGATTAAAGGGTTAGGCTGTTTAGTTTTTTTGGACTATATTGCCAAATTGCCTCTTCAGAAAAATTAATCTCATTTCCCTTCCCATTTTGGTTATAAGAAAAAAAAATCCATGTCTTCATACATTTGGGAATGCTGGAACTTCATTCTTTTGTTTAAAAAGCTATAATTACCAAATTCTTTCTTGTGCTGGGTTGGAATTTGCATATTCAAATCTTTAAACTCTTGATATTACTTTCAGAAACATTGTGGGGTAATTCAGTGGCTCTATTTTGGGATGAAATTTCAAATATTTGAAAATAATTATCATATTTTATAATACCCTGTCTCTAGTTACAGCATTTTTCTTTGTTGTAATAATTACCCCTACAACCTATTTTCCAGGTATTTCTGGATATTCTCTGGTTAAGCAGAGTTTCTACACTAAGTGGCAAGGGATACTATTGGCTGTTGACTAAATGTTTATATCCATTGAACATTCATCTGTTCACTCATAGAGGACTTTTGGGAAACAGTGCCATTATAAAAAAAAGACCCCAAGGACCCTCCTCACCCTCTCTGTAGTGTGACGTCTCAGGGAGCATATCATTTGTGGGCCAGGACATGAGACCTCACCAGATACAGCTTACATTTCTCAGCCTCCAGGGCTGTTAGAAATACAAAAATTTTTTGGTGGTTTATAAGCCCCAGTCTGTGGTAACTTGTAACAGTAGCCCAAACCCATCATGGCGATGGTTGAGCCAAGGAGCAGCTCTACAGGAACACCTTCCTCTTTGTTTTGACCATGGCACTGCCACAGTGTGTGCCCAGCAAGCACAGCTTGTCTTGGCAGCTTCCCATGGCACTGGCTGATTGAGAGTGATAGCAGCCGAAATTCCAAAGCCTTCTGTAAACAGTCAACATGACAACAGGGGTCATCTCTACTTCACTAATGTAGGACCTGGAGGAGAACTCAATAGGATGCAATCTAGCCTTTATTTTTATTTTAATACATTTTAATAAAAATATAAAATTGTATCACTTTGCCTATTTCTTTTCCCCCATCCCCTCCCATACCCACTCCTAATAACCCCTCCCATGTTCCCTAACTCTCGAATTGGTATTTCCCTTTCCTCTGATTATTATTGTCATACACATACCCCCACATGCATGCATCCATGTATGAGCACAACACACACCTGTAAACCCAGCCCTGGAAGGATGATGAAACATAGATAATGGGAGCACTCTATCTATCTAATCTAGCTGAGTCAATGAATTATAGGTTTAGTGAGGACCATGTCTCAAAAAATAATGTGGAATATGATATAGGAAGATACAGGCATTAACATCTGTCATGTGCATACACATGAGTGAGCACACCTGTATACACACCTGCACATACACCTGTCCATACATGCATAAGACAAACACAAATACATACATACAAATGTGTAAATGCAAGCTGCTGAGTCCATTTTTATTGCTTATATGTACATGGTTTCAGGGCTGACCACTTTGTATTGAGTAAGGAATTAGGGTGCTCATTCCCTCAAAAAGAGACAAATTCTCCCCTTTTCAGATATCATTAGTTGCCTATAGTTCTTCATGTAGGCATGGGGCCCCATGAGAATTTTCTCCCTTCCATATTAGTGTATCTATTGATATCATCACTGTTTGGGTCATCTTTATGTAGCCATTTCTAGGAGAGACAGTCTCACGGCAGACTTTCTGGTATTCTGGCTCTTACAACCTGACTGCCCCCTCTTCCCAGATGTTCCCTGAACTATAGATATAGGAGCTGTGATAAAGATGTTTTTGTTGGGGCAGAACTCTCTGTGATTCATTGATTTCTGCATTGTGTCCAGTTCTGGCTTTCTGTAATGGTTTCCATTTGCTATCAAGAGAAGTTTTGTTGGTGATGGGTGAAAACTATAGTTATCTGTGAGTATAAGGAGAAGATTTGGAATATAGTAAGGAATTATACTGCTCTAGGAAAGTGGTAGTGGAAGATTCTTTTCGAAGGCCCATGACCTCACTAACCCAGGGAGTAGACTAGGTGTCTAGTACTAGGAATGATTTCCTGCCTGTTCAGTGGGCCTTAAGTCCAATTAGACAGCTGTTGGTTATGGTCATGTGAACTTTCATACATATTTTGCCATGGTGGTCATTCTTGTGGTTCATAGATGTCACAGCTGGGTAGGACTATAAATTGCTTCCTTTTCTTGGCAGCTTATATAGAACTTTCAGCTTATATAATATTATGGAAGCTAGACCATAGGAAGGAGGTTCTCAGACACAGGACTTGACAATAGTTAAGAGCACAAAGAGAAGAATAAGATGTGGATCGGGGTTTAACTCTGGACAACACAGGAGAGCTAGGGTTACAATGCTTATCACTAATGACCTCTGCAGATTTCAAAGTTTACCAAAGAGGTAAGAATGCTCTAGAGTTGCCTGAGGCCGTCTTCTTCTTCTTCTTCTTCTTCTTCTTCTTCTTCTTCTTCTTCTTCTTCTTCTTCTTCTTCTTCTTCTTCTTCTTCTTCTCCTCCTCCTCCTCCTCCTCCTCCTCCTCCTCCTCCTCCTCCTCCTCCTCCTCCTCCTCCCCCTCCCCCTCCCCCTCCCCCTCCCCCTCCCCCTCCCCTCCCCCTCCCCCTCCCCCTCCTCCTCCCCTCCTCCTCCTCCTCCTTCTTCTTTGGTTTTTTGAGACAGGGTTTCTCTGTGTAGTTTTCTTCTGGATCTCACTCTGTAGACCAGGCTGGCCTTGAACTCACAGAGATCTGCCTGGCTCTGCCTCCCGAGTGCTGGGATTAAAGGTGTTCTGGCTGAGGCCTGCTTCTTGTAGACATGGCCAGGAGAAGTCTGGATCAGGAACACTTGGTTTTTTTATATAACACTCACAGAAAAGATAAAGCATGGCAAAAACCCAAAGATTTGAAGCAAGACCACCCAATGGATGTGATAATTCAATGTCTAGGTAAAATCAGATAAGTCGTGCGTTAGCTGTGTGATTATGGGAAAATCTTTGCCCCTTCTATGTTCAACTGCAAAATAGATATACCGTGGGAACCGTAACTCAGAGAGCCAGAGTCCATGAATTAATCCATGTAAAGTACTTGGCACAGTAGAACATCTAACACTTAAATATTCTGCCAATATTAATTATTATTCATGATAGCTTAGATATTGATCAATCCACACATTGTTTAATAAAGCAAAACCACTCTATAACACAAACACGAGAAATTTACCCTACAGATTAATGGCACAATAGTAAGGCGTTTCTCTGTAATAAATAACCCCAATGTCGCTCTACTGAAACACAATTATTCATGTACTATTCACTCTGAAGCCGAATGTGTTCTACTCTTCAGGTTGCTGTGATTTAAATGATTTTAAACCAAATGCGTCTCACTGTGAAAAGACATCATGGGCAGAAGCTCCGAGCTCCTTTTGCTTGAGAAGCAGCTTCCTGACTGTTTCCTGTTAGAGACTCTTACATCTTCAGGCTTCAGGGGGAAGGCAGAGGTCCCAACCCTGCGTTTGAATTATTCAGAGAACGTCAGCAGTGTCTAAATCTTTATTGGGGGTGATCTTTATGCATGCATTAATTTGGGCTTTTCCAAAAGACAGATTAATTAAGCCATGCATCTTTACCAATTAGGCTTTTCCTCACTGGCAAATATGGTCATGAATTGTTTATGGACATAGTTTTGAGATTAGCTACCAGCAACTCTTCCACAAAGTCATTTAGCTAGTGAATTAAAAGTACCGTGTGTGGCTACAAGTAGCAGAGCCATAAGAACTGCTGAGCTGGGATGCCCTGTATTAGCTCCATTATGCAAATAGGTATCCCAAGAGGGCCATCCCAAAGACTATTAGCCTCTTTCACCTTTAATAACCTAAGATCTCCTGTACATGATCTGTAGAGATGAAAATATGTTCAGCCTGTGGGTAAAGGTGTTATTAATGCATAATTCTTTAGCTTTCTCTTTCCCTACACTGGAATTCTATTTTGGCAAACCTCTGGGGTTTGGTTGTCAGAGAGATAAAAGCTTGTGAGTACTGCAAAAGAATCTCGGGTGAATCTTGGTAAATTTACAGGACTGGGTTATTCTGCAAGGACTGCTGCCTTTATCTGTGAATAACACTACATCTCTCCTCCCTGCCCTGCGACCAACTGTGTTGTGAGTACTGTAAGCACTATTCCCTGGGTAAAAGCCTTTTAAACATGACCCCATGTTTCTATCTGTAAATGACTGAGATTGTCAGTTGCATGTCAAATATAGCCTCTGGAACTGATTTGCAGGTAATGCTTGTCTTTTGTGGACAGCGCTGTTATCTGGAAGATGGCGATGATGCCAACAGTCCTGGGAAGGCTCAGAGTGTTACGGTTTGGCAGCTAAAACAGGTCACTTTTAAAACCAAAATGGAATCTCCCAACCTTTTGAAAAGGTACTTGCTTGAGGCAAATGTCTGCTGACATGCTTTTGTGGAACAGTGCGAGAGTGTGAGAATTCACAGGTCTGAAAGTGCTATGTCACAGACTCCCCCAAGTTCATAATTATCAAATCAACCTTGGGGGAGTTTGAGAAGGCTATTCAGGTTGGTGTTCAACCTGAAAGAGGATTCCCCAGCTTTGCTGACATAGTTTACTTAGTGACTGATAAAGTATATATATATATATATATATATATATATATATATATATATATATATTTTTTTTTTTTTTTCCATCGCGTCTACCAATTGTACCTGCAGGTATTCCTGAGTGTGTTGTGGTAAAGTATCCCTCCAAAGCCCCATATCCTGGAGGTTTGATTGCTAGTCTGTGGTGCTCATGAAAGGAGTTAGCACCCGTAATTGATGGGTAGGATTAAGTTAGGCTGTTGAGAGCCTTCCTTTGAAGAAGATTGCAGGACCATAGCTGCTTCACCCTTAGTTTGCCTCCTCACTGCCGTGAGGCACACAGCTTTGGCCCGGCGCATGTTCCTCTCAGTGATACACTGCCTAGCCACAGCCCTTAAAGCAGTAGAACCAATGGGGCTTTAGCTGCTTAACCCGGGAGCCAAAAGAAACCGTTCTTTTTACTTGATTTTATCATTTTTTTTGTCACAGTGACAGAAATCAAATATTGCATTAAGGAATATCTGGAGGGAAGAAAACAGATTGCCTTTTTGGAACAGTCCAATATAGAGCTCCTCAATATTAACCCCATATGCATTTGAGAACTCTCTGTAGCTGGAGTTCATGTCACGTCAGTGACAGTGGAAGGCTGAGCACATCTTACTGGAAGATGTGTGCCTTATACCTGTCTCAGCTATTTCAAAATATCAAGAGGCCAAGGAAAAGTTACATTGAAAAATATCCTCATCGTTTGGTTGAAAGAAGTTGTTTCACTTGGTTTTGGTATTTATTTAGGGAACTTTCGCATTTCATCCACAGGTTTTCTTATCTTTAAATTTTTTTTTTAATTTTTTTGAAGTCTAAGTAGTTTGTCTCCCCCTTCACCATGGATCTGGATTTGTCAATGTTGTATTTATTCATCATTGTTCTAGCATTAAAAGGTAAAGGACTGTCATGTGATCCTTTATTCCATGTCTCTGAATTTCCTTCGGCTGATCTTTATGAGGCACTGTCTTAGTTACTGTTCTGTTGCTGTGAAGAGGCACCGTGACCAAGGCAATTTGCAGAAGGAAGCATTTAATTGGGGCCTTGCTTACTATTTCAGAGGGCAAGTCCATGGCCATCATGGCTAGGAGTATGGCAGCAGGCAAAGAGGCATGGTGGTAGAGCAGAAGCTGAGAGCTCACATCTAATCCACAAACAGGAGGGAGGGAGGAAGGGAGGGAGGGAGGGAGGAGGGAGGGAGGGAGGGAGAGAGAGAGGGAGGGAGGGAGGAACGGAGGGAGAGAGAGAGAGAGAGAGAGAGAGAGAGAGAGAGAGAGAGAGAGAGAGAGAGAGAGAGAGAGAGAAACTAGCCTAGGCATTTGAAAGCTCAAAACAAACCCCCAGTGATAGAGCTCCTCCCAAGGTCACATTTCCTAGCCCTTCTCACACAGTCCACCAACTGAGATCCAAGCATTCAGATATGTTATCCTACAGGGGCTGTTCTCATTCAAACCACCATGGGCACTTTGCTTCATTTATTGTTTGTTCATTTATTTTTCTTGATGTATTCTTGTTTCTCTTATTTGTGGTTCTGTCTGTGACCTGTTTGTTGGTTTTTTTTTTCCAGACTCCTATTTCTTAATTCTTCAAATAACTTCCATGTCCATCCAGAGAAATGAGCTCATATCTTTCTTGCTATTTAAGTGTTTCTCATAGCCTGATAACTTTAACTTCAGTACTGCTGCATTGGAGATGAAGTTTTGAACACATGCTATCTGGGTAAACAATCATAGAAAGTGAACTCCACTATTACAATGGGGCTCCTGAACCATCAGCCTGCTTCTGGGACTAGTTAGAAATTCAGAATTACAGACTGTCCCCAGAAAGACAGAATGAGTGTCTGCATTACACAGATAAATTATGTATAATACATGCAAATTATATATATATATATATATATATATATATATATATATATAATTCTTTACATATATTTTGAGTGGAACATGGTAATTGTACATATTAATGGAGTACCATGTGAAAGTTCTTCGTCAATACTTGTATATTATGTATAATGTTTGTGTCAGGGCAATCAACACAGCTGTCACTCTGGACATTTATCTTCTCATATCTGTATTTTGTCAAGGTCCCAAGTAGTCACACATATATTGACATTTGTGTGTCCTTGAATTAAATGTGTGTTGCAGAAGCTCCCTCTAAAACAAACAGCAAGGCCTTGCTAAGTTGTCACTGTTTGTAAGGTCCCTCCTGAATCTGGGATGCCTTGATTGAAGTACTTGAGGGCAGTCAAAAGCCCAACTGTACTCTCAGCAGGGGACTGATCTCTGCCAAGAACTTGGATTTCTGATGTCTTGTACTTAGAGCAAGTTTCAAATAACCAACAACAGCAAAAAAAAAAAAAAGGGCAGGTCCAACATCGTTACATCGTTTTCTAGTTTTCTCTCTGCTTATTCATTTGTGGTTCACTGATTCAATTTAGCATCTTCAAACTTGCAGGTGACCAGGGAGCATTACTGCCTTAACAATAGATCTTGTGGACGTCTGTTTCTTTGAATGCATTGTCTGCAATTTTCAAAGCACAAAGTAAAATATGCCCCGGTGCTTCATGGGATATTTCAATATCGAAGATGATTTGTATTGTTTCCCCAAACTGTAATAAAAGAGGGGTTATCTCCTTCATTCCTGACTGGATTTTAAATGGAGAAGGCCAGCACATGAGTTTGACAGCTGGAGGTGTAAAGTTAAATCTGTGTGAGGTCAGAAATGAAATGAATTGTCAGCACAGGAAACAGTTTCGAATGTCTTCTTGTAGGGAGGAAGTGTTGCCGGATTTAACCATCATCCTATCAGGACTTATACAAGGTGTACATCCCAACCAAGGGTCTCAAAGGGTAATCATGACAAATGGTTATCGAAGCAGTTTGCAGCTAGAGAACAATAAAGAATATAAAAGTAAACTTTAATTACTATCCAAAACGTTTTTTGGATATTTTTATCTTTTTTCATTTCCAAATTAAAACCCTTTTTGATTTGGAAAGCTTTAAGGAAGTTGTAATTTGATGTACACTGAAATTCTGAAAATTCATGTATGTCTCAATAGTTTGTGGCTGAATTGACTTTGTACTCCAAAATACTTGTTTAGAGCTGACTCTCCACAATCTGCATTTCTCAAGAAGATAGGTACAGTACCGGGAAATGGCTCAGTGGATAAGAGCACTTAGTGTGTAAATATGTGGATCTGAGTTTCAGTTCCAAGTATGCAGATAAAAATGTGGGCATGAGAACATACGCTTGCAACCCCAGTATATTAGAGGGCAAAGAGAGGTGGATCCGTGGGGTTCACTGGCCAGCCGGCCTAGACAAATGTTGAGCTTCTACTTAGGGTTCAGTGAGAGAGTCTGCCTCATGAGAATAAGGCCAAGGGTGATGACGAAAGATACCCAGTGTCTCCTTGTGACTCCACATGTGGATGTGTGAGTATACATGTGCATTCACATGTATGTACCACACACATACTAACACATTCTACACACACACACAACACAATACACACAACACAAATGCATATATACAGGAGGAAAAAAAGACAAATCCTGTAAACTAACAACCCCTGCCCAGCATGATTTGAACCCAGATCAGTGTTGTCAGCCCTAAACACCTTATCACGCCTCTGTAAATGAATTTCCAGAAGTCTAGCCCCGTGATTCTTTCAACTGCACATGCCTCAAGATTAATTGCATGGGAAAATGATAGCCTTCCCAGCCACCATTCATCAGAGCCATCCCTTCTGTTTTAATACAGCAGAGCACTTAAATGTGACTACAAGAGCTTCAAATATCACAAGTGTGAAGCCTTCATGTTTGGAAATATGTAAAGACAACACCCTAAATCTGAAATCAGATATATTTATTCCTCATCCACACACAGTCTTAACTCCCTTCACTGACTCATAGCAGAAGGAGATGAAGAATATAAACAACTCAGTAGCATCCTGCCTGGCAGAATGGGGACAAAAAACTAGGTTTGATGTGATTTTTGTGCCCTTCCCTCACATAAAATCATGACCCAGTCTGTCCAAAATGGAGTTGGTAATAGTGACTCTGAAATGATTTCAGGCTGTGGTCACCAGCTGGGTTGGCAGTCCTCCTCACGCACATTTACAGTACCATGACCTCCTAGAGAAACTTTCTATTCTTGCTCTGTTTACTTCCCAGTGCTGAAGGTTTAGTGCCCACATTAGCCATGCTTCATGGTGGGAGTCTCAGGATTACAGGAAGTTATGCAACGTTGGGAGCCGTGTTTCATGTCTGCCTCCTATGCTGTGCACTTGGCTCTGCTTTTCCAGTTCCTGGGCTACAAGGCCATATTATCTGACACTAGGATGATGCAGCTCGTAGCTCACTCTCCATCGGTGAAGTGGGAGCTGATGATATTTAAGAGAGAAATGCAAAGTTCCCCAACTGCCATGCTGAGTATGTCCACAACTTCACGTTTTATAGAGAGTTGTCTTCACCTCTGGACCCATGAGATCCTGCTGGAAATGAAGGCAAATGTTCACAGTGATTCTCAGTTGACAAGCCCTCTCTATCTTTGCCTTGAAGATGGCCCAAATATTCCTGCTTTGTTCCTTTGCTGTGATTGCTTGCTAACTGCTTGCAAATTCAAGAGCTACTGTGTTCCTGGAATCAGGGCAGCATTGAAAAAGAGTTCAGGTGTACTTTTAAGGAAAGGGTGCATGCTTGTATATCTCATATATAGTTTTCCATTATTAGGCTTCCATGGATTCTTTTTAAAAATAAAAACTCTTTCTTTGAAGAGAATTAAATAAAGAATATCTTAAATGTGAGTGCTTTGTGGGTGTTGGGTATGTCTGTGAAAGGGTTGTATGGAACATAGTCTGTGTGGGCTGCCATTACCTGAGATCTCATGTTGACTCTGAGCAAATTCCACATTTCTCTAAGTTTGTCGATGTCCTGTAAAGGTTCTCCCCACCCCCGGGAGGGGAGGGTTGTTGTTGTTGTTGTTGTTGTTGTTGTTTGAGAGAGATTCTTTTGCCTGCCAAGTTCCAGTGTGACAGAGATGCTTGAAGGCTGTATTTAGGAAGGAGTCACAGAGACATACACGGCAATTGTCCATGCTAAGACACGGCTGTCACCTCTTCAGTTCATTCATTCATTGGCTCATTTGACCACTTATCCAGCATATATTTAGTGTCTGGTACAAGTTCCTTTGTCTTGGTCATAGAAATACAGCATTGGAGTAAAAGTAAAAGGTTCTCAGTGTCAGCAGTCCGAAAGGAGCTATAGTGATGGGGGCCATGTAGGGAAATTAAGTAATGGAAGTGGGAAAAGGAGGGAGCTGCTTAAGAGAGTGTGTTCAGAGAAAAGCCAAGGTTTGGAGCTGCAGGGAAAAGCTGTGTAGCTGGAGTTTTCTCCAGTCCCGCTGGGGCCTGCAGCCACTCAGACCCAAATAAACACACGGATGCTTACATTAATTAAAACTGTATGGCCTAATAGCTCAGGCTTCTTGTTAGATAGATATTAAATCTTAAATTAACCCATTTCTATAAATCTATACCTTGCCACATGGGTCATGGCTTACCGGTATCTTTCCATCTTGCTTTTCATGGTGGCGGCTGGCAGCGTCTCTCTGTTCTCCTTTCAACTTCCTCCTTTCTAGTTACAATGTCCCTCCTAACCCTATTCTACCTCACCATTGGCCAAACAGCTTAATTATCAACCAATCAGAGCAACATATTTTCACAGCATACAAAACGACATTGCTCCATCAGAGCTGCATTAAAAATTACAGATGAGTGATGATGATCCAGAGTTGTGAGCCTATGAGCGCATCCCAGACACAGGGGGATAATGGTAAAGATCCTGGAGGCCTGGCTGAGTTGGATTTCCTAAAACAATGCTGGCCTACAAAAGTATGAGAACTATATATGTGATTTACACTTTGCTAGTAGCTTCACCAATTGAAAAGGAAAACATAAAAAGGAGAAACACATGGAACTATATATTTTCATTTAAACATTCAACTGACAAAAAATTACAAATAAAATATCTGACATTTTTTTATGTTGTTGTTTCAAAATGGTAAATTTCATACTTATTGTCTCTCTTAATTTGGAAGTAATTTGAGCTATATTTTAATTTCACAAAATTTATGCTAAAGTAGATTCATAAATCCATGTTGTCTGAGTATACTAAAGAGTTTCCTGAAAATTAAATAAGTGTCTACTTTAAAATTCAGATTAAAGGAAGTTAAATATGAGGAACTCAGTTCTTCAAACTCTCTCCCTGGATTTCAAGCCCTCAGTAGGCCCGTGTGGTCAGCAGCTCCTGAAATAGACAGGAACTCGGTCAAAGTATAGTAGAGAGAGAGCAAAAGTGTTGGGCAACTAGGCATTGGCCAGGTGATAGGACTTGAGTGTGGTGGTAGTGGGCACAGAAAAGATTGGGTCTCATTTGGGTATGATAGGAAGTCATTTAGGTATCAGAATGAGTGAGTGACAATTCAGATTTTTGCCTTTAAAGGGTCCTGTCTGATCTTGGTAGGAGAAAGAATGGAAAGGCAGGCATCTGATGGGGACCACTACATAGGGGATGAAGGAGACGTAAGACTGCTGGCCAGGCATTTCCTGAAGGTCACCTTGACACTATGAGCTGCTGTATTTGTCTTCAGAGTAGGCAGCCAAGAGGAATCAAAGGCAACCACTAGAATTTAGGTCTGAACAATTGGATAACTGATTTTACCATCATTAACAACAGATATTTGGTGGGGGAAAATGTTTATAGACTTTCTATGTGATCTGAAAGGGGAAAAAGGCTAGAACTAAAGGTGTTGTGTGAATAGGAAAAGGCTCATTTGAGACATAAAGTGATGGTAGACTTGAAGCAAGGTAAGGAGTCAGGGATGAATGTAGGATGAATGACTAGATGTCTTCAGAGGGAAGTTGAAGGATAATGCATTGATTGGTATAGATTTGATGACATTCAGAAGAAACCTTGTGACTGTGAGACGTGGGACAAATATTGAAGGATGGGATAGCTCTATCGATCTCTCTCTCTCTCTGTCTGTCTATCATCTATCTATCTATCTATCTATCTATCTATCTATCTATCTATCTATCTATCTATCTATCTATCGAAAACTTTTGAGGTCCAGCCTCTTAGTTTTCTTTCCAGGGGCCAGAAGAGACACTACCAATGGCGGGAATGATCTGTGGGAAAATAATCTAAGTACACTGTGCTCTTTCGTCCATCTACTTTATTCCTCTGAGATTAAACTGTATCTACACAGTTTCAATTCCATACTTAGCTCCTCTCTGTCCTCTCATAACCCTCTTTTCTGTCTCCTTCCTCATCTTCATTCTTGTTCTTCTTCAACGTGGTTTCTTCCCGTTCCTCCCCAGGAACTGGTCTCTTACCAGCAGCCTGACTCCTACAATACAATGCAAAGCTTCCAAGGTCCCTACAAGAGCTGTGATAATCAGCTTCATTTACAATCCAAAAGGGGAGTGAATAGAGGAGGTGGTGTCAGATAAGGCCTGGAATAAGTTAGAAAGGGAATTTATATGCTCAAAATATATTCTTATAAGTGGTTAGGTGAAACATTATGAGTCTATCGTAAGTGTGCTCAAACTCCAATCTTACAGGTGGTTAGGTAAAAGAGTCTATAAGTCACTAAAATAAATCTGCCTCTATTTTCCTATGCCACTGGCAGGGCGGGGTGACTCTGCTGGGAGCTAGGAAACCAGCCTCATAGTTACACTTCACCTGGTATGCCAAAACCCCTTTTATTCTGAGTCAATTGCTCTGGAATGCCATTTGGGCTGTGAGAGAACGGAAACTCTGAGCTTCATTTGTGCAAAAAACAAAACTATGCACCTAAGGTCACCTTTCTCCTAGGCCTAGAATGCTTGTGAAGAATTTCAGATAAAATACACTGTTAAAAGTTCTTGGGGAAGTTATGAGCACACATGAAATTAATAGCAGGAAACAGCCAATATATTAAAAGCCGAATAACACCAAATACTCCTTGAGATTTGGCAAAAAAAAAAAAAAAAAAAAGCCTTGATTTTTTTTTAGGTATAGCTTTATCATATTCAGCTGAATTCTTACTATAATCCTGCAGCTCATAACATCTATTTATTTATCTACTTATCTATCTTTCATCTCCCAGGTATAAAGATGTCCCACATCTGTGGGTTCCTGTAAAATGGGTACATCTCAATCAACTAGTATGTCAGAAAGAAATAAAAACACATAAACAAACATATTTTTGAGTTCCTGGTATAGTCTCCTATCTTCTACTGCAGCTGAACATTTTATACATGCTCTAAATTCAACCCTTCATCTTCTACTTTCTATGCTTCCTATATTTGCTATGTATATAATGACCCTACTAACATAGCATGCTAGGAATTAGAAAATCATTCTTAGATCCCAATTCCCTTTCAATCTATCTTCCCATATAGTTAAAACAATCATTTTCTTCCTCACCTGCCCACTAACATTGCACTGGGTCAAGCTCTAGGCAGTGCTCACCTGGAAGGAGTCTCCCACATTTAATTTAATCCTCTGCATCTGTCCATCCTTCAGGAGAAAGAGCTCCTCCTCCTTTCTGGACATCTTCATGGTAGCTTTTCTTCTTCTTTTACGGATTTTGTTGGCCCTTTAATTTTCAAGCATTTGCAAATCATCATGTTTCCTAGAATGTCACACTTTTGCAAATGGACATGTTTACTTGGACATATATTCTATATATGCATAGTCATGTCTTGTTTTCCTGGCCTCCCAAACCCTGCTAAGGTACACTTTCTTGGAGAAACCTGCTTCCAGAGAAAAACCAACCTTCATTTCATGTGTCCCCCCTGGCCCTTCAGCAAACTTATTTCTGCTTTTAGTTGAAGCATGCTCATGACTGGTTTATATGTCTGTAACAACTTTCTAGGAAGCCAGTTGCTTGAACAATGAGGTCATAGTGTTTTAATCATTGTATCTGCAGGGCCTGACAACTTGGTAATGTTTGAATTGTGGAATTACAGTCAGCACTCCTCTCCACAAGTTCTACATCTGTGGATTGAAACAACCCAGAACAAAAATATTGGCAAAAATTACAGAATGTATGCAGACTTCTCTCTTTTGTCATCATTCCAAGATCATTGATTATAAAACTCTTTATGTCGTATTTGCACGTTATCAGCTATTGTACGTCATCTAGAGATGGTTTACAGTGAAGAGATGTACAAGCATCTTTGTGAATACTATGCCATTTTACATAAAGTACTCAGGTATTCCCAGAGTTCAGTTCCTGTGGGGTTCCTGGAATGAATCCATTGTGGATAGTAAGAGACAATTATATTTCAAGACCCTGAGCAAACGAGTTCTAGATTTGGATTAAAGGAAAGATGAACTGGGAACTGAGAAGGAAAAATGCTTAGGCGATTTATCTTAGGATGAGCTGTGCCAAGCTGCACAGATGGCTGAAGTCTGTGTAGAAAAAAAAAAACTTTAATGGAGGCTAATCCATGCAGAATCCTTCCTGTTTGGAGGATGGATTTGCCAATCACATCTCTAAATTCCTCATTATTCCTCTCTCCTCTCCTTACCTATGATATGGTCTTCTCATGGGTAGCCTTGACTCAAGCCAGAGAAGGCTGTTAGACTATACTGAGCACAGATGTAAGTTCTTTTATACAGTCTTTCCCAAGTATGTTGTGACCCTTTAACCCTTTAAACAACGGAGGCTAACTCAGAGAGCCGGCAGCCTCCTTTGGCTGATGGTATAGATCTGAGCAAAGCGGCCAAAGTTCTTATGAAACTTTAAAAACATAATTGGATTTCAGTTGTTTCCCATCTTCAAAATGGTGCTGTGAGCCTGGCAGTTGTGGTGTATCCCCTTAATCCCAGCACGCGGGAGACAGAGCCAGGTGGATCTCTGTGAGTTCGAGACCAGCCTGGTCTACAGAGCGAGATCCAGGACAGGCACCACAACTACACAGAGAAACCCTGTCTCGAACAAAACAGAACAAAACGAAAAAACAAAACAAAACACAAAAAAACCCAACAAAACAAAAAGCAAACAAACAAACAAAAAGGTGCAGTGGATAGTACTTGCCTTGCAGGTTTGTTATGAGCACTGACTGGTGAGTCAGTATTTACAAAATCCTTTTAACCTGGAAAGTACCAAGTGTTAAGCAAGTAAGTATTAAATTAATCATACCATTCCCCCCACCTCAGCTTCCCCATGTTCATCTCACAAAATCAAGTGTCTCTACTCACAACCCCTTGCACTGCTGATTTCTTTTCCAAGGTGTGTCATCTAAATATATGGGGCTCAACATATGAGATAGCAATTCAGCTCCTGCCACCGAGACCCATCATCAACCTCTTTTGTTCTCAAGTCATTCGTGATGGGATCGAAAGTCACAATACCATCTTGGAGGGCTCCTAAGAACTTCTAATGAGATTGCAAACATGTTATAAAGACATATAATCCATATATATGTGTGTGTGTGTGTATACACACATTCATGTACTTAGTTATAATGATAAACTGTGAAAGGGTATGAGCATGTTAGTTGAAACATAAAAGTAAATGCAGGTCTGCCTTTGAAGTACCCTGATAACCTGATTTGAAGAAGGCCCATACCCTACCGCTGCAGCCTAACTCTTCTGGGCTAAGGTATCCTGACAGCCACTTCTACGCATTTCTTCCTCTATATGAGGAAGATCTGGAATCCATTTAAGATCTGGAATTCTTCAATCATCTCTCTTTCATGATTAAACACAGTCAAGTATTACATGACACACGAGCTAGTAAGACCACATGTTAAATCACAGCTTTTGTCTGCATCTACTTGACTCCCGAAGGCTTGGCAATTCCCATGTGGTTTCCTCTGTGTTCCCTGCCTTCTTCTTGGTTAAACCAACATTACAAAAGCACGAATAACTTAAAGTTCTATCTCCCAAGTTCCCTTTTGCTTATCAAAGCGTTGTACAGAGAATTCTGGTGACAACTGGGTCCTTGAGAATCCTACCCAGTGATTATCTTAGCCTTATTTTTAAAATCTGCTCCCCGCTATGACTTTAACAACTGGTCCGTCTTCCCGTAGTCTGAGAATTTAAAAAGTGCAATTGTGGCATACTTGAAAACTTCTTTTTGAAAACAAGAGGTAGGATTCGGTTTCATTTGTTAAGACTCCTCCATGGCTTTAGAGGCCACCCCGAGTCATCTTGCTGCACTCTGCAATTGATGATGACGCCTATTTACATGATACAGCAGCAGAAAGAGAAAGGTCAGAATCCAGAAGGAGAACAGCAGGCAACTATTTATTTAAGATAACGTTCAGACAGGAGCTCCAGAGTGAACAGTTTTTAATTCTGAATATGTTCAACAGTGAATTTCCAAAAAATGTCTGTCACCCACTTCAATGATTATGATATAGTTACAAATAAATCACTGTTGAATCCATAGACCCAAATTATTTATTGTAAAGAAACAAACATGGCAATATGCTTTCTATGCCTTTCCAATTAATGTTTAGATCAATTTATCTTGGTGATGAGGCTGCCTAGTTGGATTTTAAAAAGAATATTATGACTAGTTACTGGAGCCAAGTAGACGGAACACAAGGTTCCTGGAATTCAACATTCATTATTTACCCATTCATACTAATAAACCTTTATATCCCACATGTCCCCTGCTCAGATTTGAAAGGAGCCTCAGAAGCACAGCCTGTTTTAAATTTGTAACCCAACAATAGCTTGGACAAGGAAGAATGACATCCAAGGGCAGTCGCCCCTCCAATGCACACATTCAAGAAGATAAATGATAAAAAAAATATTAAAGACATACCTTCTTTTCCTTTTCTTAGAAGAAAAATTAGTCATAAGAAAAAGAAATTGCAAGATCATCGTCTATGAAGAGAAGAGAGAAAAATTGATGTGGGGTTATAAGACTGAATTGAGTTGTAATATAAAAGTGGCTGTTTTTTTTTTCCTGTTAAAAGGCAGAGACAACTAATTTATGTTTTCAACTCTAAACTATCTTTCCTTCCTCCTCCTCTCCTTCTTCCTCCTCCTCGTCTTCCCCCTTTTCCTTCCTTTGCTCTCTCCTGAGAAGAGAGTGCCGATACTAGATGACGCGTCTATTTTAGTTTGCCGAACTGTGTCTTAATTATCAATGCTTAAAGAGAAGGCAGGGACATTTTCTTTCTTCAAAGGCTTCCACAGCCCTAGCAGCAAGAAGGGGCTCAGATGTTCCTGGATACAGGGTGACAACAGTATGGTGTCTTTATATTTTAGGACTGTTGGCTCATTAAAAAAAAAAAAAAAAAAAAAAAAAAATCTGTGGCACACCAAAGTGAAAATGAGGACGACACGAAGAAGGCTTTGCTCTGTGTAATTCTCTTCTCAAGCAGCAGGGGTGTTTTCCAATATATTGCCCGGGCCCAGGTACTTCAAGAATAATTCTTCGAATGTGATAGTGCACATACTTAATGTAATATAAGCATTGTCAGATGTTAGTGGGTCATAATACCAAGGGAGCAGTAACAAGGACAATGGCAGCTGGGGTTGCTGGTGTTTACTGAGTTTTCAGCTTATAGTCATTACATTTCTGTCTCTTCCCCACACACCCCCTCCACACACACAAGGAAGTGTCCTTTCATGCTAGTTCAATGAAGGGTGTAATCTGAGGCTGCTGCCGGCGGCTCAGAGTTGAGGGCTTCCGAGAATATAAATGGTGTAGTTCTGTGCCTGCCTCCTTTTTCTAAGTGCCTTATTGGATGTTCACAGCATCTCTGTGTGCTTGCAAGTATTTCAAGGCTTCAGAGAAAGGAAACATTGAAAGATGGTCAGTAACTCCTCTGAAGTCACACAGGCATTGCGTTTTAAGGGGCCTGTTGGAAAGCTTTTGAAGCCCTGGCTGAAACTGTTCCAGTGGATAGAGATCATCCTTCCCTTTGCAAAACATGGAGCTTGATAAAGAGTTACTAGCAAAGTATTGCTGCCAGGCTTGGTCTCTGATTCCCTAGAGATATCTTCTGTGTACTAGCAAAGTGAGGACAGCCTGTGCTCAGCCAACATTTGTAGCTTGCTCTATATAATGATAAACCATACATGTTGGCCACATTGAATACCTCTGTTTAAGAAGACAGGGTGACATCCACCTCTCCCTGTCCAAATCAAAGTAGAGTCAGTGATCTTGGTTGGCATCACTGCCAGTCACCAATGAAAGAGAAGAGAAAGTCACTTCCTTTGACCACTGGGAAACTGGTAGGTTCTAAAGCTTGACAAGTGTCACATGGACCTGTTAATTAAGAGCAATGAAAAAATCTTCCCTGTCTAGGCATTTGAAACAAACACACAAAGATGGAAATGTATAAGCAGTGGACTGAGATGCGTATGAGGATAGTATCTGGTTATTTCTGGACAAGTTCTTAGAAAAATAATGGGCTTTGTAGAAAACTCCTTTTGCCTGATGGCTGTCCACTAGAGTTCCAAATAGTTCACTCAAGGCTTGATTAGAACCACTAAGTTTTTATGCCGATCAGACAGGAGAATGTTGCTCTTGAGGTGCGTAGGTCCTCTGGATCTCAGTCCACTGAGTTTCATTGTGTCAGTCTGTCCCCTTGATCCTTTTGAGTTACTACAAAATGCATTTCAACTGCCTCCCAATGATTACAGACTATCCTGAATGGGGCTCATCTTTGACTGAAGCTGTGGTAACACACAGTGGATCTTTTTGGATGACACACTTCTAGTGAGCATGTATATTTATAACTAATACAAGAAATTTCTGTTTCTAAATGAGTGGACTTTTGGTTTCTCATTATACTATGTTTCCTGAAGATTAGATCAATTATCATTCTCCATCCATAGGACAGTATCATCACTGTTCCAAGCAACATCCTCTTTCTGTTTTTTTTTTTTTAATACCTTATTTCCATTCTGTTTCCTATATTTCTCACCATGGACACCGACTCTAATAAATTATCAACAAATTTGTATTATGTTTTACATGCATAAACTTTTAATTTTTACCAAAGGATTTCGGTATAGATTACATTCACTACCTCGTATTTTTTTTTTCACATCGCACTGTATTTGCTGGATCCATCCAAGTTCTAACTGCTTCTTCACCCATCATGGGACTCATCTCCACATGTAACTCCCCATAAGAACTGCTGCTGTAACTGTTTCAAACCTGTTCTTGAGTTTGAACTTGGTAATTTCTTTGGGATATGTACTTGGGGGAGAATTGTTAGATCAAATGGTAAAGCCATAGGAATTCAAATAAATACTGTCAGGTGATCCTAAACTAGTTGTACAAATATTCACCCCCACATCAATGTATCATGTAGTATTTTAAATCCACACATTAATTAGATAATCAAGAATTCCTTTTACGTGGTTATGCGCTCTTTGCAAGTTATTCTTTCCTAAAATCTCACATGAATATATTTACCTATTTTTCAATGGTCAGTCCTGATTTTTGCTTTCCATTTACTTTTTAAAAATTATTTTAATTTTAAAAATATGAGTATAATTTTCTCAATCTGCCATGTGTCTTTTTAAGAGTGCCAGGAGGCTCTTTTTAAATCTTTTTATTAGCATATATTACAATGGATTCCATTAGATATTATCATAATGTCATATGTGATGGACTTGGACCATATTTCAAACAAGAAAACCTGAATTCTGCCTGCTTTCTTTGCAGCCAAAGGGTACATGGTGACCTAGTTCTGGGCAATGAGATCTATGCAGATGCTTTTGTTTTCTGGAAAAGAGAACAAAGGCCATTAGTGGTTCTTTGAGGCTCTTCTTGCTCCTTGGAACATTGCGTTGGATTAAACAAATGCCATTTTCATTCTTGTCTGTCCTTCTGTGCCCCATCGAGTCTGGAAGCCTGGAGCTTGTCTTCACAGAGCTTCTGGCATCAGGGTTTCAGTGTAAAGCTGCTCCCTCATGTGGGATTTGGAAAGCAGAACTAGTTTCCTAGTTTTTTCAACCAGTCCTAAGGAGAGTCCTTTACAGGGGTGGCTGGACCTTTCTTTTCAAAGCATGTCCTTTTGGTTCCAACTGACAAAATGATGGTCAGCCATTTTCTGTGGTTCTATGGCTTTCTGCAGCCTCAACGTTGGGTAAAAGCACCAGTAGCCACCTATGCAGACGTGTGTTTTCCCTGACATACTCCAAATAATCTATAAGCCCTGGGTAACTTATACTAAAAAACGCCCCTTTTGTGCTTAACATACCTACAGAGTTTCCAACCTGAGGAAGAGGCTGATGCAAGAGAAAATTAGATCTTGGAAGGCACCACTGGGCTGCTTGCTGTATCAGCTCTACCCTGCACCACACCTTTCATTCCTTTGACATGAAGAAGCAGAAAATGTGTTGGTCTCAGGTGCTATTAGTCAGGTTCCCTCACATGTATCGCCCAAGCATTTCTAGTTTTCGCATTCACCTTTCTCATCTGTGAAATGGGCTCCCAGGTTGGGTATGCGCAGTCTCTGTAAGATACTTGCCCGAGAGGAGCCACTTCGGCGTCAGAGACTAATGCTGAATCCTTTGGCTAAGATCCGCAGTTTCAAAGACATATGTCTCTTCTCCTCAATGCCCTTTCAAAATGGAGAACTGGTGCCAAGAGAATCTGCTCTTGCAAATTCAAGTTGGACATTTGGTTAAATTAGTTCATGCTACGTGATATTTGAGTAGGACCGGCGAATAAAATTAGAGGATGTGTCATGCAGAGATCCATGTGTGAAACGCAAAAGTATCTCAAGGACATGCAGGAGAGGTTGAGCTGGTTAGACTTGTAAATTTGACTAGCGTCACCTGGGAAGAGGGACTGCCACTTGAGGTGTTGCCTCCTTTAGACTGGCTTGCAGGCAAGCCTGTAGAGCATTCTCTTAATTCATGACGGACGAGGCAGGGACCAGCCAACTGCGTGCTATACAGCCTGTGAGATGGTGGTCTTGGGTTGTGTAAGAACACAAGTTGAGCCGGGCGGTGGTGGCGCACGCCTTTAATCCCAGCACTCGGGAGGCAGAGCCAGGCGGATCTCTGTGAGTTCGAGGCCAGCCTGGGCTACCAAGTGAGCTCCAGGAAAGGCGCAAAGCTACACAGAGAAACCCTGTCTCGAAAAACCAAAAAAAAAAAAAAAAAAAAAGAACACAAGTTGAGGGGCTGGAGAGATGGCTCAGAAGTTAAGAGCACTGGTTGTTCTTCCAGAAGGGCCTGGGTTCGATTCCCAGCACCCACATGGCAGCTCACAACTGTCTGTGAGTCCAGTTTCAGGGGATCCGACATCCTCACACAGACATACATGCAGGAAAACACCAATGCACATTAAGTAAATAAATGGTGGGAAAAAAATAATAATGCAAGTTGAGCAAGTTGGTAAGCAGCATTCTTCCACGGTCTCCACCTCAGCTCCTGGTCTGACTTCTCTTGACGTTGAACTATGATGGGGATGTTTAAGCCAAATAAACCCTTTTCTTCCCAAAGTCGAATTCAGTCATGGTGTTTATCACAGCAGCAGGAACCTCACTAGAAGGGAGATTGAGCTGGAGAGATCCCTGTGCTATGTAAAGAAAAACAAACTTAAGTGTTATGGGTATGGTTCTCGGTAGTCTATAAACATTTCTCATTTTATAATAGCTTACTGTAAATAGAATAAGTGTTCTACTGGAATCAGAAAAAAAGAGAGAGAAAAGAAAATGTTGATTGTATCTCGTTGACAGAGGATAGCCAAGAGGTCATTATATTCCTTACAGCTTTCTGAAACCAAGACTATAATCAATGCTTTGGTCGAGCTAATCTATTTTTCTCACCCAGTGGTTTTTACATACTTAGTGTCTTTAATATGGAAAGGCATTTGGCTTGTCTAACTTCTCTAGCTGTGTTCATAAATCAAGATAATCATTATCAGCAGAACAAACAAGAGGAAAATATTGTGATAAAAGGTAAGTGAGACGTGAAATAACGTGTTCAGAGGTACAATGCTAATGAGAAACATAAAACCATTGCTTTTATCCCAAGGTGACTTATTTGCTGATGTCGAATCTTTCTAAGTTTATCCCACTTGAAGTGTTCTTAAGGACTACAGAGATATGTTCATATTCTGGCATGGAACTCTTCCAGTTAGCTAAATTTTCAAATCAAGTTTTACCTTGTCAGAGGTCTATAAAAATAAAATCTTCTCCTTTAGCGGCAGCACTGGGGCCTCATAATATTCTTTGAATTGTTATTGTGATCTGCAAGTTTTTTTTAACCCCCTGAAAGTTGAAGCTTTTGAAATGGCAATTTAAATATCTGTGACTAGCACCCCAGAATGTGTTCTCTCTCTCTCTCTCTCTCTCTCTCTCTCTCTCTCTCTCTCTCTCTCTCTCTCTTTCCCTCTCTCGCTTGCTCGCTTTATTCTCAACACATTGAACAATATTCTGCTCTCAGTGGATTGACAGCAAATTGACAAACCACAGCAAAATTGCTGCTGTACTGAACCTGGGAGATAAAATGGCTGAGTGACAGGTGGGACTAATCAGTTCATAGGTAAAAATCAAGATTGGATTTGATGAGGGGATTTCGTGGTCCGTGGTGGATTCAATCCTCTTTTCAATATACTGAAAAGCCATTTTTTTTTTTTTTTTGCCAAGTTTGATTTCCATTATTCCCCAGCCCGAGCTCTGTGAGTTTTCTACAAGGAGGCTTCTCAGGGCTGGCTTTCCCCAGGTCTGCAGTTAACCAAACTGCCTGAGGAAAGAATCAGAGTTAACAGAAGGGAGAGGAGAAAGATCAAATGCCTGCTCCCCTGTGAAATCTATTTGGGGATCCATTATTAGTTACGCCAGTGGTTAGTTGTGGAAATAAAACTAAGATGGCACACCATGAGGTGCCACCAACACTGTTATATTAAGCTGGTTTTAGATTGTTATATTCAGTTGGCATCTTGCCAGCTTGCCATACCACTAATAATGGCAGAGAGAAGTGAGTGATCATTTCAACATTCGATTCTATTTGCTCAGATCATCAGAAACCATTGGATCTTGCTCAGATGATTATTTTCATGTCCCACTCAGAAATTTTCAGTGAAAGGGTGCTTCCTTGCTCCAGAATGCACTTTGGCTATATAATCTCATGAATTCTTTCTCCACAGTTTGTTGTTGTTGTTGTGGGGAAAGGGTGGTATTGAACTCATGACCTTGGACACATGAGGTGAAAGCTCTATTCCTCTGCTGTCTTCCTTTCCCTTCCCCCACTTTGTCAAGGGCTTCGGATAAGCAAATTGCGAAGTCAATAAAAGTTGCCATGCCTTCTTCCTTCTCTTCTCCTCTCTCATTGCTGACTTACAGGGCTACCCTAGGTTGCTTTCAGGAGATAAATTGCTCATCTCTAGGTCCACAGGACTTCCTCGATGATGTGCACACTGATGTGGGTACCAAGTCAAGGAAGAGCCATTGTAACTCCTCTGTAGAACGGAACTGAGGGCCTATGTGCTATGTGGATTCGGGGCACTGAGGATTTAAGGATTACTGACAGAAAACCCAGCAGTTTAGTACTGCGAGGGAGTTCATCACCTCTTATCGCAAGATTGAAGCTCTTAAATTCAAATTGAAGATCCCATTTGAATTGCTTTTAGGAGCCAGCTAATACTGAGATGTTTATTTTAAAAGTAAACATTCCTGGCCACACCATCGTCTTGCCTCTTACCTGCATCTCTAAATGGATGCTTACATCCTTACTTGGTTTGTTCAGCAAGAATGTATGAGGTCCTCCTGTAGGTTTAGGCTGTGAGTAAAATAGTAAAAGTCACCATCTCTTGGGAGTTGACATCTTCAGTGGAGGGGGACAGTGAGCGAAGGAGAGAGGTGAAATACATATCACTGAGCAGAAAAGCAGAGCGGACAAGGGGGGAGAGCATTAATTACACCAAGGGGTGTAACTCTCCTGGGTGTAGGAGATTCCAAATAAGAACGTGCTGTTGGCCGGGCGGTGGTGGCGCACGCCTTTAATCCCAGCACTCGGGAGGCAGAGCCGGGTGGATCTCTGTGAGTTCAAGGCCAGCCTGGTCTACCAAGTGAGTTCTAGGAAAGGCGCAAAGCTACACAAAGAAACCCTGTCTCGAAAAAAACCAAAAAAAAAAAAAAAGAAAAGAAAAGAAAAGAAGAGGAAAAAAAAAAGAACGTGCTGTTGGAATGAACAAGCAAAAAAAAAAAAAAAAAAAAAAAAACCAAAAAAAAAAAAAAAAAAAAACCCAGAGGCAGTGACTCAGAAGGATATTTGAGGGTTAGAGAAATACAAGCATAGAAAACCAAAAATAGAGAGAGTTCCTATGTAAGAGCATATGAGGTGTGTTCCAGAAACAAGAACCTCTAGGAATCTCAGTGGCTGGAGGGGTGTGTGCAGAAATAATTGGCTGACAGTTGACACCAGAGAGGATTCAGGAGTTTGGAGACAATATGAAGGACCTTTTCATCATCAGGTTCTCTTGTCTCTAGGTGGCAGGGGAACCTGTTTGGTGTTACAAGTGAGGGCTTGAGAAGATCCCCAAACAAGATCTTAACTTACAAAGTGCCTGGCTGGTTCTGAGCCTAGCGCAGGAAGACAGGAGCAGGGGCGGTGAAAGGAGCGAGCAAGGATGCTACTTCAGCACAACCGAGAGGTGATGGTGGCCTGGATAAAGGAGAGACTCCTGTTTGGAAAGTAAAAGTTGGTGGGCTCAGCTGACTGATTGAAGGTGTGCTCCTTTCAAGGGGGACTTGGGGTAACCCCAGGCTTTGGGGCCTGAGGAACTAAAAAGAATGGATTTCTACTAAGGTGAGAAAGTTTAGGAAAAACAAGCGTTAGGGAAAAGAACCACTGTTTGGTTTGGACAGGCCAGTGAAGTCTGAAATGCCTCATGGGTAAGGTGCCTCTTGGCTGGCCTAGGGCATTTAAGTTCATGCTGTTTTCATGACATCATGCCTTAATCTTCTGCCAGTTGTCAGCATCTTCCTTTTGCTCTCAAAGTGACCCTGCTTTGATACTACATTGCTGTTGCATTCCTGTGGACGTGTGGCTAAGTAGTTTGAGCACAGAGACCAATGCTGGATGTAGGAATTTGGGGTGAGGGACAATCATAGAATAGATATAAATGCACAACAGTCTTTGGAGGCAGGTACCCCAGGAGGAAGAAGTGAGGCCAGTGGACAAATGGTACACATCTGGGTTTGGTTTCTGAAGAGTCTTGGAAGGGGAGGTCTGTTTACTTCTAAAGGCCGATAGTTGTTTAGATAATTATTTCTGACCATGGCAAAGGGAAACTGTAAACTTCTATCTCCCTTGGCTCAAGTGCTCAGTCTACCTCCTGTCTGATGTCTCCTGCAATATCTTTATGTCACAGTTTTTCATGTGTATGTGTGACGCACACCAGCATTGCTACTTAAAATTTTTTAATGCAAAGTATAATATTCACTGTTGACTTAAGCAGTATCCCAGAAATATGCCTTCTTTTCTCAATTAATCCCTTATTGACTTTATTTTTATTTGTGTGTGTGTGTGTGTGTGTGTGTGTGTGTGTGTGTGTGTGTGTGCCACCTGTGTGTAGAGATCAGAAGAGAGTATTGATTCTCTGGAGCTGGAGATATAGGCAGTTGTGAGCCACCTAACACGGAAACTGAATTTAGGTCCCTGTAAGAGCAGCGTGTACTCTTGACCACTGAGCCATCCCTGTACCATCCCGATGACTTTTTAGCTTAAAAAAAGAAGCAAAACATGTGTGTTTATATTTGTTCATGTGGGGGTGTGCACATACGCATGTGGGTGAGAGGTCAAAGGTTGACGATGGGTGTCTTCCAATATTGCTTTCCACCTTACCTTGTGAGACAGGGTCTCTCACTGAGTCCAGATCCCCCTGATTCTTGTAAGCTGGCTGGCCGGTTAGCCCAGGCATCTGCTTGCCTTTGCCCCACAGCCCTGGGGCTTCAGGTGTGCACCCGAATGCTGCATGTACATGAGTGCTAGGGATGCTGACTCGGTTCTGTATTCTTGTGCAGCGGTCATTTCACTGACTGAGCCAACGCCTCAGCTCCTACTTTCCAAACACTTTCAGCATTGTCTTCTGTATATTTTTAGACCTTCAACACCTCTATCGTATTCACATTGATAAAATGGTTAAATGCATTAACACTACTCTCCGTTCTCTTTGGTGATTTCATTCTGGGAGTTTATGTCAGCATTTCACAGTTCGGGGAGGGACAGAAAATAGAAGCACATTAACCATTTTTAACAGTGAGTTGACCTTTGGTATAAAACCTAGTCAGAAAAAGAAAGGCATTAAAAAAGAAATCCTATTTTATGTACATCTTTGAATTATATAAAAGGTGCACTGGAATGATCTTACCAAACCATGCTTCTACATAAGTTTCCATATTTCTAGATTGAGATAAAAACAAATGAGTAAGCTGGGTCAGTAGCTTTAAAGTCAAATTTGAAACATATTGGAGAAGAACAAGTATTGGTAACTGTTTCATCTTCTTTTGAAAGCGCTCACTGAGTCAGGAAGCTCAATTGACTATTTTAGCTGCCAGCTCTCCTGAGTGTCAAAGGCAGGTCTCTGTCAGCCCTGTTCACTGTGCTTCCATTTGCCTTTGTCTTCCTGGGACACAGGGTCAGGTCTGGAGATGTTTTGGATGAACTACTATAGGTCTTCTACCAGGAACAGAACCCAGTATCATGAAGCTCATATTCTAGACACTTTGCTTTGCAGGGTAGTGTGGTGGATTTCCCAGGAGGACAGGTAGGACCTCTTAGAAATCAGAGCAGAGTTGTAGGGGCCACTGGGGCCACACTGGTTGGACACAGGTCTGGCTGAGAGTCTCAGGACTGGTTACTCCACTTACCACCATTCCTCTTGGGTAGCTGCTTCTGGAACTGATCACAGTTTGAATAGAGTATTTGGTAATGAGAATGCCTACCTCCTGGAGTCATAGGATAGTTAAATGCGCTAAGTTAACACCTACACATGCCTGGCTTAGGGTCAGGACAGGGTACAGACTGTCATTATTTTAATTACTTTATTTTTAAAATAGTTGAAAATGGTATTAATCTTGTTTATTTACATGAATAAACTCTGACCATCGGCTCAAATTCTCCTTCAGAATCACTCACTTACTAGTGAGTTGGAAAGATGCCATTTTAGATTTTTTAAATAATTATATGCTCTCTAACTTGATAAAAATATATATTGTGGTATATAAATATATGTTATACATACTTCCATATATAGAGATTTATATGTCCAAAAGCTGAAAGTTAATCAGTTAAGTTATTCCAAGCTCCTGAGAAAAATTAATTCCTTAAGATATTTACCTATTTTTTTAATGAGTTAGTCCTAAATATTCTTGGAGATTTTTTATTTTTATTGTGTAAAAGAAATTTACACAAAAATCATGTTTTCAGGGTTCACTTATGAACATGTGCCTGCCTAGAGAAATATATGGTTTTCTGGTGTGTGTACATACAATTTCTCTTTTAAGTCAAATGCTAGCATGCTGCATATGTTGTCTGCGAGTTGTGTTTCTAGTCCGTGGCTTGTTTTTAAGATTTACCCATGCCGATTTGTGTAAACTTAATCCATTGCTTTTGACTGCCGAACACCATTCCAGCAAATAAATATGCTATATCTTATGTATTGGCAAGTCATCTGGATGCTCAATTGCCTCTAAACTTGGGACGTTCGCAGAGGGGTGTCTGAGTCATGTAAGCAGGTAGACACCTCCCCGAAACCAGATTTCTCTTCATTGCTCTCAGCAAGTCCCTCATTCTCCAACTGGGAGGTGTGTTTCCCTTCTTCACCTGACTGGAGACACCTGGCCAAGTGCCCTCACCTCCTATCCCCTTCTTATTTGATGAAATTCCCATGAGGTCAAAGCAGAGGCCTCAGGCAAATGCCCAGAGGTATCCAGGTGCTTGGCCTGCCTTTAATACCACAGATGATCAGGGCTGGTCCTGAGAGGAGGTGAGACAAAGTGTTTCAGGTGTTTCCTATGTCTCGAGCCTTACTGAGCTCATCTGAAATTAGACACCAGTGAATTGTTCAGGACATGTTTTGGGCAAGTAAACTCAACCATAAAATTATAAATACTAGTCACCCAAAGCTCTGAATGGTTGAGAGCAATAGCTAATTAAATAGACTGTGCAGTACATTTTATTTGCAGAACGCCCTGTTGGAGAGACAGAGGCTGCGAGGCTGGCATCGGGGCAACACAGAATCTTCTCAGGAAAACAGACTTCATCTTGCAAAAATCATGACGCTCTGAAATTTCTAATTTGAGGCTTTGTGAAAAGATGCACAATCTGGTGCTTCATGTAGTCCGTGGCTGGATCCGATCAGGCCCATCTGCTCATTGGAAAAGACTGGAGGGTGCTTTCTTTTCAGTATTTTAATTCCAGGTGTAGGTGTTTCAAAAAGGCAGTTCCTAAAATGAATCATCTTGAGACATGCAATGTAAATGTTTAAGTCAAGCTACTTGATGGGTCTGGCGAGCAGTTCATTCCCTCTCATGCTCCCTGTAGAAAGCTCTGGTGGACACAGGCATTTGAGACAGAGCCCCAGGCCTGTCTTTTCCCAGGAGCCAAAGGCATAGGAGGAGGATGGAGCCTGTGGCCCTTGGATGATTGTGGAGTAGAGTTCTCCTTGGGGTTTTCTGATCAATCTCCGACTTTGGTTTTTTGGATTTCTGCTCACCTGCTGGCTGTAAGCTATGAAAAAGGTGCTTTTGTGCATGGCCATTTGAATTCTCCTGGGGACTATCCAGTTACCATCTAAGGCAAAAGCAAAGGTTGACTCTCCAGGGCAGTGTTTTGTTGTTGTTGTTTTGTTCCCCAGTAGCTTGTCAAAAGCTGAATTTTATATTTTTATCTTCCTATAGCCTGAAAAAGAATAGAACACTATTAGGCCTCTTCCTATCAGTGTAGTTGATATGTAAGAGCATCAGAAAAACCTAACCAAACACAACAAACACACACCGGCCCCCCAAACACACACAAAGGTAACATGGTAGTAAGCTCCAGGTCATTTCGTATGGACTTTTTGTAACAATTTTTCACGCAACAACAAGCAAAACAGAAGATGTTTCAAATCCTGGCTCTATTGCTTTCTGTTCACGTCCATTTGAACAAGTTTCTTACGTAGCTCATCTTCAGTAAGCATCCTTGTTGTTGCGGATGTTGACAGCATCCTGTGCCTTGATGGAGGGAATGCATGGATGGATGGAGTACCATGGACATCGAGCCTGCTCTGAGCCATTTCTCCCCGATGTTAGCTCTTTTGAAGAGTGTCCTAACTGTGCTGACACAGTTTGAAGCTAGCATTGTAATGCCTCCATCTAGAAAAGCACAGCACCTTGCTTATCGCGTGGCAAATGCTGACGTTTTTTGAACTTACTTTCTTTTGAGCATTTTTCCCTTGAGATCCATGCCTCAGTTGTATTTCCCTGCTGGTTTCTTCTCTTCTAGAACACCAGGGTATTTATGTAGTCGCCATCTTAACTGGACACTGCCATGGAGAAAAGGTTGTTCTGATTTGAGACAAGGTCCCACTGTGTTGTCCAGGCTGACCTTGAACTTGTGAATGCATAATCCTGCCTCAGCCTCCAAAGTGCTGTAATTACAGACCTCTGTGACCAGGCTTGGCCATGAGAGAGCTAAATAAGTTAAAAGAGAATAATAAGTATTTGATATTTGGAAGGGTATTTGAGTCATCTTATCCAGACATTTCAAGTGAGAATTCTGAATCTGGGCTCTACCATACATTCATAAAATGAAAAAGATGGATTTGGGGACAGCCTATGTCCAGTCAGCTGATGGTTAGATGCCTAGCAGGAATGCCAATGATACTGCAACACTTACACCATGGCTAATTTCTATAAGCAAAATAAGTCATTTTCCACTGGATGTAAAATGTTCCTGTATACCATGACTTATCCAAATTTTCTCATTGATAGATTTTGGTGTGTGTGTGTGTGTGTGTGTGTGTGTGTGTGTGTGTGTGTGTGTGTGTGTGTGGTATGTGGTGTTATGTGCCTACCCCTATGGTGTCACAAACTAGGCATCCCATAAACACCTCAACAGATCCACCTATGCTCTTCCTCTGTGACTGTATCTAGGCTCTTAATTTCTGTTTCCGCCATCTACCTGGCTCTTCTACAGTTAATTTATGTAGACCTCACTATCCAGAAGAAGACTGAACTCAGGCCTGTATCCCCAAGTGTCTGGTAGCATCTCCCTTTCACCATCTCACGGAGAGGTCATTGAGGTCTACACTGAGGCAGAGTAGTCACAGGAAGCGCTTGGTTTGGAGAACAAGGTCTGAGTGCCAGTCCACAGAGTGACTTGGTAGCTTTGGCTAACTCTTTTAGGCCTCACTTTTTTAAAAAGCTTAAAGTGTACTGTGATATAGATTAATAAATCTCAACAGCTGCTTAGGAGCATGAGAATATTCATTAAATGAGGAACTTTTCATTCCACCCTCTTCTGTTTCCTTCCAGAACCCCCTCACTCTTCTCTCCTTTGACCATATCTCTTTGTCCCATTGCCCGCATATTCCTGGCACCTCTGCAAATCATCCCGAGGTTGCTAGTACTCTGGGGATGCCCAAATGCCCTTCTCTCTGTGGAGCATAGGTTTGGCCCTCACCCTGGCCACAATCGGAAAGAATTATTGTCCTTTCTACATCCCCTCTATGATGGAGAAATGGCCACTTGAAGCTTTCTATGGAATTTCAGCTAGCTAATCAAATCATGTCAGCCTGTTTATTTTTTAAAAGACTGTTTTTTAACTAATGAATTAATAGATTTATTCCTTCCAAATAACACCTGAGTTTTAGTCTGAGCTTTTGGAATAGAGTGCATTTGTTAACTCAAAGCAAGGGTTGCTCTGGAGGTAATCTGGTAGCTTTCAGGTAGTTTAAGAGTATTAGAGAAAGAGGAAATGCCCCATGCCGCTCAAATGATAGGACACATGGTAGCTACTCATCTATTAGTAATTCTTGTTGACTGAGTCTCTAACTCAGGGTACTGCTGTGGGTGGGGAGCCTCAAGTACAAAGTGATGTTGTATGTATCCCATAATAAGCTGTGTCACTATGGGCCTTAACATAATGCTTCTGTGATGCAGACTCCTCATCTGTCCTTTGCAGGTCTTAGAGCAGTGGTTCTCAACCTGTGGGTTGTGACCCATTGGTGGTCACACATCACATTTATAATACAACTCATAGCAGTAGCAAAATTGTAGTTGCAAAATAGCAATGAAAATAATTTTATGGCTGGCCTCCATAAAAATTCCTCATTACATCATGAGGAACTGTCTTAAAGGGCCATAGCCCTTAGGAAGGTTAAAAACCTGTCTTTGAGGGTCAGATAAAATAAGAAGCATGAAAACTCTGGTGCACATTTGTCTCAGTATATGTTCTTTACACTTCCCTCTGCGTCCTTCCCAGACCTCATATGCCTAGGAGCAAGAATCCTCATTTCGGTCTTAGGCAGTTTGCCTTTGATATAAAAGACCACTTTTCCTTTTTGTTTTCTTATCTCCTCCTTGATAAATTATCTAGAGAGTGATCAGAATCAGCAAAGTTCATAGTTTAAGAGGCTTTATAAGACTTTTTTTGGTCTCATTGTCTATCAGACACAGCGAAAGGTTAGATGGGATATTCAGTTTTTTTATGCACCGCTGTTTTGTTTTGTTTTGTTTTGTTTTTTGAGACAGGGTTTCTCTGTGTAGCTTTGTGCCTGTCCTGGAACTCTCGTTGTAGACGAGGCTGGCCTCGAACTCACAGAGATCCGCCTGGCTCTGCCTCCTAAGTGCTGGGATTAAAGGCGTGTGCCACCATCACCCGGCTCTGCTCTGTTGTAACCAAGCTAGCTGGATAGAAGTAACCTAAGAAGGGGAGGGTTTATTTTGGCATACAGCTCCAGGGCATACAGTCTGTCTGTCATGAACAGGCAGCATTTGACCAAATTGAGTCCACAGCTAGGGAGCAGAGAGAGAATAGCGTCACTTGAGAAAAATTGACCAGAGTGAGGGAGTAAAGTCTCCCACTCTCAGTGTGTGAGGGTGAATAGGAGACTTAAGCTGCAGAAGGGTTTCTTTTACAAACTTGGGTGCCCTTGTGCTTGGGGCACAGAAATGTACATCCTCTTGGTGGATTGATTTTTCCTCCGATGAACATGGAGTGTCCTTGCCTATCTCTTCTGATCGGTTTGGGTTTGAAGTCTATTTTGTCAGATATTAAAATAGCTACATCAGCTTAATGCTTAGGTCTACTTGCTTAGGTTCCCTGAGTATATATTATGGCTTCTAGTTCAGTGTTTTCAATGGGATTCCTGAGTGTGTGAATGAGTGGGTTTCTGATTTTTGTGCCTTCCCTTGGGCTTTTTTTTTCTTCTGCTGGTTTTTCTTGTCCTACTTCAGTGTGAGTCTTTGCTTTATCTTATTATATTTTGTTATATTTTTTAAAAAATGAATGCATGAATGAATGAATGAATGAATGAATGAATGAATGAATGAATGAAAACCAAGCCACTAGGGTAACTGAACTGTCACTTATACCTGCTGAGAAATGGATAATCAGTTTTCTCCAATAGAGTGACACTGGGTATATCAACCACTCCAGGACAGGCCTCAGGTTCAGGAGTAGCTGACCAGCATGTAGTGGACTCCACAGTTTTGTTTTGTATGTGCTTCTATTTGGTTACAGTTTGGTGGGTTTTTTCTTTCTGTTTTTGTTTGGTTTTGTGGGGTGTGGTTTATTTTGTTTGGTTGGATTTGGGTTTTTTTGTTGTTGTATTGGGTTGTTGTTTGTCTTTTTAGAAAGTGCCTAAAGTTGGGTGGGTACGGAGAGGGAAAGCATCTGGAAGGACTTGAAGGAAGGGAAGAATATGACCAAACTATATTTAAATTTAAAAATTGTTTTAGATAGTAAAACATATAATAATAATAATAATAATAATAATAATAATAATGAGAAAATGCCTTCAGAAGATCAGGCTGTAAATGGACAACTTGTAGGGCATTTTCTTAATTAGTATCTATGGGTGAAGGCCCAGCTCATTGTGGATGGGGACACCCCTGGGCATGTAGTCCTGGGTTCTATAAGAAAGCAGGCTGAGCAAGCCAGTAAGCAGCACCCCTCCATAGCCTTTGTATCAGCTCCTGTCTCCAGGTTCTGGGTGCTAGGCTGTAAAACCTCCAATAACCCACTTTTTCTGTTGAGGCTCCTCCTTCTGAAGCCTCCACAAGTTTCCCAAACACTACCCCAGCTGGGGACCAAATGTCCAAACCCATGAGCCTATGGGAGACATTTCCCCTTCAAACCATATAGATGGCTTGTTCAGCTTCCACAGGTATACAGTTAGTGCCTCCTCTAAGGGGACAGACCAAACTTCTTCAATTCCCAGTTACATCCACGTCCTAAACCAAGCAGCACACATACATCCTTAGGCTTCTATCCTACACAGAAGAAAGTGTTGAATCCAAACCTGCACCGACCGAATGCTTGGAGACGTTTGCTTAGAGCATCTCTAAGGCACAGAAGTGGCATATGCATCCTATTGTGTGGAGGAAATGATCAAACTCTTACATCCATGCAATAAGCAAGAAAATGGGTCATTTCGCTTTGACTGTCATTTTAAAGCCTGCTTCTGTAAGTAGCAGTGAAACCTGCCTTCATTGAATTTATTATGGGATGGAGGCTGAGCTTCTGTGTGCTGATGGCCTAACTCCGGGGAGTCAGCCTACCACTTGAACTTTAAATAGGCCTCTCATGTTGTATTCATTTTCCCGTGCAAAGCACTCCCTCGCCTTCTTGCTGGCATGTCTAACCATGGCACAGCCGGGCACAGCTGCCTCCCCGCGGCATAGTGTTTGCGGAGATAACTCGGCAGGCTGTGGGCCTTTCTCTCCACCCCTTTTCTCAGTCCAGAGCAACTGTTTGAGTCTCTCCTTGTCCCACCCTCCCTTTCCAAACATTACTGTCAGTAATTACTACAGCTCAAGGATGCTGTCCAATCTAAAATAGCTAATGAGAACCAGCCCTTCAATCCAAACCGTAATCAGCTTATAGCACGCTCCTGTTTCCTGTGCCTCGTTACTGTGACACCATCTATTTTTCATACCTCGAAATGATAAGGCATAGTTGGGGTGGGGTGGGATGGGGGGAGAGCGATAGCTCTCTATCACTAGGCTTGCAGGAAAGGGGGGTGGACTTGAGCATGCAGAATTGATTTATTTTCATTCTTCTATTGCTTTGGTGGCTGCATCTTTGAAAGCAGTTAATATCGCAGTTTTGATTTGGCCCTAAGAACAGCAGGCCCTGACAATCAAGCATGCTTATTACAGCCGGGACGGGGGTGGGGAGAAAAAAGAACCCGGCGTAGTTCAAGCAAATCGTGATGTATTTGGACACGTGCAGGGTTGGAGGCGGAAAGCATTTGAAATTTGGTTGGCGAGCCAGGCAGTACTCTCATGATCTCTGCGTTAAGTCCCCTGATCACTTCCTGTATGGTTGCTCGTCGGATCCCACTAGCGTCTTCTCTGTTTTCCTTTTTAGGTGCCTGTGTGAGCCCTTCATTGTTTATTTTTAAGGGAAGAACATGGAAGGCATCCATCACAGGGGTCCTCACTGGAAGTTTGGGGAATCTGCTTGGCTAACATTGTACAATCTGTTGATAAACACCCAGGCTATTTCAATCTCCTTTCCAAGTTTATTCTCCTGAGTTAATTTCCAAACTGTTATTTTTTTGGGGGGTGGGGGGGAGGCGCTGCTAGTGTGATTAAAGCTCCGCCTGTCTGCATGCTCCTGGCATGATTTTCTGGGCACCGAGGCTAGCAAAGCATGCCTATTAATCCCACCCTCATGATTAAAGCTGCCGAGAGCTGCAGCATTGATGGGTTAATACTGGCTTCTGCGTCCTTGGATTTAATCCAACTCAGCCATCACTTTGAATGAGGCAGTTTGATGGGCTTCAGGAAGGCTGCTTCTGCTGTCGTTGTCCATTTCAGACTCCCAATACCAAGGGGGGAAAATAAAAGCCAGCCTCAGTTAGACAGCTCCAAGAAGTATAGACGTCAACAACATAAAGATATAAAATGCAGATTGGGTTATCTTTGCTATATAAATGTTAATAGGCAGAAAAGTCTTACAAAGAGCCCCCCACTCTGCGTCACTTGCCTCTCTTCCCAAAACAGAAACAGAACCCACCAGCCAGCTTCGAAATGGTGTTTTTCCCTGCTTTGTCTGAAGATATGTAAAAGATGAAGCTAAATTAGAAAATCTTTTACTCCGTCTCTTCATTTGTATGAAATAAGTGCACACAACTCACTGGGAGTGGGAGGCCTGCAGATTTACTCATTAGAGACAATAACCAGTATGCTGGTGTCTGCACTCGAGTGGAGTCTTCATCAGGCAATTAGGGAAGGTGGTGCTTGGCTGCCTCTCCACCCTCAAGAGCCCTGGGATCCGACATGCTTTTAAAATAGTGGGGCTGTCAGAGGACTCCGATTGAGCATCTGCACTTCAGCTGAGTCCATAAATTAGCGTCTAGTACTCACGGCATTCTGGGGGAATGGAGCATTCTTCGGATTCATGATTTGGCTCTTTTAGGGGTGTTACATAACCATGCCTGTTATATGGGGAGAATTTCCTACCTCCAACATTTTCAGGAAAGATCTCTCTCTCTCTCTCTCTCTCTCTCTCTCTCTCTCTCTCTCTCTCTCTCTCTCTCTCTCTCTCTCTCTCTCTTCCCCCCCCAGCCCCAGAACATGTAAGCTGGAATGCCTTCACAACTTGGTGTCAGGATACAAAATTCACAGCCTCCTGCTGACTGCTCAATCAAGTCTTTCTTGTTTGAGTGTTAAATTTGAAGGAATTTGAGTCAGCTCATAGATGTCTGGATTTATACGTTATTAAATTATTTTCTTAAGGGGCATTGATTTCCCATATACATGATTTCTAACACTCTTTATACACCTGATAGTGAGTATCCCAATTCTGAATTGTACTGTAAGTGATTCATCTATATATGGATGAATCAGTAAACTGCCATTTGCTAATTTATCCACAGCTCTTTGCTAAACAGGAAAACAGGAGCCAAAGTTATTTCAGAAATAATATAAATTTACTATCCTGCGTTGTTACATTGAACTTAGTCAACATATTCACAATATGCACTAAATCATTGTTTTGTTTTTTTTTTTGACAAAATGAACATGTGTTGGTACTTTGTATGTACTGAACTAAGATACATGATGTTGAGGACATTCAGACTGACTGCGCTCAGTCTGAAAGCTCATGGGCTCATAGCTAGAGTTGATACATAAACAGACCTTTATTAACAGAAAGTAGGCAGATACCCTACTTTCATTTCTTATTGCTATGGTACGATAACCTAAAAAAAAAGCAACTTTAAATGGGGGAAGAGTTTATTCAGCTTGCAGTTCCAGGCAACAGTCCACCCCAGCAGAGAAAGCAAAGCAGGAGCTTTAAGCAGCTAGTCACAGTCACAGTCTATAGAAGAAAGAGAATACATGCATGGGTCCTCACTCAGCTCACTTCCTCGGCTTTTATACAGTCGAGGACTCTGGCCTAGGGAATGGTACCATATATCAAAGTAGGTCTTCCCACCTCCATTAATATAAGCAAGATAATCCCCAACAGATATTCATTCCCACAGACAAACATAATCTAGACAATCCTGCATTGAGAGTCTCTTTTCTAGATGATTTTAGATTGTGAGAAGTTGACAATTGAAACTAAGTAGGCAGAGCAAATAATAATAATGATGATAATAACAATAAAGGTCTGAACAAAGTATTTAAAAATGATTTTCAGATGGTTTGTGGTTTTTCTTTTTCTTCCTTTTAAAATCCATTATACATCAATGATACTAGTCATACAACTCAGTTTATTTATGACTAAATATTTGAAGTTGGCTAAATTAGCTGATAACTAATTTATAATTACAATGTAAGACTTCTCAAAATAAACCAGAAAGTAGATAAATTATTTTTAATACTAACTACCTGCAAATACTATTTAAGAGTAGAAAGATAGCCAGACAGTGGTAACACAAGCCTTTAATTCTAGCACTCAGGAGGCAGAGACAGGAGGATTTCTGTGAGCTTGAGGCTAACTTGGTCTGCAGAGTGAGCTCCAGAGCAGCCAAAGCTGTTACACAGAGAAACTTTTGAAAAACAACAAAAAAGAAAAGAAAAAAGAATGGAAAGATAAATAAAAGAATCACATGGAACCACTGAGATCTAAGCTGTTTATTCATATATTCTCTATTTATAAACCAGTTTAAGGAATGTTAGTACATTTTCAGTGGCTTTTAAGCAGAACAAAATTAAATAAGAGTTTTAGGGGCTAGAGAGAAGGCTCAGCAGTTAAGGGCATGCACTGATTTTGCAGAAGACACTAGTTTGATTCCTAGCACTCACGTTGGGCAGATCATGAAAAAGAGCTAAGAACTGAAATTAAAGTATCGTTCAATACTCATTGTTAAAAATTATAACTGGGCAAAATTTTCACATGATTGCCAAGAGTATGGGGCCATTGTAAAAAGGCAGGATGGTCATGCAGGGCACCTATATTGTGCCTTCCTAAGTCTTACTGCTGGTGCCAGAGCGGGCTCGAAATGTGGGTGGTGGGAGATAACACAGGCAGCAAGAACTAGAAAGATTCACATGCAGAGGCCAGTGTTCTAGAATTCATTTTCAGGGCAGCTTAGCCAGAGACAGATGTGGACATCAGTACTGGTACAAGCATTGCCAACTTCCGTAGGGCTCAGTCATGGTGAAGGAGCTCTCTAGGGAGATTTTGTGGAGGTGGTGTTTTAGATGCTGAAGCCAAGGGTCATCAATACTTGAATATTAGTAGAAAGACATTTTAGATAGAATGAACACTATACAAAGAAGAAATAGTCATGAGGCTGTTCAGCTGCAAATCATGGAAACCTCTCTCTCCACAGAACCACCATGTGGGGGCCATTGCTTTTAAGGGATGTGACAAGGAAGCTCATGTCCTCAGAAGTAGACAGGACAAAGGAATAGACAGGGTGCCCCTGACATTTCCCCACTTACTGTTCACAATGGGACTCAATCTATAGATATAATAACCTTGCGCATCAAAGACTCAAGAAAAAATGCTTGGCGATTTTCCTAAGAATTGTGGATCAGCTGGGTATGGTGGCATATGCCTGTGCTCCCAGTACTGCGGGCAGAGGAAGAAGGCTGGTTCATGAATTGAACCATGGATCTGGTCTATGTAATGAATTTCAAGAGCTTGAGTCTGTAAAACAAACAACCTCAATGAATGAGTGAATGAAAATGAATAAATAATTAAAAATAAGAATCACATCATTTTAGTACAAACAAAACCACAAGGTGTTATGAGGACTAGTATTTAGCTGGGAAAAACTACATTACAATTGTTAACGTGCTTACTGATTGTTAATTAAACATAAAGAAGAGAGTAAAAAATCCCTATTCTAGCAGAATTGTCATAGCTTTCTTGATGTTCTCTTTTTAGGTCAAAGTTAATCATGTGATGAGATCTGCTAAATAGAGAGTGAAGGATGTCTCCAGAGATGACTCTACTTTCTGGAGATGATCAAATGGCAATGAAATTGTACAAAACAAACAAACACCAAGTTTTGAAATGTCTAATTTCCTTTTGAATGAAAACCAGTACCCAGGGATGCTATTCAAGCTGCCTGTTCCTGCAATGTATGCTCTTATAGTGCAATGATCTTGCATCAACCTTCTACTTGTTAGATTTGCAACAATTCTAAGCAATGTTTCAGTGTGGCATAATTTTCCTCTCTGTCAGCTGTTCATGGAGGGAAGTTTAATCTTCTGTGATGAACATACTCGCTGGACGTGTTTTCTAGGAGCAAAGATCTAGACTGTATGTTGGCATGGTTTTCTGCTATTGTTTACTTTTTAAGTTTCTTCTGCTCTTCCAGGGCTAGAGGATGTGTGCATTGACACACACATGAAGCTGGAGAAAGCCCTGTAACAGGTGCTGGGAGACTAGACAGGCAGCATTTCTTAGTTCAAGCCTCAGATATCCCAAGGGCTTCTGGAAGAAGCCTGTTTGGTCACTGAGAATATGATGTCCAGCAGGATTCACTTCTATCTTCATTTTAGCTTTGGCCTTGACTTCACTGGGAGGAAGAATCATAGCTGCACACCTGTACCCCAAAACCTCTGTCCTTTTCATCTCCCAGCTTGATGGCATGACTGCCTCTTCAGTCATCAGCACATACTTGAAACATTTGTGTTTCAATACCACCACTGGCCAGCCAGACCTAAAGTCTGCAACTGAGGAAGGCACACAGACATGTCAAATTTAACATACTCATTAGGAATGGATAATGACTGTCATTCCTTTCTCCTTCTCTCTTTCCTTTGTGTTTTGTGTCTCTCCTGCATCCCTGAATCGCCTTCATGCTAAGGAAAATGGCTGCCAGTTTATTTCACTTCCAGATTCCAGGTATTCTGCCAGCAGTATCTCTTGGCGGCCATTGGTCTGTTATATCCACATTGTAGACAGGGTGTTAGTTATTTCTCTTAGCTGGGCTTCTTAAGCTGAGCACCGAGTCCTTTCAGAAAGAGAATTCTGAGTTGGGATGGTGCGCAGAGAGACTCTTGAGACCCCAGGCTGATGACCTCAGAGAAAAGACCTAACAGTTCTGAGCTCCAGTTTCCTCCCTGTCACTTAACAAAATGAAGACGTTGAGAGGATGACAGCAGAGATCCATTTACCATGCTTTGCCCGGCATCTGATGCGCATTAAATGAACCACGCCATTAGCTATTATTATATTCGTCTTCATCACCACCATCAAGATGTCAATAGTGTGGTACACCTCGTTGGGAGCATCAATTGTGCTTTAAGGCTTAAGGCACAGACTTAAATGATTCCTTCGGTAAATACTTTAAAGTATCATTTTACATTAGGATGCAAATAATCCCCTAACAGAAGACAAAAGTCACAAGTGTTTTAAGAGAAGGCTTAGCAGAGGTTGATTCTTGTGACAACCCACTCCCCACCCCCACTACCCGAAAAGGACAGAGTTGCTTTTTTTTTTTTTTTTCCTGTGATAGTATTCCAGGGAGACCTGGGAAGATTGTGGAGTGCTTAACACAATGGGATCAAAGAATCCCATGCCCCTTGGTTAAGAGTTACAACTTATTTTCTCATTTGTCTGCTTTTACTGAAGAAATCAGCAACTTTCAAATTCATATATTTTTAAAACTCCTTCTCAATAGTTTAAGTGTGTTCAGTGCATTTTATTAAAGTCTTACAGTGATTTTTAGTAGGAGTTTGAATATTTATTTTACAAGTGAGAAAGCTAGATAACCCTTGGGGTCACTGCACGATCCTCTAAAATTCCAGAGGATAATGTATGCCAGTTAGTTTTTCATTTTTTTTCTTTTTGTCAGTTTGACACAAGCCAGGGCCATCTGGGAAGAGGCAACTTCAATTGAGAAAATGCCTCCATGCAATTGGCCTGTGTGCAAGTCTGTAGGGCAGCTGTGGTACAATGAAATTATAATTATGAACACTTGAATTTCATGTAATTTTCACATGTCACAAAATTCCCATCTTTTGGTTCTTTCTAAGCATTTTAAAATGTAAAAAAAAAAAAAATATTCCTAGCATTCTGGGCATTGGATTAGAGTTTTTTGATCTTCTATCAAGAGAAAAGTCTCCATGATTCTAATTTAGCCTCAAATAGAAATGGTCACTAAGCTGGATATGGATGGTCACAAGACCATAGAGTCACCAGGGAGAGAGGTTCTAGTGTGGAATCCTGTGCCTCGTAAATGCATGTGAACAAGGACTGCAGATGAGCTATATGTATGATAAAATTTGAAACAATATTATTACATAGTTGTTTGATTCCTTCCCTTTCAGTTGTAAGAAGACAAAAATGTTGAGTGGGAGGCATATCTTAATTATAAAGGCTGTGACATACACATAAACAAATAAGCTCAATATTCCACTTACATATGGTGTGTGCACATACATCTATACATATGTAACTGGACATATATACATATGTAGATTCACCAGTGCATGCTCATATGGTTATGTATGTATGCACTGTTCTTCAGTGGTTCATTGTAGTGATGAAAATGATCAAATGGTCCTTTGAGAATAATAGCTGCTTCTATACCATGCATATGTTTTGACATGGAATGAAACAGAAATTATCATATGACACCCTCACCTCCCTCACCTCCGCTGAGCTTCAACAGAAGCAAGCATTATCTCCGCCAGGCTGTGAGCCTCATTAATATGTGTTGATGAAGTCCTCCATCACATCAAAGAATTACCGCCTTTAAAGGATGGTTGTTTTGAATAAGAGCTTTAAAATATCAGTACAAAGTAAGATATCTTAAAATACCTAAATGAGCAAACACATTCAAATATCATTAATAGAAACATTACTTTCTAATGGGCTCTGTAGTGATCTGATTCATTTGAAACAATTTTTAGATGAAAGAGGAAGCCATTCAATCTTCTGTCTTTAAGGTCATTCTCTTATTTGGGCATACTTTCATAGTCTGGTAATTTCTATAGTTTAGCTTTAACTTTTGAGTTCCCTTTCCCACTGAGAGAGATGTTCCCAAACACGAAAATAATTAATTCCTGGTGATGCTGCTGCTCAGGAGCTCTTCGCCAGCAAGAGAGGTGAACAGTGTAGCACATATCTCTTCATTTCCAATGTGACATATCATCTGTCAAGATAACACCCCAGCCAATTGTTTAATTGTGCATCAGGGTTAGGTGACAGAGCTTGGTTATGACACAGAGGTGACGGAGGAGGTAGCTCTCTTCTCTCCCCTAAGAACCGTGGTGTTGTGAATGAAGACATCTGCTAAGTCTCTATTTCCCCAGGCATAAGAATCAGCCTTCCAATCTTAGAATTTGGAAAGGGGTGAACTTCAAGAAGATGGGGTTATCATATTCAGTTTTGCTATTGCTGGTGAGTTTAATGGATCCCATCCCTTCCTCTTCTGATTCTCTCTGTTCATACCCCCAGGATGACTCCTCTTAGTTACATGTTCTTTGGTTTCCTTTTCTTATTTGCATATATTTCATTATTTTTGAAATGTTGGCCAGGGGAGGGAGAATAGAAAAATCTCTTTGCAGAAGTGATCCTTTCATTTATCCTTCTTTCCTCCCCTCCCTCCTTTCCTTCCTCCCTCCCTCTCTCTCTCCTTCCCTCTTTCTCTTTCTCTCCCCTTTTCTCCCTTCTCCCTCTCTTCTCTCCTTCCTTCTTCCCTTCCTTCCTTTGTTTCCTCCCTTCCTGCCCCCACCATTTCTCATGTCATTCCCCCTCCTTCTCTGTCTTCCCCCTTTCTTCCTTCCAAACTAGTGTCTATACTTTACAGCTGTTAAATGAATTCATTTAAGGAACAACTTCACTCATTGTCACATGCAAATAAATCTTTCTAAAGTTCAGCTTTCCTATAATTTTTACCAAAAGGCACTCAAAATAAAAGAGAATCTTCCTACATTGATCTTATTTTTATTTTAAGGTATGATAAAACTTTGAATACTCTTCTATTTTTAAAATTATTTCCATTTCAGTTCACATGAATGTTTTGTCTGCTTATATATCAGTATACTATGGATGTGTCTGATGCCTATGGAAGGGAGAAGAGGGCACTGAGTTTCCTAAGACTGGAGTTATAGATCGATGGTTATGAGTTGCCTGGTAGGTATGGGGGACCGAATCCAAGTTCTCTGGAAGAGTAGCCAGTTCTCTTAACTGCTGAGCCAACTCTCCAGCCCCTGCATTTCCTTCTTCTTATGAGTTTCTAACATTATTTTATTGAAACTGAAGATTGGGATTTTCAAATTACTCTTTTTGTAGGCATATTTGAATGCTCGAACAGTTGGTGTAGGATACGTCGGCAGTGAAGAGTGCTTCAACACCTCTTACCCAATGTGTATTTCCTACCAAAGTTCTACTGCGTGCAAATAAGTTGTTTTCACTTTAACCCCAAAGCTGAACCTTATGAACATCATATGGTATGTTGTCCATTCATCCATCCATCCATCCATCCATCCACCCACCCACCTACCCTTCCAGAACATTGTACCGAGTCTTTACTATTTAGTGGAGAGATAGAAGTGGGAGGAAATCAATTGTTTCTGTCTTAGGAAATTTTTAGTGAACTGTTAAGGGGGAAGAATATATTAAGACATCATAAAATAGAGCTGAGGACATGGACAGTGGTAGAATGCTTGCCTCAGTTTCCATGCCCAGATCCATATAAACTAGGTATAGTAGTTCATACTTATAATCCCAGGAGGTGGGAGCAGGGGGATCAGGAATTTATTGTCACCCTTAGCTATGCAGCAAGTTCAAGGCCAGCCTATGTTTCATGAAATTCTATTTTTTAAAAAAAGAATAAAGAAAAATCACACAAATCTTCCTCCTAGAATTTCAAAGATATGACATTTCCTTTCATTTTTAAGTTTTTTCCTTTCCTTTTCCTATGTAAATTTTATGCATGTTTGTCCATGTCTGGGTTCTTGGGGTCATAGAAGAATCTCTGGTCCCTGCTGGGAACCAAATACTGCATAACAACATCTGAGGGTCAATCATCTTAGAGGAAGCTTGACTCCTCATGACTCATTTGCAAACAGACTTCCCACTCTTCTCCATCAGTCTTTAAATGCATATTATCAGGAGAGATGTTTGATTGCTTTTCTTCTTCTTTAAAAGAATTTCATTTTGGGTTGACTTGTATATATTTACAAGGTAAAACATGATGGTTTTGATTGGTGCCTATACTGGGTAGTGATCAACACAATATAGTTAGCATATCTTATCTATCACCTTCGATGTTTATCACTTCTTTATCGTCAGAACCTTAGGAAGCCTCTCTTTAACTATTTGGAGATGGAGAATACATTATTGCTAACTGTACCCTGCCTACTGTGCCACATAACACCAGAACCCATTCCACCCAACTAAGAGTAACATGGACCAGCTCTCCACCTCCCAAGTTTCTCTCTGCTCCATCTCTGGTAGTCACTACTCTACTCTCAACTTACTTGCAGTCCTATATGTCAAGGGGATTGTGTAGTGTTTGACTCCCTCAACCTGAATTATTTCAGGGAGCCTAACAGCCTCCAAGTGTTTGGATTTTGCTGCAAATCACAAAAATGCATTCTGTTTGTGGCTGAATAATATTCTAGCATGTTCACCCATTATATTGTCTCTACCTACTCATGCATTGTCGACAGTTTGGATAGTTCCATTACCTGGCTATTTTTGTTTAGCAAATAAGGGTGGAAGTCCAGATGTCTTTTGATATGCTGAGTTCATTTCCTTTGATGCATTCTCAGCAGTGAGATTGTTAGTTTGTATGGTAACTCTCTGATTTTATGGGCTGTTTGTTTGTTTGAGGAATTTCTAATTTGTTTGGGAATAGTTTTGGGGTACTTCCTCCAAGAGCCAAAGACCACCTAACAAAAACCCCAATATCAGAGAGGAGAAGCCATGGATTTGAAGGATGGGGGAGGGGAATATGGGGGGTTGGAGGATGGAAAGGAAAGGGAGAACTGTTGTAATTGTATTATAATCTAAAAAATTTAAAGTGTTAACAAAAGAGAAAATTTGAGTTCTCTTTTCTTTACATCCTCACTAGGATTGCTCTTTATTTAGCTAGTTACTTAATTGGTATGCTGGATGGTTTTATGTCAACTTGATGCAAGCTAGAGTCCTGAGGTAGGATGGAGCCTTAATTGAGAAGATACCTTCAAAGAATTCACCTGAAAGGCTTTTTTAAAATTAGTGATCAATGGGGGAGGGTCCATCCCACTATAGACGGTGCCATCCCTGGGCTAGTGGTCTTGGGTTCTATAAAAAATCAGGTTGAGCAAGCCATGAAGAGCAAGTCGGTAAGCAGCACCCTTCTATGGCCTCTGCCTCAGCTCCTGCCTCCAGGTTCCTGCCCTGTTTGAGTTCCTGTCCTGACTTCTTTGGTGATGAACAGCAATGTGGAAGTGTAAGCCCAATAAACCCTTTCCTTCCCAACTTGTGTTTTGATCATGGTCTTTCACTGAAGCAGTATAAACCCTAACTAATCGGTGTGTGTGTGTGTGTGTGTGTGTGTGTGTGTGTGTGTGTGTGTACACATATGGAGGCTGGAAGTCACTGTCAAGTGTCTTCCTCAAGCTCTCTTCCACCTTCCTCAATCTGGGGCTCTCTGACTGAGCTGGACTGCCTGTCCAGTGAGCCCAGGCACCCTCCTGCCATCACCTCTTCAGGAGCTGAGCAGCTGTATCTGGCTTTAATTTTTTTTTTCGAAAAAATTTAATCTAATGTATTTTTGTTGCATTCTCTCTCTCTCTCTCTCTCTCTCTCTCTCTCTCTCTCTCTCTCTCTTTGTTATTCTTGGGCTTTTAAAAGTGATTTCTGGGGTACTGAACTTATGTCTTTGTGCTTGAGTATCAAGTATCTTACTGACTGAGCTATCTCCCAAGAACCTCTCCCCTTGTCCATAATAGCCATTTTAACTAGACTGAGATAGCAGTTCACTGGGATTTTGATCTTCATTTTTCTGCTACTCAAAATGATATTGAGCTTTTTTTTTCCATTTGTATCTGTTGCCATTTGCATTTAGAAAATGTGTATTCAGATCATTTACTTGTTTTTAAGCGGGAAAATCCGAGGGTTTTGCTATGTTGAATTTAAGTTCCTTATGAATCCTGGTAATATTATTTTAATGTTTTATATATGTTATGTGTGTTCTTGTGTCACAGCACCTGTGTGGAGGTTGGAAGACAAATTGTGGGACTCAGTTCTATCCCAGTGCTGCAAGCCACAGAAATAGGAGGCATAGATTTTTCTTATCTACTAACAGAGGCTATTTTTTCATTTAGTTGTATGCTCTTTGGTTTATCTCATGAATATTTGAATTTTTCACTGTACAGATTTTTATTTCTATGGTTAAATGTATTTGTATATATTTTACTTATTATATATTATAGTGGTAAATTGGTTTTTAAAGTTTCCTTTCAATACTTCTCACTATGTGTATATAGATATACTACCGGCTTGTGCAGCTTGCGGTTTTACTGAAAAAATTTTGTATTAGTTCTGAGAGTTTTGTTACAACCTTTAGGGCTTTTGACTATACAAGATTACATTGCATTAAACAAACTTAAGCCAAACTTACAGAAATAAAGGATAAAAGTTATGGTAGAAACAAACAAAACAGGAATTTAAAATACAATAGCGGCATGAATGTTGAGGGAGTAACCAACCATTTCATGATTGGCTCTAAGGCTTGTTCCATGAGATGGAGCCCATACCTGGCTAGACGTTGATATTGGAGGTCTTCCACAGCAGCTTTCTGTCTTACCTTTTGAGACAGAATCTCTCACTGAGCTTGGAGCTCACAGATTCAAATGGACTAGATTATCCCTGGAGCTGGCTGGTCAGAGGTGGGATTGTAGCCCATACTTGGCTTTTACGTAGGTGCTGCAGACAAAACTCAGGTCCCCATGCTTGTCCAACCAGCATTTCACTGGCTGAGTCATCTCCTCAGGCCCTCCTAGGTCACATTTTACATTGCATCACTCAGATTAGCCAAGGAGTGTGTAGTACATGACATTATGATGCTAACTTGGATTTGTACTTCTTTGGGGACCAAGAGGAATGGGAAAGACTAAGGTTACGGAGAGCGGAGATGGTGATCTTAAGAGGGTCAGTGAGACAGAAACCCAGATATTTACCATTGCAAGTGCAACTTTGTAACAAAGACCTCCCTAAGCTAGAAGTACAGTGGACCAGATATTGAGGGAAAGTTCCATTGGCTAGAGACCTAGCCTAATTTTCTAGAAACTATGTAATGATTCCCTTAGCTCTACTTTCTGATTTCCCAATAGGGAACCACATGCCAGCATAGGAACTTCTACACCAGAAGGAATCTTAGTGTTCATCAGTTCATGGACTTCTTCCTCACCATCAGGGGTTCCTTTGAAAATCTGTTCAAAATCCAAACCAACTGTTCATTATCACTACTAATCACATGCCATTTTGGGGGCAGGGGGAGGGTTTTGAGACAGGGTTTCTCTATGTAGTTTTGGTGCCTGTCCTGAATCTCACTCTGTAGACCAAGCTGGCCTCAAATTCACAGGGATCTGCCTGGCTCTGCCTCCTGAGTGCTGGGATTAAAGACGTGCACCACCACTGCCCGGCTTAACATGCCATTTTTACAGAATGACAGAACTGGTTTAAAAAGAAAAAAGAAAAATGAGTTCTTCAGCACAAGAAAGGACCTGGCTACAGTCCACCCTATGTGGTCCATTTTATGTTAGGGAAAATCAAGGCCCATTGAAGTGACAGTATGCCCTTAAGACTACTGTGCTGACTAGGCTTATGTCAACTTGATACAAGCTAGAGTTATCTGAAAGGAGGGAACCTCAATTGAGAAAATGCCTCCATAAGATCCAGCTGTAAGACATTTTCCTAATTAGTGATTGATGGAGGAGGGCCCAGGCCACTGAAGGTGGGGCCATCCCTGGGCTGATGGTCCTGGGTTCTTTGAGAAAGTAGGCTGAGTAAGCCACGGGGAGCAGGCCAGTAAGCAGCACCCCTTCATGGCCTCTGCATCAGTTTCTGCTTCCAGGAAACTGTCCTCTTCCAGTTCCTGTCCTGACTTCCTTTGATGATGAACTATGGAAGTGTGAATAAAATAAATCCTTTCCTTCCCAATTCAGGTTTCGGTTGTGGTATTTTGTCACAGCAATAGAAATCCTAACTTAGACAATTACATACAAGTTTACAATTAGATCTTGGCTTACATGATCCAAACTGTGTCTCAATGCTCTTGGCATAATGGGTACATATTGCCTTCATAGATTTAACATATTTGTGGGTGTCATGTTTAGTAATGAAGAGCCTTCGTGTCCCTCAGCATTTTTAAATCTTAGAAAGGCATTAGGCAGGAAGGTTTGGAGGTATAGATCTCCCACTAGTTTTCATTATTCCATTTTTTCTTAGTTCTCAGCTTCTATTTTAATTTTTTCTAAAATCTCTCCAGCTAACTTTTCTTTTCTCATGTCCAGGGCTTGCCTGGGGTAAGGCATTCACTGCATGCTCACCCTTCTCCAGTTAGTACTTTGCATTGATGAATCTCAACCCTGAGCACAGGAGCCCAGATCAGCTTGGGAAGGAATACTTGGGAGCAAGTGTTCTTTGTTCATCTCTTGGCTCCTGGCTCTGGCCATGTGTCCTAGGCAGGACTTCCAATTAGAACGCCTGAAAGGAAAGAGCAGATTGGAGCTTCTATGTCTTCCTTTGATGCCAGCAGGTCTGGGGGTGGCATTATGAGCTTCCCAAAAACTCACTGGGAAAGACTTGTTTCCAAAGAAAGAAAATACGGTTTATTAGCCAAGAGGTACAGAATGGGAAAGACAGTGTGGCAAGTATGTTAGACCTCGGGTGGGTTTTCATCTAGAATGATCCATCTGTGTCTATTCTGATAGACATTAGCCTAACCTAAAGCTGAACATGATCCTCTCCTCTCCTTACTGCATACATTCAAGTTCTGGCTTTCTAACTTAGCTGTCAGAAGCTTAAGTCTGATTTTGCTATTGGTATACCCAGTATCCATATTATGGCTTTCATGCATGTGTCTATTGGCCAGAGTAGAGGGGCCACGAATACAGGATCCAAAGCTTGATGTATTGCTATATTCTCAATGCCAGAGAGGCTGGCTCTCTCTCTCTCTCTCTCTCTCTCTCTCTCTCTCTCTCTCTCTCTCTCTCTCTCTCTCTCTGTGTGTGTGTGTGTATGTATCACAGTGGCATTAAAAGCATTTGACTGTTTGTGTCATTTATCTTTTCTAAACTTCAGATTTTCCTTGTGAGCTTGGGAGAAAGTAATAATAAATATGAACTATCCAACAATGGCCTTTATAGAACAACACACCCCTCTGAGGAAAAGGACATGGGCTTTGGGCTTGGGGAGGTCCCAGTTCTTATTCTTTGTCCTTTCTGTGTGACCCAGGACAGGTCAGCCAACTGTCCAAGTTGCTGTTTTTATCCACTGAATAATTCTTGTCTTATGGGACCATGTGAAGGATCCATGGTGATTCTATGTAAAGGCCTTTGCCTATGTCCCAGCACAATAGATCCATAGTTGATGGTTATTAATTGCTGCTTTGGGGAGGACTTCTCCTTTGTTATTTAAAAGGTTTGAAGTTTCTGCTTTTCCTGTTATGACCTCTGTGTCTGGATTAGAAGCATGTCAATTAGGAAAGGCAGGGAGGAAGGGAAGGAGAGCGCGGGAAGGGGAGAGAGGGAGAGGGAGAAAGAATGATCTTGGCAAAGTGAGAGGCAAAGGAGGTTTCACCCTCATGGCCTTCTGCCTGTCCTTTGTGCTATCACTCTGATCCCGGGGATGAAGGTGATATCCCAAGAGCAATTTCTGGGGACTAAAAGGTAGAACCCATGAGAAGAGTAGATCCCGAGGAATTACCCTGCGCTGTAAACTTGGAGTTGTAATTTCAAAGGTGTTATCTGGTGGGAGGGGGAGGAAGGGGGTACCTTAGCCACCCTGTTTCCTGCCTGTTCCCTTGTGACTCCTTACACCTCAGATCCAGCTGTTTACAGCTTGCAACAAGAGGACAGAGAAAAAGTGGTGGTCGTGTTATTCCCCCAGCTCTTACTATTTTTCACTTATATGTAATCAAACAAACAAACATAATTGAAATATAAAATCATGAACAGCTCTAAGCAAAGATTCATGCCAAGAGATAGGCAAGAATGTAATTCCGATTATAGCAAGTTGTCATAATTAATCTAACTTTTTAAAGTTGTGCCTCTAAGAGTAAATTAATACCAATGGGCTGACGATGTTCAGGCATAGTAAATTTTGTTTTGTATTCAACTTTTCTCCAGCAAGCACCTGCTTTTAATCTATTCCTGAGGCATTATTATTAAAATATAAGAAGTATTTGGGGAAATGGATATTGGTTTCAGGTATTCTCATAGGCTTCCTCCTTAAAACTTACATTTTTGGCTTCTGGAAAAATATTGGATAATATTAATATTCAGTACCAGTGAGGATAAATTCTTGGAATCAGTGAAAATACTTCTTTATGTTGGTAAGGGCTTACATACTTGAGTTAGAATTTAGATATTCTTATAGCCATAAACTAATTTGGGAAAATATGGCCAGGTCTCAGGAAACAAAAGTAAATTCTAAATTTTATTTTACCAATTTTTGATACAAGTAGGCTTGGGTCTCAACAGTACTGATAAATTGCTAAACGCAATAGTTAGCTAATCTCTTCCAAATCTCTCTCTTGATCCATGGTGGATTGGCTTTTCCCCCAAATAGATAAATGTTTATTTATAGCTGGTCTAGTTGTATGACCATAAAGAGATCCATGGTAAGCTGTTCCTTCTCTCCTAATGAATTGGCTTGGAAGGAGTACGAGATGGCAGTTTGCGAGTCTTGACTTTAAGGTCCCTCTCTGCCATTTGCCAGCTCGGCAGCCACTGGGAATCTACTTGTTCTGAACTCTGATCTCCTGTATTAATAGACTGCTTGCTGTGCCTTTTCAGAATAAACATGTATTCTAATAGTTGCATCAGAGGATTATTATGGGTAAGAATTTAGATAATGTATCACTACTCCAGAGCCTTATATAATTTGAACTCTGATTCTGATTTGGTGGAGATTGTCCATTTGCATAGACTGCACTGTTAACTTGATCAATGGCGTAGCTAATTGAATTAATGCAGATTTCAAGTCATATAATTAAGGCCTTAAGGGATTACTCGGAATAGGGTAATTCAAAGTCTCCCTGGGTAAAACATATTTTACCTTTTTCGGTCCCAGTTTTTCCAAATTCGAGGCAGATCTTTGTGTGAAGATGTGCGGAGTGGGTGCTAGGAGGATAAAGATTATTATTTTTTAAGTTATGCTCTAAATCTAGGATATTTGTAATAGCTTTAACTCTCTTCATTCAGACCATTCTGCAATTGAAAGTGAATCTGCTGCTGAGGTCTGTTAGGTTGGCACCACAGCTTCTAAAGATACCCAGCAAAGATAAACAGAGAAGGAAACTGGAAAGGTCAGACCGTCCTCGGGGAAGCTGGCAAACAGCACAGTGCCAGCCAGTCTCCACTTGCATGCTGGCCTGGAGGTTCAGAAGCAGTTGGCTTCCCTCTGCTTGTTGAGAAACTGATGTACGTCTCAGTTTCCTAATCTGGGCCTTCCTGTCATTTGGGGATCCATGCCTACCCCTGAACTGGCAAGCCGGCTTCATCAACGATGGAGTCTAATTGGATTCCCAGTCTCCCAAAGGCCTTTGTGTGTAACATGGTCTCACTGGGTGACTTGGATTTTCCTACTGCTACAACAGGGTAAAGCAGGGTGGGTGTGCACCAGGTCGTGAAAATGTGTGCAGTCAATGTTTCTACAGATGGATAGGGACTCAGAACAATCTGCCTCCACAGACACCCTGGTAAAATGGCACAGTCAGGATAGATGAAACTGCTCCATAAAATAATGAGTTACAGCATTGGGAAGACACACTGAGCACTCTTCTGCTTCCCACATGGGGCATTTGGTATTGAAGGAGGCACCATGACCTCCCTTCTCATCAGTGAATGATCAAATTGAGCCAGAGTGGGGTTAAATAATTGCCTACAACTTACACATATCAGGAAATTTTCTCTAATTACAGACACAAAACAAAAGACAAGTGGGACTGTGTCAGTCTGTAGCTCACTGAGCAGTGGGCACAAGATTCTCACTAATAGCTCTACATCTATGTGGGTCCTAAGCAAATCTGATATCGTCAAGTTACTGCACAGAGGAGAACTTCTTACTCTACAGCAGACAGTCAGTATTCTAGATTTTACTCAGTATCTATAGTCTATATTTTCTTTTCCATGGGACAAGAAGTAAGAATGACCATTTCAAGTTAGCTTCATATCGAGGAGGAAGGGTGGAGGGATGATGGATGCAGGGGTACCAAGTTCAAATGTCCTAACAAAAGTTGATTATAACACAACTTGATAATTCAACCAATTTGTGTGTGTGTGTGTACATGTGTACATGCATGAGAGAGGCGGGGGAGGAGAAGGAGGAGGAGATAGTCTGGGTGTAAGCATGTTCCTAGGACTATGAGGTTATTTAAGGAGAAAGTCTACTTGAAGAAAAAAAAAAGACCAAGTCAAAAAAAAAATAGCTTTCCTAGAATGTCTCAGAATTTTCCAGTTATATTCAGATTGCTATTTATTGCAGAAAAGTGGGGCAGCCTGGCATTATGTTCCTCACTTCTATGTAAAGTAGGAGCTGACTGACTGACACTAAGCCTTCATCCTAGCAGTTATTTTATGCCATGGAAAATGATGTCAATGTAGCTCAAAGCAGATATGGCTGAGTGGGATTTCATCCTGAGGGCAGCAACAGTGGCGATGTGGATCAAGTGGGAAGTTAAACAAGTTGAATATAGAACATATTTTAACTCTCTAGTATTATTTCAAGCTTTACCTAAAAATAAGAGCTTTATGAGAAGTCCCCTTAAGTACCTTCATGCGAATCTATTTTCACCTTGCTGGGAATTAGCTTCTTAAGTTTAGAATAGAAAGACTCACCAGAAACCCTTCAGGGCTAATACCAAAGTTGGATTCCCTCTGCAATTATGAGAGGTGTCATCGGACTCGACATTAGGGAGCTCCACACACATGGAGTGCATCTAACAACAGCACAGTGTAGCAGCTTGGAGAAGGTGGGGAGTAGGGACTTGATGAAAGACTGTAGCAAAATGGAGCTCTGTCATGACTGCGTTTAAAATGTTCTTTTGTTTGTTTGTTTTCAAGACAAGGTTTCTCTGTGTAGTTTTGGTGCCTGTCCTGGATCTCGCTCTGTAGACCAGGCTGGTCTCAAACTCACAGAGATCTGGCTGGCTCTGCCTCCCAAGTGCTGGGATTAAAGGTGTGTGCCACCACCGCCTGGCATTTTGTTTGTTGGTTTAAAATGTTTTAAAATGGCGTTGGGCCTTCTAGAACTGGAGTTACAATTAGTCTGTTGTAAACTGTTGTGTTGGTACTAGGAATAGAGGCCTGGTCTTTGGAAGAATAAGTACTTTTAACCTTTGACCCATCTCTCCAGCCCCATGGATTAGAAAATTCTACCAATGGAACTGTAGCCAAAATGTAGGTGTTACTAGAAACTGCTATATAATGGAAATTAAAGACTTGGTTCAATGACAGGATTATGGGTAATTTTGTCTTGGATTTATCTTCCTATATTTACATTTTTATTTAAGCATTATATTATTTTGAATAATTACAGCCTACAAATGAACCTGCATACCTTCAGTGAAATATACACTTAACATTTTCTACTCAAAAACTGCAGCATTTAACCTCAGAAGAAATGAGGTACAAAAGGCTGGGCATCATAGTTAGGTGCACTCATATGGTGGTTCAAATAAGAATGACCCTCATAGACTCATCTATTTGAATGCTTAGTCATCATGGAGTGGAACTATTTGAGAAAGATTAGAAAGATTAGGAGGTATGGACTTGTTGAAGGAGATGTGTCACTGGGGTTGAGCTTTGAGGTTTCAAAAGCCCACACCAGGCCATTGTCTATCTCGCAGCCTGTAGATCACAATGTAGCGCTCAGCTGCTGCTCCAACACTCTGGGCACTGCCCTGCTCCCCACTGTGGTAATAATGGACTAAACCTCTGGAACTCTAAGCAAGCTCCAATGAAATGTTTTCTTTTATGAGTTTCCGTGGTCACGATGTCTCTTCACAGCAACAGAACAATGACTAAGACAACTCATGTATTATCAAAGCAGGATTTAAATTCCTTCTCCACTGAGATTTCTATTTGCCATCTCCCACCCTGGCCAATGATTCTCCTTCCTTACCAATCTCATATTCTAATGACGCTTATAGTAGGTTAAATAATGGGCAACCAAATTTATTAGCTCCTAATCCCGGGACTCCGTTATCTCACTTGAGAAAATATGTTTCAGAAGATGTAGCTAAATAAGGATGTTGAGATCTGGATATTATTCCAGGTTATCAGGGTGGCCTGAAAGTGCTATTAAAGCATGCTTATAGTTAGAGGCTTATAGTTAGAGATAGTGGAGGATTTAACACACATGTACTCCTGGAGGCAAGAAGAAGAGGGAGCCAAAGACTGTAGTGAAGAGACTCCCGGCCAAGTATTGCCAAGGCATGGTGAAGTTCCAAAAGCTGAGAGAGTCAGGGGATGGATTCTACCAGAAGCCTCTTAAAGAGAGTAGCTGTGCTGGGTAGGCGGTGACACACATCTTTAATTCCAGCACTTGGGAGACAGAGCCAGGAGGATCTCTGTGAGTTCCAGGCCAGCCTAGTCTACAGAGCGAGATCCAGGACAGGCACCAAAACTACACAGAGAAACCCTGTCTCAAAAAATAAACAAATAAAAATAAGTGAATAGCTGTGCTGACAATGAGATTTCTAGCATGTATTCAGTCTTGAACAGTGAGAGAGTACATTTCTATGGTTATAAATTGCCCAGCTAGTGATAACTTGGAATGACCTTCCCCAAAGCAGTTCCAGTTCTCAAATGTATTTCCCTGACACTAATTTCTTTTGTAATCAATCAAAACTCAAAGATCTAATGTTGGTTACCCCAACTTCACTTCCTAAACCCCCTATCTGTCTGACCTCCTTCCCTCAACACGCTTCCTAGCTCAGCAGTTCCCTTCACTCTGGGGTTACCTTTTCCCTCTGATCCCCGATATCAGAATAGTTACAAAATGTGCTTGTTTGAATGTAAGTGGGCTTTATAATCTCATAGGGAATGGGCACTATTAGGAGATATGGCTTTGTTGGAGTGGGCATGGCCTCATTGGAGGAAGTGTGTCATCCCAGGGGTTGGGCTTTGAGGTTCCCCATGCTCAGGATACCACTCAGAGTCAGTCAACTTCTTGTTACCTGCAGATGTAGGACTCAGCTATTCCTACCATGGCTGCCTGCATGCTGCCGTGCTCCCTACCATGATGATAATGGACTCAACCTCTGAAACTGTAAGTCACACCCAATCAAATGTTTTCCTTTATAAGAGTTGCCGTGGTCATGGTGTCTCTTCACACAATAGAAACAAATCATGGTTGAGTTGACATGCTTTGGAACCTCAACTGCTTTCCTTTGCAAAGACTGCTAGTCTAGGCTGGGTTTTTTCTCACTCATGTCTCATCTCAGCTGTCTCCAGAGTCCTGTATTTTGATTGTCTAATTTTCTCTTTAGTCTACTAACAGATTTACCTTTCTAAATGGCAAACTTAATCTCCAGCTATTTGCTTGGAAATTCTTGTAGAGTCAAGTGCAGTATGAGAGCATTCTAGGACAACAACAGAAGGCAAGCCCAGGAAATGTGTCTGGGTCCACTCAGTCCCCCTGGTTACCAGCCATGCTATTCTAGGCAAGCTACTTGTCCATGCCTCAATCATGTTTCGGCAATTTAAGGATAATGGTAGCACCTGCTGTATAAGGGGCATCAGGATAAATGAACTGCATTCAGGTTAAAGTCTTAGAAACTCAAGAAATAAGCAGGAAACAGACAACCTCCAATCACAGCTATTATAATGTTGGAAGAGAGGTTGTTCTTAGTATTTGGAAATGACCTTCAAGATCTACTCACTGGTCCTGTTTGTTCTTTTATGACCATCTCTTTGGCCAGCCTGTCTTTGTTAGTCAGGATGTCCCACACTTACAAAACAGTAGGACTGTGTAAGGGTACCAGTATTCATTATGAAGCACCAGCTTCTCAGAAAGCTGGACGTTGACAAGGCCTAAGATCTGCCTCTGGCAAGCTTGAAGCCTGTGTGAAGATAAACAGCCATTGCCCCATTTCGAACAGCCAGGCAAGAGGCGCTCTGTGCTACTGGAGAGGGGCAATAGCTCTTTTTTTTTTTTTTTGCCACATCTTTAACTTTGGAAGAGGCAGGTGTACATTAGGAGGACAATCTTAACTTTCCCAGCCTATCAAATCAAATTGAATCTTATGGAAAATCCCTTCACAGAAATACTTAGCATGAATGGGCACGCTGTAGCCCATCAAGTTTATCCTATTCCATCTATACCAGTTCAATAAAGTCTTGGAAGTTTCCCAAACAAGGTTAGCTCTGTCTCTTATCTCATAGTCTTGCCATGGCTCAGATTTTTGCCATTGATTTTAGGTTTTTAAACAAAGGGGGGCATCTTTTATTTATTCTTTGACAATTCCATACGTGTAAACAGTTTATCTTGATCGTAGCCAGCCCCAATTTACACCCTGTCACTTCCTCCAGGACCCCCAACAAGTCTCCCTCCCATTGATGTTCTCTCCATTTGGGGTTCAGATATCTCTTGCTTCTCTATGCAGCAATTCCGTTATCTCTTCTCATCCCTAGTCAGGTTAGGCTATTCTGCCTCTACTCCCTGCTAACACTCCATTTATAGACATAACCATGCTCTGCTGAAACCAGACATGTAGCCATCGGCTGAAACTCAGACTCCACAGAGGACCTACGCCTAGCCTCACGTCTTGTTTTTCATAGCATTTCTTATGCCTGGCCTAATGCCTGGACCATCATAGGTGCTCAGTAAATATTTGTTGAATAGTCCTTGCAGCATTAGGAAAACAGAAGAGGCAAGAATTTCTAGTGAGCAAACTGTGGTTCTATTCACAAGCAATTCTGCCATTCCCTAAATGTAGACTTTCCAGAAGGCACCATGCCTCCCATTCATTCCCTCCAGAGGGAATTTGAGGACAACCAGCAGGAGGGCCCTGGCTGAGTTGAATCACTGTGGATGGTGCCTAGAGAGAGAGGCAATCTTTGAGGCACCCAGGCGGTAACCTTTATTTAATTGGCAAGATGGAAATCAGTGGTGCATATGGTACTCGCAATTTTAGATTTGGGATTAATTTTCAATGATAGCTGCTGATCAAAACAAAAAAATAAAGATTCAATTAATCTTCAAACCATTTGTGTGTGTGTGTGTGTGTGTGTGTGTGTGTGTGTGTGTGTGTGGTGTCCAGGACAAACCCCAACATATACTTAAAATCAGATATTGAAATTTGTGTGAAGAAAGGAGAAAAGGGCCCTCTAAAATGACATCCACAGTTATCTAAAAGGATGTGTATATTCAAATAAAACCTATAAGCTGAGCAAGCTGACACTGTTTGCCCCACCTCTGTTTTGGTACCAAGAAGGGGTGGGTACTGGTGAAGACATGTGTCCATTATTATTTCTTTCATTTAAAAAGCTAACAGGTGAAATATTGATGCACACTACAGCACTTCGAATGAGAATACCACCACCACCACCATTGTATCAGACGTTTGAATACGTGGTTCCTAGTTGATGGCACTGTTTGGGGAGATTTAGATGGTACAACCTTGCTGGAAGAAGTGCATCTCTGGGGGTAGGCTTTGAGAAAAACATCTGGCCTACTTCCAGTTGTATCTCTGCTTCATTTTTACAGAATATGATGTGAGCTCTTGGCCTTCTGTCCCTCCTTCCATGCTTGCCACTTCCTAACAAGTCCTTCCCACCCTCCAGTATGATGGACTCTTATCCCTCTGGAACCATAAGCCCCAATACACCCTTTCTTCTATATTCTGCCTTGTCCATGGTGTTTTATCACAGCAACAGAATGGTTATTAACACACACACACACACACACACACACATACACACACACACACACCATGAAGCTGAGAAAATTTTCTTTCCATTGGAATAAAATAATTGTCTTAATAATTAGTTACTTCATTTGAGTATTGGTGCAGAAAAATATTAATTTAGGTATTTTGGACAGCAAATAATTCATTCCGAGGAAAAGGGGGCCTAGACAAATGTTGGGAAGCCTAGAGATATGGATGTCAAGAGCCAGCAGTAGGGTATAGGGGAAGCAGCCTCGTGACCCGAAGCCATGATGGTACCACAGACTTCACCTGTCACCACCCACTCCTGATACCAGAAGCTGGTGATGCGGTTTGGGAAAGTGTCCCTGGTTCTTCACATCTCCATGACTTCCCTCACAGCAGCAGCGCATCCTGAAGAGCTTGTATGATGTCCACATTGCAGATCCAAACTAAGGCCTTTGTGTATTTTATAACACAAATGAAAATCTTAATTTACTACTGATACAAAGTGAGAAAACTATCTTCCATTTTTTTATACCGTGATTGGTGTTCTTCTATATCATTTTTACTTTTTTTCTATGTTGTGACATTTAATTTTCTTCTGCTATTATCCTTAGACCCTGGATCAGTTTACCAAGGCTTCCATAATAAGGTACCACAATTTGAGTGGCTTCAACATCAGACCTTGAACATCTTATTTTTCTAAAGACTACAAATTGGAGATCAAGAGGTCAGTGGGATTGGTTCCTCCATGGACTATGGAGAAGGCTCTATTCCCCATCTCTCACTTACTTTTAGTGGAAATATTAAGCATTTTCTACAAGCCTTGGCTTGTGGAAATATTACTCTGTTGTCTGTCTGCCTCTCTGCAAGGTATTCTTCCCATGTGTGCTTGTTGCTAAATTTTCTGTTCTTTTGCTTCCTCCTCCTCCTTTTCCTCCCCTTCGTCCTCTTGTATGAAGCATCAGGTGTATTGATTTATTTGTCTGACTCCATAGGAACTATTTTTGAAGTAATTAGACCCAGTGGCCCTCTTTCCACATTAGATCATCTTCTATGTCACTGGGATTAATAGTTTAATATATGAATTTTGAGCATGACACAATTGATCCCTGTCAATAAACTCTTACACACACCTTTCTGCCAATAGATGAACTACTTGTTTATAATACACTTATTTATTTGAAATATGATTTAGAATGTCTTGCTTGAAGACATTTTTAATCTTATCAGGACCTTTTCATAAAAAAAGAGTCCCACCAAGATTTTCTTCATAATTCCTATCCATTACCATGAAATCGGAACCCCAGTAGGGAACTTTTAGCAAAAGGCAGTGACTAATTAGATGCTCTTTGTTTTCAAGTAACAGCACCTCATTTCATGGAACAGCATTACAGTTGTGTTGGAGCCTTGAGATAAATGGCAGGCAGACAACACTTTCCAGTGCCTTTTGGAGAGAGTTTCTCCCTGATTTGTGTTTTCAGGTTTATCAGATCCCCCATGTAGACTTTGAGGTATGACGACTTCATAGTGATATCATGCACACTGGCCCATCCCTATGGAAAAAAGGATGTATATTTATTTCCCCAAAGGCTCCCACTGCCTCCTGATCCTGTGTCCCATTGTCTAGACCTGGACCACATTTGTCCCTGAGGCAGTCACTTCAGTTGTCAGGATTGACAGTACTCTAGGACTAAAGTGTACAGTGAGGAGGCATTTCACCCACAGGAAACCCAAGCTTTGTTTTCTTACTTTCTTATAGGGAAATAATAGATCCCAAGAAGATAAAACAAACAGCTCACCATATGACATCTATAGCTGCTGCTTACAGTTCTTTTCTATTTTGATTGGCACATCCAATAGATGAATATATGTGCATCTGTACAAATACGGTAGAATATCATCATATCTGCAGAAACTGCAGTGGCTATCATTTTTCAGCTATTAATTCAGAGTTTTCAGAACATACATCTCCATGGAGAAGCGTTACATGCTTTTAACTTGCAGGGATAATGTGTCAATTATCCTACATATTACATATAAAATTAAAATATGAATTCATCTTTTAATGATACTTCTTCTTGTGCTACCCACACTCCCTGTCTATGAGGAATAACATCAAGTGTCAGAAGTGAAATGTGACATGCTGGATCACAACGAATCATGCTGGGACCAAATAAGAGATGGAGGCAGATTCTTTTCTCTTGGATATAAAACCAACTCTAAACAGGAGTTGAACGTACTAAAATATAAATCACGTCCACTTTCTTCCCCAGCTTCTTTATGCATTACAAAAATGACCTTTAAACCACCTTGAGAGATAGCAGCTGACTAGAAAATTACAGTTATTAGCAGGATAACCAGAGATTAAAGTATTTAGAATATTGTAAAAAAAAATACTAAGAGACAGATGTTAACAATTTGCAACCTCAAAAGACAGCTACAATAAAACCCTATATTGTAGTGTTTCTGAAGGATGATTGGGGGATTTGGAATAATGCACTGTACCTAGAAATCTGAATGTGAATAGGTAAAATTACCTTTTTGGGAAACTATTCATGAAAGTTTGATTTCCTTAAATGATGATAAACGACTAATTATATTTATCAAGCATTCACCTCTGCCCCCAAGGTTTTTAAGTGTAATGCTTTCCTTTATTCTAAATAACTAAAATGTAGATTTACACTTTTGAAAGGCATCTTTAATATAACAGCCACATAGTGATTTTAGTCTGTTCACAGCCAACCCTTCAGCAAACAAGGCACAGGAACCACTGGCTGAAACCGTAAAGTGAGTATTAGAGATTATAGGTAGAGGAATCACTTTTAATTTTTGATCCTGGACCAATCATTTTATTTTTTTCGTGGGGGTGGGGAATCCCAGAGCCAGAGGACAGAGACGCTTGGGAACCCAACATCACTCTGCTGCCATTGGAGTCCCGAGTCCCGCCTCTTGCTTTTACTTGACCTCACTCAAATTCCCTGACTTCATATTCCAGAGTATCCTCACACCACACACGGGGCTACTGGTTGCCACTGGAATGATGAGAAATAAAGTTTCCATATTTTTTTACAGGATTTGAAGCCTTGTCTGGGGTAGGATTTGCTGCTACCTGAAGGGCTTTCGATGCTGAAAGCTCAAGTTATCCTCTTAGTAAAATAGAGTTGGGACAATAGAGTGGCATGTAGTTTACAAAATATTTAATCAGTTACTGGCATAGCTACCCAGTGTATGGTGGTTGATTTCTAGATGGTAAAACTTTTTTTTTTTTTTATGATTCTAGGACACAACCGCATATTTGTGTCCTCTGGTGACAACCTCTAATTTTAAGGATGTCTCTAGAATAGTCTTCTTTTACTGCTCTCACTGTATACTTTAGATGTTCGCTGTGGATTACACAATTCAGAAGCCACTTGTTAATTGTGTGCCAGTCTCATGGGTATTGGACCCAGAGACCGATTCAAAGAGCAAAACACATACTTGATATGTCTCATTAGACTCGTGTTTGCTCTGTTTGTGTAACTCTCATATGTTCCTTGCATGAGCCACGCTCAAGACCATCCCCTGGGTTCAACAGCCCGTTCTTGTGGAGTTTTTATGGGGGGCTTCCACTGCCTCTGTCCCAGGCTGGGTTTGCCTCATCCTTTGCTCACACTCTAATACATCCCCTATCTAGTGCATCCACCATCTCCTTTATTGTGTGCTCACACTGGGGTAACACATGATTGGCAGGACTTTGGCTACCTCGGAATGGCACTGGTTTCTCTGCTACAATTTCAGCATTCTTTGTATCTCTTCAGTGATTGCTTGAATCACTCAAATTGATGTTCTTCCCCCTGGTTACCTGTTTACTCATACAGCTTCTCCTTCAGGAGTTCCTACCACACATAACAGTTCCTATCCATCCTTAGAAGACAGTTCCAAATTTGTCCTGTTAGGCAACATCTCATTTCCTCCACTTCTTCACTTTAAGCCACAGCCCTGTCCCTGGCTATGGGAACAATCTCTGCCATTTCAGAACTTTCTAAATATTTTATCTTTACTTCTTTAACATCATTTGTGCTTACTTTGTATTATATTTATTTTCCTCCCTATATTTTATTCCCTGTGCTGTAAATTTTCACAGAATAAAATATAGTCTTATTTATTTTTATGTCTCTATAATGCTGAACATGGTGAATATGGACACTCAAAAATACTCATTTAATGACTGATGGGATAAATGGGGAAAAGTTATGGCATCTATCTTCCACAAGATCAGCATTTAGTATCTAGAGAGAATATTATGTGAATATAATCTGAAAAAGCAAAAAAATAACAAATACAAATATCTTAAGCAAATAAGCAAATGTAAGAAAATGACTACTTGGAGGATTTGTTGGGGCAGGACTTTAAGGGAGGGTAGAATTTAGTATTTCAGTTGGGGACTGTAAGAGAAGAATTTGAGGTTTCCCAAGAATCCATTTCTGGTGCGTGAGCAGGTTTTGTGGAGCCCACTACCTATGATGGGACACCTTGCGCAGCCTGGAGGCAGGAGAAGGGCTTGGACTTGCCTCTACTAAATGTGCCTCCCCACGGGAGGCCTTGCCTTCTTGTGGGTGGGATTGGGGGGGTTGGGAGGGGGAGGCTCTGGAGGGGAGAGGGAAGAGGGGGATCTTTGATTGGTGTGTAAAATGAATGAAAAATTTTTCTTAATAATAAAAAAAGAAAGGAAAAAAAGTTTGAGGTTGAGGCAAATGTTCAGCTAAGACCTAGAGGCAGGGGAGACCATTGCTATATTCAGGACACAGCACACAGCATCCTGACTGATCTCATTACCTGTGTGACTCATGAACTTATCTAAGTCCTTATTATCTGGAAAGATCTCAGGCAGATTTCTATACTGAAGGTTTTTCTTACCAATGTAGTTTAATCTGACTCAAGGTGAGAGAATCATTTCCTTAATATCACGGGGACAGCTCTGTCATTAGATAATAGTTATTTTGTGAGATGCAACCCCCTCCTCTTACTGATTGTAATTGATGGTTACTAAGAATCATGGGAAGAGAAGTGCTCATTTCCACAGTTTTATAACTCAACATTTTGTTTTATGGTTGCAGAGAATGCTGCAGATCAAACTTAATATGCCGTCAGTGTATTTTTCAGTGGTACACCAAGTTTAAAAGGAGTTGACTCATTTAAGTGTTATGATGAAGCGTGAAGATTGGCAAGCATGAAAATTTGAGTGGTGTAATGCCCTGTACATAAAAAAGCGATTAATAAATATTGGCTGAAATAGACTGGTCTAGTAGCTACCCGTTAGGTTGTCTGTGGAGTATTCTACACTTAGCCCTCCACATGACTGTGACAGTAGCTTCTATATTAAGTCTCTGTCTGTCTGTCTGTCTGTCTCTGTGTCTTTGTGTCTTTGTGTCTCTGTCTCTGTCTCTGTCTCTGTCTCTGTCTCTCTCTCTCTCTCTCTCTCTCTCTCACACACACACACACACACACACACACACTTATCTTGGGGTCTATAAAATGATCCATTATCTTTAAAAGTTAATTCCCTATTTTGTGTGCTTAGGTTTATTTGTCAATTGTATTTTTATCTTTACTCAAATAAATGGAACAAGTGCAGTGATTAGTTTCTTTTCTCATATATCATCACCCTTAATTTTAGAGCATTTTTATATAGCTTTAAAAATATAGATTAGGGGCTAGGGAGAAGGTTCAGTTGGTAATGTGCTTACAAGGTGAGCACTAGCACCTTAGTTTTATGCCCCCCAGAACCTAAATCAAGAAAAGCTGGGCATGGTAGTGTATGTTTTTAATCTCAACACTGAGGAGGCAGAGGCAGGTGGATCCCTGGGGCTGGCAGGCCAGCCAGCTTAGCTTACTAAGGGAATTCAGGGCCAGTGAAAGGTCTTGACTGAAAAGAAAAGAAGGAAAAGAAAAGGAAAGAGAAAGGTACACGGTGTCTGAGAAACCATCACCCATAGTGTTCCTCTCTATTCCGTGCCCTTGCATTCATGCTTGTATGCACATGTGCACCTGCATGTACCCGCATACATAAGCACATTACACATACATGCACACATACACACACACACACACACACACACACACACACACACACACAAACCTGAAAAAACTGACTTACAAGAACTTCCAAGTTGTGAAGGGTAGGCATCACACAATCCACTGATAAAGTGAAAGTAATAACAAGCATGGCTGTACACACATGTAGCCCATCTCCTGGGGAGGCTGAGGCAGGAACATTGCTAATGAATTTGAGGCTTGCCTGGGCCACACTGTGAGCTCATTTCTCAAAGACAGCAAACCCTACAAAGGATTTTAAGGTATCCTTCTATGAATGTAGTGTTAGTGGGTGGAGACTGGGAGAGATTTTCAACTGGTTATGCCCTCCCAAGTGTAGATGGCTGCAATTAGGTTCCTTAGAATCCTTTAGTAGGAATAAGTTCCAAGTGTCAGTGTATTAATGCTACTGTGAGGGTAAAGTTGCACATGCCAATGTTTTCAAATGCCCTCTCATTCTGGAAATGCTTCCCTTTCATACGATATAAACCTAAGGCTGATATGAAAACTGCCCACATCAGTGTATTATTTCATAAGGAGATGTGTTTTGATGGTGGTGGTTATTTATTTATATAGGGTCTCATAGTGTCATCTGAGCTGATCCTGAACTCGTGGGCTCAATGATCCTTCTAATTCAGCTTCTCAAGGAGCAGGGACTGCTGGTTCAGGACCCCGCTTCCAAGCTTCACAAGGATTTCTGAACCCTGTGAAGAGTTGCAGAGTTGAAATGTGTCTTGTAAGTGGCTGAGCCCTTAAGGATAAAACTCATGCATTATGTCTGCCATAGTCCCCACACAATACAGAACAATGGAGAGAAAATGACCATGGCTTCTAGAATGGAAAACTATAAGGGAAAAAGTTGGCCTTTAAATACAGGGGAGTTGTTGATCCCAGGTTCTGATTAATTAGCTTCCTTCATTGTTTTGGTATTCTAGCTTTCCAACCTACTAGTTAATGAATTTTTTTTTTTCTGTTTGAACTGCTTAGAAATAATCATTTGTGCTGGTGATGGTGGTGCACACTTAAGATCCCAGCACTTGGGGGTTAGAGGCAGGCTAGTTTACAGAGCAAGTTTCAGGATAGCCAAAGTTACACAGAGAAATCTTATCTCAAAAAACCAAAACCAAAGAAGAGGAGGAGGAGGAGGAGAAAGAGAAATAAAGAGGGAGAGAGAGAAAGAAAGGAGAGAGAGAGAGAGAGAGAGAGAGAGAGAGAGAGAGAGAGAGAGAGAGAGAAGAAAAGAAGTAAGCATTTGTCATGAATGATGAATGGCCCAACTCTGCTACTGTCTCTGGCCTTTTCTGCAGAAAGAAGCTGGAGTGAGGGTTGCCATTTGGTAAAGATGGAGGGATGGAAATATAGCAGACCCCATGGAGTGAGTGACAGATGTGTCCAATATTTAAGCTCAGCTCAGAAGGGGCAGAATGAAACCAAACTATCTTACTTGAAGCAAAAGGTGCTGAATGGAATTAGCTATGGTGATCCAGAGGGCAGAGGGAGGAAGGAACCCTCTATGAGAGAGAGAGAGAGAGAGAGAGAGAGAGAGAGAGAGAGAGAGAGAGAGAGAGAGAGAGAGAGAGAGAGAGATCTGTTCTCAAATGCCTGTAGACCCATTCATGAGTGAAGGGGTGGTGTTTAAAGATCTTGAGCTAGGCTCAGTGTGGGATTTCCCTTACAGGAATATAAAAACAGCGTGAGGAAGAAGCCAAATTCCCTTGTGAATAAATGCAGCAGGAAAGAGCAACGGGCCCTTCTTGTCTCATACCAACATCTTAGCCCATGGGGACTGCTGTGGCAATCATGACTCTGCAGCTTACAAATAAAGAAATACATTATTTCTCAACTCCTGGACCCAAAATGTCCAACACTGAAGCCTGACAGGTTTGATTTTTGTGAAGGCTCACTTCCTGGCTCATAGATGGCAACTCGGTCATTGTGTCCTTTTGCAGAAGGAAAAAGTGTGCTTTCCTGGGGAGAGGTGTCTCTTTTATAAGGTCACACAGACATTGGGGAGGGCTCCATCGCCATGATCTAATCACCTCCCACAGACCTACCTTGGGGATTTCATTTCTGCATACGAGTTTTGGCGAACACAGACTTGCAGCCTATGACACCTGGGAAATGAATCACCATCGCGCACTCTCATTAGATTCCATATGGCCCTGAACATGATGAACAAATGCATGGCTGAAAGAGAGCCAAGCACTCTCTGTGCCATTCTAATGACAGAATCGGTTCCCCCTTGGAGAACCGCTACGTCAGAATATGTTGACGTGAAAGAAAGAAGTCAGACAATAGCATCTTTGCCAGAATATTAGAATCACATAATCTCACACAAGTGCTTGGCCCAACTTTGTCTCTGATAAGTCCAAATAGTAGAAACTGGAGGTCCTAGGGTCCATCTAGACACTTGGTTCTTAATACAAAAGCAGGCAGATATGACAGCGGGCAGAGCTGGGTTCTTTATGTGTTTTAGAAAAGCAAAAGTTTCTCCGTCGCACAGTTGATGGATACAGAATTATGAAACACCTTCTGATTTAGTTCACTGGAAATGCCAGAAAATTCTTTCTTAAACTCCTCAACTTAACCTTCGGAGATGAAGCGACGTAGCTTTTCAAGACGACGCGCCTTAACTTTCTAAATTAGTTTACCACAAGTCTATAAATCAGGGCCATTTTTCATTCCTCACTCCGGTGGTCATCCCTCTGCCTGGTTACATCCTGAGGTGGAAGACCTTTCCCCTTCCCCAGATGTGTTTGGAATGCGGCCAGGCTTCCACCTCCCCTTTATCGCTAATTGCCTGGACTCTCAAGCAGGCGGGCGCGAGCTGAGTGCACGGGAGGAAGCGTGTATGGGACCTTATTAAATCCAGGGCAGTCAGGTTAGAAGCTGCGGCGTAACTTATGTCTACCCCTCTGACAGTAAACGGACTTATCCGGATTCCTGACCCTGAACTTGCTTTGCGGCCCGTATCACCATTAATTTTGGTGATATGAAAATTAAAAACAAAAACAAGAAACCCCCTTTGTCTTTTTGAGCCAAGGAAGTGTTCAAGAACTGCATTGGGTTTCCTTAGTGTGGTGCGTGTTCCCTGGTGATGCAGTTATTGTATTTACTCTTCCCTGCCATCCTTTTGCTCACTTAGGGAGAAACATCACTGCCCCATAGCTCTTAACTTTCCCTTCTTGTTCTATGCGGAGGTTAAGAACATGCGAATTTGAGATAAGTGGCCACTTAAATTATTTAACATTTATATATGATCAGTACACAAAACCCTACACACACAGTACTCATAAGCACTCTGGGTGGTAAGAATGAACTTGTCAAGGTAAACTGGCTTTCTTTGTCATGGTGGCCTAGACAGGAATTATAGGAGTCATATCTATCTTAAATTCTTTTCTAAGGGGGAATGTGGTAGGGCTTTTAATATGTTTAAATAAATGTGAAGTGAGTTTGAAGCCCATAAGCCCTATTTCTAAACAGGAGGCTCTATACAGCACAGGCAACGGGATTATATTTCTGCTTTTATTAATCACAAAGGAAGTGCATGTTCAACCAGCCAAAACCGGCTTTATTAGTGAACGGACTTTCCTTGCACCTTCGTTTATAGTCTGCATTCGGTGAGGGCTTCATATTCTTCCTTCTGCTTATTGCTATGCAGAGTAATTGAGTTCAGACTTAATCCTTGTGAATTTGCCAAATAACTCAGCTCGCTGAAGAGGAGAGAGTGATGCTGGCCTTTCTGTCTGGGTCTTTAGGATGCCACATAAAGACTTGACCCCTCAAACCATGAGACTGACTGGAGTTTTCGCTCTTCTCCTTGGTGCTTTTTGTCTTTTCCCCACTACTGTGCAAAGACTGTATCTGTGAACTGGAAACTTCCCTCGCTCTTCTCCAGAACTCACTGCAGGGACTCATGATGGATGATTGGATCTGCTGGCCTGTCATCCATCTCAGTGAATGAAGAGGGAGAGACCGAGCTGACACATCACCTCTGAGGACTGGGTTACAGGCTCCCAACTGATTTATCTGCCCATTTCTCCTCATTATGAAGAAAGGAAATGGTTTAGTGCAAATATTTTATAAAGACATTTGGTTAAGGTGAACCTATCTCAGGGAAAACACACCCCAACCCTGGCTTCATTATTACTTCCCCAAAGCCATTGTTCTTAAATCAGTATACAGCAATGATGCCTCCAAAACATTTTTTTTCCTGAACAATAAGAGATCAAGCCTGGATCTTGCTGATCCTGATAAGCTTTAGGCCTCCTGAAGGCCTCTCCGCCGATGCAGCAAGCCGAATCAGACCAAATTGGAAAGCCCAGGTTTAATGGGTAAAGGGCTCCTGGGCTATTCTCTGGCCTGCAGAGAAGAGACAGGGATTCAAGATGAGAAGAACCACTTGTCTGTTTTCCGGGATGCCACTTATTACCCTATGGGAGCAGACTTGAGCCTCTCTGGGGGAGGAGTTGTGTTTGGCGGGCTTTGAAGGGGCGGGTTTAGGGAAAGAGATGGGGAGGGGAGTTGATGTAGATCTTCCACCAGAACATTCCAGTCTCTTTGGGTATAGGGATGCCAGGGTGTCAGGGGTTGAGGTGGAACTCCCACCCAAACAGATCCCTTTTCTATTTGGGATATAATTCAATAAGGATAACTTAGGTCCTGAGAAGCCCAAGGCTTCCTTATTCCAAATGATGGTTAGAGAAAGCAATATGAAGAATCAGCTAGAGTCCACAATCATACCATTTGTGTCTCAGTTACATAACTCCATGCATGGTACCTATTCTCTGAGTCTCAGTTTTTCACTCCCTAAATTCATCACAGGCATTCATCACAATGCCTGACTCTTTAGGGTTAAGTGAGATGATACTTGCCTTACATAAGGGCTAGGTAAATCTGCCAGTGTCTTCATCCCCATCAGCCCCACAGCAGGAAGTTACTAGCAATGACTGTGAAGAAGACAGTTCATGGCTGTAAGGTTTATAGAGCCTCCGATTCAGGACCTGGGAGTCTGGAGATGGTGTGCCTTGTTTGACCTTGTGCATACTTAATCTGGCATCAGCTGTCTCTGGACATCTGGAAAGACTTCCTGTACCCTCTGCCTCATCTATTCATGCACCCTTCCTGTCACCTAACTTCTGTCTCTTTCCCTATTTATTATATACTTCCTGTTTAACATGTATTTTTTAAAATGGAAACTGTCTTCAGGCTCCTGCCCAGTCCCACTTTCATGCCTTTGTGCATGTTGTTCTTTGTCACAAACATAATTTCCAGTCCTTTTGAATTAATCCTCATTTTTTCCTTTGGAAACATTTGAGATATCAGTTTAGACATGCTATCTGCTCACTTCTCAGGTTGATGTAAGTGACTCCCCAATGCATTTTTCCCAACAATCTGTAATTGGCTATGTATGATGCACAATACTTATTGAATACGTTAATAAGTAGAAGAGAAGGTATACAAGTCCTAAGTATGATAATTTAAGAAGATACTCAGAACTAAAGGGCAAGTCAATAATAATTGTCAGTCTTTAATGCTGAGATGTGTTTGAGGACTCACTGCCAGAATTAGGTGTGTAAGGGAGAAACACAAGATCTTTGCATTAGAGGAAGCTGATAAGTACTACTTTAGTCAGAGCATTATTGTTAGACTCTGCTGGAGAAAGCATGTTGATGGTACGTACCTGACCAGACATGCAGGGGGAAAAAAACCCATGGTATTTCTCCTCCAAATTAAAAATGCCATTTTATTTTGTTTTTTAAGGCAGGGTTTCTCTGTGTAGCCTTGGCTATCCTGGAACTCGCTCTGTAGACCAGGCTGGCCTTAAACCCATAGAGATCTGCCGGCTTCTGCTTCCTAAGTGCTGGGATAAAAGACATGTGCCACCACTACCCAGCTAACCTGCTTGTCTTGGTCTTGAGAAATACCTCCCTAAGGAATGTTTCAGTTTCCTCTAATGTTGACTCCACAGTTACTGGATTTCTTTTCTTGTTGGTATGCTATGCGATGCTTGCATTTGATGTTTTGGGGAACTGAAGAAGTATGGAAGAGAAAGAATGGTGGGTTCAATCAGAGAGAACTTTTGGCGTTTTCATGCTGGCAAGGAAGAGGCATAGATCCTATGGCCCAGAACCCACAGCATTGCCAATGAGCTCCGGGCTGCTCTATTGCCGTATCCACATGCTAGAGATTTTTTTTCCAAGACAATAGACATTTTCGTTAAGGCAGGAACTGATGATGTTAGCATTCTGTGCTGAGTAGATTTATGTTAAATTGACACAAACTATACTCATCCGAGAGGAGGAAACCTTGATTGAGAAAATGCCTCCATAAGATGGAGTTGTAGGCAAGTCTGTAGAGCATTTTCTTAACTAGTGATGGATGGGAGAGGGCCCAGCCCATTGTAGGTGGGACCACCCCTGGGATAATGATCCTGGGTTCTATAAGAAAGCCATGTTGAGAATAGGAGGAAGTTGGGAAGAATAGGGTGTGAGCAGCCCCAGGCACATAAACTGTGAGACCCTGCGCAAACTGGAGGGGGTTCTTTTAATAGAAAACTTAAAAAAAAATTCAAGACCATAAAAGCAGAACATTGAATCTTTCTCACAGGAAAGCCTTCTAGGACTGTCTAAGCCACAAGTGCATGAAGCCAGCCCTGGCCTCCAGACACTAACAAAACAAAGCACTAACAAGAGTGGAATCAAATCTTCTTTCTTCCTTTTACCAGCCACGGAATTTTGGGAAAATTTCCACGTTCTTAGATTCAAGTCTCTAATAGTATGAACAACTCACTTTAGAACATTAAATAAGATGATTAACGTAACTACGTTGTACAGTAAGCACTTGATAAATTAGTAAAGATCATAATATTAACAATAATAGTCCAAGCAGGAATCAGAGGTTGCCTTATCGGCACTGAGTAACTTCTGCCCAGCTTTTCCTCAAGTCCAGACACAGTATGGCCAGGAGAATCTGCTATCTCACCTCCAATGGCTATCAATTATCTGTTCCTGCCGGTGGCCCTTAGAAAAAGGCCATCTGGAGCCTGAGTGTGACACTGCTCCCAGTTCAGACTGCAAAGCTAGGCCAGGAGACTGCTATAATGGTCACCTCCTCCCAAGGGCGCATGTTTCCATTTACTGTAGATGTGGCCTTCCAGCATTCCAGCCCCTTGCCGGGGTCTGAAATTTCCTGGGGCTCTTATGCTTGACCTCCACACCTGGGGCTGCTGCATGGGCTTCCTGCTGGCACAGCCTGCCTGTCCACCCGCTAGTTGACCTCCTGTGGGCCAGACCACATAGCGTGTGTGCCCTGTGGCCTTCTTGTCTCTACACTCTCTTTGACCTGACACCATGACGTCTGTATTTGCCCTCGGGCTGCCTGCTGACTCTGTTTGTAGCCCTTTGCAGCCCCTGAGCGTCCTCTGAGTTTGGCTTTTTGCCCAGAACCAGTGACCCTGAAGCTGCCTGGGCCTTGTGCCCCAGTGCCCCACGACACACTGGTAAAATACAGTCCCTGCTTGCCCTTGCTCTCTCCATGGTTTCCTAAGTCAACAGAGAAACAACGTCTAGAAACTTCTCTACTTGCTCTGAGTTGGGTAGTACCCAAGTATGTGATGCATTCTGTCTACCCATGAGCTGTATTAGTCACTCGGTTTTAATTAGGGCCACTGGGGTGAGTTGCTCTCCTCCAAAGACCCCCCCTCCCTTTCCCGGGTTCTCAAAAGGCAGAAAGATTGGGCATTCTTTCTTTGAGGTCAGCAAGAGTTCTCCATGAACATGTCTCTTTGTTCTTTATGGCTTGATTATATTCATTAAAAATTTTCAAGTAGACCCAGTGCAGAATTGCCCCTGTGGGATTATATATACTAGTTGACAATCCTTAATCCTAAACCATTTATTTTTCACTTGGTAGGTATTGTGGCAGTGAGCCAAATTGCGCTGGAAAGATTAATAGCTAATCTGCTCATGCTTTCCTGAGCTTTATATGGTGCAGTGCGAGCTGCCTTTAACTTACCAACAGGTTCCTGCAGTCTACCTCAGGAGGCGCTTTGGGCTTCAAACTGAGTGTCTCCAGACAACAGTTTTTCTATCAGACAGGTAGTTCTGAAAGTGAGTGTGGGTACCTAATTGTTTTCAGCTACAAATGAAATATTCAAGTCCCTAAGAAAGGTGAGCTTGTGAAAAACTGCCTTTCTTAGCTTAAGAACAACCTCTATGAGGTGACCCTCTCTGTGGACCACTGCCATTTCTCCCTGGATAGCTCTTTCTTGATTCTCCATCTGAACCACAGGCTCCTTCTCTTTTGTTCCCTTGAACTTTTTCCTTATATCCAGTCCTCTAAATTGGCAGTTTTCCTTAGGTTTGTGCCGGGAAAAAAAATCTGTTTGTCCCTTTCTTCCTCTCTCTCCCTCTTGCCTCTTTTCTGACTAGTTTTTGCCCTGGGAGGAAAGCGGGGTGGATTGTATCATAGCCTCAGTGACTGCTGTGGGTTGATGTTCGCCCTACTAAAGTTCCTATGCTGAAGTCCTTCCTCTAGCACTGCAGAATGCAGCCTTATTGGGTTGTTAGAGGAGCGCTTAGCGGAGATGGAGTTGCACCCAGGCAAGGCAGACTCCAATCAGAGCCGGGGAATTTCTGTGGTCGCATATCTACTTGCTCTGTCTCATGGGAATGGGAAGGTAAGGAAGAGGGTGATGCGCTTACAGCCTGGAGAGTCCCAGCGTTGTTCCAAACCACAGAACCCATGTTCATGAGGAGTGGAATGGGAACAGAGTCTCTCTTGCACCCAGAGTCTCTTGTGGCTGCCTTCCCACACAACTACGCAATGTCTTTATAAATAACCCTTTTACTTTATTTGAAATCATCTATTTCCCTGGGGCACTAATTATACAGACTCTTTTTCTTTAAAAATTACTCATTTTATGAGTATTAGTGTTTTACCTGCATACAGGACTGTGCACCATGTATGGGCAATGTCCACAGAGACCAGAAGAGGGCATTGGATGCCATCTGCTGGGACCCGGAGTTACAGAGGGTTGTAAGCCACCATGTGAGTACTGGCCATCACATACAGGTCCTCTGGAAGAGCAGCCAGTGCTCTTAGCGCTTGAGCATCTCTGTAGCCCCACTGATCATTTTTCTTGTACTCTTTTACTTCTTTGGTCATCTCTTCAAGGTACAGAAACTGTCTCTAAATATTTATGTCTATTTTAGACCCCCCCCATCATTCAATCTCAGCCTCTCCTGCTCATCTACTTGTTATTTTCCATGGGTTATTTAATAGGCATCATAAGTTCTCTTACAAGCCAAGTTCAGCTTTTGACATGGCCACTTACTTGCTCCTAGTACAGTCTTCTATTTCATCTTCTTCTTCTCATAGCTCAGTCCAAAAGAGATGGCATAGCACAGCTTTTTGCTATTCCAAAGCTGTGTCTCTGATATCTCACATTCAACCCTTCCACAAATCCTGTTGATCCCACATTAAAAGAAAGAGAAAGTGAAGGTTTGTTGTTTTTTTTTTTTTTTTTTTTCCCAGACAGGGGTGTAAAATGCTACAGCTACCATTGAAACCAATGTAGCATTTTCTTGAAAGTTAAGTGCAGACCTATGATGGAGTTCAGCAATTTGACTCAAGTATAAACCCCAACAAACTGAAAGTAAAGACAGGGTAAAGGTATTTGTGCACCAGACCACAGCGCTGTTATTTTCAATAGCCGCAAGACAGAAACAGCTCAAATGCCCATCAACAAATAACGGGCTAAACAAATATGGCACCTATGCCCAGTGGAATACCCTTCAGCCATGAAAAGAAATGAAATTTTTATGCTTGCTACCTTGTGGATGGATCTTGAAAACACTTCATTCAGTTAGTGAAATAAACCAGCGCAGGAGAACGAGAGAGGTTTTTACTTATAAGAAATATCTAGGATGTACAAATTCATCTAGACAGAAAGTAGATGGTGATGGCCAGGAGCAAGGCGGAAAGTTGCTTTTTATTAGGTCTAGAGCATTTGTTAGGGATTATGTTAGGTGCTTTTCTTGTTGCTGTGATAAAATACCTACTTAAAGTAACGTGAGGGAGGAAAGATTTATCATGGATGGCAGTTTGAGGGGATATAGTCCATTGCAGTAACAGGTCATTATTCCAGAGGTTAGGATGCAGTAGGTTGAATGCAGGACTGGCTGTAAACCTCAAGGCCTGCCTCCTCCTCTTGGGGACCCACTTTCCTCAGCTGGGACATGCCTCCTAAAGGTTCTGCAACTTTCCAAAATAGTACCACCAACCAGAAACCAAATGCTCCAACACAGGAGCTGGGGTGGGGGAGGGGCAGGTGGTGGCATTTCACATTCAAACCATACCAAGGCTGATGGGAAAAAAGTTGGGAGGGGATTAGATGCAATGGTTACACAGCACTATGACTTATGTTAAATGCTACTCAGTTGTAGACTTATGAATGATTTAAATGGTACATATCGTGGGATATATGTTTTATTATTACTCGAAAAATAAATATACATCTTTCAGGACTTTCTCCAATACCATCTGTGTTTCCTCCAGCAGCATGTCTCATGTGGACTGCAATAGCCTCCTCACAGGTCTCTCAGCTTAGAAAGACTGTGTTTCCTTACCATTTATACCTCACCTAAGCACCATGATCCTATCAATCAAGATATATCAGATCATATTACTTGTGCTTGGTGCTATGTAGTAGCACCCATGTATCTCGGAATAAAGCCCCAATCCTTATTCTACTACAAGGCCGTACATGTTGGGGCTTAGTCACCTTAAGCCTAGTGGAGATTAGACCTCACTTTTCTTTAATTTTCCTAGACAGGCCAGCCTCCTTATTGCTCAAACACACCCAGTATATTCACACCTTAGGGAGACTGTGCTTGTCAGGCCCCTACAGGAAAGGGCCTCTTTCTTACTTCCTTCTGTCCCTATATAGCTCGTATCCCATCTCTAATGATGCTCTGATACTGTCTAAGAAATGTTTTTGCAATACTCACTCCTGAACTTTATCTATTGCTGTGTTTTTCTCCACAGAAGGTCTTTCTAGTTGGCACATCAAACACAGTACTTGGGTCTCATCTAGATATCTCTCCCTACCACAAGGCTTGGAAACAGGGACTTGGTCCACAGATGCCTCCCATGAATGTAAGAAACTTCTTGGCTCATAAAATACTTTGGATAAAGATTTGTTGAACGAGTGATCAGAGGTCTCCTTCTGACCCAGATGAATAATTAATGCAATTAATAAAAGTCCAGACCATTCCTCGTTGTGATCTGTCTCTGACATTTAGCCTCTCATTTTGATGATATTTTAAATTTTAGAGGTTTTTTTTTTTGTTCTTTTCCTTCGGAAGCAGGAACATATGGAGGAGGTGAGCCACAGAACTTTGAGGCAACCTACATATAATTCTGACTGTTCTGTCCCGCTTTGGTCTGTAGGGTCATTGACTGACTTTCCAAGGTTGTGCCGCACCTGAATTTTCTCCAATCCATCATGCTTTCCTGGACTCTGACCTTTCGTGTAGTGTGTTAATAGTCTTCAGAGAGAAAGGAACAAGAGACACAACAGGAGGAGATACATAGATACAGGTATGTATGTGTGTGTGTGTGTGTGTGTGTGTGTGTGTGTGTGTGTGTGTGTGCATGTATATATATTTCATATATGTATGTGTGCATGTATATGTGCATATAGATGCATGTATATATATTTCTGTATGTATGAGTATGTGTGTAAGTATGTATGTATGACATGGATAGCAAGGAATTCATTTATATATTGTAAAGAGTTGACATGTGTCATCATGGAGGCTGAGGCATCCACAGAGTTGCTGCATGACAGATCTGTGAGAGCCCACAGTGCAGCTCATACTTGACAGCACACACTAAGATCAGGGGTCATTCCATGCTTTCCAGTCTGAAAGCTGGGAGATGTGAGCCTAGGAAGCTGATGTGAGCTGATGTTACCAACCAACTGAATCAAAAAGCGGGAGATCCGCGTTCCAGTTCAAGCAGAACCAGTGGTTTCCCCCTGCCTCTGACTCATAGACCAGGCTTTCTGTTCCACTCAGGCTGTTTGGATGAAGTGTACCCATTAAGGAGGATTTACATTCTACTCAGCCTAATGATCCAATGAATCCCATCCCCAACCACACTACAGACACACCTAGAGATTGTTTGAATGCACATCTGGGCATCCCATGACTCAGTCAAGTTGCCATGGAGAACTAACCACCCTGCTCTTCTTCCTCCCAGCTTTCAGCTGGGATGCTTCCTTGGGGAAAATGGACTACAAAGTGCCGTGGGTTTCTCTCGGAGGAAATTGTCTTCTCGCGTGTTTCTCCACTTCCAGATGACAGTTTGTGTTGGTTCACGGGGCAGTTCTTTCTGGTTTTGACTGTAGTATAAGGCCCAGCACAAAACCTCTGGCCCTGTTTCTCAATGCTGCAAAGGAAGATTTGTCCATAGAGGGCCTGCTGTCCCAATTCTATCTCAGCAGGAAACATGAGCAAAGGATGGTAAAGAATGAGTGAAAAGAAAGATAATGACAGTGGCTGGTGACTGGTGCCTGGGGGTATTCTGGGGCCAAATGGGAAAGTGTGGACAGGTGACACTTCCATCACTTTCACAGTTGGTGGCACCAGAGAAACTTCAAGTAATCTGGTCTGTGACCCGACAGGCTTTCAGATACTGCAATTCTTTCTCCATAGTTGTTCTGTTTGGGAAGAAGGACCTCAGACCCACTGGAACAAAATCTGCAGGTTTTTTTTTTTTTTTTTTTTGTGTGTGTGTGTGTGTGTGTGTGTGTAGCCTAGGTGACAGGGAAACTCAGCTCTGCCATTTGCTGGCTGAAGCTTGCACACATTGGGCAAGGTTTTTTTAAGAGTAAAATTGCCTCTGTAATGCAAAGCCAGTGGAGCCCAAGGTTGCACTAACTCAATGACATCCTTCTCCCCTGCTTCAGGGCCTGGGAGAGAGTAGAAACTCACAGGATTTAATTTAACTTTTATCATGGAAGCCAAGGGTGAACTTCAGTAGGCAAGATGGATCTGGGCATTTGCTTCTTTCCAGGGCTGGTTTATGTTCACCTCAGACTGATATTCTCAGGCCTGTTGGCTTGCTTTTGTTCTATTCTAGTAAATATTTTTTTGCACATAGCATGCTCAGTACCATATGGTTTGCACATATCAGTCAAAGAATTTGTTTCTTTTTGTTGACTTGGTTTGCTTTCTTGAGATATTTATTTCTGCTTCTACTTTGAAGTTTTATTTGACATCTATTAGTATTCAGCAAGTGCTAATCATATGCCAAGCCCTTATCTAGCCGTGATTATAGGCCTGGAAGATAAAGGAAGCAGAGGTCAGTTCCCACACAAAGCCATACTATATCAGGGGGTCATCAGCAGGTTTTGAAATAGCTCAGAAGTGGAGAGGTGGCAGTCAAAGGTGCCAAGAAAGTTAGAGAACGGAAACATTTCTTCTGAGAACTTATTTTATGTTTCTCTGGCAACTCTCGTTGGAATATATTTCTAATTATTGAAATAAATATTTAATAAAAGATACCCAGGCTCACCCTACAGAATTAATGTTCGCTTTTTACCATGCTCTTGTTTTGAGCAAGATGTATTCTCGTCCATATTTTTAAAATTGGAATTAATATGGTCTTTCTGAACAGTTCAATTTAATTACTACTTTAAAATTCAAAGAGAAACATCATTAAATATTAACAGGCCAATCTGCAAAAACAAATTTCACTGGAACTTTGGCTGAGGTAAACGGGGATTGGAGAAAGCGTGATAGAGCTTAAGAAATAATAGGAGCAAGACACAGTTTGCATCTTCTATGCTTCTTTTCCTTTCTTTACTAAAGTGGGTCTTAGAACTAAGGTCCTGCTGGTGTTCAAAGACGCATGAGAGTGAGAGCAGTGGGAGGAGGGGCCTGGGATGCTCTGTGGAGGGGAGTGATGAGGACTGCCGCAGGAGAACAGGCAGCTCGAAGGTCTAGGCCACACATCCGGAACCGCTTTGCTAGGAGCCATAAATCCATGTTGCAGTGTGATAATGTCTGAATGTTATTCTTGATTATTAAATATCAGTTCTGTGTTGAGCGTCATACAAGCCAGACCAAGTGTGACTGTATCTCAAATCAAGCCTCCTCGCTTCTTCACCTTTGAAATTCTCACCTGAAGCCAGGCTCCACGGACATCCAGTCGTCAGTCATAGTTCAAGCTATGGAAATCACCCCGCAAATAGCAATTCTCAGGCCAGCCGAAACCCCGAGAATACTCTTTACAAGAACAGGGCCCGGGCCCCACTGGCAGAAATTCTGATTCTATTTATTTATTTATTTATTTTTTTTTTGTGTGTGTGTGTGTGTGTGTGTGTGTGTGTGTGTGTGTGTGTGAGTGTGTGTGTGTGTGTTTTGGTTGTTGTTGTTTTTGTTTGTTTGGGTTTTTTGTTTTGTTTTTTGGCATGAACAGCTTTCAAAAACCTACGGTTCGTGTTACTATAGAGGCCGTTCTGAGAACTGAGGCCCGAAGCACACACATGTGTCCACCCCCACCCTGGCTACCACACCTAACTCTTGCTTTCCTGAATCTGGAGGACCCCAGGACAACCCCAAACCTTCCTCGATCAGCAGTGCCCCTGTTGTTAGGACAGAACATCTTTTGGCGAGCAAGGACGAAGAAGTCACTCAATATTCCTTTCGGCAGACTGTGATCTGGGCTCATGCGTGATTCATGGCACTAGCGTGTCGCCCTCCATTGTTTCCGGTTCTCGCTTTTCTATGTGCTTCAGAGTGGGAAGGAAATAACCAGGGCAGATACCACCTTCCTATTTTTCAATTTTATGCTGCCTAAGCAATATTCATAACAAGCACTGTGGTAAATCTCTCATAGACTGTCACGGTTTTTCTGCTGTTTGGGTGTATTTTTCTATCTTTGCTCCCTCTAAGTATTGAAAACAAATTAAATCCAGCAAAATAGAAAGACCAGGGAAATACAGCAAATAATTATTCCTGCCAAGCGTGAGTATTTAACACCTGTGCTTGGGAAACATTCAAATTGGTTTGCTTTGTATATTCTGTGAAAGTGTTCCCGGGAGCTGAGGGGAGCTCTTTCGGGTTTGTTATTTATGTATTTATTTTATTTGGAGAACGTTGGCAACCAGCAAGTTAGGTTGAGTTGCAGATCTCAGGGTGTAGCCGCGAGATTCTGGAGCATTGCATTTGTCTGGGTATCATATTGGAGTCAGGTTTGGTTTATTAATCTGTGAACTTGCGACCGGATGGATTCCATTAAAGTAAGACTTTGTACACTTTCATATAACTTACGTTTTGTCACGCCGCTTAGATTTCTCAATGGCTAAGGGTTCACAAATGGTTCATAAATAATTTTGTGAATGAAGGCTCGGGGGCGAGAGTTTGTCATAGCCAGGATGAATGAGGGGCAGGAGGTAAGAGGAAAGGGAAGCGAATTCTAGAGTTTTTGCTGCTCCCCTGTATCTTGAGGGAACTGATTTAGAGACGCATGTAGTTTCTCTTTAATTACCTCTGAGATGGCTCTGGAAAACGCAGCTCAAAAATGGAACTTAGTATGATTTATGGCATTATTTTATGGGATGGAATTAAAAATTCAAACCAGTGTGACTGTGGCAACCTGGAGCTGTTCATTAAGTGACAGTGCAAGCTGGCTTTCATTTGACTGCACCTGCTAGTGAGGAACAAACTGGAACTTTCCCCACTTGACTGAGGGCCACTCTGACAAGATGTTCCCAGATCAGTCACTCGTAAGCTCTTTGTGTGGAGTTGAACCAACCAAACAACCTTCCCAAGTTCTGAAGTGAGAACAATTAGCCACCTAGACCATGCCACCCGGTCCAAAGAATCAGTGTAATTTGACAACCAGATACACGACTAAACTCTCTTAAATTTATTTGCTTTATTTGTATACAAGTACTGGTCCATGTGTATGCACATAAGTGTGCAGGGTCACGTGCATGTCTGTGTGCATAGAGGTCATAACTGACATCTTCTTCAATGGTTTTCCATCTTTGTGAGACACAGGACCTCTCATTGTCTCTGGAGCTCACTGATTTGTCAGACTGAATGAATGCCCCAAGCCCCAGATCTTCCTCCCCAGTGCTGGGATTCAATCTGGTTTTGACATGGGTGCTGGGATCCAAACTCAGTTGTTTATGCTTGTGTGGCAAGCATTTTATAGACTGACCCATCTTTCTAGTCCCTCTGGTTTCTTTCCTTATTAAACAGGATTGCTAACATCCATTTTGTAAATACCAACTACAGTCATACATGGAGAAACTTCTGGCGAACTTGACAGTGGAATATGAATGTGAAATATAGTGTAATAGTCTAAAATCTTTAAGGAAACTACTTCAGGATCTTCCCAGGCATCACTAGCATGAATCAGAACAGTTGGTTCACATTTGCATAGTCTACTTAGGAGTTACACTAAGGCCCCAAATACCCTATGATGTAAAAACTTTATTAACTTGTTCACTAGTGTCTGTCCAAACTCCATGTGGCTCTGGCTTTGTGCACTGGGTATTTTGTTGGATCAGTATACATGATCTATGCAGATGTGTAAAGAGGCTCTCTGTCTTGCCTGTATCTAAATTCTCTTATGGTCACTCTTTATGTCCAGTAGACTTTCTTGGAGACTTGGTTTGACCTAGATTTTTGCCATCCTCAGTGAGTCTTAACAGCATTCCATTTCTACTCTGGGCACAGTTCTGATGTGGAGGGGTCGTTTTCTTCTCATTCTCTCTCTAATATTTTTTTCTCAACTTAACTGCTTTTTAATTCATCTTTCATGGACTCACAAAAAGATTCTGTATTCTTCTCATACCACCTCAATTCTGCCCCCCCCCAAAAAAAAACAGAAAGAAAGAAAAAGCGTCTAGAAACTGAAACCATGGCCATCCTTCTGATGATCATGCTGTGTTGTTCACTGTCTTTGATGTCACTGTTTCTTCTTACTGGGATGATGCAATAGATCTATTTTAGAATCTGTTTTAGAGTTCTTTGCTCTTTACTTCTTCAGCTATTTATCAAAAATGCTTCTTGATCTTCAAGCCAAAGACTGGAAAGGGGAGATTGGAACCCACCTGACTCAGACATTGTCTCAGCAGCTAAGGACTGCAAATGGTTGAATGGACCTTGTTCCATGGCACGTGCCCCTTCTCTAGCTAATAAGTACCTGGTCTGGCTATTGTGGGCAGAAGACACATGTTAGAAACACAATGGAACATGCGTTGAAATCTGAGTCCTATAGGTTTATTCTGTGTGTGTGTGTGTGTGTGTGTGTGTGTGTGTGTGTGTGTGTGTGTGTGTGTGTGTTGGGGGGGGGCTATGCACACATTTGTGTGTGGTTGTATGTGCCTATGCCCACCGAGGACCCAGAGGAGGTCATCTGGTGCCCTCCTTATCTCTTTCTATCTTGTTCCTTTGAGGCAGAGGCTCTTGTTAAACTTGGAGCTCAGGTTCCAGCTGATAACAGCAAATCCTAGCGCCTTCCTGTCTCCACCCATCTTGGTGCTGGGGTTACAGTCCTGCAGGATGTCACACCCAGCTTTCACATGAGTGCTGGGATCTGAACCCCAGGCTTCATGTGTAAGCAACAAGTACTCTCAGCAGCACAGCCTTCTTTCTAGACCCTTGGTTTACTTCTTTATGTGTAAAGTTGCTATAATCTTTAGATGATGATTTCTCAACATACTTTGGCTTTATCACTTATTGTCTTACTGGGAAAATCTTATTTTGCCATCAAGAAACACAACCTATCTTGATCTCTTCTAATGATAATAACTCAAACAGCTGCCCTCTCCACAGAGTACATATCAGATTCCATTTTTGATGCTAGGAATACAGTAGAAAAGGAAACAGAAGAAGGACGATCTAGCTTCTATGGTCCCAGTGTGTGTGTGTGTGTGTGTGTGTGTGTGTGTGTGTGTGTGTGTGTGTATGGCAACAAGTACACAAATAAATAAATGCAATTACTATGTGAGATGCTTATGTATTGTACAGAGGGGAAACCAAAATAAACTAAGAAGGAAATAAGCCATGCAGATAAGGGTCTGGGCTTGGCTGTAAAATTGACCTTTGGACAAGACTTGACAGAAGCACACGAGTAAACCATCGCTGTGTTGATAATCTAAGACAGCAGTTCTCAACCCCTGGTCTCCACCCCTTTGGGGATCGCATATCAGATATCCTGCTTATCAGATATTTACATATGATTCATAACAGTAGCAAACTTACAGTTATGAAGTAGAAACAAAGTAATGTTTTGGTTTGGGGTCACCACAACATGAGGAACTGTATTAAAGGGTTGCAGCATTAGGAAGGTTGAGAACCACTGCTCTAGGAAAAGCTTAACGCCACTTAGAGTTAGAAATATGTCTGAGGAGGTAGCTTAGTTGGTAAAATGTTTGGCCCTTAAGCACGAGAACCAGACTTTGATTCCTAGTGCCCACATAAAGAAGTCAAGTGTGGTGGCCTGCACTTATAATGCCAGCTCTGGAGAGGAAGGCAGACCACTGGGCACACTGGGCATTAGCCTGGCTTTGCTTACTTGCAGAGCTCCTGCAATAAGAGACCCTTTCTAAAACAGAAGGAAGCAGAGAGAAAGAGAGGGGGAGGGAGAAAGAAAGGGAGGGGAGATAACTCTGAAATTACTTCTGACCACCACACTTGTGCACCCATGTAAATGTGCACCTCCCCCAACACACACACACACACACACACACACACACACACACACACACACACACACACACAAAGTTGTCAGTCAAAAACATCAATATGGTTTCAAAACATTGTTAATATCTTATTACCTCCAAAATATGGTGGGTAGCTTCAGGCTGATTTGTCCATTTTGAATATTAACAGATTATGCCTCTTAGATGCTTCAAAGGTCAGGTCACATCTATGCAAAGAAGTCTTTGGAGAATCTCCATTACTGTATGACAGAATTATTTAGCAGAATATAATAAGATCTAGGGATACAAAGACCTAGTTCCTTCTTTCAAGAGCTCTTAATCAATTAGGGACGATGGATTTCATTATGAGTACATAATAAAATCAATGGTAGACATATGCCCGGGAACTGTTAAAATCACAAAGGAGGCATCTCATATACCCAGGAGAGAGATACAGGTTAGGAGAGGCTCCACAGAGGAAAGCCACACTTGAGTAGAATTTACCAGAAGCAAAAATCTGAGCAGTAGGGGCATTAGGCAGGTGGGACAAGCAGGTGAACTACATGTGACTCATAGCTCTCTCTCTCTCTCTCTCTCTCTCTCTCTCTCTCTCTCTCTCTCTCTCTCTCTCTCTGTGTGTGTGTGTGTGTGTGTGTGTGTGTGTGTGTGTGTGTAGGTGGGGAATAATGATAAACAAGGCTGGGATGAGGAGAGAACAAGGGAGGTAATCTTAGCAGTTTCCCACGAGACCCATCTTTCTTACTGGATCCTGCCCAGCAGAGCTGGCCCCTGAAGCCTCCACCCTGCTTAGGCTGAACTCCGTGTCAGGGTGTCTCCTCTCTCTTGCCCATTTCTTCAGCGAGCATTCATCTCTCAAATTCTGATTACAGCCTGCCACAGCCGAGGAGCCCTCCTTTATTATAGCTGTCCAGTGTGAGCTAGGGAATGTTTGCCCTATACCCTTAGGCTGTACTCGCGTTATCTCTGTCACTGATGACTCCTGCCACTTCACGGTTTCTAGGGTGTGCATCTATTTTTCTTTCACAGATCATAAATTTGAGAGAGCAAACTACCATTTCCCCATCCATCAACCTACTGTTCCTCATAGAATAGTTGCCCACCACGTACTTGTCTCAAAAGACATTTATTTCTCCTGCCTTGTAAAAATTTGTGTGTCTTGGTTTTCCTTTTAGGTAAGGTCCTACTGTGTCTCTTAGGCTGTCTTTGAACTCTTGCTCCTTCTATTCCCAATGCTGAGACTATAGGATGTTTTATTACTTTAAGTTTGCATTTTCCAATATGGCAGCCGTTGTCCACCAACAGTTTTTTATATTGAAATTAATTAAAATGAAATCAGATGAAAATTCATTTTCTGCATGTCCAAGGGCTTAATAGCCCACATGTAACTAATAGCTACTATGTTGCGCAGTACAGAAAAGATTTCACCATTACAGAGTTCATTTGACTATCACTAGGTTTACAATATTTTTTTTAAAGAAATTTCCAGATGAGAAGTGCTTCAGGCCACATGGGAACTGTACCTATAAACTGTCAAAAGAGCTCCACTCAATTCTATTGCACACGATGTTAAAGTTATTGATGAAACATTATAATTTGACTCCAGGTAATTTATTTTTATAAGCTTGGCAATACACAAGTAGATATTTATTGAAGGAATAAAAATAATAGCATTTTATTGATATCTACCCTGTGCCAGGCACTGTGCTAATAATATGCTAAAAATATTTTATGTCACATATATTTTAATTTAACCTTTAGAATGACTCCTAGGAATATATATTATTGAAGAAGAGGGAACTTAGGTCACAAGGGTAAAATAATTTGCCTGGGAAATACAGTCACAAAATGAAGAGCACTGGCCCAATCCAGGACTGCAGACCACAGTCTGCCCACAGAATGCATCATATAAATGCACATATGTGTATACACATAACTTGTCAAATCAGCTGCCCAGGTGAAAAAAGAAGTGATGCTGTTTTCCATTCCTGCTTCTTTCTATAATATCAGAGTCCATAGATTTGGATACATCTTTAAGTCTTCACATACTCAATTTTACCTTCCTTTGCAAGGCTAACTACTGTTTTGTAGTTGGTACACACCTTTCCATGCAAGAATGAGTATTTCCCCCAAACAACATATATGCTTTTTGAATATATTTCATTTAAAACGTAACTTAGTAACTAACATTTTCTGATTACTATTTTTCTTCTGGCCTTTATTCCTATGGGCACATACAGCTTTGGTTCATTCATCTCAATTTTTTTTAATTGTCCCCTATATGGTATAGTAGCTTCCCTAATCTTCTACTTATAGATACTAGACCTACTCCTCTTTTGTCCATTATGAGCTGTGACTAAAGAGGAGTTCTGTATGCATGCTTTCTCTAGCACATCTCTGACATATTCATCTCCAAAGATCATGGCGGACTTTCATGTCCATGTCAGTTTTTCTAGATAGCAGTAAATTCTTCTAAAAGTGCTTAAAACTTGTCATTTTCTCATTTCTATAGTGTTAGGCATCTTCAGACTTCAGATTTTTCCATTTCAACAAGGGTGAAATATTTTTGCTCTAATTCTTACTTCCTTGGTGAAGTTGGATGTGTTTTCTAGCACTTAGGGAACACACTTCTGAGCCTTGCCCAACTTTATTCATTGGCCAAGTGTCCACAAGTCTGTTGCTGCTCATTGACTTATGGAAATCAACTGTGTTCTGATTAATCCTGGCTATTTATGCGTCTGGCAAATCACTTTTTTTTCTTTTCTGTTTTCATTTTGTTCTTAGACATTTTAAATTTCAACGTCCTCAAATATTTCATTTGCTTGTTGGGATTTGACTTTTATTGTCTTTCTTAACATTGGATGCTAACTTTTCTTCCTCAGATTTTCATGATGCACACATGATGATCCTATGGTTTCTTCTAATGTAACAGTTCTTAACCTGTGGAACATGACCCCAGGGGGTTCAAAGGACCTTTTCACAGGGGTTGCCTAAGCCCACTGCATATCAGATATTTACATTCCGATTTATAACAGTAGCAAAATTACAGTTATGAAGTAGCAACGAAATAATTTTATGGTTGGGGGTCACCACAACATGAGGAATGGCATTAAAGAGTCACAACATTAGGAAGGTTGAGAACCACCGTGCTAATGGTTTTGAAATGTTGCTTTTTACATCAAGGATCATAGTTACTTGGGGTTTTATTTCAATGTGTGATGTGAAGCAGGTACCGGCTTCATTTTCACACAGATAACACTCATTTTATGTTTGACCACTTCCCTGCTCATCATAGAAAAAGAAATTCTGTCAATCACTGTGTCCTCATACTTGTGGGGAACAGAGCCCCAGGTGCTTCTCTGCTCCTGAATTTTTTGTTCACCTCACTATATAACGCTATCACTTCTGAAATACGATCATGCACTTATTTGTCCTTGTAAATGTCTTTTTGAAATTGCCTAGGGTGGTCTTAATTCTTTGTGTGTGTGTGTGTGTGTGTGTGTGTGTGTGTGTGTGTGTGTGTGTGTGTGTGTTCTTCCTGCTTTGTTTTCAGAACAGTGTGGCAAGTTTCAGTCCTTTCTGTCTGTCACCTTGGGGAACTGCCTCTTTATTGGAGCAGCTTCTATTGTACTGCTATGAGGGGTCACTTCCTTGGGTGCTTCTGAGGTTTGGGGTAATGTTCAGATTGAGGATGAGATGGCCAGTACTATGCTTTCATCCTTAGCACATGATGAGCCAGGAGAGGACCTATTTCCAGGGCCCAAGGAGAGTCACTTACTCAACTCAACTTGGAAAAGACCCAGGCAACCACATCCATAGTGGATATTGTTAGGTGTGGTTCAGACCTAAGTGGTCCTGGCGTAGGTCCAAGAACTACATTGTGTCTTTCCTTGGCCTTAGCAGGAAGAGAAGAGAAAGTTTCCCTTTCTAGTTCGAGTCACCACAACTACATTGCAACTTCCGGTTAGGGCTCTTTATTTTTGCATATCATACCTTCCCACCTTCTTCCCAAATTCTGAGACTGGACCAGAGAAGCGTAGGGCAGGAACAGCCAGTGTTCCAGCCACTTTACTCTGTTTGCAAGCTGGGGCTGGGCAAACGGAATCAAGAAAGACAAAGGAGGGAGGGGATTCGAATGCCTTCACTCTGGAAAAAGCTCCAAGTAGTTACATATAAAACTTCAGTCTCGCGGCAGTGGTGGTTATCCACCCAAAAACGATCTTCACCGCCTGTGAACTCGATTTCCTCTTCATTAGTGGCTCTCCCCCAGTCGGTGGGTATGTTCTAATCATAAATGAATTCTTAATGGCTTCAAACCAAAGGCATTACAGCACAAAGGTCACTGTTTATTTTTTAAGTGGCTTTTTGTAACCTAATACCAAAGATTCATGATAAGAAAATTCACCCCTTCTGGAACTGGTTGGAAGATGAAAGGCCAGGTTGACAATGTCACATTAAAGACGCTGAAGGAAAGAGAGGCCCCAGAAGTAGCCCTACACCGGATGCATGTAATCATAGGCCTTTGTTTAAGCAAAATTGGAGCTTAGTCTCTAACAGAGACCGGCATTAGCTAGGGTACAAGACTGGATGCCCTTAAGAAAAAACAAATTAACAATAACTTAAGCAGGATAAAAATTAACGTATGGCCATCTTTAAAACGTAGGCTGCTATAGAGATGCTGTTGTAGCATGGAGCTCTCAGCAGGACCAGCTCTGTGTAGCCTCTTAAGATTGTGTGATCTGTTAGCATGCGTTTGGATCCTGCTGCAACAGGGAAGACACAAGCCTTGTTTGTAGGACATTCCAGAAGCCCTACAACTGTTTTCTCCTCTAATGACCTTGGTCAGAATGTGGTCATGTGATAAATACTCTGCAAGAAAATCTGGGAATCTTGACTCTTGTTGTGGGTAGCCATATTTCTTATCAAAAAGGGCAAAGTGGCAGAGATGAAAGAGATCAAGATAGAGGAGATGTCGGTTCTGTTTGTATAGGGCCTGTTGGCTTTGATCCCTGTACACCATAGAGTCCAGGAGAGGTTCACACGCTTCAACCATCCCAGAATGACTAGCTGCCCCTTTGTGTCCCAAAGCAGATGCCTAAGGAATTGGTTGTTCAGATGGTGCTCGTATTTTAGTCTTTTTTTTTTCTGTGTAGTCTGTAGAGGAGATAAGACGATAGAGGACAGATGTGCACACCCCACAGAGATTGCAAACATGTGACAGGAAGTTCATGAAGTACAGGTGAGATGTCCCATACAAATGGGGCTTCACACCTGACACAGACATTTGTCACCTCTTACCTATGTGCAAATCTGGTAGATGAGTCAGGGGATCTGGGAAAAGCTGGAGGAGTGAATGGGGGATGGATATAATTATAGTTCATTGAATACACAGATGAAAATATCAAAGTTACAAAAAGCAGTATCTGAATAAGACCGAAATATTAATGAGAAATTAAATTTGACTTTCGTAAACCCATCTCTCCTGTAGGAAAACAATGCAACCAAGACTTTATATTCAAGATCTAGCATTCATTCATTAAAATTAAAATTTATTTTATGCACATGATAGTAAAATTTAGTTTCCTCACTTGATTTTTCCTTTTTTCCCCCATGTCACGGAGTAGAATCCAATTCCCTCTGTGGAAATCCAGTTTCAGTTTGAGATTCAAAATATTGACAATTTTACAAGGAAAATGTGCTTTTTATATTCAATATCAAAATGCATGTGCACACACACATATCCTTACATGCACATATCTTACATACACATATCCTCACATGCACATATGTAGCTGGAAGTATTCCTGTGTCCTGGCCTGCCAGTGGTCAGGACAAATCTCTCCCACTCGCGTCCCCCAAGTAAACACACAGAGGTTTATATTAATTGTAACTACATGGCCATGGCTCAAGCTTTTTGCTAGCTAGCTCTTATATCTTAAATTAGCCCATAACTATTAATCTGTGTGTCACCACATGTTCCATGGCTTTACCTGCACCCCATCACATGTTGCTCCTTGGGCAGCTCGCTGGTGTCTCCTGACTCAGCCTTCCTCTACCCAGAATTCTCCTTGTCTGCTTATTCTGCCTATACTTTCTGCCTGGCTCCTGGCCAATCAGCATTTTGTTTATCCACCAGTCAGAGCAACACACATTCACAGCATAGAGAATGACATTCCACAGCACACATATCTCGACACCCACATATCCTCATACACACCTGTCCTCACTCACACATATCCTTACACGTACATGTCCTTACATACACATATCCTTACACATGCATCCTCACCCATGGGATCCAGAAGTCTGTACCAAAGCTTGCAAAAAACTTAATAAAAGAGCAAATACAAAAATGAAACAAATATTCTTACTATACTTAAATAACAGAACTTGAAAGATTGACTTGGAAGTATTAGACCACAAGAAACGAAGAAGCATCCTTTAATAAGAATCAATTAGGACAGCTAGAAACCAAAAACTGCAGCCCCAGCACTAAAAGCCTTCCAGGTTAAATAGTAACTGTGTCAAAGGGTAAAACTAGTAACCTGAATGAAAGTCCAAGCCAGGTGTCGGAAACTCAGCCCAGGCAGACACAGCACAAACAAATGTGAAACGGATATTAAGAGAAATGGTAGTCAGAAAGCGCGGTGTTTACTTAATTGAAGTAATTCTGGAAGATTACATAGAATGGAACAGAGGAAATACTCAACGTCTAATGGGTTGACAGTGTTCTCACACTGCTGAAGGACACTGATGTAAGATGGAGGAGTCTAGGTGTGCCAAGAAGAAAAACGTGAAGAAGCCCACATTCGGACACTGGAAATTCAAAACAGAGGTGCAGGTAAAGGGAGGTAAAGAACAGCTAAAGGGAGAGAGATCAGATGATACTGGAAAGGGATTAGAGCAGCGGTTCTCAACCTTCCTAATGCTGCGACCCTTTAATACAGTTCCTCATGCAGTGACCCCCGACCATAACATTGTTCCTTTGCTACTTCATAACTGTAATTTTGCTAGTTATGAACCGTAATGTAAACATCTGATATGCAGGGAATCTGACATGCGACCGCTGTGAAAGGTCATTCACCCTCTAAGGAATCGTAGCCCATAGGTTAAAAACCACTGGGTTAGATAGAGAGCTGACATCTCCATGACGGAAGAATATAACAGGAATCCTTCACAGCCCGTAACTCTATGCCCAGTGAAGCCATCCTTACAAACACTAGAGTGAAATCAGGACATGCTAAATAAACCTCACAGAGAAAGGATCACTGTAAAGGGATTGTAAAGGGATTTTAGGTGGCATATACTGCAAATGGGGGTTGGGGGACAAAAAGATCAGTGGTAGGGAGTCAGAAATACAGAATGGGACATCGACAACCAGTATCGGGAAAGCCATGTGCAATTAACCAGCGCTGTTGGCTAAAGCAGCTGATAATACAGCATTTTATTTTTCTGGATTAAAGAACTTTAGAATAGAATTATTTGAATATAATAGTAGGTAAGTCAAAAGCAATAAATTAATTTCTAATTTCAGTAAAAGGATAAATACATGATTACCCTCTCTATATAGATGTGGTTTTTTTTTTTAAATGTTTATTTTGGTTTTATGTATGTGTGTGTGTACACATGTGTGTGGATATGCAGGTACCTACAGAGGCCAGAAGGAAGAGGATACCATATTCCCTGGAGTTAAAGTTGTACATGATTTTGAACTGTCTGACATGGTAGTGCTTGAAAGAACAGAGCATGCCCTTAACCAAGACATCACTCTAACTCTGAATGGTGTGTGTGTGTGTGTGTATGTATGTATGTGTGTGTCAGGAGAAAGAGAGAGTGAGAAGGAGGGGGAGAGAGAGAATGTATTTATAAACACACACACATACACAAACTTAGGGGTAGATCCTTAGTTCTCAAGGTGACATGACTCCAAGAGTCTTTACAGATGTCAAACCTGCACATGATCATGTCCATTATTCAGAATGGTTCAGTTTGTGCATGTGACCTGCACACATCCTACCACACAGCTGAAACCATATAGGTAGCTTATAGCATGCAACACAATGTAAATGCCCCTTAAATAGCTGTTCCACTGCTTTGATTAAGAAACACTAGGAAGACATTATCTTTACATGTTCAATGCAGACATATTTTCCTCAAGACTTTTATCCACCGTTGGTTGCAACCACAGATGTAGAGTCAGTAGACACCAGGAGCTGACTCTGTATACGAACGTGCGCACACACATGCACAAATGTGCATACAGTCAAAGATGGACAATATATTTACTTGGAGATTCATCTATGTGGCATTATTATTGCATCATGAGTCTATAACTTAGGACAGGAGTTTCCATTGTCAAATAGTGGAAAATGTGCTCAGTATGGGACAGAGATGGATTTTAATAATCTATGTGGTGAGCTCATGAATGCAGACTTTATTATTATCATTTAAAATACAAAGGCATTTTCTATCCAGTCTTCTGTAGCAATGACTCTTGTAGGCTCTGGGTCTCATAGTTTGGTTCTGTACCTGTGTAATCTTTGACAAGTAATTTTCATCTCTCCAAGCTCCTGGTCCCCCATCTGTAATAATGCTTGAAGATTTCCATTTTCTCTGTGTCCAAGAGGTTTATACAGTTTTGAGCATATTTTCCTGGGAGTCATTAAGAGTCCCTGGACCTTAGACTGGTGTTGCTGGGTGTAGAGCAAAAGTGTCCTCTACTCTCTGTAGTTTTAGAATCCATAATTTTGTACAGTAAAGAAAAGACAATAAAAAATAGAAACGTGGTCTAGAGAAAGACGTTCAGGAACCAAGAGAAAGTCAGCACAAGATTAGAAGCAGATACAGTTAAAAGCAAAAGTGAATTCTGTTATTTGTTCTGTGAAGAATAGAATGTTTATATTTGTTGATGAAACTTGTGTGTCTTACAAACAGTAGTGGGAGAAAAAAGAAGTCACGTTTGTCATGAGTGAATGGAACAGGCAAACAGCACATTTGAGGAAAATAAAGACAATTAATAAAATCTGCCATTTTCATTTGCTTTTGGCTCCCCGGTTAAACAGAACAACGCGAGGACTGTAAATATCCCACATATGTAAACACTACCACCACGTCTCTATTAATCACGTAGTACAACAATTGATATTCTCAATTAAAACCCTTAATTTGCCTGCTACAGTGCCTGTAGTCCCTGGAGTAATTACTCTCTTATTTTTCTCGATAACTTATTTAGGGGGAAAATAAAATAATGAAATGATCTTAAAATGAAAAGGCCTGAAAATAGCGCTCTCATTTAAATTATAATACAACACGCATCTGAGGTTCTTCTCTCTACAATAATGCAGCTGTTTTCCTGAGGGTGTTCTCGTAAGTTTGGAAGGAAAAAAAAATTGTTATGAGCCTCCCTTAACCCCAAGGAAAGCAGCTGTGTTTTTGATAAACTGGCCTAGAGTTTCAACACTTCAAGCTATAGAGAAATTTACATGGGAATTTTCTGCATACTATATCCGTGAGCAATATATTTTCAACTGTAACAACGCACACCGCCTTTACTTGACACGGCGGAGTGGCCAGCCAGAACACTGTGGAATTACAAACCTGACCTTCAGCGGAAGACTTTGCCCTAAAGCAGCGGACTGCCATTGCCTCTGACCTCTTCAAATACACGAGGGGAATCAGCAAGCAGGGAGAAGATGCTTCTTCTTCGGCTGAACCGATCATCAGACATTCCATGTCGTTGGTGGCGGGGCTGTGTCGTGAAATGGTGGCAGGACCAAAGATGTCAGTAAGATGTTGACCAGGCTTGCATGATTGAAGAGCTCGATGCAATATTCTTGCTTCACAGGCTGTGCTACCATCCTGCCCCTCACCTTTCCTCTCAAAGGCTGTGTGCTCCTGACTTGGGACAAGTAAAACAATCTTAGCCCCTGATGCATATTTCAAGGTTTCCTTTCACATTCTCAAGAAGCGACCTGGGTTGTATCCGCCAATGGCATTAAAACATGCAGAGGCAAAACTAGACATTCACGACTCCTTGCTGCACTCTACAATGGAGTGCCCTTGCTTTTCCTGGTGGACTCCATCCTCACAGTTGCGTCTGCTACAGCTAAACAGTCTCCTGGGCTGTTCCTTCGGGCAGAGAGTCATTGTTCTCTGTCTGATTTGGTCTCCATCAAAACAACGCATGCTCATTCAAGGCTTGCTTTTCCTTGTGTGCATCATCTATCCTGCTGGTTTTTCCTAATTCCCATTGCTTCTGTGCTGGGCTCAGAGCAATGAACAGTCAACTCTCTCCTTCTTCGGGGAGCAGCCTCTATTTTAAGAGTGCTGCTAAGGCGGTGATTTTTAACGTTCGCTTGTTTTATGGAGAAGGATGGTGTCTTTATAATAAACATTCCTCAACCAAATTCATTGAGCACCATCACTTGGGAGTCCTGCTACAGTTTAAGTGTCCCTGTTTTCTAATAAAGAGGACAGACAGACAAGGAAATGAGTGCCTGGCCATCATAGAATGAGCCAATCACACAGTGGGACTCAAAGGCGATTTCTGCTGAGGGAAACTTGCAGTTTATTCTGGAGGAGGCACGTCAGCAGAGTCCGGTGTGCTGTGTTTGTCATTGCTGCCTGTGTGCGTGTGTTCTCACAGGAGAGTGCCAATGTCCCCAAAGTCATGAAACTAGTCAACGACAGAGGCAGAATTCTGTTTCTAAAGTATTTTACCTCCGCATGCCTGTAGACAACCTTCCTCCTCTCCTTTATCAACCCAATCTTCTCCATCTGCTACAGAGTCCCAGATCGGATATGAAAATTCGTGTTTGTTTATGCATGAAGAAGAACAGTCACCTCCAAATATGAGAGGAATAGATTAAGTTGACTTGATTGGCGTTCCATGTTCAGTTGTCTTCATGGCTTCCTGTTCACTGGGGCTGCAGATGTGCAGAGTTACACTCATCAGGGCAGCTGCATCTGTCTTCTGAGGGTATCCCCAAGCAAAGCCAACCTCTGGTCTGCTGGTCCCAGGCATGGCCAGGGGGACTGTCCCTGCCTGCTACTCCAGGCGGTTCTGCAAGTCATTCAGCTTTGGGAGATAGGATGGCTTCAACTGTGTCTTCCCAAATTCATCATTTTGAAGTGTTAACCCTTCATCTGCGAATACTGCTTTAGTTGCAGATATGGCTGTTCAGTGGGGATCAAATTTAGTGGAGGTTAATGTTGGCCAATGAGAACAATTTCCTTTTATAAGTGGGAGTTTTAAAGATCTATGACAGGAAGAATATTATTATGATACTGAAGGCAGAGACCTACAGGCCAGTAATAGAAAGTATGGCTGTGGTCACTGGAAGCTGGAAGATAAAGAGGAACACAGTCTCCCTCACAGCCCACAGAAGACACCAAGCACATGGGCTAGCACCTTGATCTAGGATTTACAGCTTTTAGGATTTTGAGACAATACATTCCTGCTATTAAAATTGCTTATTGTTTGGTACTTTGTCAAGGAGCCCTGACAAACTAATGGAGCAGCAGGCAGAAGAGAGAAGGTTGGAAAACAAAGAAGAAGGGATAAGATAAAGGGAGACTAGAAAGAGGAGAGAAAAGAGAGAGTGACGGAGGAGCAAAAGAAAAACATAAGGGTAAATCAGCTGTCATGTCTTCTCCTGCTGCTGTGATGTTGCTTATGGGTGGAAGAGGTTGCTGTTCCTCTAGAACATGTCGCCCTTCTTCAAAATCAGTTTTCTCGTTTTCATCAGTATAATGTATGGTTCCACAGAGCAGAACAAATTAGCAACTGATCAAACTGGGTGACATCTCCATGCAATGTTCCTTGGTTCTTGTGTAAGTTCAGATGTGGACTGAACTCCCTTGGAAGTTGAGCTGACAATAGGGAAGAAGTGTGATAGCTGTGCGCGACAAATCTCGCTGCTCCACAACAAATGTGCCGCCTGGAGGCCCACGTGGAAGCCCACTGGGAAGTGTAGTGCTGAGATAGTAAGTGGAAATCTCAAGTTTACAAACCGCTATTTTTGTCTTTGTAGCTCTCTTCCCTCAATGTTATTATCTTTCCATGGATGAAAGTGATAAAAGAAAAAAAATATTATAAAAGAATCACAAGAGCTTCATTGTCAGGTACTTCGGAGCACAGTGAATAGCTTGTCAAGAATGAGGATTTGCACTGAAGGGAAACAAGCTTAGAGATTCCCTTCCACTCCTGTTCTGCTCTCTGAGCCAGCAAACTACAGTGTTTTAAACAGAACGACAGGATGTGGTGAAGGAAATTTAAATGAGCTATGTGACAAAGCAACACCGTGTTTGTGCTTCTCACTAGAAGTGGCACATTGCTGAAAGACATCAGGTGCAGACTATGTCACACCTGACCACGAGAATGCTGTCCCGGCTGAAACCCAGCGACTGGCACAGGAAACAGGAGACTTTTTAGTGATGCTACAGATGTAGTTAAGGTTCCAACAGCATTCCCTCCTGCTTTAGGAATGCTCAGAATGCAAATTATCAAGCCCAAAGACACAAATACAGTAAATTCATCCGATTCTTAGATTAAATAAGAAATCATTGGCAAAATCAAATATGATTCAGTAAAAAAATTTTCATTCAACATTTAAAAGATTCCAGAAGGCTTGATATTTTTCCAAAAATAAACATAGCCTATACTTTTATTAAATAAAAACATTGAATTATTTTTTTCTAGGAATAGAAGCAAACACTGGTAAAATATGCCATTTAGGTTTATCCATTAAACTTATCTAGAATCATAGATATCATATGGAAGAATGTTTGACTCAGACGTTTATCTCACTCTCTTCTTTAATATGGTTTTGACAATGGTCTTACCTATTTCCACATAGGGACTTAAAGTGCTTATTATACTGTTAAGACCTTGGATTCTAAACACACAAGGGTTACAGGATGTGTTAATTGTCTGGCCATACTTTCTGTTTCTCCTCTGTTATATGTAGATGAATTGCAAGCTGGAGACCCCAGTATTGCTTCTCCAGCCTCAGCTTCTTTCTTTCAGTCTGCCATTTATGATTTCTCCATCTATAATGTACCTCAGAACTCAAAATAAACTGTATGAGGTATTTTCAAGTGGTAAGAAAAGCTACTTCTTTTCTATAGCTGTTCCAATATAGAAATCAGTGAGAGAAAGATATCTGGAAATTTCTAATAAAGACTGAATCTATAGATAGAAGGTCTCCCTAACTTGGAACCCATAACTGGCACTGCTTGGTTGACCAAGAACCAGAGACTAGATAGTCTAGGGATGTAGGGCACACCAAAATACTACTGTTCTTAAAAAAAAATCAAACAAAGAGAATTCATAGTGATAAAATTATTCCTATTGAAAATCTGCTATACTCATAGATCAGTGTCTTATTCAGTCATCATCAAACAAGCTTCAGCAGATGGAACAAATACAGATACCCACAATCAGACAGTGTCCAGAGAGAACCCTTGGAACACTCAGCCCTAAATAGGCAGCGGGGGGTGGGTGTTCCTCCATCAAATCCCTCCCCTAAGAGCTCAGGAAACCCTGACTAGGAGAAGGCAGAAAGAGTTTAAGAGCCAGAGGGACTGGAGGACACCAAGAAAATAAGACACTCTAAATCAACATGAGCAAAGCTCATGAACTCACAGAGACTGAGGCAGCATGCACAGGGCCTGCACAGGTATGCACCAGGTCCTCTATGTACAGAGCACAGCTTTCAGTTTAGTGCCTTTATGGGAATTTTGGATATGTGAACTAGTAAATCTCTGATTTTTGTTCTTCTCTTGGGCTCTTTACCTTCTGTTAGCCTTGTTCAACTTTGATGTAATAGTTTTTGTTTTACCTTATATTTTATTATTACCTTTTAGAAGCCTCTTCTTTTCTAATGAGATACAGAAAGGGAGTGGATCAAGATGGGAGGGGAGTTGGATCGGGTAGAGGGAGGGGAAACCATAAGCAGAATGTATAAGACAAGAATCTATTTTCAATAAAAGGAAAAAAAAGTTTTTTAGAAGTGTAGGGCATAACCTGATTTCAAGAGTTTCACACTCATTTTTTAACACCAAATTACTGTAAAACAACAAGTGTTCTTACAATCATGAAACTGAAAAGATAGTTGACTGAGTTTACTTAGTATCTCAAAAAAGTTTCCCTAAGAATTGGGATTTTGTTGTTCTGTGCTTACCACTGTCTACATGAAGTTTTGTTTCTAAGAATAGTTTTCTTATCCTGTAATGATTTAGTATTATAACACTGAATTGTTTTGCTCAGGCTTTTCTGAGTTTTTGGACTGAGCAATATGTGATGGTTAGTTGTCTGCCAACTTGGCTAAAGTATAGGCTATGTGATCAGATAGTAACCTAGGCATTGCTCTAGAGGTATTTTGTAAATGTAGTTAATATCTGCAGTCAGTTGACTAAGTAAAGAGCATTGCCCGTGGTAGTGTGGCTGGACCTGATCCAAGGAGGTAAAGGCCTAAAGAGCAAAGCCTGATTTTCTTGAAGAAATTCTGCCTCAAATCTTCTGTAGTCCTCAGCATGTCAGTTATCCATGTGAATTTCAGACTGAAGACTGCAATACTGACTCCTGCCTTTGTTTCTAGCATGCTGTGTTATTCTGTATAGTGTAGTTTAGACTTGTTAGCTGTATTAGTTAATGTTGAGATAGACACATAATTGATATGGTAGGTTCCAGTGAGTTCACTTGTTGAAACTGTCTTGTTCACTAACAACACAATTAGAAGCTTATTAAAGTGAACAGAAATAGATCAAAATTAATTGCAATTGCAAATGACAATGGAAACAAGCACAAGCTGAACCATGTGAATGACTAGATTTAGTGAAGGGTAGATAGACTAATCATGAGGGATTAGCTTATATGATTAGAGAGGTCAAGCAGATTCATGAGATGCATCCTGCAAGCTGAAAGCCTAGTGAACAGATGGGTACAGTTCCAACATGGACTCAAAAGCCTTAGAACCAAGGAATATAATGTTTACATCTCAAGGCCCAATGACCAAGAGTGATAGCCAAGGAAATCCCATCTGAAGCAGAGAACAAATTTGTTTCCCTTCTATCTTCTTTTAGTCACATTCAGGTCTTCAATAAACTATAATGCCCTGCTAAGAAAGAAAGAAAGGAAGAAAGGAAGGAAGGAAGGAAGGAAGGAAGGAAGGAAGGAAGAAAGACAGATGGAAGAAAGAAAGATGGAAGAAAGAAAGAAGATGGAAGAAAGAAAGAAAGAAAGAAAGAAAGGAAGGAAGGAAGGAAGGAAGGAAGGAAGAAAGAAAGAAAGAAAGAAAGAAAGAAAGAAAGAAAGAAAGAAAGAAAGAAAGAGAGAAAGAAAGAAAATCCATTGCTCAGGTGGTTTTGACTAAAGATTCTATCCAACATTTAAGGAAACATTTGCACTTTTCTTGTTTAATATTTTCTAAGCAATGGAAGAATGCATCATGATATCATAACAGCAATATATTAAATTCCACACAATGTCCCATCATAGATAAAAATTTCCAATTCAATTCAAATGCATCAGTATATTAAAAATGCATCATAAATATAGTTCAATCCAGAATGCAATCAACATTTGATGCAAGAAAATCCAACATATATTTACTCCAAGCTGATGATCTTAGAGAAGATGATGTTACCAGATTCAAAGTTAATAAGATATAGTGCTGAAAGCAATACACAGATACACAGAGAAGTCAGTGGGACAGATGAGTTGGTCATAAACAGACCCATCAGCATGTACTGTTTTGTGAGAATGGTGAGACTCTGATTCCACAGAGGAAAGCTAGCCCTTCAGTAATTGATGCTGGAACAATCAAATGCTAGTGCAAAAAGACAAATTACAACATAGCCCGCAAGGCTTATACAAACAGAAACTCTAAAGAGGTCCTGACCAAAAGGGAAAACTTTTAAAATTAAAACATCTGAAGTAAAACAGTAGAAAACCTATGCGATCTTGCATTTGAGAAGGGATATTTTTCTTTCTTTCTTTTTTTTGATGTTGTTGTTATATAACAGAAAAACATGACCCATAAACAAGACAGATTAGTTCTATAAAAATTAAAAACTTACTCTCAGTGAAAGGCTTGTTTAGTAAAAGGTTAAAAAAAGAAACAACACTGACTGAGGGGAAATATTCGTAAAGCCAAATCTGGTAAAGAACCTGTGACTAGATATATAAAGAACATTTAAACTTCAGTAAGAAAATAAATCAGGCATGGTCATGCATGAATGTAAGCTAGCTCTTCAGATGTTAAGGCAGGAGGGTCAAGAGTCTGAATTTGATGACTACATGAGACTACATCAAAATACATACATACATACATACATACATACATAAAATCCAGTCATACAAACAAACAAAACTGAAAAGAAAAAAGTATCATCCTCAACAAAAAAGTCTAGAACTCTACCATGAAAAAAAGAAAGGAAGGAAGGAAGGGAGAAAGAAAGAAAAAGAAAGAGAAAAAGCAAATGGGCAAAAGACTTAAGACAGCTTTTCACCAAAAATTTCTATGACAAAAAAAATACATAAGAAGATGGTTAGCGCCGGGCGGTGGTGGCGCACGCCTTTAATCCCAGCACTCGGGAGGCAGAGGCAGGCGGATCTCTGTGAGTTCGAGGCCAGCCTGGGCTACCAAGTGAGTTCCAGGAAAGGCGCAAAGCTACACAGAGAAACCCTGTCTCGAAAAACCAAAAAAAAAAAAAAAAAAAAAAAAAAAAAAAAAAAAAAAAAGAAGATGGTTAGCATATTTGTTCTAAGTAAACTATGTTACAAAAACTTATAAAGGTTTAGACTATTCTAAAAGTGAGGATTCATATGAGTGGTTTGGGTGAGCATGAATACATAGTTATCTGTTTAATAGTTTAGTTACTCAGTGCCCCCTCCCCCCCAAAAAAAAAAACCACTAGACAGTACTTAGCATTTTCAAATAAGTGGTCATTGTGAATCCACTAGAAATATTTTTTTTTGTATTTTTAATTGAGAAATCACTATAATCCTCATCATTTGTCAAGGAGTGATTGTTGTTATCCTGTTAAATGTGCTAGGCTTGTCCTGATTAACATAGCAGTTGAGAACATTTCCAAAAGCTGGGCGGTGGTGGCGCATGCCTTTAATCCCAGCACTCAGGAGGCAGAACCAGGTGGATCTATGTGAGTTTAAGGTCAGCCAGGTCTACAGAGCAAGATCCAGGACAGGCACCAAAATGACACAGAGAAACCCTGTCTTAAAAAACAAAAAACAAAACAAACAAACAAACAAAAAACAAAACAAAACAAAAAAGAGAACATTTCCAAAGACCAGTCTTACTGGTAGAATGCATGCTTATCATTCAGTCTAGTCTTATGCATACCTAGGAATTATTGTGATGAATTCACCGAGTCTCAGTCTTTTGAAATGCAATTCCAGTGAGTTCACTTGCTGAAACAACACAATTAGAAGCTTATTAAAGTGAACAGAAATAGATATAATTAATTGCAATTGCAAATGACAATGGAAACAAGTACAAGCTGAACCACGTGAATGACCAGATTTAGTCTCTTGAACAATATTTCTCATGGGTCACAGATGAAATATGTTATTTAGTATGTGGGACCCCATTTTCCTCTGGTCTCCTTCAATTACTAAAGGCAAATGAGCCTTTTGAACTTCCCAACATTTATTTCCCTTTTTAATGTAGTGATTCTTACAACTGAAATCAGTAGAACTGACTTTTAAGAAATATGTGTGTATGTATGTATGCATGTAGTAGGACAGGCCCATAGGGTTGAGGAAATTGGTTCAGACCAGTTTCCAAGGCACGCACATAACATACTCCTTAAAAGCCAACCTGGAGTCTGCCTGAGGGCCTAGCAACAGGAGCTGTCAGAGTTCCTGGTCACTGTCAGAGGTCCTGATCATGCCCATCCATGAGGGAGGACCACACCGACTGGGCGCTGGGAGGAGGGTATATACGGCCTTCCCTGTTATTGAATAAATGAGTCTGTTATTTGCTTTCAATGGACTCCCAGTGACTGTGCCATTGACACAGCACCTTTTCACCCCCTCCCCCAAGGAAGCTGTTAGAATCTAAGCAACATATGCATTTGTGTGTGTGTGTGTGTGTGTGTGTGTGTTAGTTCATGAATACCATGCTTCACATGTGGCAAACAGAGGACAACTTTTGCTAGTCTGTTCTCTCCTGTTTGAAGCAGGGCCTCTCTTATTGGCTCTGTCATACTGGGCACTCCAGGATAGCTGTTTCTGAGCTCCTGGATGATTTTCCCGCCTTTGCTTCCCATTTTACCATAGGAGTGCTGGGATTCTAGAAATGTGGCACCGTATCTGGCATGGGCTTTAGGGATTGAACCCAGGCCCTCAGGCTTACATGACTAGTGTACTTACCTGTGGAGCCATCTCGCCAAACCAGAACTAATCTGCATCTGTGCTTTTATGGGAATTTCTCTTTTAAAGGAAAGCATGTGGGTTTACAGTTAGAGCTTGTTCTGTGACAGCCCAGCGTTCTGGCCTCCATCAGGACACTGTGCATCTGAAACGCATTGCTTTTGTCTGCATGTATGTTGGTGTGCATCTATATAATCATGTGTGTGGATGCCTGTGCATATAATGTAAACAAGGCCAGAGGACAGCCTCACCTGTCATTCCTTGTACGCCCAAGCACCATCTACCTTCATTGACTGGGCTAAGAAGGGTGGGCAGGATCTCTCCCTGGCTGGCATGGTACTAGCCAAATGGGCTAGGCTTTCTGGTTAGTTAGCCAAAAGGGTCCACTTGCCTTTGCCTCCCCAGTGCTGGGATTATAAGTGTGTACCACTAAATTTGAATTTTTAATTTGAGATATGGGGACAAAAGTCAGGTCTTTAAAATATTAACACATTTTGTACTGAGCTGTCTCCTCAGTCTCTGAAGCCTAACTTACTTTCTGTTCAAATTAAACTACTAACTGACTTGTGCAAATTAACTGAGATAATGTAAAGAGTGTATTGCCCAACCCATGGCTGTCACTTACTAAGTTTGTTAGTGATTTCTTCTCTTTCCATCCTGAATCCTCAGAGTACAGGCTACTCAACTTTTGTTGTTGTTATCGACACCTGGGAAGAGCAAGAGTTAGTCAAATGCTGTAGGAAGAGAATAGAAGTTTACAATCTATTCGATGAACCTTCCTGAGCTTATAAAATGGTGGTTGAAGCCTGTGTCATGCAGGATGTTAGTGATGTCACAAGAAGTTATTCTGGAAAGAAACCAAGTCAACTTATGAGACATATAGTGACCCCGGGATCCTGTGAAAGCCTATATGTTATATAGGTGTTTGGAGATACACAGATGAATAGGGTTAGGCCGTGCCCTGGAGGTACAGATAATTTGATGGAGATGTAAACTAAGCTGAGAAGTGCCCATAAAGCAAAGTCGAATAAGATAAATGCTGTGTTGTGGCATAAACTGTACTTTTAGAGGTGAACAAAGAAGCTTGCTTTTGACTCAAGAAACACTAGAAAAACGGCATAAAGTCATGAAGCAGAGGCAGGTGGAGACTTTAAGCGCACTAGCCAACTGGCCTAGGCTACTTGTCTAATACAAGATCAGTGAGAGGTCCTGGCTACCCTCCTCATGCCCAAAATAAATAAACCAAGTCGATGGTGCTTGAATGTCCAAGGAATTGATCAATCTGACAGTCTGAGTTTGATTCCCAGAATCCATTTAAAGGTGGAGAGAGTCAACTCCACAAAGTTGACATCCACAGGCATGTGGTGTGATATAACTGCCCCCATCCATAACACACACACACACACACACACACACACACACACACACACACACACACACACACACACCACAAATAAACAAAATAAAGTTGGCACCCTAAAAAGGCAAGGAAAAACAGTCCTCTATCTGAAAACATGATAATCTGTGGTACAGAAGGCACAGAGCAGCTTATGAACTTAACTCATTTGAGGATGCCTTTGACATAGTGACTTAAAACTCCCTTTTCACCTCCAGCTCAGGAGACTTAGGACTGTTTTGTAGTAACTCGGGAACATTCTGTGCTTCAGGGGAAGTTTCCAACCTCTTCTTGTTTCACATTTGTGCCTCTATTTGTCCCTCTTTTTAATCTTATCCCTTCTCATCATTCTGACAAAAGTTATGCTTTCTACCCTCCATGAAATTGCTAGCATAGGTTTATCTTATTTAGTGAGGTATCTCTGACCAGTTTTGAGGGGTTATTTATTACTGAAAAGTTTTACATAATTCTCAACTTCAGTCTTTTGCTTTAGTCCACATACATACCAATACATATATATATATATATACATATCTATTTATCTATCTATCTATCTATCTATCTATCTATCTATCTATCTATCTATCTATACACACCACACACACACACACACACACACACACACACATATATATATATACCAAATACATATATACATATACACCTACATGCATACCAATACATGCACAAACTAAGGTAAGCATTTTCTTTCTTTACAGGTTTATTTTGTTCTGTTGGATTTGTTTGTTCATTTCTTTTGAGACAGTGTCTTACTTTGTAGCCCAGGCTGGCCCCAACCTTTCCTGACTCAGTCTCCCAAGTGCTGGGATTACAGGCTTGAACCACAATGGCTTTATATTTTCTTTTATTATTTTAAATAATATATGATTTTGGGACCTAGTAATTATTTTAAAGTAATTACTATTTAATACGAAAATTAGCACTTCAGTTAGCAAGTGTTCCAGGTTTCCCTGGGAAAAACAGTTTTCTTCTACCTATTGGCTGCTTTGACACCTTTGTATAAAATGGGTCTAATTCTGGACTATATCTGTTTTGGTATTAATATTCAGTTAACATCTATAGATGCATCAGCAGGATTAATATCAGGTGAGTCAAGCTCTTTGTCCATTTTACATTCTTTATACTTAAATCTTTACAGTTTATCACTTAAAATCAAAGTTTGTTCTATAACTATTAATTTTTCTTATTCCTAGAACTTTACGCATGTACACCATGTATTGTGATCATATTTACCCTTGTTACACTCTCACCCCCTCCCATTGCTGATCATGTGGTTCCTCTTCCCAATTGTCTCACTCCCTGCTTTGTGTCTTTTAGTGTGTGCAGGTCTTATATGCACATGTCCCCAGCCATGTGTGTTGGTGACTACAGCAGGCATGTTATATCCGGTAGGCAACATGTCATGAGGCCCCGCTCTTCCCCAGCTCTTACATTCTCTCCCTCTACTTTCCAAGATGGCCCCTGATATTGAAGGGGGTGATGTCAGTGTCCAATTTAGAACTGATCATGGGATAGCCTCCACTTAGTCTCATTCTTCCGATCAGTTTGAAGAAAATGGTCTCTTAACAATATTGCACCTCATAGTTCATAAATATAATTCTATCTGTTTGATTTTCTTCCATTTAGGTCTTTAATTTTGTATGGGGGGGGTAATATTCCCCTGGGTAAGTCTTCTATATATTTTGTCAAATTTATTCCCAAATGCTTTTTACTTCAAGTTTGTCCCCAGGAACATTGTTTTAAATGTTATTTTCCTACTGCTGGAAGCTAGTGCACAGGTTGAAGTTGAATTTTTAATTGAACTTATATCCTTTGAGCAATGTAAAAATAATGTATTAGTTAAACAATTTTTAAAGAGTGTTAGGGGTTTCTATGTTAATAATAGAAATGCCTGTGAATAAAAGCAGGGCTCCTTCTTCCTTTCCGATGTTTTGCCTTTGTGTTTAATTCTTTCTTTAAAAAATATTTTAACCTGTATTTTGATTTTATGTGTGTGGGTATTTTGCCTGCACGTATAGCTGTGTACCACATGTGTGCAGTAACCATGGAGGCCAAAAGGAGGCAATAATAGATCTCTTGAACTGGAGTTGTGGTGGTTGTGAGCTGCCATGTGGGTGCTTGGGATGGAACCCATGTCTTTTGGAAGAGCAACCAGTGCTCTTAACCCGAAGCCATCTCTCCTGTTCTCAATTTCCTAAGTCCTTTAATATAGTGTTTAATGTAAATGCAGATCCTACTCTTTCTTCATATTCAGAGCAAAGTGGTTCATCCCTTCTTTCCCTCTTTTAAACAGTGGGAGCATGCTTCCAGTAGTAGCTTACTTTAGTTTGTCTTCATGTTTAGGGAAGATGGTTGTAAATTCAGAGTCTCAGTGCAGGGATATATGTATGATGTTAGTATAAATGATGTTTTATTATGTTTTCGAAGTGATTGTTTCTGATGGTTAAGTTGGTCTGTTTTCTATCATTCCTTCCTTGCATGTAATATATTTTCCATTCTTCAATACACTCACCTATAAATGTATATATATATACATATATATATATACACACACACAAATAAACACACATACCTATGTTCACATATTGATTTAGCATTTTCAATGTGTGATTGTCTTCCTAACGAGGGGTTGTAGTTTTATGCTTCTTTATGTGCTTTGTTCATTAACTTCTGTGTCTTCTTAAAATACCTATGATATCTTACCATAATTGTGAATGTGCTTTCCTCAGAGTGTTACATTTTATTTTCTCAGGCTGATAATTAGCTGTTTGATAAACTTAATCCCTTCAAGAATGTGATTTATCTGAACTTTTCAGATTCTGGATACATTCACACAAGGTATTGTATGCAACAGGCCACCATTCTTTAAAGAAAATTAAAAAATAAAATAAAATGGTGACTTGGTTTTATGATTATTAGTTTGGATCTCCCTGAGCCCTTACTTGAATAAGGGCATAGTTTTTCTTCTTAAAGTTTGCTTGTCTGGCATTTTGGCTGACTGATCATCGTCTTGATCAGGCCTCTTCACTGGTAGAATTATGCAAATTGCAGTATTATATATGCGTTAAAACATCCATTCTGCTGTCTGCCCCCAGTAGGTCCCACAGAGTCTTGCATATTGCATGCCTCACTTAGCATTTGGCCAACAGGAAAAAGGTAGCTCTACTTGGCACATGTTCTCAACACAGCTTTTTCTTCCCTTAACCCACCCCATAAATTTTCACTGCTTCAGTGGTCTTGAAAGTCTGATCTTGGCTTTCTGTGAGCGGTGGTACGGCTGCTACCTGCTTGGCTCTACTTGACAGTATGAAGGGCTGGATGTGATCCCAGGGAGAAAGCTCAGATGAATGTGGTACAAACCTTCTGTATACACTTTTTCTTCGAGATCCCGGACCTGTGGCTCCGTGGTTGATACATAGACAGAGTTAGTTCATGTGATACCAAGGCTTCATCTAAGCTAGGATCAGAAATATGCTGGGATACATAATTTTTAAGGATCCTTACAGGCATGTACACACACACACACACACACCACCACCACCACCACCACCACCACCACCTCACCCCACACACTGATTTTCAGAGAGAAGAAACAGAAAGAAATTTCTTACCTTTTTCTGTTACTCATTTGGATTGTCTCAGGATTATCTTTCAGTTTGATGCCAACTTCAAGTGATGTCTGTGAATTTTGTCCTGTTTTATTCCAGAGCGGCAGTACAGACTGTAATCCCTCTACACACGGCTGCCCTACCCGATGAGTGTCCTCATGAACTGGCCTTGCTGCAGTGTTCGGGGTTTTGAGAGCTCAATTGTTCATTCTGTTGTGATGAGCACATTGGGGACTGAGTAGAGAACTCATTAAAATTTTAATGCTTTCCAAAAAGAACCATGCCAATAAAAATGTAGAGGGAAAAGTGCTGTAACAAACTGTATTTTACAATTTCTAATTTTATGAAGCTCTAACAGGATTTATTGAAAAGTCTCTTAGAATGTGATTAATTCTACTCTGTGAATAACCAATAATCACTTCAAAATAGATTTACTTGATTTCTTAATAATTAATTGGTTCAGCATGGAATCTGTTTAGGTTAATTATGAATACACCATAAAACAATTTGACTGTATTTCTAATTAAGGAAATAAGCTTGATTGTATATATAGATAAGATCATGTTCACAGATCAATAAATTCAGAATTAGTTGCTCTGGGTTTTTAGACAATCTTACCACTAAACTTGAGTCACTGTCTTACAAATGATATTGAGCAATGACAGCTTGGTAAACTTCCATGAACTCACAGCCTACAGAGAGTTTTAAGTCAGAAATGGAAAAAAAAAAGAGCACAAGAAATCAAGAACATATTCAGTATTGTTGTATTAGTCTGCTAAGATGGCCATAACCAAACCCATGCTGCATGGCTTAGACAGCATACATTTATGTCATATAGTTCTGAAACTTTAAGTGTCAAGGATCAAGGTACTGAAAACCTGGATTTCTCCTGTGGCCTTCCCCTTGTCTTACGATGTCTTATATGGTCTTTCTTCACTGTGAATCACAGCCTGGTGTCTCATGTTCTCTTCTTGTGATGTCACAGTAATAGTGGATCAGATCCCAATTCTTAGCAATTTATTTAGTTTTAGTCACCTATTGAAGGTCCCATTTCCATATACAGTCACATTGAGGATTATGTGTTCAAATGCTAATTTTTTAAAGGAAACAATTCAGCCTCAGGTTACAGTGTATTTATATATGGAATTTCGATCAAATATGAAGAAAGTGGGAATGGGGGCTGTTAAAGTCGGAAATGTTCCTTGAAAACTCATTTCTTAATGGCTGGGGTACGAGCTTTGGGGAAGTGAATAGAGAATAAAGGCTCTGACTTCACCAATGGATTAATCCAATGATAGTTTAATAATTAGAAGGCATTATTAGACAGTGATAAAAAATATGATGTGGGGCCTAGTTGGAGGAAGGTTACTGGGGTATGCCTTTGAAGGGTCCAGTGTTGTGGGGTGTTTGCTCACTGTGTGAAGATATATTGCTATAATGGGTTTAATAAAAAGCTGAATGGCCAATAGGTAGGCAGGAGGTTTAGGTGAGACTTCTGGGTAGAGAGAGGAAGTAGGAGGAGATAACTGAGGCACAAAGGAGATGCCAATGAGACATGGAGGGAGTCAGACATAACAGAAAGAAAACAATGTAAAAAGCCACATTGTAAAGTGTAGATTAATAAAAGCAGGTTAATTAAGTTATAAGAACTAGTTAGAAAAAAGCCTAAGCTATGGCTGAGCTTTCATAATTAATAATAAGTCTCCGTGCCATTATTTGTGTGCCTTTGGTCTTTGTACTTCCTGGACTCCACAAGCTGATGTGTTTTCTTCTTCTGCACGATAGACTGACTCAAAGGAGACCCAGGAACTCTGAGCCCAGTAGCCATGGACTGAATTCCAACTTTGAATTGTTCTTTGTACAACATTTTCTCACAGCTTTCGAAATCAGCATATCTAAAGAGCCCAACCTGGTCTGGCTTGGCAAACACCACCATCAGGCCATTGTTAGCATGGCTTTCACCATTGGATAAAATTGTCTTCAGAGCCAAGGGTAGAGTTACCCAGAGCACGTGCTTGGTCCATGTTATTACTAGTCTCCTCCCAGAATTCTTCTTTTCAAAGACCGAGAAGCAGCTTCCTGGACACCTGGGGGTTTCTTTTCTGGTTTTTCCCTCTATGGGCAGACTGAGTTGTGAATATTCATAGACAGAACTAGCTATTTGGGGAGGAGAGTACAGATATGTGCTCTAAGGAATCCACACATGTGGGCGTTCCTTAGGGAATGCATTAGATAAAAAAAGGAAAGACATACACGAGAGCAGCTAAAGTCTTTCCCTGTACCCACAAAAGTTTGGGCTGCACAGACTCCTTACCTACTTTTCTAAGCTCAGTGCTTTTCCTCAGGCTCTCTGTGGTTATCAATGCTGTCTTCATGTGACTTCTTCTTGCTGTGTGCCTGTGTGAGCATTGTTCCCTTTGCCTCCATTTACTCTTTCCTGATTCATTCTTGGCTGGCTCATCTCCAACTACTCAAGCCTGAGATGAGAAGTCACCTCTTCTCTTGAAGCTTTTTTTGTTTTTGTTTCCCTTTTTCATTTTAACCAGTTTTTTTTTCTTTTAGCATATTTGCTGTGAAACAGCCTTTTAAAGTTATTTACTTGTTGTTGTTGATGTTGTTTTAAGGCAAGACAGATGTAAGCTTTATGTTAGCTCACAGCTTCGGAGGATCACAGTTCACCATGGTGGCAAAGGCAGGATAGAGTGAGTTACCTATGGTGGCAGGAGCACGTGACAACAGCTTGCTTACATGGTGAGGACCAGGAAGTAGAAAGTGTGACAGGAAGGACCCATGGATAACACAACCCCAAGAACCTACTACCATTGACCACTTCCTCTAACATAGTTCCCACAGCATCACCAGCTGGTGAGCAAGTGTACAATTATGGAAGCCTGTGAGGGACATCTCAGATTCAAATTATAAACACCCATTTTTGTTGTTGTTGTTGTTGTTTTGTTTTTAACTTCTTACTGGGATATAAACTACACGTAGAAAAAAATTTAAGTGCATAATCCCTTTCCATCTAATATTTTAAGTGTGATTGTTTTTGATACATCTATCAATTTTTATGTATATGCAGGAAGAAATGACAGAAAACCAAGTGTATTTGCCTCTTCCCAACGTCTGGCTCAGTCATGGCTTTGTTCCTGCTGAAGAGCAGTACACATTACACTGCCAGTCTCTATGAGTAAGGATGGGAGGCTCACACATTTTTACTGGAGTGTGCTTCCCCGAGTCTTCTGACAAGCAGTGTCTCTCTTTCCCACGGTGGCATGGGTAACCCTTGATTTCATGCCATTATGGAGGAGGCATGTGACACATCACTCGTAGACAGCATCTTCTAGACTGACTTTTCAGTTATCATCTCCTGCTTCTCTTGTTTCCTTCTGCCTGTCACTTTCTGACTCCCAGTTACCTATATGTAAACAATCTGGGTATGTGCAAAAAAAAATGTGCACAAAGTTTTTCATTAAAATGCCCACATATTGTGCCCAAACAGAGAATTAATTAAATCAGTACAGGCATGTTCACAATTTAAAGATATTTATTTTTCTTCTTTAAAAAGGGAAATAATGATTTCTTTATTTTTAAATTGTTACGAGCCTTTGAGCCCAGAGGTAAAGAGAGTCTTTCTATAACTCTCTGTTTCATCAGGAAAGTGGTAGGCTGGACATGACAGGCTGCCTAACCGCTCTGAGAAGCAGCTAAGGCTTATTTCTTATCATAGAACTGGGTGTGCTTCTCCTTGGAAAACAGTCCGTAGATCAGTTCAACCTTCACACTAAATGAGACTTGGAAACACCTTCATTGTGAATGCTTTGTCATTAGCTGCTTAAAGAGCATTAGTTCATCATAATATTCTTGGAATACTTACATACTAGAGAACATGGAGCATTTTCCATTCCGTACACAGACGGGTGGGAGATGGGAGGAGGCTGATTAATCTCTCCAGAGCCTTGCTGTGTGCTAGTCATCATGGAATTGCTTCACCTGGGACAGTTTATTTCATCTGACTCCTGACAACCCATGGGATAGCATTTGTCTGTTTGGTTTCCCTGAAAGGGTGAGGTATTGCAGCCTTACAGTGGAGGACAGCAAAGAAGCCATTCTCACAGTCTTAGCCATGAGAAAGAAGGTGTCCTGGTGGACCTAGGCAGTTAAGCCATCCATGCCTGTGACATCATTTGAAGTCTGGTCCTCTGGTGATAGGATCACCAAGAGTTTCTAATAAATACCACTGAAATTGCTTCCCATGTAAACATTTCATGTCAGTTGAATAAAACCGTCACATCATAGAGACAAATGTTTATTGTTTTATTAAAGTATTCATTTCTACTAATAATATGAAATCTGGAGCCAGTGGACTAGCTCAGCAGACAAATGTACTTGCTGCCAAGCCTGACATCCTGAGTTCAATCCTGAGGATTCACATGATGGAAGGAGATACCTGCCTCCTGCGAGTCATCCTCCGCCCTCCACATTAGTGCATGGTATGAATGCCACTCCCCCCACCAAATAAATGATTTCTTAAGTAATAAAAGCTTCAGATATTAATTTAGAGTACTTAAAGTGTAATAAACAACATCAGCAATCATCTTACCACCAGGAAATAACTGCTACTTACAATTAGTATATTTGTCTGTAGTTTATTTTTATGTGTAATGTATAATATTGATATTATATATATTTTAGTTTTATAAAGCAATCTTTTCCCATGTACTGCTTCAATGCTTTTGCTCTCAAATTTTCATGCTTGTGTGTATGCATATATGTACATGTAGGCATGTATGTGTATGTTGTGTGAATATGAATGTCTATGCTCTATACCCATGTATCTGTGTGTGTACATGTTGTGTGAAGATGAATATCTGTGCTCTCTGCCTGTGTATCTATGTATGTATATATTTTGTTAAGATGAATCTCTATGTTCTCTATGTATCTATGTATGTATATGTTGTGTGAAGATGTCTAAGCTCTCTGCCTATTCCTTTAGTTTTCCCAGCTTCTTCCTTGCTAACCAGACCACCACAGCACCTGTTTTAGTTCCTATAAACATATCATTCCTGAATCACATTTGTTACTTTTTCATTAGCTATCATCAGGACTCTCTCTCTATTTTTTTAAAGCAATGGCATCACTGCATCCTCTATAAAACCATCACATCAAGAAATCAGGTGCAGTGTATGCCTGAGTTATCTGAGATGAGTGAAATCTGCTTCTCCGAGTACCCAAGGGCACTGACTTTGGCCAGTGAATTTTTCTCACATTCTCTTTTCATCCACCCCATGGCTAATAGGATGAAGACTTGAATTTAATACTTGGTTGAAATAAATATATAGAGTCCAAAATTTTGCTGTTCAATATGGTAGCCACTAAACACATATGACTACTTCAATTAAGTTTAAAATGTGATTCCTCAGCTACAATAGCTAAATTTCCAGTATCTAATATCCATCTCCCTACTAACCCACCTTCATTACCTAAACATGCACAGACTAGTTCCATAACTATAGAAACTTATATTGGATGACACTGGTCTAAATTGTGGACCAAATTATACATTTCTAGCCTTTCATACATCTTTATATTTTATACTAATTTAAACTGTCTAGATGATTACTTATTATTGCATAATAATTGGCACCTTCTATTTCTTACTTATTATTTCAGAATAATTGCTACCTTCTATTACCTTTAGAGTTAGGTGACATATAAATTGCAAATGTGTCATTAAAATAACATCATAAATTCTCACAAAATTGATTTCCAACCATTAGGAGATGACTGGATAAGTGATCAGATTTACAAAAGGGATTTAAAGATTGATTATATCTAGGCTGTTTAGATTTACATTATTGTCTTTTGTGCAAGTCTTTCTCTTCTATGTGGTTATCACTCTCTGAATCTCTGGTGCCCCTCATTCAGCATAACGCTCATGTTCTGGTCACCATTACCAGGTTTAGTGACAGGTAGATGAACAGCAGATAGGTGTCAGCAAATAGAAGTGTTAGTCTGAGTTAGATGATTTGGGGCATTTCTTTTATATCATTTGGAAATTAGGGTTTAGCTGGAAAATCCAAAAACAACATTTATATTTTAAAAATACCACACACCTAGAGTTTCCACTGACCTGGCTGGATCTGAAGCAAACATAGCAACAGTATGTCTTGGAGCTGGCCTTGGCACCTCCTTTCAGAGTGCTTAGGTATAAATAAGGTAAGCACACATTTCCTGGTCTGACTATGTAGTCATAGACTGCTCTGCCATAAATCAGCATAGGCCACTTTAATTTCATTCCTTGCCTACATAATCAAAACATGAAGCTCCCTTCTCTTTAACACATAATTCTTCTCAATCATTGCATAAATTGCCATATTTCTTTATAACAAAGTAAATGCCCGGGTTCAGCTATGATTTACAGATCGGGTAAATTATTAGCCATATGGTTGTTATATGCTGTTCTGCTTACAAAATATGTGTTTTAAGTAAACACATCTAGGGCTGGGAAAGAGGGCCATCCATTAGCATTTAGAGCTTTTAAACATCTTCTATAGAGCAAGCACAAGCACATACAGCTGGGTTATGTCGCCCTAATACTTATATTGTTTTTCAATCTGTAAGCATAGGTAAGGATAGGACTTCACATTATCCAATCTATCATTTCCAGTACAATTATCGTATTCTGTCTGTGGCTCTTCACCTTTGCACTTTTAGGAATTTGAAGTTTAACTGTGTGTGTTTACTCCCAAGGCTCTGAGATCTCACTGATTCCATGGCAAACCATGAATTTAGCAATAATCTTCCTACAGGCTGAGGAGAGATCCAGTTCAATGAAAGTCACACAGACTGGTGATCGGGTGACAAATATTTACTTCTTTTTCCAGAAAGCAGCATAATTTTTCAGAGGGAGCAAGATATTTTGGTTTGGGAAAAACATCCAGGTCATGCATGTCTTGAGATTGTATTTGAGGGAGATGAAGCTCAGACAAAAGATTTCCGAGTCCAGGGCAGTGATACACAGAGTAGAGTAAATCAAGGAGGCATTTTAAGGGGAAACAAAGTAAGAACATTTCATATATTTCCATGTTCTAAAAATCTTCAGCAAACTATGCACCAAAGATGGATTTCTGTGGAAGCGTGTGTTGAGACTGAAGCCGTCTTCCTAAGCACAGATAAGTTTAGGGTATCAATGAATACTACCAGAGATGCAGGAGCTGTGCATCTGTGATGTTAGGCCATGGACCAGTCTGAGTTGGTGTCTACGATCTCATTGCACAGGTCTCTCAGTTCACTTATCCTTCCCTGTGTAAAAGGATCTTAGTTCTTTCTTGTGTTTCTACTGCTAGACACAGTGCTACCAAAACCATACGTGAATGTCTCTTTGGACACCAGAAAATGTGCCTACAAGTGGCATGTTTGGTTTCCTACAAAATTTGCTATGTATAAATTGTCTTCCAATGCAATTGTAGAAATGTCATCTTGGATTTTCCAGTGTGTGGAACTTCTCCTTTGCCACAATTTTAAAAGTACATTTATTCATTTTGTGTGTGTGTGTGTGTGTGTGTGTGTGTGTGTGTGTGTGTGTGTGTGTGTGTCGGGGAGAATGGCACACATATATCATGATACTTGTGTGTTGATCTTAGCATAATATGATGAACTGAAGTCATCAGGCTTGGTGACAGATCCTTCAGGATCTCTAGGTGAATCACTAGACCATCTCACCTGCCCTACCATAATTTTTGCCAACTGAGGACATCCCCATCTCATAAGGCATGTGTGATAGTCTGAAAGAAAATGAGCTACCTAGGCTCATAGGGAGTGGCATTATTTGAAAGGATTAGGATTTATGTTTATAGCCTTGTTGAAGTAGGTGTGGCCTTGTTGGAGGAGTGTATCACTGGGGATGAGCTTTGAGGTTTCAGAAGCTCACTCCAGGCCTCATGGCTCACTGTCTCTTCCTACTGCCTGCTGTTCCAGATGTAGAACTCTTGGCTCCTCCTCCAGCACCACATCTGCCTGAGTGCTGTCATGTACATCCTGTCACGTTGATAATGGTAGACTAAACCTCTCAACCTATGAGTTGGCCCCAATGAAGTGTGTGCCTTTATAAGAGTCGTCATGGTCATGGTATCTCTTCATAACAATAGAACTTTGACTAAGGCGGTAAAAAATGCTACCTTATTGTTCAGCTTCTTTATTTTTAATTAATTAAAATTTGGCTGATTAGAAGCAATTTTGAACAAGTTTCCAGCAGGGACTTATTTTATCTGAGATTCTCCTAAGTTCAGCTAGGTTCAGTTTCTACTTTTTGAGACAGAGTCCCTCACTGACTCTGGAATTTGAAATTTCAACTAGACTGTTGTTTGGGGGCTTCTATGATTTCTTGTAGCGGGGCTGGGCTAAGGTAAGAAAATTTACTATTCTGTGTCTGCAAGACTATTTCTATACATGCTCGAAAAGATGGATGACTCCAGCGCTAACCAAAGTGGTTTGTGAATAGTCTCTTAAGTGATCAGTCTGGACTGTGTGATCAATCGGGCAGGGACAGCAAGAAGTTTATCAACATGACAGGTGGTGGCCAAGCATGCTATTCTGTCCTGTTGTTCAAAGATGTGCTTATTAAGCATGTATTGTGCACTTGGAATATAAGGGCTAGACAGGTCCCCAAGGAGTCTCTGACCATCATTTTACAAAAGATGAACCCAAGACCTAGAAGAGAAATGCTTTTTTTTTTTTTAAACCAGAATACACAGTTGAATTAGAAAAAGAACCATTGAGAAGAATCCCTGTCTCTGGGGGAAGATGTTTGTGACTTATAAACATATAATGGACAAAGGAGTTGCATATATAACATGTGAAGAACACTTGGGAATTGATAAGAAAACCGAATAAGCTAATTAAAGAGAAGGGGAAGATATTGTGACATCCTGCTGCTTACTACAAAAATTCAGCTAGAGATACTAGCCCAATTCAAAGGAATGATAAGTGTAATAGAAGCCTTACATTCCATGAAAGCATAAAAACTAAGGCTTTGTGCTGGCTTGTTTTATGTCCACTTGATGCAAGTTGGTGTCGTCTGAGAGGAGGGTACTTCAATTAAGAAATTGTGTCCGTGAGACTGGGCAGCAGGAAAGCCAGTACACGGCCTTTTCTTACTTAGCGATATGTAGGAGGGTCTAGGCCATTGTGGGTGGAGCCACCCCTGGGCTGGTACTCCTGGCTTCTACAAGAAAGCAGGCTGAGCAAACATCACTCTTCCATGGCATCTGTATCAACTCTTTCTCCAGGCTCTCCTCTGGTTTGTGTTCCTGCCTTGGTTTCCCTCTATGGACTGTGGCTCAAGATATGTGAGCCAAGTAAAACTTTTCCTCCCCAAGTTGCTTGTGGTCATAGTGTTTCATCATAGCAGTAGTAACCTAACTAAGACAAATCAATACTAGGGTATCTCTTGGTGTTACTATGTCCTGTGATTAAAGTCAGTGGGAAATTACAACCTAATCCAGGAAGGATAACAGAGGGTACAGAGCCTTTGGGAATGGGTCACTCCTCCAGGAAAAGAATCAAGACCTGCTAAGGTACTTGATAAAGGCGGAGGAAATACAGAATGGGTAGGAGAAGGAGGTAGTGTAAATACCAGCAGAGGCTATTAGTCATCCTGTTTTCCCTTATAATTCAGTCTGTGATACCTTTGCAGAGGTGGCTGCTCACCTCAGTCCTCATTCTGACTCCGTACTTCTAAAACTTCCATATAATTCAAAGTTCCTCAGGAGCCCAGAGTTCCCTCTCATCCGATCAAAGGGTAAGTCTAATTCATCACTTAATGAACTGAATGAGTGGTCTTGACTTTTCCATGGTGGAGTCCAGGCCTCCTTCTTGCTCTCACTGCTCTGTGATAAATAGCAGAGGGAGACTGGACACATCTTCACTCTGCTGACCCCTTAGGTAATCTACATGCATGCTGTCTTAGTTAAGGTTTCTATTGCTGTGGAGAGACACCATAACCACAGCAACTCTTATAAGGAAACACTTAACTGGGGCTGGCTTAACAGTTCAGAGGTTTAGTTCATTATTATCATGACAGGAAGTGTGGTGGCATGCAGGCAAACATGGTACTGGAAAAGTAGCTGAAAGTTCTACATCTGGATTATTAGGCAGCTGGAAGAGAATGTGCCACTGGGCCTGGCTTGAGCATCTGAAACCTCAAAACCCACCCCCAGTGACACACTTCCACCAACAAGGCCACACCTCCTAATAGTGCCACTCCTTATGGGCCTATGAGGACCATTTTTCAAACCACCACACATGCCCACCCTCTGATGCTACCCACAGAACAAACCATACTCGGGAGATGTTTAAACCTAGCCTAGGAAAGACTGGCTATCATTTCTTTGTGGCCGTAAGGGGCAAGTGCTCACCTGTCCCCAGATTCCTTCTGTTTGGATTCTCTCTAGCTGCTAGCAAAGTGGTTCTTCTGGTATTCCTGGCAGCAGTGGGAACAGGAGCCTTGATGACTGTTTTCCAAGCTTATCTCTAACCTCTAGGTACCCTCCACAGGCCAGCCGAGCAGATTGTGGCACCAGCTCTGGAACAGCCTTCCCTGTAAGACTTGAGAGTCATGGCCGTTTCCACCCATCCCCTCCCTGCCCCAAGGCTCTACCTTACTGATGAAGAGTTCTCTATCAAAGCACTCACGCCTGCCCTCTGTCCCTTGTCCAGTCAGCCCACGTGACCAGAGTCATCGGAACTCTAGCGCTGGCCAGTGTGTTAGCTCCTCTTCTGTCCCCGTGATAAAGCACAGTGACCAAAGGCAGCTTTTGAAGTTGACTTTGGCTTGCAGTTCCAGAGAGATGAGAGTCCATCATGGTAGGACAGGGGCATGCATGCCAGCAAGTGACAGGCATGGTGACAGGAAGCAAGAGGCAGAAAGATCACATCTTTAATAGCAAGGATGTAACAGAGAGTGGACTGAAAGTGGAGTGAGCCCTTAAACTCCTTTTTCGGTAATTTTTATTCTTTACATATGTTACATCCTTACCACGGTTTCCCCTACCTCTACTCCTCCCAATCCCTCTTCCCCTCTCCCCCAGATCTACGTCTCCTCCATTTCCAGAAAAAGAAAAAGAGCAAGTCTCCTAGGGATATCAACTGGACATGACCTAACAAGTTACAATAAGACTTAGGTCGGCGGGGCGGTGGTGGCGCATGCCTTTAATCCCAGCACTTGGGAGGCAGAGGCAGGTGAATCTTTGTGAGTTCGAGGCCAGCCTGGTCTACAGAGCAAGATCCAGAAAAACGCAAAACTACACAGAGAAACCCTGTCTCGAAAAATCAAAAAAAAAAAAAAAAAGAAAAGAAAAGAAAAAGACTTATGTCAAAGCTGGACTAGCAACCTAGTAGAAGAAAAAGGGTCCCAAGTGCAGACAGAAGCAACACAGATATGCCCCCACTCCCATTGTTAGAAATTCCGAGAGAACACAGCATATATGCCAAGGACCTAGCTCAGACCTGTAAAGGCTTTGTGATTGCCACTTCAGTCTCTGGGAGCCCCTATGAGCCCTGCTTAGCTGATTCTGTGAGTTATGTGCTCATGGTGTCCTTGACCCATCTGGTTCCTAGAATCCTTCCCCCCCCCCTCTTCTGTGGGATTCTCCTGGCTCCACCTAGTGTTTCATTGTGGGCTTCTGTGTCTGTTTCCATCAGTTGCTGGATGAGGCCTCTATGATGATGATTGGACTAGGCCCCAATCTATGAGTATAGCAGACTATCATTAGGAATCATTTCATTGACTTTCTTACCAGTTGTGTTTGGGTCTATCCTGGGTCTGTGGGCTGCCCAGCCTCTGGTTCCCAGAGACCTTAAACTCTTAAAGCCCATCCCCAAGTGGCAGACTTCTTCCAGCAAAGATATGCCTTGCTGAAACCTCTCCAAAAGGTGCCACCAACCACACCTCAGCCTATGAGGGAAGATTTCTCATTCTAACCCCCAAAGCTAAGATGCAACAATTTCTTCTGTGTGCATTTGTGGTTTTGTTTATTTTGTGAATTATGGAGCATGTTGATTCTTTTCTCTTGAACTGTTACAATTACCTTCAATAGCTCACCCTATAGTCCCTTAAACCACCTAGGTTTTCCAAGAGTGGGATGCTTTTAAAAATTTTTATTTTTTTTTTAGATAAGTGCCTTGCAAGTCTCTACACCCAAGCTGATTAAAGCTGAAACCTCCCACCCGAAACCAAACAAAAACACATACCAAAATAACTTGTTCCACTTTGTCAGCTTCCTTTGTTGTATGATCACAACCTTTGTGCCTTCTTTATAAGTTAATATCTTGTGGAGGCCAGGTTTGGTTTCATGGTGACTGTTTTGTTTATTCATTTTTTAAATGAGGAAAAACCTTACAAGTGTCAATGTGAACATGATGAATGGATCCCTCCTCCCTGTGGAATGCTCAGTCTCCATTTGGCCATTATTCAAATTTTGCATCAAACAACATGTTTTCCATTACAGTAGCTTCATATTCATAGCTTTATATCTGGGAAAGTAATCACAATCAATAGCGATGTTTTTCCAAGGTTCCTTAGTCACCTGAGAGCAATTACTTATGGCAAATCTCTGTCTCCCCCGCCCCTTCCAGTCTCTCTCCATCTATATTCCTCCTCTCTGTCATCTCTCTCCCTTTCTCTTCTTCTCTTTCCATGCCATCTCCGATCTCCCCTCTCTCCTGCCTTTCCTCCTCCTTTTCTTTCTCCACTTCTGGTTTTCTCCTTTTCCCCCCTCTCCTCTTCACCCTTCCTTACTCTCTATCTGTCTGTCTGTCTGTCTGTCTGTCTCCTCTCTTCTTCCTCCCCCTCTCCTCCTCCAAATTCTCCCTCCCTTTCCACACCAACCCACATACTCTCTTGGAACTATTTCTTATAGGAACTCTAAGTAGTGTACCTATCCTTTCAGTAAATGGAAATTCATTCCTACATGTATTTGAATGGGAAATGTGATATTTACAAAGCTACCATGCTTTGGAATAGACTGGGTACTTGATTCCCAGTAATATCATGAAGTGATGGTCCTGTGAGCAAAATTAATTAAGAAGGGAAGACCTGCCCTTCCCTATAAGCTGAGGTTCTGGAAGGGGAGTGAGCTGAGCACCAGCATTCTCTTTCCATTTTCTGATTACAGATACAAGGTGATGAGCTGCTGCCCCCTCTTTGTTTTTTTGTTTTTGTTTTTTGAGACAGGGTTTCTCTGTGCAGCTTTTCGCCTTTCCTGGAACTTGCTTTGGAGTCCAGGTTGGCCTCAAACTCACAGAGATCCTCCTGCCTCTGCCTCCCGAGTGCTGGGATTAAAGGTGTAGGCCACCACTGCCCGGCTGCTGCACGCTCTTGACGTCATGATTTCCCCGTCATGATGGACAGCACCCTCAGACTGTGAGTCATCCTTGTCTTTACAGTTGTTCTGTCACAACAATGAGGAAAGTAGCTGAAAGTACCTCCAGGCTATTGTCTCCGGGACACAGATACAGAAGTATGGAAAAGTTCAAGTCCCTATCCACAGCAGTGTGATGTTTACATATAACCTACACACCCTCCTGTCTACATAGCAATCTCTGGATTATATGTAATTGTTAAAACAATGTAAATGGTGTGCTAATAATTCTTATATTGTACCATCTAGGGAATGCTGGCAAGAAAATATAGATGTAATTGTGTTTTGAAAATTTTTGATTCAAGGTTGGTTGAATCCAGGGATGGAAAACCCATGGATTGAGAAAATTAACTGTATTTCCATTTTTACATCTATTTACCTTGCTTCATAATGACAGAGATGACATTTGCCCATGGTCATACTTTTATTCTTCTAGAAATTTATTAAATTCTAAGAAGCCTCACTTTGTGGGTTTGGATTTTGCTTTTCAAACTTCATTTCCATGTGGTGAGAAACAAATGTGAACTATCATTTCGCCTGCCAATATTTTAAAATAAAAAAATACTAATATATTCCATATCAAGATAGAACCCTATTTAAGGTCTGAAACATTTTTGTTATTCCTAATTTTCTTAAAGGTTTCAAAAAACAGGAATTTTGGCATCTTTTGAGAAATATTTTTTTACATAGTTGTATTTTTTAACTCTCATTGGATTTCCCCACTTCCTTAATCCTTCAGCACTGATTGTTCACTGTGTTCTCAATCCTTAAGAGACAGACAGACAGCAAAACATCTTGGGCCATTTTGTAACTTCTATTGCAGTTGAGAACGTGTTTATAAGCAAGACGTATAATTAAAAAATGACAAAATAGATATATAGAGAAAATGCTCTAGGGATCAAAGGAAGACACGATTGACCAGAAGTGAGACTACAGGGGGGACAGTCACAGCGGAAATGGTATCCTTTATGTTGTAGTTGGAATATGAGGATACATTTTCCACGCTAGTAGTAGGGAGCAGTGATGGATTTGCAGTAATGTTATAGACAAAACCTAGAAGTGTGAATTAAAAATTAGGATAGAAAATGGAAATATGTTTTCTGCTTGTTCTTTCTGGTGTATGAAAGAGGATATATAATACAAAATCACTTTTGGGTCAGGCTAATGAAAGTATTACAGGATTTTTGTCTTCAGCCTATATGTATGGGCACTCAGATATGTCAAATTATTTGGACTATGGCATTATGCTCAAAATTCTCTTTTACCAAAATGAATGTGGAGAAAGTATAGATGATAGATTAGCAAGACAAAAAGCAAAAACAAAAAACTAAACAAACAAAAATCCAAAACAAAACAAAAAACAGGACATTGCTGAGAAGGAGATCAATGTAGCCCAGACTAAGGCGATATGAGATGTGCTAACTACAAGGAAATTCACTATAAGTATGTAAGTTGTACATGCCATCAACTAATTAAAAACAAGGGATATAAAATGCAGAAATAAAAATACTTTGAGTTTCCTAGCCTGAGTGACTTGAAGGGTTGCAGTGTTTTCCCCTGATGAAGCAAGGAAAGATATGATCGCAGGGAGATAAAGGAAGGCCACAAAGGCACTTGCAATAAACACTATGTCTGGACATACTGCTCAATTTTTTCTACTCACAGAGCGGAAGACTTTGCTCTTTCTGGAATTGTCCAAATGTCCCTAGGTGTAGCAAAGTTCTAGCTTCATAAAGTATGCTGCTTATATCTAGCAAGCTTTAGAACTGCTAAAAACTCTAGGCAGTCATGGTCTTGGGCTATAATAATCTTGGGCTATCATAGGTAACCATATCTGAGGTGCTTAAATAGTGTAAGGGTGAGATGTGGTCAGGAACTGGCTCTAACAAAGGTGAAGAAGCTTGAAGATGAGATTCATACAGATACATGTGGGAACAGATGTATTCTGCTGTGCAAAATTGAAAGAGAATGAATTAATAACAATCTGAGTGTTCTTCAACCCAGAATTGAATGCCGTGGGCTTGACTATACCTTGACATCATTGTTACTTTAAAGTCATGGTGGGGTGAAAGTCTGTTTCATTATATAGCAAGTTATTTTAAGGAAAGATATGCCTATGTGTCTTATGTCCACTCAAAATGAACAGAGAAACCCATTGGATATCTTTGCATGCTTTCGTTCCAGCCTAGATCAGTTGTAACTCTCCTGGAGCCAGGCTGAACAATCCTCTCTGATGCTAGCTCAATGCTCCACAGGCTTCTTTCCTGGGATGAACATTCAGCATCAAAGCCCTACAAACGCTACCTACTCTGGCCATTTAATCAATACTAGGACCATTCTAGAGACATGGGACATGGTAAAATGGAGGGCAGAAAGGGCAGTGCTTTGTTTCTTGTGCCTGGGTGCTTTGTAGAAATTAAGCACTGCTGCAGTGAGTCCTAAAACACACACCACCACTACCACCCTCTTGCACAAAATGTGCACGCATGTAACACATGCGCAAAATTAAAGCAACAAGATCAAAAATAATAAAACACTTCCTGTTGGCACTAATACTGCTCCCGAGAAACTAAGCTATGGCAGAAACACAAGAACTTGAAGCTGACACTGTCACTTTAAATTTTCATTTTCCATAAACAGTCTGCCCACCCTCTCTAGATTGAACTCGTATAACTAGGCGTATTTTCCCAATTTCCCTTTTCTGATTTCCTGGGCAGTGTGACCACCCCTCCCCTTGAAAACCTTTAACACACTGCTAGTCTTCGGACAGACCCACTTTTCTTCCTTCTATCCAATACACTTCCTGAAATGCTCAATCCCTAATTAAATTGATTAGTCAAGAATGTCCTTTATTTTAATTTTATAACTACAGTGTAACTTTGTTAAGACATTTTGATGCAGAGTAATTTCCCTTGGGTCCTCCAGTGGCCTGGAGCAGACTCTAGGATGGAAATTAAAACAATAAAGGCTAAAAACAATAGAATTTTCCAGGCAGTTCAAGACCTTTGGGTGAGGAATGTGTGATTGAATTTTGTATACGTGGCTGTTTAGGTGGTAATAAGCAAATTCTGACCTTGGAACTTGAGATGGCTGACTCTTGGGGCAGGGCTGTGTGACACAGCCTCACGATACAGGAGTCAGGGTTTTAGGTGAAGTACATTTTCTTAAAGACCTTGAAACAGAGCATAAGTGGCGATGCCATACACAGTAAGGTGCTAAAGCTCTCCTCTGGCTGTTGTGGCAGGCATGTTGTCCAAGTGCATCTTGTATTGGGTTCTCAGCACTTATGATTATCCTGGTTGGCATGGCTACAGGAAAAAAATACCTATAAACAGAGTGAGCCATCACCTTAATGACACTACATTTTGTTTTTATTATAGTGTTGTTCATCTAGAGGAAGCATTTGCCACCATGATCATTTCCTAGGTTTTCACTATGTGTAACCCTCTTCAGTTTATAAAGCTCTGCACACTTAATCTCATCCACTCCCCCTCTGACCCAGGCAGTTGACTTCGTTAACCTCGGTTCACAAGAGCAGAGACATAGAACTCAGGAGACTAGAGCAAATTCTCCAGGTCTTCAGCTTCTCAGGTATTTTGACTTCTCAACTATATGGTCAGGGCCCTGGGTGACTCTTTAACACTGGCTTAAAACTGTTTGGAGAAATGGAGCTACTTTGGGTGTTTCTTTAGAATCTGCCTGCTTGTTCCCACAGTCATATCCTATGTATACATTTGCCTCTTCCATGGCTTGCTTAATGAGGACTTTCTCACACCTTCAGCTGCAGCTAAGTTTTTGATCTCTCTTGGAAGTTGTCTCTGGCATCACTTGTGTGCATCCCATCTTACGTTCTAAGACAATTGGCTTCTCTTTGCTGTGATTGTGTGAGAGATGTTTACGTCCTCCTTCAGAGTCCGTCTGCATCCATGAGCAAGGCAAATCCATTCACTGTTATGTCCCAGTGTGGAGCAATTTCTAGCCCAAGTAAGCACTCAATATATATTGTTGAATGGATGAATGAATAATTAAGTCTTACTTGAATAAGTTGACCTGTTTGTTAGAAAAGCAATAATTTAATAATCCAGTCCTGGGAATGGTTTAACTACTTTTCCCCTACTAGGCACATTTTCTTATTGTGAAACAGACCATGAATTCAATCCCTCTGCGCCTTAAACTATTGCATGTAAGTAAATGAAGCTACATAAAATTAGCTAAGTCAAGCAGAAGAGTATTGGAGAAATTTCTATTTGAGGATCTAAAGCCAGTTTCATACACAATGAATTATTGAACCAATCAGAGATGTCAGATATTTTATTGTTTCTCCCCCCCCCACACACAAAAAAAAAGTTAGCTAGAGACACACTCACACCAAGTAGATCAAAGTCACTTCCCCTGTACATTTCTATGTAAGTAAATGCATCTTAGCTGGCGTGGAACATAAATGTCAGCTTGTGCCACATTTACACATACACAAGCTTCCCCAGAGGATGCTAAATCCAATAATGCACCGATGATATGATATTTCCATTTTATTCCTTTAATGTTAACGCTGGAACAGAAAGGCAGACATATAGTTACTTACAGGTAGGATGGGAGAGTGGTTAGAGAGGTAAGACTGAATTTCTTTTTTTTAAAAATTAAGAAATTTTTTATTCATTTTATATAACCAACCACAGAGCCTCTCCTCTCTTCCTTCTTCCTGCCATTTAAGCCTCTGCCCCCAACCCTCCTCCCACAAGGTAAGGCCTCCCCTGGGGAGTTGGGAGAGCCTGATCCATTCAGAAGAAGCAGGCTCAGGCCCTTTCCCCTGCATCAAGACTGTACAAGGTGTCCCACCTTAGGTAATGGGCTCCAACAAGCTAGCTCATGCACCAGAGATAGATCCTGTTCCTACTGACAGGGGGCCCCTTAAGCATATCAAGCTACACAACTGTCTTGCTTATGCAGAGGGCCTAGTCCAGTCCCATAGAGGCTCCACAGCTATTGGTCTAAAGTTCATGAGTTCCCACTAGCTTGGTTTGGTTATCTCTATAGACTTCGCCATCATGATATTGATGCCCCTTAATCATAGAATCCCTCTTCTCTGTCTTTGACTGGACTCCTGGTGCTTGGCTGTGGATCTCTGCATCATCTGCTTCCATCAGTTACTAGATGAAGCCTCTATGGTGACAGTTAGGTATTGTATTCACTGATCTGATTACTGGGGTAAACCAGTTCTGGTACCCTCTCCACTATTTTTAGTGGTCCAAGCTAGTAGTCTAATCTTGGGGATTCCTGGGAACTTCCCTAATGCCGGGTTTCTCCTTCTCCCCATGATTTCACCCTTTTTCATGGTATCTCTTCCATTGCTCTCCCATTCTGTCCCTGCTCCAGCTGGACCATCCTGTTCCCTTATGTTCTCATCTCCCATCCCTTATCCCCCATTTTCCACCCCTCATTCCCAGTTTCCTCACGGAGTTCTCATCTATTTTCACTTCCCAGGGTGATCCATGCATCCCTCTTAGGGTCCTCCTTGTTAGCTAACTTCTCTGGAACTATGGGTTGTAGTTTGGTTATCCTTTGCTTTACATCTAGTATCCACTTATGAGTGAGTACATACCATGTTTGTTCTTCTGAGACTTGTTTACCTCACTCAGGATGATATTTTTAGTTCCATCCATTTGCCTGCAAATTTCATGATGTCATTGCTTTTTACTGCCGAGTAGTACTCCATTGTGTAAATGTACCACATTTTCTTTATCCATTCTTTGGTTGAGGGGCATCTAGGTTGTTTCCAGGTTCTGGCTATTGTGAATAATGCTGCTATGAAGATAGTTGGGCATGTGTCCTTGTGGTATAAATGAACATTGCTTGGATATATGCCCAAGAGTATCCATTGGGTCTTGAGGTAGATTGACTCCCAATCTTCTGGGAAACCGCCATACTGATTTCCAAAGTGGCTGTACAAGTTTGCACTCCCACCAACAGTGGAGGAGTATTCCCCTTGCTCCACATCCTCTCCATCATAACCTGATATCAGTGTAAGATGGTATCTCAGAGTCACTTTGATTTGCATTTCCCTGATGACTAAGGATGCTGAGCAATTCCTTAAATGTCTTTTGGCCATTTAAGATTCTTCCATTGAGAATTCTCTGTTTAGCTCTGTAGCCCATTTTTTAGTTGGATTGTTCATTATTTTGATGTCCAGTTTCTTGAATTCTTTTGGAGATTAGCCCTTTGTCAGATGTGGTGTTGGCTAAGATCTTTTCCCATTCTGTAGGCTGTCGTTTTCTCTTATTTATTGTGTCCTTTGCCTTACAGAAGCTTTTCAGTTTCAGGAGATCCCATTTGTTAATTGTTGCTCTCAGTGTCTGTGCTCATGTTACTATATTTAGGAAGTGGTCTCCTGTGCCAGTGACTGCTTCCTACTTTCTCTTCTATCAGATTCAGAGTAAGTGGATTTATGTTGAGGTCTTTGATCCACTTGGACTTGAGTTTTGTGCATGGCAATAGATATGGATCTATTTGCAGTCTTCTACATGTTGACATCCAGTTATGCCAGCATCATTTGTTGAAGATACTTTCTTTTTTCCATTGTACAGTTTTTGCTTCTTTGTCAAAAGCCAGGTGTTCGTAGGTGTGTAGATTAATGTCAGGATCTTCAATTTAATTCCATTGGTCCACATGTCAGTTTTTATGCCAATACCAAGCTGTTTTTATTACTATGACTCTATAGTGGAGCTTGAGGTAAGGGATGGTGATGCCTCCAGAGGTGGCTTTATTGTACAGGATTAGCTATCCAGGTTTTTTTTCCCATATGAAGTAGAGTATTGTTCTTTCCAGGTCTGTGAAGAATTGTGTTGGGATTTGATGGGGATTGCATTGAATCTGTAGATTGCTTTTGGTAAGATTGCCATTTTTACTATGTTAATCCTACCTATTCATGAGCATGGGAGAACTTTCCAATTTCTGATAACTTCTTCATTTTCTTTTTTCAGAGACTTAAAGTACTTGTCATACAGGTCCTTCACTTGCTTAGTTAGAGTTACCCCAAGGTATTTTATATTATTTGTGGCTATTGTAAAGGGTGATGTTTCTCTGATTTCTTTCTCAGCCTGTTTATCATTTGTATATAGGAGAGCTAGTGATTTTTTTTTTAGTTAATCTTGCATCTTACCACATTACTGAAGGTGTTTATCAGCTCTAGGATTTCGCTGGTAGAAAATTTGGAGTCACTTATGTATACTATCATATCATCTGCAAATATTGAAAGTCTGACTTTTTCCTTTCCAATCTGTATCGCTTTGATCTCCTTTTGTTATCTTATTGCTCTAGCTAGGACTTTCAGTACTATATTATATAGATATGTGAAGAGTGGACAGCCTTGTTTTTTTCCTGATTTTAGTAGAATTGTTTTGTGTTTCTCTCCATTTAATGAGGTTATCTGTTGGCTTGCTGTAAATTGCTTTTGTTATGTTTTGTTATGTCCCTTGTATTCCTGATCTTTCCAAGACCTTTATCAGGAAGGGGTGTTCAGTTTTGTCAAAGGCCTTTTCAGCATCTAATGAGATGTTCATGTGGTTTTTTTTCTTTTAGTTTGTTTATATGGTGTGTTCCATTGACAGATTTTCATATGTTAAACCATCCCTGCATCTCAGATGAAGCCTACTTGATCACAGTGGATAATTTTTTTGATGTGTTTGTGGATTTGGTTTGCCAGTATTTCATTGAGTATTTTTGCATCAATATTATGAGGGAGATTGGACTGTAATTTGCTTTCTTTTTTTTCCATCTTTGTGTGATGTGAGTATCAAGGTAACTGTAGCCTCATACAAAGAGTTTGGTAATGTTCCTTCTTTTTCTATTGTATAGAACAGTTTGAAGAGTATTGGAATTAGTTCTTCTTTAAAGTTCTGGGCAACTTCTGCACTGAAACCATCTGGTCCTGGTCCTGGGCTGGGTTGGGAGAATTTTAATGACTGTTTCTATTTCCTTAGGGATTATAGGTCTATTTAAATTGTTTTTCTGGTCTTGATTTAATTTTTGTTTGTGGTACCTATCCAGAAAATTGTCCATTTCTTTTAGATTTTCCAATTTTGTGGATTACAAGTTTTTGAATCCTGATGATTCTCTGGATTTCCTCATTTTCTGTTGTTATGTCTCACTTTTCATTTCATTTCTGATTTTGTTAATTTGGATGTTCTCTCTGCCTTTTGGTTAGTTTGAATAAGGGTTTGTCTATCTTGTTGATTTTCTCAAAGAGTCAACTCTTTGTTTCATTGATTCTTTGTATTGTTTTCTTTGTTTCCTTTTTATTGATTTCAGCCCTTAATTTGACTATTCCTTGGTGTCTATTCCTCCTGGGTGAGTTTTCAGGTATGCTGTTAAGTCACTAGTGTGAAATTTCTCCAATCTCTTTATGTGGGCATTTTGTGCTACCAACTTTCCTCTCAGTACTGCTTTCATAGTGTCCCATAAGTTTGGGTATGCTGTACATTCATTTTCATCGAATTCTAGGATGTCTTTAATTTCTTTATTTGCTTCTTCCTTGACACATTGGTGATTCAGTTGAGCATTATTCAGTTTCCATGTAATTGTGGGCTTTTGTAGTTTTTGTTGTTGTTGAAATCTAATTATAAGCCATGATGGTCTGATAAAATACATTTTTTTGTACCTTTGGGATTTGCTTTGTGACTGAGTATGTGGTCAGTTTTAGAGAAGGTTCCATGGGGTGCTGAGAAGAAGGTATTTTCTTTTGTGTTAGGGTGGGATGCTCTGTAGATAGCTATTAAGTCCATTTGAGTCATAACATCTGCTAGATCCCTTATCTCTCTGTTAAGTTTCTGTCTGGCAGCCCTGTCCATTGGTGAGAGTTGGGGGTTGAAGTCTCCCATTACTAGTGTATGGGGTTTGATGTGCGATTTAAGCTTTAGTAAGTTTCTCTTACATACATGGCTGCCCTTATATTTGGGGCATAACTGTTCAGAATCGAGACTTCATCTTGGTGGATTTTTTTCCTGTGATGAATATGTAATGTTCTTTCCAATTTCTTTTGGTTGATTTTAGTTCAAAGTCTATTTTGTTAGATATTAAGATAGTTACACCAGCTTGCTTTTTAAGTTCATTTGATGGGAAAGTCTTTTCCCAGCCTTTTACTCTGAGGTAGTGTCTGTCTTTGAAGTAGAGGTGTGTTTCTTTTGTGCAGTAAAAGGATGGATCCTGTTTTCGTATACATTCTGTTGGCCTGTGTCTTTTTATAGAAGAATTGAGTCCACTGATATTAAGGGATATTAATGACCAGTTATTGTTAATTCCTGTTGTCTTTTGATGGTAGTGTGTGTGTGTGTGTGTGTGTGTGTGTGTGTGTGTGTTTCCCTTCTTTGAGATTTGCTGCTGTGGACTTATCTATTGCCTGTGTTTTCCTGGGTGCATCTACCTTCCTTAGGTTGGAGTTTTCCTTCTAGTGCTTTCTCTAGGGCTTGATTTGTAGGTAGGTATTATTTAAATATGGTTTTGTCTTGGAATAATGTCTTGTTCACTCAGTCTATGGTGATTGAATGTTTTGCTGGGTATAGTAGTCTGGGCTGGTATCCATGGTCTCTTAGTGTCTGCATTATATCTGTCCAGGACTTTCTGGCTTTCAGAGTCTTCATTGAGAAGAGTGGTGTTATTCTTATGGGTTTGCCATTATAAGTCACTTGGCCTTTTTCCTTTGCTGCTCCCAATATCCTTTCTTTATTCTGTATGTTTATTGGTTTAATTATTATGTGGCGAGGGAACTTTTTTTTGGGTGGGTGTCTAGTCTATTTGGTGTTCTATAAGCTTCTTGTATCTTCATAGGTATTTCCTTCTTTAAGTTGGGAAAGTTTTCTTCTATGATTTTGTTGAATATATTTTCTGTGCCTTTGAGTTAGCATTCTTTTTCTCCTTCTATCCCTATTATTCTTAGGTTTGGCTTTTTCATGGTTTTCCAGATTTCCTGGATGTTTTCTGTTATGACTTTTGTAGCTTTAGTGTTTTCTTTGACTGGTGAATCTCTTTCCTCTGCTGTATCCTCCATGCCAAAGATTCTCTCTTTTATTTGTTGTGTTCTGTTGGTTATGCTTGCATCTGTAGTTTCTGTTCATTTACTCAGATTTTCCACTTCCAGCATTCCCTCAGATTGGGTCTTCTTCATTGCTTCTGTTTCAATTTTCAGGCCTTGAACTGTTTCCTTCACCTGTTTAATTACTTTTTCTTGGCTTTCTTTAAGGAATTTATTGATTTCTTCCAATTTCCCATTTGTCTTTTCCTCAATTTCTTTAAGGGAATTTTTCATTTCCTCTTTAAAGGCCTCTATCATCTTCATAGAGTTATTTTTAAGGTCGCTTTCTTCTGTTTCTTCTACATTGTGATGTTCAAATCTTACTGTTATAGAACCACTAGGTTCTGGTGGTGCTATATTGCTCTTTATGTTGTTGTATGTATTTTTGCACTGTCATGTACCTATCTCTTCCTCCAATAGGTACAAGAGCTGCCTGTGTCTGAGTGAGCTGCTCTTGGTCCAATCTATGCTTGCTGTTTCTGTGTCTCAGGGGGTCACTCTTAGTCTAATTGGAGCTGGGGGATTCTGTGTCTCAGGGAGCTGCTCTTGGTCCAATCAGAGCTGGCAGATTCTGTGTCTCAGGAAGCTGCTGAGATCATATGGAGATGGGTGCGTTTGGGGTAGAGAGTGGGTCTTGCGGATTGCAGGGTCCAATGGGGGGTTTTGGTGGGGAAGTCTGCCAGCAGGAGTCTTCCCTGCTGATGGCAACTGTAACAGTGATGTCTGGGGGTTCCAAGCATGGCTTGTGTGGGGCACAGGTTGTACCCAAGGCCTAGGTCCTAGAGGCTGAGATTGAATTTCTTATCTTAGTCCTTGCTGTATTTTTGTTATTAATTTGTTTGTTTGCAACAAGTCTGGTGATATAGCTCAAGTTGTCATTGAACTTCATCTTGGAACATTCCTTCCTTGCTTCCTGAGCTGGTCTTTGTTTTTGATAGTAGCAGTAGACTAAAAAAAAAAAATTACTCAGTGGGAGCGTGAAACTATTCCACTGCATAGACTGAGGGAACGAGCCAGAGGATGCAGCCTACTCGGGGCTCACCGCATCAGAGAAGCCTGAAATCAATGCCTCTGTGAAGTGAGTGTCTTAAATGGACATGCGTTAGGCTTTTCTATGAAATTTTAATCTTTTTATTTGAAGAATTTTTAATTGACTTATTTAGTTTTTGTTTGATATATGTGTCTGTATGTGTGTACCTGTGTGTACATCTATGTCTATCTGTATCTGTGTGTGTCTTTGTGTGTTTCTCTGTGTCTGCACATGTCTGTGCATGTGTGTTTCTGTGTCTCTGTGTGCACTTGTCCCACAATGCACATGCAGAGATCAGAGAACAACTTGCTGAAGGAGTTGGTTCTCTTCTTCCACCACATGGGTCCTGTGGATTGAAGTAAGGTTTTCAAGCTTAGTGGCAAGTGCCTTTACTCATTGACACATCATGCCAGCACAATTTTAATTTTAAATTTTTTTATTTTTTAATTACATCTATATGTGTGTGTGTTTGTGGCATGGTATATGCAAGTGAGTACAGATGCCCACAGAGGCCAAAAGAGGGCATTGTGTTCCATGAAGCTATAATTACAGAGTTGTGAACTGTCTAACATGGGTACTGGGGGTAAACTTGGGTCCTCTGCAAGAAGTATATGTTCTTAACTTTAGACACCCCTCCATCCCTCACCTATTCTGACCTTTATGCCAGGTGCGATATGAAATTCAGACGTCATAGTGGAAACAGTCTTGAGCTAAAAACCTCACAGGGGTGTTTTTGAATTTATGTGCTGGAGTTAGATAACCTATGTAAAGGGACCAATCAGGCTGTGAAGTGGGAGGCCTGGGCCTCCGTTGTGGTTTGCAGCAACTTCTGATGCAATCATTGGTAAACCACTTTCCTCCTTTTGGTTTCAATTTTTATATCTGTCAGTGAAGAAAATAAACTCTGTGTCACTCCCTAAGCGGAATTGCTCAAGGTCTTGTACTATGCAGATCCTTAGGGAGAGCAGAGGGAGTCCGTGCTTTTAATAACTTCATAGATGAATCTTAGAAATTACTGAGATACAGATGGAATACATCCCACCACACATTACAAACTTTGGCTTCCTTCCACAGCCAACAACCTAATCACATTGGACATCCCAGGGCAGCAATAGAGTCTGCTGGAGGTATGTCTTGACTTGAACCAACACAAGTATTCATTGGCTTATGGGGCGATGTATCTATCCATTCAAGGAAGACAAAGATATTATTACCTTCTTCGAGGTCTATGCATGTCATAAAATAGAGATGGAATAAATTTTTTCTAACAAGATTCATAGAAAGCTTGAAAGGAAGGGCTCATCATGTACAACTTCTTATACTGAAAAATGATCTCTTGCTGTAGGTTGGATATTCCCTATTAGATAACACCTGCTATTCAGGTGCGGAGCCCAGAACTGGAGCAGTTAACTGCTAGATAGGTAGCCTTAGCCAGAGGCTGCCAAAGTAAGACTTTTGCTATTGAGAGGGAATAGCAGTGCCTTGGAGGAAACATGCATTATATGTGTGTGTGCATGTGTGTGCCTGTGTGTTTTCTTTCCTGTCCACTTATATTTCTTATATATATGCACTTAAGAACATAATGTATGCATTTAAGCAGGGTTTTTTTTTTGGGGGGGGGGGGTTGAGACAGGGTTTCTCTATGTAGCTTTCCGCCTTTCCTGGAACTCACTTGGTAGCCCAGGCTGGCCTCGAACTCCCAGAGATCCGCCTGCTTCTGCCTCCCAAGTGCTGGGATTAAAGGCGTGCACCACCACCGCCCGGCATTTAAGCAGTTTTATGGTGCTTAGGGGGAAGTAAGAGATTGAAGTTAGAATTTGGGTTGGAAAAGTGACACTTTGTAGACTTGCATTTCTTTCATTTAAGCAACTGATTCATGGATAAGACATCCTTTTGACATGCTTATTATTAGCTTTGCTTGTTTTCTGACAAGTTTTAAATTTAGAACCATGATAATACTTTTTAATTAAGACTTTTAAGCACCACACTTAAAACTGAAAATGAAAATTTTCAGTATTAAAAGCCTTTACATTTCAAAGGAGCATGGCTATATTCAGCCTAAGTTTTTATAGCAGCCAGTGAATGTTGGGGTATTTATGTATCTTGGCTTTGTTCATCCTTGTCCTTCAAACTGATAGTTAACTGTATATGAGTTTCAGGCCAATATGCATAATTTGTTCTTAATTTCTCATCTCTAAATTCTGTGCTGGAGGATTCGTAGGCTCTGGGAGTCTCTCTGTAAGATAGCAATATTCTAAAAACTCATTTGGTTACCAAGATGCCAGTTCAAAAACTAATGACAATCAGTGTTTGGGATTGTATGTACAGTCTTCAGGCAATCCAGTGCAGACTGGGACTCCCTGCAGATGCTCCATGTAACACCTTCCTAAGGACATACTAATCACTATTAAGATATCAAACAAAAAGTTTCTGCCTGGCTCTTTGGTTCCATGGGCATTTACTGAGCTGCTCCTGCAAGCTTGGTGCTCTACTCAATACGTTCAGACAAAGATCTGTAAGCAGCCTGGAAACTCGGGGCCAAGGACAGGACAGGCTTTATTTGAAAGCCTCTAGTTGAAAAACCTGGTATATTAAAGCTGACTTTGCAGATCGCCAGCACGGTGACCTCACGGTGGAGGAAAGGATGCCGCTACAGGAAGGAAGCTGCCAGTTGAGCAGCATGGCTCCGCATTTGGCTGAAATCAAATAGGCCCTTTCCTCTTTGTTAGACGCCTTATTACCTAAGAACTAAACCAGCGGGGAACCCGTATCTGAGTTCTTCATCCTTTCTGCCCAGTTCAAAGGGTGTCAGTTGGCATCACTCGTTCAGCAAGGAAAGTTTTGCCACGCCACAAATCGTTTTCCCAAGAGAAAGTAAAACTCCCACATAACTTAAGAGAGTAAAAAGTGAAGTTGCACATGTAATTTAATCTTTCTATGTGTCAGATTGGGTATGATATTGGAGATTGAACCTAGGGTCTTGAATATGTCTTGAATATGCTCTGTGGCTAGGTAGCTGTCCATTCTCACTAGGATACCATTCTCACTGGGATCCATTCTTTTCAGTTTTTATTTTGAGTCAAGATCCCTGTACATTACCAGGCCTGGCCTTGAACTCACTCTGGAGCCCAGACAGGCCTTGAACTTGCAATCCTCCTCCTCCCACTTCCAAAGTCGCTGGAGTGACAGGACTATGACATTAAGCCCAGGTTAAGAAATACTTTCTATAGGTATAATCTTGGCTTTTTAACTTTGTTGTCAAACACAGACCTCTGTTTTAATCCTGAATCTGCTACTAATTAACATTTGACTGAATTATTTATGTTCTGAGCTTAAATTTAGTCATTTATGAAACAGAGATGATGGTAATAACTCACAAGGTTGTTTCAAGGATTAAATGCCACAGCCAGTATATTCAGGTTTTACAAACCTATGATTACTCCACCCTGAACAAATCCTCCAATCACCTCAAATAACAGGTGTGTGTGTGTCCGCGCGCGCGTGCGCGCGTGCGTGCGTGCGTGCGTGCGTGCGTGCATGGGTGTATGTGTGTGTGTGTGTTTTGGAACAGGAAGGAGACTCCTGTTTTAGGCCCTGTCTATGCTGTGTCCCAGTCACAGGACTTTGAGCAGGTCACATTCTCCCTTTGTCTCTGTTTTCTTCATCCAGGTGGAGAGGGCGGTGACTAGTCATGATAATTCACACCCTGCAGCTGGGACACGGCAGCTTCTCTATGACAACACTAGTCTCCTTCCCTTTCCTCCTTTGACAATACAGTGGAGGATGAAACAGAGAAAGTGAAATGCTACTACCATATATTTCATCCTTCCATCAGACTGATGATTATATTGATCACTACAAACTGATCAAATCACTTACATGTATTATCTTATTTAATTTCTTTCATGTAGTCCCCTCTCTGGCATTTGGAGGGGGTACCATTATGACTTTTGTTTTATAAATAACAAGGCTTAGGGTGACTAACTAAGGTCAAACATGGGTCTCTCCAGCTCCCAACTCAGACCAATTGTCAGCCAATTGTTCCCTCCTTTACTTTGTCAATTAAACATATCCATTGGTTTATCATGAATGCCTTTGTTTGTTAATATTTGTAGTTCATTTGTTTGTCTGCTTTTAACCAGTCTTCTCATTCAAACCTGGAAGACTTCTGCCTTGGACTCCCAGACAAGCCTAACCTAAGCTGTCTTTGGACTTACTCTAGGCAAGACCATATCAGTTGATTTCAGTTTGAGTATTTGATTGTTGCTCTTATAAGTACTTAATTGATATGCACTTATGGAAAAAAAAAACAACAGGGTTGCAGTTTCTCATTTGCTTGGCAACAAAGGTATATGACTTGAAGAAGCTTTGCCCTTAAATGATTAGACAGCTTGTGTGACTAATAAGAATATTGTCCCTAAAGGAAAGCAGAACATCTTGCAAACACAAGAGCATTCAATTAGAGTTTTAAATTAGAATGTAATTATGTGGGGGATTTTTCCTCCTTTTTGTTTTTGAAAGAGAAGAGGATTGCTTTTAAGAGCTTTTAATCTTTTAGGTGGCCTTGATTTGGTGACAAGAAAATTTTAAGAAATGTTCAAGCTTTAGAAGCTGATCACATCTTGCTTAATTTTGGACCCAGTCCAATTTCAGAAGGACTGAAGGCAGGTACCTTTGTTCGTACCTGGCCTTTTAAGTCATTGAATTTTATAATTCAACACAGGGATGAGCTGTTGATATGGATTACTGCACTCAGTATAATGAAATTGTCAATATGCTTTGAGATGCACAGCGTGTAATCAGACATGGTGGGAAATAGCCCATTCAACCTCTAAAACAAAGCGTTTGCCTTTGAGACCATGACTGCCTGAAACAGCTGTGATCTTCACCTGAATGTGGATATTTGCCTTAACATTAAACTAAGTATTCTCTTGGTTCCACAATACTCGGTAGTATCCATGGACATTTTATAAATGAAAGGTCATTGTTTGATGTGGGTAGGTCAGGCTTCTGCATTCTCTACTCAGTAGTTCAATGTGGATAATAGACACCCATGGAAACTATCTGGAAATCTATTCATGTTCCAAGCTTTCCCTGGAACAACTACATGGGTTTAAATCTCTTAGCAAATTGCAAAAACAACTTAGTGTAGAAAGGAAATATATGCCCATTTGTTTAATGTGCATTGATATTTTCTGGTAAGGACTCAAGAAACAGCCATCAGTTGGGCTGTGCACTGTCCTGGGGATTCTCACAAGTGTTCTGCATTAGCTATAATCTCTGTGTTACATGTTCTGAAGGTAGGTCTTGCCTCCATTCTAATTGAAGGGATGTAGGGGCCTTCGAATCTCAGAGCTATGATGAGGTAGGAGCAAACTTGAATTGTGCAAGGGTCCTCATTGGGGTTTGTTCTACACTACACAGAAATTTTCAGATAGGGAAGAAGAAATTAGATTTTTTTTAAAGATGTTGTTTTTCCTTTAAAGCCTACACAGGGATTAAAAACCTCTTGTTGAGAAAATAATTATAGACAAAACTACAAATAACGGCAGTGCTATTTAGAGACATATGTAGCCAGAAGAGGAGGCTGAAAGTAGAGGAATAAACAAGTGCCTGAATTCAGGAGCTGGGAGGGTATTTAAAATCATATTTCCAAATGTTTCTCATAGAATGTCCACACATATGGCTTAGACAGAAGGATGGCTAAGGGATACATGGGATGTGTTACAGTTACATAAGCAAATTTTAATATTTAAACTCAGCTATACATATACGTGTATTTTTGTATTTACTGTGTATATATACACACTTCTTCTTGTTGTCAGGTGTCAGATTCTGTCTGTTCTACACCTGGGATACCTGAGGGCCTGAGACAAAGATCATGGTTCTCAGGAAACTGACATTGGTCTAAGATGGCTGTCTATTCGACTCAAGGACTGTGCGAAGTTAAAAGTCTCCTGGGCCAAATGACATTGAATATTCTATGTCAGCCTCACCTGTAAAATCTGAGCTCTGGCTGTAGGAGTGGCTAGGTACAGCTCTAGGCCGAGGAGACAAAGACTGTCATTACACTGGCCGAGGTCCTGCCACAATAGATGTGTCTCATTAGCCATTCTCAACCTCATGGATAATGCAGCTGTGGATGGAATCGTTTGGTCTCGTGAAGAATTGCCCTGGAGATCCTGTTGATGTCTGAGATTTATTTTAATCCCTTTTTGCAGATTTTATAACGAGCCTTGTATCAAAGTATGCCAAAGAATCATTACATAGCTTATAAAATCTTAATAATACAAAAATTAGAAACGTTTTTCATGCATATGTTCAATTTCTTCAAAACCCATTGGTTTCCCTTTACTGATTAGCATATAGTGCCCTGTGTGGAACCCCTGTCCTTCACAGGTCACACTGCCTGGATTGCTCTGCACATTTGATTTTGTAATGAACAGTCTTCACAGGATGAAGGCAGGCTGCCATCACCAAAAGTTGCAGTGTGGGCAAATACAATGCTGGCTGAATGTTTACCTGTTCAGACATCTCTCCTCTTCCCACCAATTCACTGGGTGGCTAATGTTAGCCTGTGTGGAACATAATGTTAGGCACGAAGCAGGTGAGAAGTAAGACTTTAGAAACAAGAGCTCCATTGTTGAACCATGTGTTATGGAGATCAGTAAGGAAAAATCACAAGATTCTTACAAGGGCAGAGAGCTAGGGGAATGGCCAAACAGGAGTCTGGGACCGGTGGTTAGTGACATGCCTTCTCTTCCCGAGCCCGTCACTTTATAGCTGTGGGATTTATAGCATTGAATGTGCAATGCATTCAGTTATCTCAGCCAGCTTCCTCATTTGAGAAATGAGATTATTACTCCCTGCTTCATTACTCTATGGTGAAAAAGAAAAGGAGTACCGGGCACAGAGGAGACATCCAGCAAAGCTGTTTTGTACACAAGACCTCAAGCTCTCAAGCCACCCAGTTGCTCTCAAAAACTAGGGCAGCAGTACGCGGTTCATCTCAACACACCTTCAGGAGACCCTTGCGGTGGCTTGACATCTCCATGCAGTGTTCTCTCTACCCCCACTCCCAACCTCCAAATCTGGTTGATTTTCCATTCTTCTCTAAATTCCCCTTTTCCAGGTCCTGCAAGCCTCTGCTCTCTCTGACAAACTACCTGCTTTCCTTTACATAGCTTTCCCTGGATATTTTCTTCAGAGGTCCTTTTCACTCAGGATCTGCCGTGGGCAACACTTCCATCCTGTTCTTCCTTTCACCAAAACCAGAAGCTAATGCTTTTCATTTTGAGGTTTTCCTGGTAACAACTAGAGATAAAGAAAATAGTAGCTATAAAATATTTTCTTTCAAAAAATCATACTAGAGTTACATGGAAAGATTGGGGCAATTGTAACAGAACTTGTTTTAAGCATTTTTTTAAACTCCTAACTCTCCCCATTCAACCTAAGGAGATCAGGATTTGAGCTGTGATTTCCACTGAAAAGCTCACTTGGGAATCCTGTCTATCATCCTCCAAAGTCACCGTGCCCGAACCGTACCCTTCTTCAGACATTCAGAATTTTGATTTCTAAAATTAAAATGACTGGGCACATATATTAAAAGGAACTGATGGAAACAAAGTCCTTGGTGTTTGGGAAGGGACATATGAAGACAAAAGAGGAGTCACCAAAAATGAAGACAGTATCCTCCATTTACCTGCATAATGAGGACTGGAGCAGAGCTATGGGAAGTAGGGTAGAACTTCTTAAATACATGATGAATTGCGGTTTGTGGGACATTCACACAATTCTGGAATGGCTAGGGGAGAAGTGGCATTTCCCCTCCGTCAGTCGGATGAAGGCATGATGTCAGATTAAAGTTGATGAAATAGAATGCACATTTGTTTTTTGTTTGTTTTGTTTTGTTTTTCAAGATGTTTTCTCTGTGTAGTTTTGGTGCCTGTCCTGGATCTCGCTCTGTAGCCCAGGCTGGCCTCGAACTAATAGAAATCTGCCTGCCTCTGCCTCCTGAGTGCTGGGATTAAAGGCATTCACCACCACCACCCGGCTGCACAATTGTTTTATAAATGTATTCTATATCATATAATTTGTTAGAATGCATTAGATATGATGGAGGAAGTAAGTCAAACATTATGTAAGGAATGCCATTGTTGGGAGAGGTTGTCATTTTGAATATTGTGTAAAAGGGCAATTTCATTGAAAATAAAACACTTGAAGAACATTTTAAGAGAGGTGAAAGACAGTCAGAAAGCAATCTCAAGAAGGGTATTCCAGACAGAAGAACAGGAGCTGTGCAGTATAGATATATGACGCGCCTGGTGTAGCAAAGTAATTGGATAGGAAACATACAGAAATGCATTGTCCAGTACGCTGACAGTTGGCCATGTGTGGCTGCTGAGTATTTTCAATGTGCGCTATTCTGAGCTGAGCTGTACTTTGACTGGAAACTCTGCCTCTGGTTTCTGAGACTTTGAATAAAAACAGAATGTAAAATATGACATATGTAATGTTTTTCTGACTACATGTTGTGAAGATAATATTTTGGATATATTGTATAAAATAAACTCAGATATTAAAATTAATTACATCTGTTCTTTTGGATTTTTTAAAAATGTGACTACTGAAAGATTTAACGCTGTATTCTGCCTCTCATATGGCTCATACTATATTCTACTTGCAACACTATTAAAGAAGATAGTATCAGCCAAGTGATAAGAGGTTAATTTTTAATCCTTTTAGGTCACCGGAAGGGGATTTGCATATGCTCTAAGTGAGAAGAAAACTATTGGAGGATTTTGAAGAGTAGATGGGCATCATCTGCCATTTTTATAACAAGATCACTAGCTACTCTTTCCTATGTTGTTAGACGACAAGGACAAAATGAAGGAGACACATTGCAGGGTATTCAAATAAGCCAGACCATATGTCTGCTGACTTGGGTAGCAGGATATAGATGGTGAGAGGGCGTTGGGGACCAGAGGGGGTTATGATGTACTCAAAGAGGAATGTGAGGAGAAGAAAATAATTGAGAATTAGTCCCCCATGTATTGGCCTTGAGCACATACAAGGATTGAGTCTGCTATTACTGAGATATGGAGGAAAATAAGCCTGGATTGGGCCAGACTCTCCATCCAGACCTGTTCATGTTAAGTCTGAGATGCGCGTTGAGCTTCCAAGTAGAGGTTTAAGGAGGCTATTTGCTGTCGCAGTCAGGGAGAGAGATTAGCACAGGATAAACTTCAATATAAAGTTGGCATTTAGAGCCACAAGGTTGGATGGTATCACTGACAGAGTGAGTTAGAAATAAAGACAAAAGGCGGGAGGACACAGTCAGGGTCACTCAGAGTTCAAGAGCGAGTCCCTGGTAGGCTGGCGCTGCACTGAGCATGCTCTCTCCAGCATTCCCCTCTGGGTGCTCACAGACTGATGCAGAAGAAACAGCAGGATTAATTAGAAAGGTTCTGTTTGTTCTGGGCTGGGGAGTTACAGCAGGAAGACTGGTAAGCAGTGTGAAAAGAGTCAGATACAAAGTGTATTTCCCTGTGTGCACATATGTCATGGCTTTAACAGAGAAATTGCATTTGTGATGAACTCGTAGCAGCGTACTCATCTTAATAAGGAACTGGATATCCCAACGATCCACCAGTGATCTTTAAGAGTCCTTCCCACAGTATCCTGGCAAACTTAATTGTATCTAATTTTCATTTGTGAGGCTATACTTGATAATACTTATTAGTGGGGCTATCTAAGCACTCTGTAAACATCATTCATTTTTATCTACCTGTTCATCCATCTGTGTTTTTATAGAAAATGCTAACTGTAAGGAAGCATTTGTCCATCTCTCATTTTTTAAAAAAAGTAATCTTTATCTTTGGAAACCCCACCATTTTGGGACTTTAGGAAATTAAGATTGCCTTTAGCTTTTCTTAAAGCTTTTTCATACTGCCTACTTTCTCAGACCTTGGTCACGTTAGTTAGTTAGAAATCATCCTTTAGCTGTAGACTTTCTGCCTTTTGTGCCTTGAACCTTGGCTGCCTCTGTGCTACAATCACACTGTCACTTCCCTCATGTAGTAGTGAGTGGGTTTATCTCCCTGCCCAAAACAATGACAAAAAGCATCCAATGCATGGAACACAGCTTTGTGAGACACTTGGTTGGCACTAGGCAATCATGTGACCTCTGAAAAACAGGAAACAATTGGAATCCTACAACTGTGTGAGTTCACAATCAGGAGACAGTTTCTTGGCTGTTTTATGGTAAATGGATCCTACCAGGATTTGACAGAGCTCTGAGTTGAGAAGATACGAGTGCGTGGAAAAGACAAAGCAGCTACACTTTGGAGGACTGAGCAGTGGGGAAAACAAGGATGCACTGAAAGAAGGTTCTAGAGAACCATGAATGCTTCTCCTTGACATCCTGTATGCATATGAAGAAGCTAAGCAACTTTAGAGAAGAAAGTACTTAAAGGAGTCAAGGTTACTCGGCACCTACATGGGGGCTGGGAACAAGGCTGCTTCCCACTAGCCATACAGAAGACCATGAGTCACAGGAGGCAGTGGGAGGAGCTTGCCTGAGCAGAAGCACTCATTTGTCAGACAGAGAGCAAAAGGGTTAACCTGCTTCCAAACAAGTTCATACTGAAGCCGATTCCAGAATATCTGCGGGAATTCAAACTCATCTCCTAGCAAGGTCAATGTCACTGTCTAAGGAATTATTGATCATTAACAAGCAGGATTATTCATTCACTGAAACCAACCCAGGACTGGCTGAGGTACTGAAACAAGTGAATAAAGATACGGGCGGAGTCTTGTGTCCTATGTATTAAATAAGCTACGTGAAGACCCAGAAACGTGAAAAATAGCTATCAAATGTTTACAGTAGAAAGCAGCAATTTCTGAAATTAAAAAAAAACTGATCAGAATTAGATATTATTAAAAAAAATAGTGACAGAAAAGGCATAACAATAGAAACTGTATGTAATTAAATGAAAAAAAAATTGAAGAAAGGAAAAATGAATTTTGGGACAGCCTCCAGAGGCCTGGCATAAGTAAGTGTGCTGTTATCTTTGAGGAGTAGGGAGTCATAATACACAATTGGAAAAAAAGAGACTGAAAATTTTCTGAATTTGGTGAGAAGCATCAATCCGCAGACCTGGAACGCTTGAGCTTGGGACACACCTGAGTGTGGAGTGCTGGCCTAGCTGGTGTGTTTCCCCGTGTATAACACCAGTGTTGACCCCAAAACTTACATAAAACTCATGTTGAACTACTAAGCTCAAAGACTCTCAACACAAGAAGCTTGAAAAGCATTACACCCAGGCACAAGACAATCAACTGCTCAACAACGATGCTGTTAGCAATGTGGATGGGGTGGCCCCAGAGTGTCTGGGATTATTGTGAAGAGAAAGGGCTTATTAAGCTCCCAGTTCTGCAGTGTCCAGTCCAAGATTGGAAAGAACCATAGAAGCCACAGCTTTGGGTCTCTAATGGGGGTGCCAAAGATCAATATAGCAGGACGTATGTGGCAGGGAAATCCTATACTTCCTCTTAAGCCAGGAAACAGAAGGGAATGGAACCACAGTCCTCTCTGATGATGTGTCCTCCGGTTCCCTAAGGATCTGTCTGCCCTTTAAAGATATTACCACTCACAAAAGCACTTCCCTAGGGACTAGGACCTTAACACAGGTACCTCTCAGGAACGTTAAAGACCAGAACTCTAATATCACTTTTTAAAAGTCTTTTAAGTAGCAAGGTGGAAAGAATGGCACATAATGTAAAAAGAGCAAAAATAAGAGTTGCTGAGGAATTCTCATCAGAAACACTGTAAAAAGAAATGGACAAACACTTTTAAATTACTGAAGAAAACAAAGTCTGTCAAACCAAAAACATAATCAGAGTAAACATTTCGTTAAAAATAAAATTGAAACAACTAGTTCATCCATAAAATATTGCCATAAATCACTAGCAGGTCTGCCACATAGGAAATGTTCAAATCAGTCATAAGGGCAGAAATAAAAAGAAAAACCTAATATAATATTTGGTTACATATATGAATGACAGATAATAACATACGTGTCAAGAGGCAGAAATGGAAGTACATCAAAATATTCTCACAATAGATACGAGGTGGTATTAGAAAAAATACATATCTAGTGGTATACATATATAGACACAACTCTAGTTAACAATGAAACAAATATACTATATACATACTGACAAATCAAAGGAGTTCAGGTAAAATTATGAAGAAAAATCTGCTGTTTATTCTACTGCATTTTGCTTTAAGTCAGGAGATTATCCGTTCAACTCCTGGAAATACATGCCTTTGATGAGCTTATTCGTTGACTTTGAGGAAAGAACAAAAAAACAGTTGGGGAACAGAGAGCAAACTTGAGCTCTGAATAGCTCACTCACTGCTGATCAGTCCTTGCTGGTCCCAGGGGATCGGTCTGTCATCTCTGTCCAGCAAAGAACCTGAGAATGAGAAGCTCACCCCAAGATACAGGATTAGTTGATTTAAAAGGGTCAAGGAACAGCCTGTCTCCTTCCCTGGATCAGGTAAGTTGCTCAGTTAGGTGTCAGGCCTGATTTGTGAAATGTGGTTCTCCACCGTAAAGCTGAGGCGGCTGTGGGAAAGGGGTTCCTACCTGCTGTAGATTCAGTCTTAATAACTGATGCCATTAAAATAAGTACTTATTTCTTTTAAAGTGGTAGGATCTTTAAAACAAAGAGTAGGTGTTATCTACCTACATATGCCAACCAGTTTGGGGAGGGAGAGATAAAATATAGATGACTTCATGATGTGACCTGAGAAGACAGAGTGGACAGAAGGGAGAGGCAGCAGCAGCCAGTCCTGTGGCAGGAAAGAAATGCATCTTCCTGCCTGAGAAGCAGGGCAACAAGATGCTGATTTGACAAGCAGTGGGTATCATTAGTGCGCATCTATAAAACAGTCAGCATCCCTGCTTCCTCTCTGTGTAAACAACACGTGACTGCCAGATGCTTGTTTTCCGGTCAAAAAATAACGGAAAAAATAAAATAAAATGAAAGAAAGAAAAGTGTTTTTATTTACTTATATTGTTCTGGTAGACCAGGAAGCTATTGTTAAAATACAGCAGGACAAATACTGTGCATGTGGTCACCTGGAGAAAAACCTTCCCTCACTCATATAACATTCGTGTAAGCCATCTCATAGAGCTAAACATTATATTTCTTCAATATCAAATGAAAAGTAATTGAGGGCAGGATAGATAAATGATATTCCATCCCCCACCCTAAATGGTCTGTTTGCTGAATAGTCAAGGACTCAGAGATCATTTGGTATAACTCATGTTAGATATTAGGAAAATAAGGACCCAATCAATGACATCACTCTTAATGGCAGAGCCAAGATTAGCATCTATTCTTCTGTTCAAGAGTTTCTTTCTGATCCCCACTGCCTCACAATTATTGACTGTGTTACATATTCTAAGAGTGTAATAACAAGTTTGTAACAAAACATGGATAGATTGAAAGAAATACAACCCCGGGGATGAACTAATCGTGTATACAGAGATGTCACGAACAGGTTAACGGCAATTAACAAAACTGAAATGTACTTTTCAGTTATTTAAATCAAATGAGTGGGAATTACATGATATCATGAAGCCGTCTATTTGCTGATCTTGTGAGATCCTCACCAAAGGGTATTTTATTTTCTGTCTCACTTTCTACTTTTTTTTTCTTTTGGTTTTGTAATCCTTTTAAGGGAAAAAAATCTTGCTAAAACTGAAGTGAATACATTTAATGCAGTATAATCAGCTTCTAAATCTACTTAACTGGAGCCCCATCATGCATTTAGTGTGCAGAATGAATGGTACAAATGGGAAACATATTATAATGAGGACCGGGTGAAATTTGTGAGACTAAAACTTCACTTTCCTGAAATGTTTTTAAGCATCTGATTTTGTAGTCAAGTATATCTCAATTTGCATATCTCTTTATTTGCATTTGACCTAGACACCTGCATTACTTTTTGGAGAATTCTGCTTTTATGGTGCTTTGGAACACTTCAATGACACCCCACTATGACAAAATGCATTTTCCTTGTTGTGGAGCTTTGGGGGGTGTGCTGTGATTATTTTTAAACTTTTCTCTTGCTTACATTTAAATTAGAACTATTTGTTTACTTATGTTGCAAAGCTGTTTCCCTTTTTTCTGGGTTTATTTTCCCATCTGATTTTTTAAGTGCTAGATGTAGTTTTAGCAATGTGGACATTTTCTGAAAATTGAATACGCATGCTAACTACTGACAGTGTAATTGCTAGTGCAAACATAGAAGGCTTCCTATTTTTGCTGCACTGGAGCCTGCTCTTCTGTCTTTCTTGGTGTTGAAGAGACAAACATCCATACCTCCCAGGTCCCAGACTGATCCTATCAGTGTCCAAGTGGCTTTGCTACAAAGCAAGTCAAAAGGATGCATCCCTCGAAATGCCACGCTTCTGAGTTGAAAACCCGGAGTTACCCCAGAGTCTTTTCTGCACTCCCTATTCAGTGCAGTGTATCCTTGAGTTGGTTGGGCTGGCATTGACTGGACTTCTTGCTTCTCTATTTCCATCATGTCATTGGCTGAATTCAAGCCCCCATTCTGCCAGGTTTGGACCTTTTCAAGAATCCATCTTACTGCTGCATTTTCTATCTATAATTAACATCGAAATATTACACTATTTTTGCTCAACATACAGAACTCAGCATATCCCATTTGTATTTAGGATAAAAATGAAGTACCCTTGTGCCATGTATTCATCTTCAATGTCTGGCCTAGATCTCCTCATTAGCCTCACACTTACCACTGACTCCCCCTCAAATATTAGCCATGTGGCATTCCTTCTTAGGTATCATTGCATGATTTTTCACATACTTCTGGAGTCATGTGCATATCCCACGTAGAACTCCCTCTTCCAGACTACATAGCTGGTGGTGTATGTCATGAACTATGTAACACATGGTTTCAGAACATGGTTGGTTATTTTATCTCAACCTTTCCACCTAATAATTAGCAGGGAACTTCACCAAATTACTTAGTGTCCCCAAAAGTCAGTTTCCCCAACTAGAACATGGTGGTAGTGATGCTGTGCATATCCCTGAGTTTTTGTGATGCTGTTGTGGGGGTGGAGGATAGTGTGTGGGACATTGTGATCAGTGGGTGAGATCAATTAAATGCTTACAAATAATTATGCATTGTCAACAAAGAAGACCAAAGCTAGTAAGGCAACTGCCTAGACTTGTACTTAATAGTTATGTTAAAGAGGACATTTTTAAAGCTATGAATTTTCTCTACTGTGCTTTATAAATAACCATCAGATTTGCAAGTCAAATCTGTGTGATTATATGTAACATAATCCATCTTTCACAGACTTCCATGGGAAGAGGTGAGAAATTGGTCACCAAGAATATATTGATTGCTAGCTATTGTTATTTGATTAATAAATCATAAACTTCTAGGTCTCATATCTTGGACTTTCTTAGGTAAATGAGTTAGTTATCTGTAATTTCCTGGTCATGTAAAGATGGGTTTCACAGAGGCCATCTTCTATGAAGTACAAGGTGCAAATGTGTCTATCTTCCAGAAAATAGAAGATATTTTGCTGTTTCCATCCTCTGCCTTTGAGTGTGTGTGTGTGTGTGTGTGTGTGTGTGTGTGTGTGTGTGTGTGTGTGTGTGTATGTATCCTACTCAGCCTTTTCTGCTAGTTTTACTTTGCCTCTGGGTTCCGACTTCAGGGCCTGCCTGGAGGGTAGCAGGGGTGGCCAAGAGAAGCCTTGGTTTAACAAGTCCTTTAAGCAGCTCCTCCAGGGCTCACCCAGAGGCTTGAGCTGCCTCCCCTCCGCCCCTATCCGACATCCTCTGTAGCCAGCGCCTGTTCGCACTCTCTTTGTGGTCAGAGCTACCTCTGCTATTGAAGTGAACCTTTCACCCCAACTCCCAGAGCAGCTATCAGTGCCTCCTTCTCAACAGGCTAGAGAGCAGGAGAGAAAAATCTTGCTCCCGAGTTGTTTGAAATAAGTAATTATTACAGTTCCCAGAAGATGCAGGCAGAGAAAAAGAGGCAAGCAAAAGGCATCATTGGGTGATGCCGGGTTCTCTCTGCCCCAAGACACACTTTAAACTTTTCCGTGGAAAAAAAAAGTAATAAAGTACAATAAAAATAAAGGGCATGCACAAGTTATCTCACTTACATTAGAAAACAGTGAAGTTTGCCAGAGTAAGGAAGAGGAGCTTGCTTTATGTTCTCTGCCAAGGCCCCTGGGACTGCTGGTGTGGGCCTGTTAGCTGGAACTCCTCATTTTTTTGTCTCTAGAGCTGGTTTCCATCTCAGAATAAAAGAACATCATGATTTCAAGGTAGGAAGCCACTATGGAACTCTAGTTATATCCTCTATACAGTGCTAGGAGTTCTGATGTCCAACTAATGCCTCTTAGTGGTCCAGAGAAAAAGGATGCTGGGTTGGGGGGAGATAAGTAGACTAGAAGCTTCCCTCAGAGTTCTAAATTTGTCATTCCCTTATTTGGCAGACTGTCACAATACTTTTTCTAAGAGAGATGTAAAGACTTGTCTACTTACCCCAGATAAGGAGAACACCGACCGATCAAAGAAAACAATATGTCCATTTTGGAGAACCAATTAATCTATTGGGGTAACTTAAGAGCATTGGTGACACAAAAGCAATGGATATCTCCAGGTCAATGTCTCTACACTATGCCACACTTTGAGTCTCACCAGTCTACATTTTACTAGCATATAAACGGGAAGTCCTCATGAACACTTGTGAGCCATATGAGCAAGCCTCTGAAATTCCCGATTCCTCCATCCCCCAAGATTTGATGTAGTTGAATGCTCCGTTTAGATTCCAGATCACAATATCACGTCTAATTCATAGGAAACAGCTCCACAGCACAAATGTTCACTGAGTCCCTCCATGTTTCAGGTGCTATGCTGGGTGCTGGTGGCAATGAAGGAAACATCATCATCCAGGACTGTACCCTTTGGGTGGGAACCAGAGGGATGAAATTCAGGCAGGGAACCAATGGGATGAAGAGGTAGGGGAGCTTGTGAAGAAAGAGTGAGGAGAACAAGTTTAACAAGTGATCAGAACTCTAGAGAAGATGCCAAGAGGTTTTCCAAGTACACAGTTGGACAGAGCTGAGGACTCAGCCAAGGTGCATGTTCAGGTATGGCGGGACTTGAGAAAGAGTGGGAGGGAAGGCAGGAACCAAGTCACACGCACCTTGTGAAGTACTATCCATAGTTTTGTTTTTTTTTTTTTTTTTTTTTTTTTTTTTTTTTTTTTTTTTTTTTTTTTTTTTTTTTTTTTATTTTTTTTTTCACTGATCCCTTCATTTTATTTTATTTTATTTTTTTTAAATTTTTAATAATACTTAATAATTTATATCAACATAATAGCCACAGAATCCCCTGTTCTCCCCCTCTCGCCCACCCCTCCCCCCAGCCCACCCCCTTGATCTATCCATAGTTTTGATGTCATTGTTACACGTTGGATTTTAGATAAACTTTCCTGTGGGAAAAGGAGTCCAACCAGGAGGCGGAGACATACTGGGGTTTGTGGGAGGTCAGGATAAATGACTACTAATTATGACTATCAGCAGTTGTCCGTTCACAGAGTATGCATCCCTAGTCTAAGGCTAGACAGGCCTCGCATAGTGGCTCAGCCTTCCCAGAATAGAAACGTTTGTCCTCTCACTGTGCTATGGAGCCCGGCAACCAGTCCTGGGCGCCACTTCAGTAAAGCCTCTCAAGCACTCTCCACTGAGGAAGGCCAATACCGCTCACTTCAAGTGAGATGCACTTCAGTGAGTGGATTTGATCAAAACACATTGTATTCACGTATGAAATTAAACAATGGATTAAAGTGAGATTCACTTAAAGGAATTTCATTTATAGACACAAAGCAGATATTGAAGAACATATGGAGCTGAGAGATGCTTAGTAATCTGCTGGCTAAACATAAAAATGAAAAAAAAAAAACTTCTACTCAGTAGTGTCAGGCTTGCTTCCTAACTTCCCTGCTCTAGTCTTGGCCTTCCGTTCTGGTTCCTGTGCTGATTAGATGATGTTAGGTGGCTGAGTCCTACTGCTCTGGACTCTCTCTTCCTCCATATTATAGCAGAGGCTACTTTGCAGAAATGTTTCTCTGCGATTGCAAGAGCTGATGGATTTACTAAGCCAAAAGCGCGGGCTCCTGCATTACTTCTGGGGAGTTCCGTTGCTGGGTTGTTGTGAGGACTGAGTGGAAGAACCAACCTCAAATGATAAGTACTGAGTACAATGTCTGGCACATGGCAGACACTCAAGTCATGCTACCCTCTTCCCATCTTAGGGGGCAGCTCTCATCCTGCTCTTAGCATCACCTAGGTGGTCCTAGTCTTTGTCACTGCCTGACTCATGACCATTATTTCCAAAAGATAAGTAAAACAATGCTAACAACAATAAATAGCAGTTGTTTATCAAGCCTTTAGTATTTCCCTGGAGTTTATAACCATTAAATCATTCCAACATCAAAACTCTTTTATGGAGACATGTCAAGCCCTTTTAAAAATGAAGAAATAGAAGCTAAGAGACTTTAATTCATCCAAGGTCACCGAGAATGGAGCTGGCTTTTTCAGGTGTCAATGTATCATGGCTTCTACTTGTATGTTTTTAGCTTACTTCCAGGATAACTTATCAAAAGCTCATTGGGTGTCCTGGACCTGAGCTAGTGCTAACATTTGCTGTTGGGTATCTCCTGTGAAAGATCCTAAGCCCTGGTGCTTCACAGGGTTATTTGGGGATAATGGCACTTACCACTATCAACACCACATAATAAAGATTAATTAGTGGATTTTGGTAAAGCACTTCAGCAAAGGTTGATTTGTGCATAATTGTGAGTCTTACCTCTCATTGATCTTCAGCATCCTTTTTATTTTGTATTGATCCAATGTTATTGACCAACTTGATGGCCATTAATCAGGCTGCTTCAGGTTTTACTATTTCTAAATCAAATTCTGCAAATGGGTAGTCTAAAGTAGCTCATCATAGCATTTCCACACTCACAAGTCTTATTTTTAACTGTGGATTTGAAAGATTGAATTAATTCGACCTTTGACTGTTTTTTAGACTTTTAAAATAGCCATTAACACATAGTATTATAATTTATTGCATGCCTGTCATCCAAGGCCCTCTATTTGAACTCTTTGGATGAAGATGATAATTTCTTAGTCATTCCAATTTCAATGTTTCTGGTAAATGCCAGACATGATACTCAACATGTAAATGGACCAAGCATTAGTTAAATGAAGCATTTGGGTAAAACATCGGGTTGTATTCAGATACTCTCCATCCAGTGTCGCTTTAGGAGCAGACACTTAGGGACCATCAGATACAAGCTTGGAACACTAAGGTGAACCAATAATTTGGTTTCTTTTACCCTTCCCCCTATTGTTATACTCTATTAACTCAATAGCTACCATGAGATTCTTTGCAGTCAGTCACCCCCAATTCTCAATGTCTCGGTTTTACATTAGACCCTACATAGCCATAGCACAAGACAAGAATTCTGAAGACTCCATCTTCTTCCTTTCAAGAGAAAGAACCAATGCTAAAGATTCTGTATATGTTATGTGCATATGAATTCTAGACAGAAATGTACAGAGGGATTATATGGCAAGTTACAGGTACTGTATCATTGCCAGTGAGCCGACTGTATCTCTTCTTGCCCATTAAATACCTTGTTTCATCTCTAAGACCAGTAAGTAAATTTTCGACTTAAAATAAGACTTTTAACTGTCTCCTATTCCTGTCAATTTAAGCCACAATATAACTCTTCTCTACGTTCGCATCACAGAATATGCTCTGGTAAATATTTAGCAAATCCCAATAATGGGACTTTCTAACTCATTATCACTTATTTTTACTTTATTTTACATTTTTGTCACCTAGGAAAATAGAAGAGATGGGGAGGTGGCTATTGTGCTGTTTCTCTGAGAGGCTGTGAGTGGGCAGGAACAATAGAGCAGGGATGTACCAGCCCTGGGCACTAGGCAACATCCTCCCTAAGAAGCGGGTTTCACTGGGGGAAGCTTATGCTCACAGAGCTATGTGTTCAGGAAAGATGACTAACAGGACTGGAAAACTCTTGAAAACGTCAGAAGGATTGGGATGTGGCTCAGATCTTAAAGAAAGAGATATGAGTTCTCCCTCTGGAATAGTGGACTGTTAATGTGAAGCCACAGGACTCGGTGTTGTAGTTTATAGGGGTACAGCAGAACACTGGGGGTCTGCAGTGACTGTGGAGAGAGAGCAGGAGACTATCCCTGTAAGTAGAGGCATTCCAGGTATAAAGGAGCTTATAGTCTTCTGGAATAACTCTGGGAAAAGCCTGTTTCCCTCCCTCTTGCTTCTGATCCCTTTACTGCCTTTCACCCTGTTCTTTCCACATCCCTTCTTGCTAAGAAGTCCAAATACAGCATACATCTGAAGCTCCATGGCAGAAGCAAGGCCTGTGCACCATGGGCAGGGCCATCGCTAGGCTGATGGCCCTACTCTGTGTAAAAAAGCTAACTGAGCAAGCCAGAGGGAGAAACCAGCAAGTGGTGTTCCTCTATGGTCAGATGGAAATGGAGAAGCCATGACTTCTACCTTCCAATATGACCCCGAAAGTAGAGAACATCTCGATGCCTCTGTGCTACTACATAACAAAATGGAAACAAGAACGGGACTATGTTTGTAACTTCTTCAGTTTACAGATACTTACCTTGGCTGAATAGATATCAAAGTGTCTTGGGCTCTAAGGAGATAATCTAAACTGACTGGAGCACTAACATTATTTAGAATGAATTTACTTTAAATTGCTGCCAGACAAATTAACTAGCATTGCTATTACTTGTCTCTGTGCTAATTGTGTGTGTGTGTGTGTGTGTGTGTGTGTGTGTGTGTGTGTGTGTGGTGTGTGGTGTGCGTTCATGCGCGCGCCTTCAACAGCAAGGATACCCCATCCAGCTCCATAATTGCCTAGCAGATTGCTAAGGGCTGGTTTTGGATCTCTGCAGATGGTGCCTCCTACAGCCAGTTCCTCGGTCCTTGTTTCCTCTGCCAGTGGCCTTGGTCATGATCTTCTAATAGCTCATTGAGAGAAGAGGAGGGAAGCATGGGGCCTTTCTGTTCACAGTTCACTCGAATTCAGCAGCCAATATCTCATTGTCATGGATACAATGGTGCAGGCGGTGAGCAACAGCTGAGCATGGCAAGCTCATTTCCAAATTACTGCTCAAATATATCGTAAAGAAAGGACATATACAGTGTATTTGTCAAAAGTATTAAAATGATGACAGGAATAACCTATTCATCAAGTCATCAAGACCAGGGTAATTTCTGATACATAGACCACTTGAATGCAGTAGGGAAATGTGTTTAGTTGAGTTCCAGTGAGAGGTTTGAAAGCCACTGTGGTGTTTTCAGCTTGTTATTATCCCCATATGTGCTGCGAAGCGGCTAGCAGATCATCCATCGTGTTTTCTTCATCCCGTTCTGAAACACATCTCCAAGAGTTCCGGGATGTGCTGTGTGTGAGAGCACTTTGCACAGAATCAACAGTAGTCAGATGGACCCTAATCATCCTTCTTCCTCCTCCTCCCTCCTCTTTCTTCTCCTCCTCTTCCTCTTCTTACTTCTCCACTCCCTCTTTCTTTGTTTTTCTTCTTTTATTTTTTTTGGAAGAATTGGGAAAAAAGTCACTGTAATTACTTCTTTCTCAAAATGTTCAAGTTAAGAAAGGAAAAAAGGTACTTGACGACTTATATAGCAACTGAAGTGGAGTGTTCATCGAACGGTAGACTGACCTCTATGTATCTGCACCAGCATTCAAGTGGATATTTTGTTCTCTTGGGTAGGCAATTCAAACCTCTGGGGGTTTTTTTCCTCCAGATTATCTGACATAGGTGATGTACCATCACTGGACAGTTGTGGATGCCTTGATGCATCATTTCCTCATGACAATGTGGTCCTGTTTCTTATCTTCAACTACAAGCTCTAGAAGATGTTTCTGAAATTATCAAGAGAAGGAGAGTGTGCAAAAGGAGGCGTGGAAAGGGAAAAGTAAGAAGGGAAGGGGAAGATAAAGACAGGGAAAGAAAACAGAGACAGTCAAAAACACAGTAAAAAGAAAGTAAATAAACAAACAAACAAACCCGTTGGCTCTTTCTGTCTTTTGAAAGGTAACCAAGGGCCCTGCAGTGATTTGATGGTTAGTATTTGATTAATGCTATCAGGAGCAATATATTCAACACCTGAAGTCTGATCTATAAAATGCCACTTTTGGAGTTAGAAAACAGAGGAGACAGAGCTAACTCAAGTTAATATATATGAAGGACATCAAATAGTTATACGTAAAATTTAATAATTCTGAGGTTAAATATTTAAGCACCAAACTTAATAACTCTGGTAAGTATCTCAAGTCAACAAACAAACTTAATAAATGGCTAATCTAAGACGAAGTAAATTTCTTTTAAAAATCCCCACGGCTATGTGTGTAAAACATTTGGCATGTACACATGAGGACCCGATTTTGGACGCCCATAACCTACATAAACCAGATGTGACAGTATGCGTCGCTAATCCCTATACTCTATGGCAGGATGGAAGGTGGAGATAGAATCCTGGCAGGCTCTTAGTCCAGCTAGCCTGGTGTGAGCAGTGGGAAAACAGTGGAAGAGCCAGTCTGCAACACAGTCTCACACATAAAGACCAGTGCTAGAGATAATCCTCTAACTTCCACACATGTTCTACATCATGTGTGCACACACTGACACAAGTGTGCACACATGCATATACACCATAGACATATACATAGTACACAATTACAATTATACTATATACATACATACAATACAAAGATTTTAAATATTCACCTCCCATCATCTATTAAAATTACTGCTGTGGTAATAGAAATTTCACATATATATTAAAACGTCCAGTCCAGATCCTGAACCAGTGCTGGCATTTGTCACTCACAATTCATTAAATTTCATCCGAGAAAAAAAAATTAGGCCAACATTTTTCCATCAAACAAAATGTCTATGACATTTTAACATATGACCATGAAGCTAGCCAAGTTTGAATTTCTTTCTTTCTTTTTTTTTCTTGCCTTTCAGGATGTTTCTAAATTTTTTGTCCAATTTTTTTAATGGCATCTATTTGGAAAAATAGAAAATATTCTGTGATGAAAGAATACAACTGAACTAATCCTAAATAATAGTCCTTGTGAGAAAGAGACAAAGTACAATGGATTTCAACTATGTCTTTGAAATATGACATGTGTTTTATATATACCATATCTGCCCAAGGTAAAGTTAGAGAGATGACATTGTCAGCTGGGGGTCATGACAGGGAAGTCAAATGCTTGTCTAGACACCGTCTTTGATAACAATGAGCATTTATAGATGGCCATAGAAAGCGTCTCCTTTTCTAAAAGGTAACTAGATAGGATGATGTGTTCTCACATTACCAATAATTGCTGTTAGAATTGAAAGTATAACATTGTCCTTTGCCTAACTGGCTTGTGTATCAGGTTAGAAACCATCCTCTATTTCATAAATCATATTCAGTGAATAGAAAATTATTTTGGTTTTTATAAAAAGCAATGCATTGTTACAGACATCATTATCCCATTAGGTAGTACAGCAACTTTTATAATGACCTCCTCTTTCCCTTGCCTATATGAATCTATATGGATGGACAGCTTTAGTCATGACTTCTTAACATTTTCCTTTAATGGCTCCTATTATGCTTTCCAATCGGATTGTGCTGTCGTGTGTTTGTTCCTATCTACATCTTTTGTTATTATCAATAATGCATATATAATATATAACAAAGTACTGCAGGCATTCCCCTCTTTTCTCTTTCTCTTCAAGGTCAGGGGGAGCCGGTTGCTATCCTGAGTAGCAGGCAGCCTCTGGAAGCACAGGGGAGGAAGCGGAATTGGACCTTCATCAGGTTACAATGCAAAAAAATATCGTGACAAAAGCCTGTGTTCCATCTTGTCTTTTGACGGGTGCAGTTCAAAGCAGAAACTGTTCCCATTTAGCACTGACTGCCAAATCTCTAAACTGGCGTCCTAATTACAGCCTCACAACACAAGGACCCGTCCATTTGCACATCAGTGGAAAGTAAATCCTGTATTGTACTGGGGGTCCTCATGCTGTCAGTGAACTTCCAGATTGTGTAAATGACTCTTTGTCTTATGTGGGATTTTTTTTTTGTCCCCTACAGTTTAGAATGAAAATAATTTCAAATGTGTAGCAAAGTTTAGAGGAAATGTCCTTTGAACATCTGTATGCTTTGCCCTCCGATTCTCCCATTATCTTTTTATTACGCGTACTTTAGCACAGGTCTTGCGTTTCATCTATCCTCCTCCCTCTCAGTCGTCCATCCTATTCTTGTAATGCTTTTCCAAGTAAATCACAGCACTGCTCTCCCCTAAACACTTCCGCCTGATGCAATGCTTTTGATGAAGAAAATGGACGTATTTCTCCCTAACCAACATTGAAAGAGCAATTTTAGAGAGGCAAATAAAGGTAGAGAAAATTATTTCTCAGGAACAAAGATATGAGGAAAAATAAGTTTTGAGGCACCACCCAGGGCCATTTTCTGATGGGCTGCTCCAGTCTTGCAGGAATTTCAATCACTATACTTTCTTTTTGCTCCTGAGAGCAGGAGAGGATTGCTCATCATCAGAGTTTTGTGACGTTTTGGGGGATCAGGAGTACACTAGATTGACTCAGAGCCAAGTAATGCACAAACTCTAAGAATTGCTAGTGGATTTTGTTGTTAAGTCTCTGAGCAGACTGTGAACAATCCTATTAATATATGCTGTTAGAATTAAAGAGTGTGCTTAGAACAACTTGGTCTGGGAATGAGATCGTAGTTGCCCTTTTATGAAGCTATTTGACTAACCTAATGAACAACAAAGTAATTGGGACTTTTCCATATCCCACAAGTTATCACAATGGCTTTCAGCTGGGCAGTACATGAATCTTCCTCGGTCAGAGATAGTTGGGTAGATTAGCAAGAAAACTTAGGGTGTGGAAATTGAGGAGAACGAAGTGTCCTCACACAGATGGTGGAATAATCCCCTTCAGAGGAGTTTCTAAATTAGAAACAAATAAATTGAAAAGGGCAGCACTCAGACTAGCTCATGAATGGAATGAGGGATTATTAAACTTCAGTGTTCCAGGTTTCAGTGATCCGGGGATTGAAGTCACAGTGCGGAGTGTACATTGAGTGTACAGCACAACCTGTGTGACAAGGAGACCTCCAAACACTCCTATTGCCCGAGGGCAGGGGGTAGGGGGTGGGGGGCGCAGGGGGCGGGAACAGCCATGGCAGGCTAACTGGAGCCCAATTCAAGCCCTTTCTCCCAAAGGTTTCATGTTTCTCAGGGTTATAGATAATGGGTGTAGGGTTGGGGGTGGAAGAAAATATTGGACTCATTATTCTCTTTAAGAAAAGAAAATGGAGAATGGATAGGTATAGGATATTAAGGTAGATTATTGTATATTATGCTAATAAACTAATTTAGTAAAGTATCAGCCTTAGATAAATTGCACTGTTATGGATTCTTGTATATTGATACAAATATTTTTGTATTCCTATTTAAGATAATTTGTATATTGATACAAATACAGAATTGTATTTTTTGTAATATGCATATATTTCTACTCTTATTTGAAATATTTGTATATTGATACAAATGTAAAATTATATTTGTCATACTGTATGCAAGTTATACCTCTGTTTAGGATATTTTGTATATTAGTACATATTTAGGATTATTGTCATATTGCATATTGTATACATACCTACCTCTGATTAAGCTATTTTGTGTAATGTCACAATTTTGAGGTCATTGTCCTTAAACCATACACTTGTTTACAGACTGTTTATCTTGTTTACATGAAGCCTTAGTCCTTAGGTTATTTGGGTAAATAAGACTTACAGATTTATAATCACCTATGCTTGTCATCTCTGTGGTTATATAGTTAGCTATGTGGTTCAGATTTACAGTTATATAGGCCAGATGGACAGGAAATCTTCAAACACTTCTTAGACCTAGAGAATATGGCATTTCAATGTTTTGATAACTTAGAATTCTGTTGACATGAAACATGGTTGCTCCTGGCAGGACCGATTTAATCCCAAGAAATGTTGGGTTCTAAGGCATTTCCGCTTGGAAATTTGTCTTCTTCTTGGCACAAAATGGCCTGCTTGGCAAATAACTGCCCTTGCCTCGACTGCTGACAGTATGAACACTGTCCTTTCTAAACGAACAGAACACAAGGAAAAGTGACTACTGAACTCTGCCAAGACAGGGTATGATGGTCTTTCAAAATTCCTACTTCTGAAAATGGTCTCTCAGATACTCTAAGTCTATAGCCAATTTGAATGCACCAATGATGCTGAGAAACTTTAGATGACTTTCCAGGCTGCCAGCTATCTCTGTCTACTCTCACAAGACTCCTGAAAGACACCATCTCTCATTTTCTCAGATATTATTATATTCCTTCTCAGGTCTTTGATGGGATTAAAGACTAACAATTACAATTACAATCTTCTTGTATCTTAGCTAGAACATATTAAGTATTAGATTCAGGTTCTTCAGGATAGGACACCTTTTGGAATGATTTCTGTAACACGCCATTTACCTATGCTCCAGACTTCTCTGGATGTTAGTATGTGTCTCTTGTTCGATGTTGGTTGTAGTTCCATTTGTTTATGTCATCACCCTTTATTTCTCCCTGATAATTATTCCTATTGTATATAGTTTTGTGTTAGGTTAGAACTTTCTTCCTTAGACAAAAAGGGGAGATGTCGGAGTGGTTGTCTGTGCTTCACCCCTGAAGCACCACCCCTAGCAGGCAGCAGGTAACTGCTTGGTACCTGCCCCCTTCCACAGGGAATGGCCAAGGGGGGGACCCCTTAAGACCTGGGATGCATACATGCTCGTTCTCTTGGCTACCTCATGGTCTTGGATGCTGAATGCAGGTGTTGAGGATCAAGGCAGAGCTGGACCACACCTCACCCCTCCTGGATCCCAAGACCAACTCCTTTATGCTTATTGTGAGTTAACCCAAAATAAATCCATTTAATTATCAGATAAACTTCACGGAATTGCCTCACTAGGGGATACTTCAAACTTCATCAAGGTTAGAGAGAAACAAGCAAAATGTTTCAGAGGTTTAAAGAGGATCAGCGGTTGGCATGAGAGATTAGGAAGGAAAACAATGTCAGAGATACAGGAACTGATAGGTGTGTACCTGTTTAGCGAACATGGAATTTGGTCCATGTGATTCTCCAGAGCTTGAACCCCTGATTTTTTTTTCTTTTGTCTGAGAATTTCTACACATCCCTAGTTAAAGTCTAGACCAGGTTTCACCCAACTTCCACTCATACTTCAAAGTATTTCTATTCATGTAGGTCTGGAATCAGTGTCATGCCCCTGTCTCACCAGGGGATGCTCATCAAGAGTGTGATTGGGGGGGAAAAAAGGCCAAAGATGGCAGATTATTTTGGTCCAAGGGAGAAATGCGACAAAATGAGAAAATTATGAGCATATGAGTGTTTCAGTATTAGGGAAAGTTTAAGCAGTTCTCTGAAATCCAGACTGAATGTTAACTGATATCTTTACACTTTCTTCCAATGCAACACTGATGGGGGATGGGAGGGGAAGGGAGAAAGGAGGAAAGCAAAGGAAGGAGAGGAGGGAGGCAAATAGACAGAGGAAGAAAAAAATAAAATGATGGGGGCAAAACATTTCCCAGCATTCCACTTCTCATTTTATTTTCAAATCCCCCTTTTCTACAGAAAACTACGTGGCATACAATATTTTCTCAGGAAAACTGAACAACTGGATATATACTTTCTAAAGGTGTGCTTGTTTCACTCACATTTTAGTTAAAAAGAAAAATAATTCCCAATGTGTGAAAATGTCCACAAATTCTACACATTGTATGGGTATGTGTGGATATCTCTCTGTGTGAGTGTAAACAGCGTCTGGTTGCCAGCACAGGGCATCAGATCCCCAAGAACTGGAGTTACATGTAGTTGTGAAATGAAGGACCATCTGATGTGGGTGCTAGGAACCAAAGTTTGGTGTTTCTAAAGAGCAGGAAGTACCCAACCTCTGGGCCATCTCTCTAGCCCCAGTGAATTCTAATATTATATGTTTCTTTTTTTCTTTTTTTTTAAGCTTAAAAGTTCCTGCTAAATGCCTTTCTAAAAAGTCATGGTTGTGTTCAGTTCAGAGCTCAGTGGACAGTGAGCATATGTCCAGGGGACTCTTCTATTCCTAGCTTTCTTCAGTACACTGTATGCATGAACATTTCACATGAAAAACGTAAGATAGTAATGCTTTAGTGGTAAAAAAAAAATTCCATGGAAAGGAAATACCATTTGAACTTTTTCTGGAAGAGTCCTCAGAAATCACTAGCAAAAAGCTCTGCTTTGCCAGTGATGTGCAACAGCCTCGGCCCCTCCCTCCAGCAGCCACTCTGCTCCCCTTCAGCCTTCCCTTGACACACGTGAACCCTTGGTTCATGGAAGGTTTGTCACTTGCCCAATAAGAAACAAGTTTAAAGTTTATCAAATGAGGGCGCATGTCTCCTCATCCTTTATTCTTTTTCACAAAAAACAAAAGTCAACGTCCGTTTTCTATACAGTCGCCTTTGCTGGCAACCACCCATTGTCTACTTGACAATGGGATAAACGTGGATTTTAGCATAGGCCTAGTTTAGAATAGGTCCAATCAATAAGCAATAAATAGAGGCCCAGGGGATTCTGAGAATGAAAATAGTTACTACCTCGTGCATGCTGAAGGGGAAAAGGCTGGTCTGGATGCCCGGAGAAAGGAGTTCACACCATTAATTGGATACAGAAGTTTGCTACTGCATCTTTGCCAGAAAATGGATAAATAAATGCACCCTTGATTTTTGACACTGTGTATGAGATTTTCATATCTATTAGAGCAAGGTTTCCAGTACTGTGCAAAGGGTAAAAAGACCACACGTTAATTATTATTATTAATTAGTTATATAATTATAATTATGTGATTGGCACATACAAATATTTTTTATTTGTCTTTACAATTTTCATACTATTTACTCATATACCTATACACCATCTCTCTACCCATACACCTATTCGTCTACCCATCCATGTCCACCTTCCACCACCCACCCATCCACCTCATAAAGAATACATTTAGACATGTACTAAAGTTATAGAAAAGAATGAAATGTATTTCCTTTTCCATGTGAGTTCACAGTGTAATAACATGCCATATTGTAACCGGAGGTTTTCCTGTGTCCTGTAGCTGCTCAGTCCCAAATGAACACACAGAGGCTTATATCAATTCTGGACCGTTTGGTCTATGGCTCAGACTTCTTGATAGCTAGCTCTTACATCCTAAATTAACCAATTTCTATTAATCTATGTATCACCACATGTCTTGTGGCTTTACCTGTGTTCCATTCCATCTTGCTCCCCCAGCACCACTCAGGATCTCCCCTGACTCTGCCTTTCTTCTCCCTGTATCTTTGCTTGGATTTCCTGCCTGGCTATAACCTGTCTTGTCATAGGCCATAGCAGCTTCTTTATAAACCAATGGTAGCAACACATCTTCACAGCATACAGAAAGACCATCCTACAAGCACCATAACTTTCAATTTGTGGTTCATATTAGGTCCATGGAATGTAGCCTCCAAAGATGGGGGATAAACATGGTGCATCATCCTGAGAGTTTCAATTTTGCTTTGAGGCTAAATTATTAGACACATCAATTCACAATTCATTTAAACATTTTTCCATAGATGAACTTTTCCTTTAGATAAAACAAATAGAGATAGTTTAAGGAATTTGCAAAATGTCTTAAGTTTTTAAAAATATGGAAGCAACATTAATGAACCCGTCTGATGTTCTCTGATTCTGAAAAAATTTGGGTTAAAGCTCCCAGAATGAAGCAGAGCAGGTGCAGATGTCCTAGGGAAAGCTTTGGGAATGATGCTGCCTGGCAGCTGGAGCCAGCCTGGGAAGGTCCCAGAATGCAGTGCTGGGGAACTGGGTCTTCATCCCAGAGGTTCCAGGAAGCCAGCATAAATGAAACAATGTGATGAAACTCCCAGAATGGTTTCGGTCCTTTGGTAAGCTGATATCAGGTACTGTCTCAAGCTTGTTGAGTTAGCAAAATAAACCGGATACAGGGCTAGAGACTGTGAGTCAGAAAGCCTCCCTCTGGATGCCACCAACCACTACCATGTGAGTCAACTTGTATAAGCTTCTCATTCTGATTAGAGTCAGTCTCTGCATCTATCAAAAAGGGAGAAAGCTTTTGTTCCTCTGCCTCTCCAGGGCCATTGTGTGTCTCAAGGGAGACATGCCCATGGACACTGGGGGTAAACAAGGAAGCAATGAACAATGCATGGGATACTAATGAGAATGAGTCACCGCAACTGTAGCATAAAAGCGCTCAGTAAATATTTTCATAGATTTTCTAAGTAGGTTACTAAATGCTGCTCTCTCTTTTTCATTTTAAATTCATGTAGCATGCCCTTAGTCAGAGGATTAAGGGTTCATGTTCCTTCCAGGTTATTGTTTCTCTGTTTTTATAGCTTCTAAGCACAGCCTCCAGTACAATAATTCAGCAGGTACCAAATAAGCATTCTTGCATGGCACTATTCTGGTAGCCAGCCATTCGATAGGTAGCCCCCTTTTCCCTTACCCTCAAACAAATACAACCTCCATTTCTCTCTTATTTCTGAACTTCAGATTAAAAAGTATGTTTTGAATCCCCAGGACTCCTTGCCACTGTTTCCTTTGTGTTCTTCTAGGCCATTTTCTACTCTCTTCAAGGTATGCTTAACCTGGTTTTCTTTTACTCTATCATATATTTATTTATTCCTACAGCAAGCATGGGATGTGTCTCCACCTTGCACAGTACTGGATTCTAGCAAAAACAATAAAGATATTGAACGTCTCTGTATCTGATGCAAAGGAACTCCTGTAGGGGTGATTGAACAATGATGGAAGAGATTGCATACAAAGCAATACAAGATGAAGAAAAAACAGGCAAGGGAAGATTTGTGGAGGGCCTTGAGCAGGCAGTGATTGACATTGTCTGCAAAGTACTGAAGAAGAATCGTAAAAGCCAAGGAATTAAAGGATGTCAGAGAAAGGGAAATTGTTGATTAATTTAATCTAGTACAAATTGCTCCAAAAAATGATTTCAGATGTATCTCAAAATTATAGAGACTATGTAATGAAAGTGGATGAGGAAATCAGGACCCTGAGCAAACAGGAAGAGGGAAATACAGTGAAAGCTGGGTGGGATTAGCCTACACAAATAATTAAGCCAGATCCCAAAGGTTCATTAGCTGTTCATTGCAGATTTGTCTCTGAACTCCCACAAAAAGAAGCAACATCGTATGAAATGAATCACAGTACACTTAAGATAAAACACAAGTCAACCATTAGTTGATCTCAACCTTCCTTGACACTGTAAGACATGGCCTTGGTGACCACCTGAGGACAGTCCAGTGAAATATAAGCCATACTTTTTACAGTATCACTGCAGCCAACAAGACAGTTGAGGGGTGTGTCCTCATAGCCTTTTTGCTGGGAACCAGTGACTGATGTCTATGCCAAGTTCAATGAAAGCACTTCTGTGTTGTCAGGTATATAACTCAGAACAATAAATAGGGTTTTGCCAGGTGTGGCTGGTGTTGGGAGCTGAAGGAACAAGATCTGCTGCAGCAAGAAGTTGAGAAAGCGGCGAGGGTGGCTGCAGAGAGAGCCATGTAGAGTTTGGCATGCCCATAGCATGGGGTGTGTCTGGGAGCTCCTGTTGCCTGTCGGATGAAATCCAAACTCTTAGTGTTACATCAAGGCCCTTGATGATACGGTGTCTGCTTTTGTGTGCAGCTGTAAATATTGTCTTGGCCTCACCTTGTGCCCCATAGGTTTTAATCTCCCTGAACTCTTTCTTGTTTATTTTTGTGTGTGTGTGTGTGTGTGTGTGTGTGTGTGTGTGTGTTTGTTTGTTTGTTTCTTAGCTGTCTCACAGTCTATCGTGACTCTCAGCCTGTGTTCAAACAATCCCCTCTGTGCAGATTGCCATACCTATCTGTCTGTCCACCAGGTCTAGTTCTCATGTTTACCCAAGACTTGGCATGGTCCATCAACTCTGGAAAGAACCTACCAGGCTGGGTTTTGCAATGCCTTTACCATTTTTTTTTTTTGTCTCCGATTGGTTTTGTGATTGTAGGTATGTTGGACTTGGTTCTCTCCTCCTCTAATCTGCACTGATATGACAAGATTCCTTCCCATTCATTTGCATTTCTCTATCACCTGCCCAAATGTCTTACACAAGTGGTCACTCAATAAATATTTGTGAAAAGGAGCGGAGATAGCCAGGGATGGACGGAAACTGAGGGGACAGGCTGTCCAGGACACTAGTGCAGCTGACTGAGGAAAGACCGAAAAAGGTCTCATATCTTTGCTGAAAATGTTGGGTTTTGTCTTGTTGAGAAAATGGAGACTCGAGGAAGGCACATGAAGGATAAACGTGATAAACAATATTTAGGGGGAATTACTGGCTGCATTGTGTGACAGGGCTAAAGGCAAACAGGTCAGTTGGCACTTCCGGAAGTTGTGCCAATGTACAAGTCTGGGCTAACATGGAGCTTGAGAAAAGTTTGGCGGCTAAATTGCTATGACCTTGGAGCTCTTTTTTTTTTTTTTTTTTTTTTAATCTGACTTCAAATATACATACTTCATCAGCTAATTCTTCCCTGGCATTATTTATTATTGTAAAACAGATGTCTGTAGAGTGTAGCAGCCTTAAGCAGACAAGTTCATGAATCTGATATGTTGATGTGGGTATAGCTATCCTCTACGTCAAGGACATGTCATTCCTAATACATCAGAAGGCTCCTCAAGTCTCATCTTAGACTCTGTCACTCCCCAGGAGTGGCCACTTCTATGATTTTTACCACTGTTTACTGGTTTTACATGGCCTTAAACTCGGTGTAAATGGATATACAATACACACTCTTCTTTTTCCCTTGCATTGCATATGGTTTCAGTTCAGTCATTTTCACTGATGCATAAGTGTTCTACCACATGAGTATATAAATATTATTAATTTATTCTGTTAATGGATATTCAGGTTGTTTCCAGGTTATACATATTGTGAATAAAATTTCATCACTCTAAATGCCTTCAATTGTTCCTGCTTTGGCTATAAAACAGTTACATCACCCAAAGCCTTGAACTTAGGAGCTAGTGCTGTCTCTCTCAGTTATTAACACCATCACAGTCGTGAACAAAACCAGTTATGCTCTCAGTAACATCGAGACAACTCCCTGAGACTTCCTCTTGACTCTCAAGACCAAGGAGGTCCAAAAGACACCAGAGGAGAATTCAGTGTCTGCATGAGATCATCAGGTGAATCTGATTCACTCACTGTTGGAGTTACCGAGTCTGACATGCATTAAACGCCCCCAAATTGTTGAATAAGTCAATGAATGTTAATAATAGTTAGCAATTTCACCCTTCATCTTCCCTGTCTAAGCAATAAGCCTTTCTCATAGACATTTTAGTCATATGTTAAGCCAACACAAAACTCATGGGTAAGTGATGGAGATACCGCAGCAAGCCTACTCTGATGGCTCCAGTGTGTACCTTCACTGAATTGTGCAGTGTAGACACTACTCCGTTCCTACTAGTTTCTGAGTCCCTGTTTCATTAACATGACGTCCTCGGAGTGGTGAAAGTGTTGTTTGATCAGGTTCCGTGTGCCATGGAGCACGTCTCAACACTGACTTATGATGGAGAACAGATGTTGCTTGCCTAACACTCTATGTGGCTACTTGACTCTCCACTCCACAACAGGCACTTAGCTCCTATGAGTCAGTGCAGATACTCGTAATATTTACCAAACAAAGTTATTTGTGTAACAGCAGCCATTGTGAGCGCATCTTTCAGAAGCTCACCATCCCTGTTGTCTTTGCTGAGATGCTTCTGAGGAGGTCCCTGGTCACAGTGACGAACAACTATTTGCTGAGTGAGCAACTAAACCAGCCAGTTGTTTTCGTTACATGATACTCAAATATCTGGTTTGATTCATGTAGAAAGAGTGACAGATTTTCTGGGGGGAAGGATATGGGGCATTTTTAAAAGAGAGACTACAACTAATTTTTATACATTGTCTTAAATTGAGAACATTTGCGATGATAAATTTATGGTGATAGAATTTTATGATGAATTCATGATGAAAATTCATTCATCTGGCTCTACTTTCCTATGTTGCTCAATTTGGGGCTGTAGTATAACTCATTAGAAACTCTCTTTAATGAACAGTGAGGCTCTTGTGGCTGGTTAAGGAAGTCATTTATGTTTTCCCTCTGGGTACCATGCTCCTCTCTCCCAATGTCAACTAGGCATCAAAAAAAATCTCCTTTTTCTTTTTCCTAAGCATGGTACATCCTTATGTCCTTCACGATGACTAGAAGTCAGTTGTATGAATAGATGTCCACTCTCCCAGACACCATGTCAATCAATCACAGGGATGTCCTGAATTGGTCTGTCATGTCTGTGGCTCCAACCTTCTCACTCCTCCTACCAGACAGTCCCCTTTTCTTTGCACTGCTATGACTCAAGATTCATCCCTACACTCATGGATATATACTCTTTCAGTTTCTTTTCTTCTAAGACAAACTCCTCCCTGACTCTGAATTTTATTTGCCTTATGTTTCCCTGTAAAATTAACACTACACAACCTTGCTTCTGCTTTAACAACTTCCCTTTACTAAGCTTCCAGAGAACAAAGGGTCCTCTGTCCATGCTCACCTTTCATATGATGGCCTTGGCTTGGTGCTCCAGCCTCAGCCTCACCCTTCTCTGGAAGGCATTTGTCACCCTTACAATAACAAGTTTCCTCAAAGGTGTGATGCAGTTGCTCTTTGTGGGACTGACTAGTATTCTTCTCGTTAATGCTTACACAATTCCAAGATGAGAACATTCTTACCATGCAAAGTCTAAGCATGTTCAACTATGCGAGGAACGACATAGAGGCCACTTCTTTCAGGCTCCACACTCCCACCCAGCCTCTATTCAGTGCTCTTTCGTGCTTCTAAATCTACACGTGTTCTTTTCTTCCACTCTGAGTCATCCTTCTCAACAGTATCCTGTTACCCTTCAATTCTTTACATGCTAGCTGCTCTGGGAAGTTTTCTCTAACCCTTAAGCTTGCCTTGCTACCTACACAAGCCTGAGCAGCAAGCACATGTGTGCTTGTCCAGAAAACTCCCCTCTAAAGGAGAGGTTCACTGCAGGAAGGCAGAGTTGGCTTAGATCTGGTGTCCCAAAATCATGCCTAGGGGACATTTAGTAAAAAGTGAATGAGAAAATTACTTAACTTGTCATTTGAAGTGTGGAACAGGAAAGATCCAAAATGACTTTGTAGGATTGAATGTGATATTCTGTAGATCTATACATGTAACACTAAGTGGACTGAACATGTTGATTTATTTATTTAGGAATATATATATATGTAAATGTATATATACACACATATGTGCTTATATATACATAAACACATAAATATATGTACACATATACCTGTACCTATATCTATCTACATACATCTATACACCTATATCTTTTTCTTTCTCTAAATAAATTTTAAATTACTATTATTTGTATATGCAAATATAAATATATTACATTTATATAAATGTTATGCATTTATATATAAAAATACAAAAAAACTTGATTACACATATATTTATATAATTTTAAAAAGGAGACCATGATTTCATGAAAGGGTAAGGGTGGTACATGGAAGGGGTTGGAAGGAGGAAAGAGAAGTATAAAATGATATAATTATATTTTAATTTAAAAAGGAAAAGAAAAAAAGAATGGCAAAGACTTGTTTCCTGTAGCAGTCACAGAGAGCCCTGCAATAGTTCCTGGAACAAACCTCTCCCCAACAATAGAAACATGGGGATCTATTCAAGGGCCATACATATACAAAGGTGGGGCAGTTTCCAAGCATGCTCATTTTAGGAATACGCTCCTTAGCAGAGTCATTGTTTTCAAAGTAGAATTGAGTTTTTAATTTAATTTAATTTAATTTCATCAGTACTGAGCATAGATTTATTTGTTTTATTTAACCTTTATTGAATTTGTTTTTTGACAATTATATATATATATATGTATATATATATATGTAAACTCATTTGATTACTATAACCAGTCTATCTCTCAGATCTCCCTCTCATCTTTATTACTTGTTCACTTTGTACCCAAAGTTTCCTTTCCAACATTCATGTCTTTCTTTGTTTATTTTAGAGCCTTTTTTTGTCATCTACTAAGTTTAACCAGGATGCTCTGATTGATCATGGATTTGAAACTATTTTTTGGAGCTTGGTGGGCTCCTAGTAGGTATAGAAATGAAGACAATGACTATCCCCCCACCAGAGTCTGTCAATAGTCAATAGTCAACAGAGAACAAGGCCAGCCCATGCGAGTTCTTCTCTTAGCCATCATTGACTGTTGACAGGCCCAGTCTTGTACAAGTTCAGTACAGTCAGCTCCTACAGTGAAATGATGATTGCATTGTGTCATGCCTAGTATTTATAACCCTTCCCCCCACCCTTCCAGCTCTTACATTCTTTCTCCCTTCTTCTGTGATGATTCTTAAGCCTTAGGGAGTGGAGCACAGCGTAAATGTCCTGTTTAGGACAACACACTTAGTTATGTGTTATTCTTAGCCCCTTGAACAGCCATGTGTCTCTTCCATGACCGCTGTGATTGCAGAGAGAAGCTTCCCTGATAAAGGCTGGGGTGGCATTTATTGATGGTCATGATCATAAATATTTAGAAGATAACTTGGTGCCATGACAGTTTAGCTAAACAACAGTAGTAAGTTCACCCTAGGGCCAAAGACCTCAGCCATGGGTTTTTGATGGAGCTTACAGTACCAGGCATGAATTCTTTTTATGAGCCTAGGTTATCTCACTCAGTATAATTACTTTTCCAGTTTCATCCATGTATCTACAAACCTCATTTTTCTTTGCAGCTGTAGAAAATTCCATTGTGTGCATGTATCATATTTTCGTTGTCTACTCATCAGTTGATGGACATCTAGGCTGATTCCGTTCTCTGGATATTATAATAAAGCCACGATGAACTTGGTTGAGCAGTTATCTCTGTGGTAGAATGTAGAATCCCAGGTATATATTCAGAAGTAGTAGAGATAGGATCAATGAAAATTCAACTCCTAGCTTTGGAGAAACCTCCACACCAATTTCCATAGCTGGTGCAGCTTATCCTCCACAAACAGTGAGTGAGGGTTCCTCTTTCCCACTTCCTCACCAACATTTTCTGTCATTTGTTTTCTGATAAGCATTCTGGTTGGGGTGAGATGGAATCTCATAATACTTTTAATTTGCATTTCCTTGATGACTAATGGAGTTAGACACTTTTTTGAAGTGTTTATTAGCCATTTGTATTTCTTATTTTGATAATTCTCTCTTTTGATTCCTGCTTATTTTTCCCAACATAGCATTTTTATTGATTCTCTGGGAATTTCACTTCCTGTACCCTGATTACACTCACTTCCCAGTCCTCCATGTCTGCCCCCTACCCTTATGACCCATTCCCCCCAAAAATGTAAAAATTAAAATTAAAAAATAGAAAAATAAAAAAGAAATCCAGTTAGTGTTATCTATATACTCACTGGAGCACAGTCAAACTCTCAGTGACCTGTTCCTCAGATAGGACTGAATCCTCTCCCTCCCATATACTTACCAGAAGCCATTGACTTTGGGAGGCTACACTTCAGCATCTCGATCATACTTTTTAGAAGAGTTCTCTTTGATGGATTCCTGTCTAGGCTGTTACTTTGGGGGAGGGGACTGCTGGGGTAAGGGTGGGAGTTGTCACAGACACCTCCAATGTCCCTCCCTCCAAATCGTGTGTCTACAGTCATTGATCTCATAGCAAAGGTAACCTCTTTGCTTTTCACAGTCAGTGGAAAGATGGATCACGGGCCTCTACATGGTTTCTGAAGACAGCACAGACCACAAACATGGCTATGGACCCAGACAAGGCCATTAGAAGCAGCCGGGATCTCAGACATCAACATGGCCTCAGGTGGCAGCACAGTCCATTCACATTATCAGGGCCCCTGGCTTCAGCACAGCCTGAGAACACCAATATGGCCTCCAGCTGCAACACAGAACATGGATATCCAAACGGCCTTCAGTGGTAATGCGGGCTATAGGCATAAAGGAACCCTCAAGCACACCCCCTAAGCAGCAGCATAAGAGAAGACACATTTGTAGAGATGAAGAGAGGTTCAGCAGCTTTGGGTAGTCTAGGTAGATTAAAGAAAGACACAGAAATTGTGAAAATAATTAGAAACTACAGTTCCTTAACCATAGGTAAGATGACTTCAGTGTGGCCTCTGTAGGGATGTCAAAACCCAAGTCTACATATGACAAGACATCACTAACAATGACAACACCTCATAGAATGCCACACGTATGCATACAGTCTGCCCTGATCTGGCCTGTGTCACAGAGGAGAGGGTCAGGCATTTCAGAAGGTGAAAAGCACAGAGATTCGGGAATAGGCCAAAACTGTATTATGTGAGCACTCTTTCCTGGGGTTGTTTTAATTACCCTTAATCTGGTGTGGTAGCTAACTGGAATCTGATCACTATCAGAATATTCTGAATATTGTTTATGAATTGCTGAATCTGTATCAGTCTTATGTATAGGGTTTATTACACAGTATGAAGATACTCTGTTTAAATATTTCTCTGGTCATTTTTAAGTCTCATTGAAATTCCATGGAGTCATCAAAGTGGTATCTGAAACAGAGAGGTATAAATCAATTTGTGCTGTTGCGTTGCTCCACTGGTTAGGTAGGACAACTGAGTTGATACCCGCACCTACTTTGTACCTCCTCCTACCACTGCTAAAAACAAGAAGCCATATGCACAGAATGTTCCTTTCCACACTGGGGAGATGTCTCAATGGATAAAAGCACTTGCTGTACAAACATGATCCCCAGTGTCCATGTCAAAATGGAGAAATGTGGATAATGGGAGCACTCTGGCTATTGAATATAGCTGGATCAATGAGTCTCCGGTTTAGTGGGGACAGTGTCTCAAAAATCAGTGAGAAATATGATGAAGGAAGATACAGGCATTAACATATGACTGTCATGTGCATATACGAGTGAGCACACCTGTATACATACCTGCACACACACCTGTACATACACACCACACACACACACTCACACACAGGAATATGCTTGTCTTTCTTCCTGACAATGTGTCAGTTGTCTTCTGTTTTTCAAGATATATGTTTCCTCAACTAGCTAAATGAACTGATTATATATGACGGAGCAACCTTTTATAATTATCCCGAAAATTTGAAAACAAAAGCATAAATGTGGATGCTGAGTCAAGTCCTAGGAAGACATGACAGGGAATCTTGGATGCCTTGTTTCTGGGTTGATTTAAAACTGAAGCCATTAAGGGTAGCGCATCAAGCAGAACCGGACAACAGGAGCGATGGCATTTCCCAACCGAGTCAGAACCATAAAGCTTTCAAAAGGAACTAAATATGGAATAATGGCTACTATGGAAAGGTCAGTGTCAAAAAACCAGGAGATAAATGAAAGGGAGAGAATTTAAGGGAACTAAGGTGCTGATTTATTCAGCCTCTTTGCTGTTGCTAATTTAAAAGCTTATGCTTGGAGAAATGGATAAAAGTTAATTGGTTACAATAAAAAAGATCAGTAAGATGAAGTCATTAAGTGGCATATAAATAGCATGGCTCACTTGCCTATGACATGTAAGAAACAGTTTAAGTGTGAAAGTGAAGGCACATGATACTGGACTCGGAGTTCTGAGAGGAGAGGCCAGTGTACATCTCTTGTTCATTCTTGTGCGTGCGTGTGTGCGTGTGCATGTGCGTGTGCGTGTGCGTGTGTGTGTGTGTGTGTGTGTGTGTGTGTGTGTGTGTTCAAATAGCCTTCACCTTTCATTACCTATATGTACCTAATCAAACCTTGTCCCCCCAGGCTCACCTGAGACCTTTTTGCCCGTCTTTGGAGCATTTTGTTTCTCCTGATAGCTGGTCTTTCTAGATTTGGACAGACGACTCTATTTTCAACTTCCTGGGATTTTCTCTTCTCTTGGCACACCTCAGGTCATTCTCTAGCGCTTTACCTCATACTGCTCAAACCGTCTCTTTCACCAGCTTCTTGTATCCCAACACTAACTCTTCCGTTTTCAGCCAGTTTGGACTCTTTCTCACTCTTATAACAACACTACTTCAATGGGCCCTTTGAGAATGTAGCCAACCCCAACGTTTTATCCCTGAGTTCCACAGGATATTGCTTCCAGACTTGTCTTATCTGCCGACCTCCTGTCCTCTCTGAAAGTATATTCTTCTACCTACAGCTTGCACTCTCCACGTGGCTAGGTAGTTTTCTTGCTAAAATGAATGGGAACGCCGGAGTGGAGTCTCTTGACTGTAATGGCAGCTTCTATACGGAAGAGGCTGGGGGTGGTGAGTGGTGAGTCTAACCTGCCCTACATAGTAAGACCTGTATTGAAAGTTAAGTAATTAACAAAAAGTGAATACATTTGAATACCCCAGATTCTTCTCTTTCTGTGCTCTCTCTTCTCATGGGAAATGGCTTGTATTCTCACAGTTACTTGAGTTAAAGCTTATGCATGTCTTTTTTTTTTTTTTTTTTTTTTTTTTTTTTTTTTTTTTTTTTTATGTAGCACACCGGAACTGGTTCCATCAACTCGACTTCTGATGCTTCTGTTTTCGGCTAATCTCTCCTTTAACCTCTGCTAGGGTCAGACCTGTGTTCTCTCTCAGGCTCACTAATTTCTGCGAGTCAGTCAGAATCACAGCTCCCCTCGGGATAGCCCCTGTCTCCTCATTCTGTTTTTGTGTTTTCTCCACAGTGAGTCTGCAGAGGTACCATCCGGGTCACACGGTTGCTCAAATTTAAGTCCTTTACGGGTTTCCAAATGCCCAGGAAGCTAAAATACCACTCACTAAGCAGGGAAAGTTCCCAAGTGAGAAACAACCGTGACCACAAATGTTCACTGTGGTTTCCCCCAGCTTTACCTGCCACCAGCATGTTAAGACTCTCCCCTCACCAACACACATGACCATGGAGGGCTCTTTGGTGTGGGTCTCTCTGTCTGTCTTCTTGTCATCCCGTCCATTCCCCTCCTGATGGACTCTTTTTCTCTAAGACACAAGTCAAACATGTCCTCCTCTAAGCAACCTTCCCATCGGGTTCCTCTTTCCCTGGCTGTCATGTGATCCTGTGCACATGCTGCTCTCCTCACACTTCCCAGACAGTTTTGTGACCATCTGTTTACCCACTCAGTTTCCCCATTAGGCAGAGACCTTAATATTTTTTTCAGATGTGACACATTCCGAAGATGACATTCAATAGTGCAGTTTCCAATGAGGTAGCTGAAAGTCACTTTTTTTCTCCTGGTCAAGAAAGCCTATTAAAAGGGGAGTGAGCATGATAGATGATAATGACCCTGGATCTGCCCATGAACACATTCATATGAATTTCTGTCTATTTGAAAAGTCATTTAGAAGTCTCATTCTGAAGACAGTCTGCCTAGTTTAATATCCTGGTTTTATCACTTTTTGCCAAAAGCCCAAAAGGAATTATTTAACCTCCATAAACCTCAGTTTCATTCCATGTTGACCAAGAGTTAGGACAGTAGAAAAGTATGTTGAGAGGATTAATACTGTTAGAAGTGAAAAGAGCTATTGCATTCCTTTATTATTTCCACTAACTGACATGTATCAGTTAACAAACTACTTAATGATTTCCTTGCTACCCAGTCTAACTTGGTTCAGGTATTTTGGGAAAGATGCAGAAATAGTCACTGCTGAGGCTTTCCCGAACTCTAGCTACTCATAAAATTGGAAAAATAATGGCATTGTATAAAATAGGGGAAAATGCACTATTTGAAAGCATCAAGTACATACTCTCAATGCACTGGATGCTCAGATGTTTATTCCTTTCATCCAACTACATCTGCAAGCTAGGGAAGCAAAGGAGAAAACTGTAGAGGTAGCACACTGTGCAGAGATATAGTGGCTGCCACATAACCACCAGCGGGTCCACCAACCTGAGCACTGATGAGCAAGAAGCAGAGTTATTGGAAAGGAATTTAAGTGTGAGTTGCTCTGTGTACAATGTAAACCTTGTCTGTTACAGGATTCCAGCTGTCATTTTATGGCCTTTCATTTCCCATTAGTGGCTCCATGTCTGGGAAAGGTGTCTGGCCTCCAGGGGAGGAGCCAAGGTCAGAACTGTGGTGGGTGCCTCTGCCAGCATTTCAGAGAGTGTTTAAACAAATCCACTCGGATGATCGTTTATCTACATTTAATTCTTCTAAGGATTATTTGTGATTACAAAGCTCCTTCCCACTGCCCACCTCTCATCAGGACATGGTCTGCAGGCAGAGCATAGGAGCCTTTATGAAGTGTAATGTAGAGGCATTCCCTACTAGAAGATGGGAGTGAAGTATGGTGATGGTGTGGGGTGGGCTCCGTCACCTTATTTCTCTTTTTTTTCACTCCACAGATACATGTCTCTGACTGTATGTGTAATGTCAGAAGAGGGTTTCTAGCTGTGTGTACCCTATCTCTCCCACTTATGTGACAGGCTAGTGAGCATTTTGGTGTAGAATTCAGTTGTGTTTTCTGGCACAGTAGAATAGCACACTATGGTCATTACTACTTGAAAAAAAAGAAAAACCATCTTCTACACTGAACATCACATACTGGGAACTATTTGGAAGCTCAGAGCAGTTGAGAGGTTACACTTTCAGTGATTTTTCAGCAGACTGTGTCTTCAGATCTGAACAACTGCTACCAAGTGTGTGCATCCTATGATGGTCACCCTTGGAGCCTTGCACAGTCAAGCATGGATCCCTTTTTATTTGTCTTTTCATTACAGACAGCGAGCCATCTGCAGGACAGACAGAAAGGCTCTCTGTCTCTCTCTGTCTCTCTGTCTCTCTGTCTCTCTGTCTCTCTGTCTCTCTGTCTCTCTCTCTCTCTCTCTCTCTCTCTCTCTCTCTGTCTCTCTCTCTGTCTCTCTCTCTCTCTCTTTCACATGCCTGATTCAGATCTTGCTGTTTCAAGGGGATCAAGTAATGAAATGCAGGTGTCTCCCTCTGACACCCAGAATGTGAAGTCACAAGATTAGTTTGAATATTGAACACTTATACATGCTAACGTCATGGTAGCAGTACTCATATTGTTCCAAACCCTGGAGTAAGGATTTCTTAGTCCTGAGCAATAACACAAGGTTCATATTTTTCTGTTTAATAACACACTGTTGGCCTCCAAATACCCAATGGTTAGAACATTTGCAGTCACATGCTGTGATATATTTAAGAAAATGTGCAATAGTAGTGCCTACCTGAAGTCTCAATGGCATCCTGTGAGAAGTTTGATTGGAAGCTATAGCTAGATATCAGTCATTGATCAGCTCCTGGTCTGGCCCTAATGCTTGAAGGAAGCAGTAAGCAACTGTCAGTTAGTCATAGTGTTTTCTATCAAAGAGTACAATGAATATTGTTTTGTTGATGCTAGGTATGCTTCTAGTTTTGACCCTAAATACGTCAATTCTTACAGTTAATGTGTGGGCTTTTATGATGGCCTGTTATTAGTCTTGAGGTTTATACTAATGCCAATTCCCATTACAAACCCATTCCTCAGCTGACATTTTTGAAGAACAAATATACAAGCACTATAATTTCTGGCAGTGGTTTTCCATACCTTCACATAGCAGATACCCAAAGTCAAAATTCCTGCGGTGTTTCGGATATCATTGTCATGCAGTCTCCCTTAGCAAGGCTGAGGCAAATGGTGGTCCAGAAGGGGTGAGAGACCTCAACTCTCAGGTTCTCAAAAAGCAGAGCAAAGTGGCCCGGACTCTGCCAAAGCTTGCGATTTTTTGGCCTCACATAAAGTTGGACCTCATCCTTCTGTGACTCCACCTTTCCCATACCTTCTGTGTAGAGACACTGCCCATCTCAGTCACCATGCTGTCCATAAAACCTGCCAACACTGGCATGTGTGTATGGCCCAAATCATAGAATTCGAGACACAGAAGGCACCACCTTGCTGTGCACCTCCAAGTGAGTGGAGACGTTGAAGGCTTCTGCCCGAAGCCTGATGGTGTTTCCCAGGATGGAAGAATTTTAAATTCTGTTCATCAACAAGTGTTGTTAATTTCATGACCTGAGTGTTTTCTTTCAGATGGTTGTGTCTGCATGATAGGAAATTATTAAGTTATCCAAAACTGTCGGCATCCAAATGTTTGGCTCCTGTTGTGCCAATCATACTGAGAGATGGGATTTAATCATGAGAGCTATGACACAGTTTCCATGATCAACTTGAAACAGATTTTATTAAGATAAAATCTCCTGTATTAATTATAGTCATTGATACTTTCACACCTGTAATCAAGGAATAGTGTTTCGTAAAATCAAACCTCATAGCGATACTTACAGTGGAAGTGTGAATTTTAAGTTAGCATTTTTCAGTGTCACAGTTCTTGCATCAACTGTGAGCTTCCATTTTGATCTGCTTATTGGTACAATTTTTCTTCTTTTGAAGAACTCGAATGACACAGCTTAAGGCCATGATGGCTTTATAGTTTTCCACTTCATGTTGTCATTAGTGTCCCTTTTCTGACTCCATTTTTGTTTCTGTCTCTTAGTGATGTCATGCCAGTATACTCCTCATTCCTATCTGAACTTGCTCTCCAACACTATGCTCACTGAGCTGGAGTGGTCCATTGCTACTCAGTAGATTTTAAATCGATGTCCATGTGTCGTGCCTCTTAAGAGAATTCCCTGTCATTCATTCTCCATGAACACCACAGGAGAAGCACTCAATAACATTTTAGAATCTACAAATACAAAGTTGCAATGAGTCCTAAAATGCCTTACATGTTCTTTAATTTATCTTTTTTTTCCATCCCAATTTTTTCTTTACAAACCATTTTAATGTCTCTATACTCAGGGTCTCATAGTAGATATTAGGAATATATACATGAAATTTTTACAGAAAACTACTGATTTACTATTCATCTGGTAAACAAGATGGAAAATGGAGCAATTTAATGAAACAATGATAGTATATTTGCATGATGAGGGCAGATGAAGAAGAGAAAGAGGGATTTGTTCTATCTGATGAGGTAAGATGGGACTTCACAGAGGAGGCTGCCCTTGATCGAGTTCCTAGAGAGAAAGTATGAGTTAACCAGAAAACAAAGAAGAGAAGAAGGAGGTGAGGAGGGAGTGAGGAAAGGCTAGTTCAGGCAGAGGAGAGCTATTCAGGATCAGCTGATACTGCAGATTCAGGGCTGTCCAGGGAGTTCGCAGAGCTGGAATATGAGATTCGTGGAACAAAAGACTTCATGGGGACTGGAGAAGTGGCTAAGCCATAAAAGTACCTGCTACAGAAATATGAGGAACTGAGTTTGGGTCTCCAGCATCAACGTAAAAGCTAGGCAAGGTGGGGTATGCCTCTGTAACCCCAGAACGGGGAGAAGGGAGACAGATCACCAATGCTCTTGGTCCAATCAGCTCAGGCAAATGCTGAGAGACCCTGTCTCAATAATTAAAGTGGATAACAGTTGACATTGACTTTTGGCTTCCAAATATACTCACATATATGTACATATACACATGGACACGCATCAATACATACACACAGCAAACAATAAATAAATATTCTGAAAAATATTCATGAGGGCTGACACAGCTACTTAATGAAGGTGGCTGTGGGGAATCTCTTTGAGTTGCTATAGTGACCACGGTGATCCCATTCTACTAGTCTGATGTGTCAATCTAATTGAACTGTGTTCTGTGGAAGCTCTGGAAAGGTTTTAGATGTGGATGGGACATAACCAGATCTACTTTGCCAGAAACGAGAAGAGGCCTGGGGAGATGGCCCAGCAGTTAAGAGGACTTGCTGCTCCTGCAGAGGCCTAAGGTTTAGTTCTTAGCACCCATATGACTGCTAACAACCTTCAGTAATCCCAATTCCAGGGGACATGGTGCCCTCTTGTGGACTTCACAGGCACTGCACTTATATGCCGTATAAGCATATATGCAGGCAAAACACTCAATGAGTAAAATAAAATAAATATTTGTTAATCAAAACAAGGAAAATAATACATTGAAATATACCATACTAATACTAATGATACTAATACTAATGATATATATTTGAAACACGCCATACAATAAAGCATATTCACCAAGAACAGGGAAGCCTGGGGACATCCTAATGGCCTTGTTCAGTCACTGAGCACAGAGAGGACTGTTTCCTATGCAGATAGTCACATTGTATGCCATGTCAAAGATGCCAAATCTGAGGAAAGACAAAGCTCAAACTGAGGGCATGATGAATGGGGCACGTGAAAGAGATCTGCAGGGGAACTGCTCTGTAGACATTTAATTATCTGTTGTTCCCACAATGGGCGATGAATTTGGACATCACCAGTGATGAAACGGCTGCGGTTACCAAGCAGCGTTTGGAAAGAAGAGTGTTGGCGTGGCATGAGGACTACCTTGTGTGTAGACATTTAGCGGAGGAGAGAGTTATCACCAGAAGAGGTCAAGAGGGAAACATCGGAGAAACGGGAGGAGTAGGGACTGGTGAGGGGTTAGAGATTATAACGGAAGGAGGGCAAACTGTAAAATTACTAAGTAAGTGCTGCACGGGAAGAGAGAAAATGAGAGAGAGGGAGAGAGCACACAGAAACAAACAAAACATCTTTCCCTCTGACAACTTTTGAAAAAGCACAGACTGGACCCAGACACCGAAGTGCCACTGGCTGGAAGTGGCTGCCCGTGCAGAAACATAGACAAAAAAGGACACAGTGCCATGGGGGTTTGGACGCAAAGTATGTGGAAAGGAAGTATGTGTCAATAGATGGAGTCAGTATGGAGACCAGGCTAAGGAGCTTGAACTTTATCTCAGAGGCAACATCAAAGCTTTGCAAATAGGGCAGAGATAATTTCAGAGCTGTGCTTTAGAAAGAACATTCTGACAGCTCTGAGGAGGAAGTGTGGACTACAGCCAGCATCGCAATGGAGATAAGCCCCAGATCTCAGCCCCAGAGAGGACCTTGATGAGGGCACATCAAATGGGCGGTCACCCCATGACTGCTCTCTGAGATTTGCTTTTCTGTCTGATGATGTGTGACTTCTTACTGGATCCCAGTGCTCCTGATAAGAGCTCGCCCAAGATAGATCAGAAGGAGGTCACACATTACAGTGACATTGTATGGTTACCCTTGGCCTCCAGTAGGACAAGATTCTGTTCCGCACTTCACCATGGCCTCAGGTCTAGTCTTAATGAGCAATGCTGGCATCAGAACCATTGCATAGTCACTCAGATACAGGATTGATTCACCTCTGGGCTCTGAGAGTGTCATTTGCACAGCATAATTTCTGCCAATTATCTTATACTCTGCCCCCCACCTTATCATAGATTCAAAGTTAGCCTATATTTAAAAATAGTGATACTCACCTAGAGGTGGGTCCCTTGACTCCAGGCAACATCTGGAGACATTTTGATTGTGACAGTTGGTGAGGAAGAGGGAGATTGCCACTGGTATCTAGAGGGTATTAAGATGTTATTAAGAATCATGCTATATACTAGGCTTCTCCACATCAAAGCAATCCCCCCACAACAAAGGACTATCAGGTCCCAGAGGCCAATAGTGCCAAAGTTAAGCAAGGATTCCAAAGACTGGGATATTATTTTCCAAAGAACAGTGTCATATGACATTCCTTATCATAAAGATGTACGTTTCTGGTTATCTCCTTCCAGCCATGTATGCTTCCATTACCAAGTGAATTGTAGAATTGAGCGTGGCTTGGCTATCCCGAGCTAAAATTAATTTTTTAAACTTTTCTCACCTCATTGGTACTTTTCTAACCATTTTTAGCCCAATGACTTAAAGCAGGCACATGGAGCTTAATGCCTCCACCTCCATTGCATCCTTAGACCATGAACAGATAAAACCAAAAGGGGAAACATCCAAGTAGTTATTTTACTGGATTTGGTCAGAACCATTAGCATTTTTGAGTACCTATAAATTTTTCTGCATCTACTACAATACTGATATACGATAGGTGGAAACTAGAACAATGTTCTGTTATTGGAAGGGGCCCTGGGAGGAGAAAGCGCTGCTCTTCACATTTGTATATTGAGACGGAGGCACAGTCAGGGGATATTTATTGTCTCTCTAGGACGGTGCCTTCATTGTCTCCTATTTGCTAAGAAAATGGATCATGTTTGTGCTGCAGTCTTCTCTCCCAGGATATTTCTAGGAAAGAACAAATTCTGGCAGGATTCAATAGATCTATGCCTTAATAAGGCAGGAGACAATTCACACTTCCCACAGCTACTAAAAATGTATTGGGTTTATATTAGAAATATAATCTGTATCCTTAGTAAAGCCTCATTTTTTTGCCACATTCCGACTTCCTTTTTTTCCTAGCCATTATTTATGATGTTAAAAAAAAACAACATTCAAACAAAACACTGCATTTATCATAAACTAAAACATATGTCTGTATGGCAATATTTATCCATTCAACAGTTCAAGTAAATGGTTAAAAAAGGATTTTCTGAAGGGTTAGGTATTATAACCCTGTTATAAACTAATGGTCTGGAATTAGTAATAGGTCATCCGAGGGTCCCAGGAAAGCAGCCAGGGATGAAGGCCAAGCCCCGTGTGTCCATCTCTGGGTAGCATGCTCCCAGAAGCTTCCCCCAAGTTGCATGCAGATGTATTTTTAAATGTCTTCTTGAAATTTCTGGAAGGGCACTGGGCCCTCGCATCCTATTTTTGTTTGACATTGGGGGATCGGTGAGTGGATGGGATTTACCATGAGAATCGCAGTCCAAGTAAGTACTGCAACTCAGCTCTGGAATGGCGAAAAGCACAATGAAAATATGATTACAAATATGCTTCTCACTCTCTTTTACTTCGAAATGTATTTCTAGTATTGGCTTGATGATTTCACTTCAGAAGAAGGGGACTCTGACCATCTCAGCGGTAGTCTGGATGATGGAGTACCAACGGCTCTGCCATGCATGTCTGTCACTGCATGTGTCACATTATGTCTGAATTATCTCTTTATGGGACTGTCCCCTCCATCAGAACGAGGACCTTGAGATAAATATGTCTATCCAGGTATCTTTTCCTTTTAGAATTTCCAGTGGATAGCCTGATTATAAGCATGGAGGGCTGAGTGGGTGGATGGGTGAACGCCTGGATGGAAGTACTAAGAGAGGGTATAATGTAAAAGACTGTTTATTCAGCACCAAAGATGGTTGTAGCATATATTGTTAATGGTTTTTCAGGGCAAAAAAATGTGAATTTCAGGATGAAAGATATTTAAGAAAGATTATACTTTTTAGGGGCCTGCTTTTTAATAAATGGAAGGTCTTGACAGCTTACATTTTTTTTCCCATTGCATTGTGAAACTTTGAGAAGGAATAAGGTTCATAGTATTTCAAAAAGGTGACAAATACTAACTAGTCTAGCAATTGCGCTCATGGACCTCAGTAGACTAGAGCTCATTTACATCTTGGAGTCTTCAGTATATCATCTTTAGAAGGAAGGAAGCTCAGAGCCAATCATGAGAAAGGAAGGGAGGAAGGGAAGTTGAGAGAAGATAACGGGAACATAACTCTCTGAGCAAGCAGTGTGAACTTATGCAAGAGGCAACTTTTATTAGAGAACTATGAAAGGTGTTGAGCCCACAATCACAAGCATGAACAAGCATAACAAAGAAAGCTTCAGAGAGGTAGAATTTCCAAGTTAAAACATGACAGTAAGGGCGGGAGAGATGGCTTGGCAGTTAAGAGCACTGGCTGCTTTTCCAGAGGTCCTGAGTTCAAGTCCCAGCAACCACATGGTGGCTCACAACCATCTACAATGAGATCTGGTGCCCTCTTCTGGGCTGCAGGCAAACATGCAGGCAGAACACTGTATACATAATAAATAAATAAATAAATAAATAAATAAATAAGTAAATAAGCCATTAAAAAACAAAAACCACAACAGTGAACTTACTTTTTCCCATTTTTATCCTTTTGTAGATGAGGTCCAGGTGTATGACAGTGAATTGAAATACTTTTTGTATTGTTTAATAAAATACCCAACTAAGGCATAAACCCTGCCAGCAACTACCTCTGTGATATCATCTCTGAAGATTATCTTTCCCTTTCTACTACAGATATTTGGAGTCTTTGCTGCCTTTCAAGGATGCTACGCACACTCCCATCCCAGGGACCTTGTCTCACCCTTTCCTGATCGCTAGAAAATGATCCCCTTGTTACCTCAAGCTCCAACATAGCTTTTCCTTAAAATAATTCTGTCTGCGTAGAATATTCTACCACAACCTTCTCTCTCCTCTTCCCTATTTTTATCTGAATAACGTTAACTGCTTTACATGTGCTACCTGTGAACATTGGCTACTTTCATTTGCTCAGCTAGAGCCTTAATAAAGGCACTGCATGGCATATCTAAGGCATGGTAGAAAGAAGAGGAGGATGTTCCTGGTCTTCATAAAGTCCCTGGCTTAGCTGAGCTGAGGTCTTCTCTTTCCTCTCCTTCCAGGGTGTGTTCAGATTAGGAGAAATCCTTTAGGGTATTTGACAACATAGAAACAACAAGGATGTGTACTATTCTAAATTTTGCATAAAATTACCAAAAGTGGAAGGGAATTCTGGTCAGAGAGCTACCTCATAATACTACTATAAATCCAATGTATCTTTGTAAAAGGTAGAATGTGGTAGAAACACATATTGCTATTACTAATGTTAGCTGTCAATCACTTTTCATTTATATTTTGTATTTCGGAGCCAAATTAATGAAAAATGACCTATCCTTCTAATGAATAATTTGTCCCCAGGCATAAATTGGGTATAGTCATAAACACATTAGCAGTTTCAGGCTCACCGATTTTAAAACTCTGATGCTGGAAGGGACCTTGGGGATCAACCAGCACAGCCCCCTCATTTTCCTATTTATGCTTACAGCACTAATTATTACAATCTGCAGCCCTGGGCAATGGTCGGAAGGCATTAACAGGCCCACAGGAATGCTCCACCAACCTGGCCTCTAATTGCCAGTTACAACTCAATCCTGGCATGAGAGGGAATTCATCGCCCCCCCCCCTTTGCTGTGAACAGATAGCCTTAGTCCACATCAAGTGTTTCCATTCATACTGAAAACCAAGAAAAAAAGGGGGAACACACTGGAAATCAGCTGAGATTTTTTTGTGTGTGTGTCTGGAGAAAATAATCTGGCTTGAAAATTAATTCAGTGTCACAAGCCATTCTGATAGGAATACTGGAGGCCAGAATCCAGGGGCTAAGAGCTTGTTACACAAGTGGGATCGAGGTGCAGAGTGTGGATCTCTAGAACCCTGCGTGTAAACCTGGTGTGCAAGGAGACCTGTCTGTAATCACAGAAAATGAGAGGCAGAGACAGGGAATTCTCAGAGCAAGATGGCAAGCCATTTAGTGGAAACAGTCAGTGAACTCTGGGTTCCACAGACCTTGCCTCCCGAAGAAGACACTCCATGCCAAAATTAGGCCTCCACATGAATAGTCACATGTAGATATGCACCTTCATACACGTGGACATACATATGCATACATACCACTGACATATATTGATACAGATGGAAGAAAATAATGTGTTTTACTTTGCTCTAATCTCTTTAGGCACTGGATTAATATATGTTTATATATACTGCTTATTGGAAAAAAATCTCAGAAATTGTACAACAGCTAAATGACTTTTTAATTCTACAATAATATAACATCTGGTTTAACTAACTTTCACATGCATTCACTCATCACCTTGGGATAGGGGACACGGGCTGAAGTGTTTACCAAATGGGTTTTCAAGCCTGGCTCCACTGTTAAAATGAAACAGGCTAAGCACTCAAACATGGTACTGTCGGATGACTAATAACTCCAAGCCATAAACTGCCTCAGATAGAGATCTGTGTTTTGTAATGAAAATGTAATCATAAAACTCACACTGGAGTTTCTATCCTGCCAAGCCAAGTTACCATCAACAAACATGTTAATACCTGCCGGCATATTTCAGCACCTTAATGTCAGAAAATAAGGAAACGCCAATTTCGCTCAGACCTCAACAGATTCCACCTACTTAGAGCATCTCCTGACTTGTGAGTTGAATGTAATTTTAAATTCTGATGACTCAATCAATGATATCCATCTTTTAGGGATTGTATTTCTTATTCGAGAGAGGCAAGTTGTAATTTATAGTAAAGGTGTTTGGTGTTTTTTTTTTTTTTTTTTCTTCAAATGACACGTTTTCCAGTGTTTCACAGTGATCAACTCCTCCAACAAGGGCGTTTTATGACAGCATTATTCTACTGCTTTCTCATGCCCCTTGTTGTGCCTAATCCCAGGTGTCAAGACAAATGTTTCCTATCATCCAGACTCCTTCTACATTTTATGATTTATTTGTAGTAGTTCCCTCCACAAACATTTATTGAGCTCCTTTTCTAGGGCAGGCGACAGTACGTTGGGTTTTATTCGAAGATGAATAAAACATAGTCCCTTACCACCAGGTGCACACAGGGTAACAAGATAGGCATTTATGTAAATTGATGTCTGCAACTCACTTTTGTAAATAAAGCAATCAGGTTGTGGATGAAGACGCAGAGGCCTCAAGTGAGGGGACAATTCTCAACAGAACAAGGGAAGCCTGTCAAAAGAATGAAGTGTGGTTTTCAAATCTACAGAAGTAGGAATTGCTTAGAAAATAAGAGAGCGGAAGATGATATACATGGAAGAGGAACAAGGGGGTCATGAATGGACGTCCACATAAAGAGTGGCAGAAAGAGGGTCCTGGAGAAGCCAGCTCAGAATGACACCAATGAAATGGGGCAGAAATACCTTACAGAGCCTCATACAGGCCATGCCAAGGAAGCTGAATTTGCTCCTAATAAAATGAAACATTACAGGGTATTAAAACATTAATGTAGACTTCTAAAATTATTTCCTGTTATTTTACCTGTCAATTAAAAATTAACTTTTTTTGGCACTTAGCTTGCCTATATTCCTACTAAGAATAGCTTTAACACGAGAATCTGAAGGCCATGGAGGGCCCCACACCAAATGTGAGTCATCACCCCACAAGGAGAAAAACATCCAGACCCCGCATGGAGAATAAGTTAGGGAACTTCAGGACAATCCTCTGATGTCTCTATTGCCATGATTGTCACTTCACAGATTGATAGATGAGTGGATTATAAAAAAAAAAATTAGAAAGCACTAAAAGGAGGCTATTTCCCAAATATCTATTATCTACAACCATGTTCATTCCACTGCAGAGGCATTATTCCTTGAAAAGCCAATAAAATCACAAGTGTCTTACTTGGGAAGTACATATGAGTATGTAAGCATGCCAAGACTGGGTCACCTCAAAGATGCCAGGTATTTAATAACCTTTTGATTTGAAAGGGACAACAGATACATTTGGATCTAATATATAACCTGCCCTATACTGGTCAAAGACGGGCAAGACTGAGTGGTACAAAGAAGCAGAGCAGGAACTTGGGATGGGTAGCAGGAAGTGTGGAGTGGCTTTCATCTGCCATAACTATCACGCCTGCCATCATTTGGAAGGTTTAGAAGCACAACGCAACAAACAAAAAAGCAAACAAACAAACAAACAAAAAAAACAAATTCTGTGTGTCTAAGAACCTACAGGAGCATCTGTACCAGGTGTTAGATGTGCGTTACTCCTTTCCCAGCTCTGAAAGACTCCTCCATCTTCCCTACATGCTTGTCATTCACTTCAGGCACTATTATGCTTTTCCTATTTGGCATCATATTGGTTTTCTTTATCCCTAGGAAGTGAACATCTTTTATATGTCAACTCAGACTGACTGCCACAGTTGCATCCATCCTCGGTGTCCTAGAGAGTTCTGTGGTTCCTGGGGGGATTTAACAGGTCCTGGCATTATGTCCTGATTATTGTCTGATGATTGCCACTAGCAGATGTAAAGCTGCGTGTATCTAGGGCTCCACAGTCCACTTTAGTGATGGTGCATCTCGTGTTGAACTCTTCCCTACTGTGTCAGGCCTTTGTGTCAGCGGGAGGTAAAATCCTCCCCTTCTGTATCAAAGGCCCCTGTGTACTTTTTCCCATCTAGTAAGCTGCCATTCCATATTTGAACAAGCCCTCCTCTTCTGTTTACTTGTACAAAGTATCGAGGATCGTGAGTCCCAAGTTCACTAAAGGATTGAGCATTTGGTGTAGAGATCTGATCCATATTAATAATGCTTTCTGTGAATGTGTGTTGGGAGAGATGGGACTGGGCAGTCACGTGTCAATACTCCATTGCCAGTTTCTATGTTAACATGAAATATATGCTGGAATAACCATTGTTATAAATCCATAATGTTTATTAGAAACTCACCATGCACAAAGCATATATATATATACATATGTATGTATTTACACACACACACACACACACACACACACACACACATATATATGTGTGTGTATGTTTTACATGACCTAAAAATGTTGGCTCTAAACATCACACCCTGCAGAATAAACAAGAGACCAGCTGTACATTTATAGAGCATTAGACATGAGAAGCATGTTTCTTCCCTAGAAAGCCATCTCTGTCTCTATTGGCTCAAAGTGAGAACCTACCTTTCCCCAACACACATGCATACACACTCATGCTTTGTTTCAGTCTCTGGCTGCACTGTGTTTCATCAGAGTCTCTGCAAGGACCCTATTTTTATAGCATTCTGAGGTATAGCCATCAAACACAAAAGTCTCAGGGAAAGTTGGAACTTTAAAAAGCTTTTGGGAAATGCCATAAATAAGCATTTTCTTCAGCATTTATCACTTCAAATAGCAAAATTGGAACATAAAGTTCTTGAAGGTCCCAGGAAACCTAACATTTAAAGAAAGTGAAAAGACACTAGGATATCTACCTGTGCCTTAACCCATTTCCCAAGATAGCAAATCATAGAATTCCTGCTTTCCCCTCCCCCCACAAAAGAAAAATTCATATCACACTATAAGAGCATCTTCGTCATTTCTGTAATATCCCATTACCCCAATTTTCAATTTTCTCACAAAGAAGAAATTTCTGCTTAGTAGTCAAGAACATAACAAAGCTGCCTTGATCTGATTCTGCTAAATGCCCACCATTTCATAATGAAGTCTTCAATTTCAACAGCAATTCTCCTGGGCACCTCAGAGGGTATTTCTCCTGAAACCTAACAGATGCTTTCATCTCTCACAGGTGAGTGCAGGTCTCAGGGATGCTAGCGGTTCTCAGAAGTCAAGAGCATTTCCAGAGTGGCAGGGCATCAAACTTGTCACATGTAATGTCATCAAATTCATGTCTCTGTTTACCCTTGGAGTCCAAATTGTAATGACTTAAATCAACATCAGTAAGCATGCTAAGATCTCTCAAGAGTTACAAAGACCTTGTACAATGGTGGATAAAACAGAGCTAAACAGAGAGCCCTCAAATGATGGAATACAAATGGCTGAGCAACAAAGAAATCTTCAGCATCCTCAGTCTTCCAGGAAATGTGAATCAAAACCACTTTGAGATTTCATCTTGCACTAGTCAGAATAGCTAAGATAATAAAACAAATGATAGCTCTTGCTAGTAAGGATATGGGGTAAGGAGAACACTTATCCATTGTTGGTGGGAGTGAAAACTTATACAGCCACTATGGAAATCAGTGTGGCCATTCTTCAGGAAATTTGGAATAGATCTACCTCAATATCAAGCTATACTACTCTTGGATATTTACCCCCAAAATCTCTGCATCCTATTAAACAGATATTTCCTCATCCATGTTCACTGCTGCTGTATTCATAATAGCCAGAAACTGGAAATAATGTAGATGTCTGTCCACAGATAAATGGATAAAGAAATTGTGCTGCATTTACACAAAGGAATGTTACTCAGTGATTAAATAAATGAAATCATGAGATTCACAAGTAAATGGATGGAAGTAGAAAAGAAATTATACTGAAGAAGGTGACTCATACCTAAAAGATGAACCTGGTGTGAATTTGCTTATATGTGGGTGGGTATTAAATTTAAGTCTACACTCTACAATCCATATAACTACAGAGCTTCAGTATAGAGTAGGGCCTTAGGAGGGAGGGGCAGATCTCCCAAGGAAGGGGAAAAAGAATGTACAGCTATGGGTGGACTGGAGATGGACTGGAAAGAGGATTAAACAGAGAGGGGATGAGGGACAGCTAGGACTAAAGTGCCATTTGAGGAATCATACAGAAACCTACTACAGTAAATCTTCTTCAAATAATGCATATATAAAAAAATCTAATCGGAATTACCAAATAATGGGGGAGAAAAAACCCCAACTGGTCATCGCTCACCACCAAATGAAACCTTCAGTGCCAAGAATGGGTTACATCTAATTGAGTTGTTGGCCAACAAAAGGCGCTTTAGAAAGCCCAAATGACCCAGGCTGTTGCCAAGGTATTGATTGCTCTCCACGACTGACAGATAGGCAGGCCCTCCAGCTGAAGACAGCACTTACATAACTCCTCGAACATGGAGAAGTTGAGATGGTGCCTACCTAGAGCCTTCACCCCTACTGATACTGGAGGGTACTCTGCACCCTGTCAGAGAAGAAAGATAAACACCAACTTAGTTACAAAACCTTCCATCAACAATGGTGAGCTGGTACATAAGCAGACTTTTTGGAGCCCACTACCTATGATGGGACACCTCGTGCAGCCTTGAGGCAGGAGGAAGGGCTTAGACTTGCCTCTACTGGATGTGCCTCCCCATGGGAGGCCTTGCCTTTTAGTGGGTGGGAGTGGGGCGTTTGGAGGGGGAGCGTGGGTGGGGATGGGAGGAGAGAAATTGGGGATCTTTGATTGGTATGTAAAATGAATGAAAAAATTCTTAATGAAAAAAACAAAAACAAAACAAAACAAAAAACAACAGGTGAGCTGCCTATATGATATGCTAGCGCATGGCACAAAAGTTGTGAGAGTAACCAACCACTAACCGATTGGATTTAAGGCCCACTCCATGAGGCAACATTACTTGGGTGGCCAAGAACCTGAGACTAGAGAGGCCATGACCTATGAGAAACCCGAATACTACTGCTCTGCTGAAGGAACATACAGCAATGACTCCTAGCAACTTTCTGCTTTACTTGTAAATCAGTGTCCTGTCAGCCATCCTCAGACAAGCTTCCTCCTGCAGTATATGGGCACAAAACCAGAGACCCACAACTGGACAATGGAGAGAGAGAGAGAGAGAGAGAGAGAGAGAGAGAGAGAGAGAGAGAGAGAGAGAGAGAGAGAGAGAGAGAGAGAGAGAATCTTGGAACACACAGTTGTAAATGATAGGGGTTTTCATCAAATCCCTCCACTCAGGGTTTAGAGAACCTTGTGGAAGAGGAGGAGAGATTACGAGAGCTAGAGCAGGTGGCTCTATTTAAATTAAAGATTTAAGGCATGTGAATGTAACCATTTTCTCTACAAAGAAAGCAATGAACATACTTTTCTTTGAATCTGGAGGGACAGCTCCACAATGAAGAACACTTGTTTCTCCTAAAAACAACCCTGGTTCAGTTCCCAGTACCGATGTGATGCCTCATAGCCATCCATACATGACTCCATTGCCAAAGGATCAAATGTACTCTCCTGAGCTCTGCAGGCATCAGGTACACATGCGGTGTCTATTTACACATGTAGGCAAACACTCATCCACATTAAAAAAAATAGAATAACATTAAAAAATATGTTTACTTGCCGGGCAGTGGTGGCGCACGCCTTTAATCCCAGCACTCGGGAGTCAGAGCCAGGCGGATCTCTGCGAGTTCGAGGTCAGCCTGGGCTACCAAGTGAGTTCCAGGAAAGGCGCAAAGCTACACAGAGAAACCCTGTCTCAGAAAAAAAAAATATGTTTACTTTAAAAATGTTCTCGTATAGGATAAGGATATTGATGGGTCCAACATATAATAAGTTTATCAATATTTGAAATTGCAAAACACATTACTCTTCAAATATGTGATTATATTGATAAATATCCGTTTGAATTACCTGACCGATTAATTACTCTCCACTCTCAGGACAATTTGAATTTAGGCTAGTTGATATCCATCATTAAACTACTATTCTCTTTAGACTATTTCTCTTCTTTCAATTCTGGGGCTTTTCTACACCTTGAAAAGTGTATGTGTATCATTCAGGTAGTAGCTATTAAACCTGTGGCAACCAAAGATGTCCTGTGATGAGTGTTGTTTCTCATTCAGGCTATACTTCCATCCCAGTCAAAGTGAGGACAATCTGAACTATTTTAGGCCATTAAGTCATTGATTCAACCCAAGATGAGAGAAAGTTAAAAAAAAAAAAATTCTATCCCAAAGGACTTGTGTTACTTTTGCTCATATCCCAGTGACCAGAACAGACAATAAGAGGTTTATTTAGAACAAAGGGAGTGGAGGAATGCAACCCCATCATGTGTCCAGTAGAAGAGCAAAAAAACAACACAGGAGAGCGTGAAGGACCTTCCCAGCTGGCAAGGACTAGTGGTTGTTATTGTTGTTCCCTGTGCTCCTTGGTAATGCCCTCTGCCCCCTTTAATCTCTAGAGTGGGCACCTGTGGAATATACCCTTCACATAGCCTGAGCAGCCTTTCAATGTGCATCTTGCTCGCAGACACCTGGAGGTCGTGGGCCATGGGACACTGCAGTCAGTTGCTCTCAATCGAAACTTTGGGCTGGATAAGTTCCTTGAAACACTAGCCGCTTACATGATGGCTAACAGTGCCCAGGTGTTAACAGTTATATGCACGGCCCTTTTTATGCATTGATAGTATTCCTCCCTTGTGTTCCCTTGAAGAGAAGACGTTGCAAACCCTTCTCACCCCCAGCATTTAAATACCTCATAGATGCTCAGTAGATTTCACAAAGCGTTGGTGTGAAGCTAAAATGGAGTCTCCCCTCTTGAGCCACTTTGGGGAAAGGTTCTGTTCTGGTTGGCTTTGCTATCCTAGGATTCTTCGTGTCAGTATTCACTATTGTGGACTGAGAAGCAATTGCTATTTCACCTTGCTCCGTGTTCTTTCATTTGTGGACTTTTTAGAAAAATCAGGCATTCCTTTTCTGAGCTCATCTTTTTTTTTCTTATAACATGCCTTGGGACATGTGAACAACAGCGGCCATCACACACTACCAAGCTAACCGTCGTCCATTATCATTCCCTCGAAGACCATGCATTGGATATTGAAGCTGCTGCAGAGCATCTGTGTGTTAGATACTGTTTTACTAATAAACCCTTTCCTGCAGCCTAGCACTGGCCCTGTCTTCAGGATTCACTTGTTTGCTGCTGACCAATGAACACCGAGCCATAGCTCCATACTTCATGCCTGTGTTCTCATGCAGTGCACCAAATGCTCCTTTCTACTTCTACCCATCCAGAATGGCCAAGTGATATTGTAATACGCGGTGATTCCCAACTCTTCAGAGACCAAATGCAACAAAAGGTTTTTTTTTATTTTTTGGCCCCCTCTCTACACATCTCAAAGTTTAGATAGGCTTGTGTTGCAGGAATTTCAAGTGTTAATTTTCCTCACAGAGAAGAATGTCTCTTCACCCCAGATGGAGCTTGACAAAGACCAAAGAGAGGATTCTGTTCAAATGCAATTTAGTAAGCATGTGGGAACATGGCTGAGGCATTACTTGGAGGGTCTGAGTGGCCCTAACAGAACTGCCTACTCCATCATTGATGACCTTGAGCCAGCCTCCCCCAGTTCTCCTCACTTCCTATGCTGTGAGTCTCCTTCGTCACAGCCCTCAATGTTCAGTCCTGCTCTCCAGCACTCTTAAGGAATATTGTTCCAAAATTTGCAAAACAGCCTTCTAATTATGTATTTACCTGCTTGTTTTTAGACTTTGGGCTCTTGGGGGGATAAAGTTTCACTAATTTTTCAATTCCAAGCACCAATTCACTGTCAAGCACATGATAGATTCTAAAGAAATTACTATGGAGGGAATTTGTTTTTGAAAAATTGATTATATTACAGAATCTGCAGTTGATTTTTCCCCTCTAGATTAAGATTCTAATTACACATTTTAACATAATGAGATTTGAATTTTAATAAAGAATTTTGGTCTTATAATTGTTTCGTATTTGAAATACCTTTTCCTTTTTCATCCTGTCTCCCATTACCACAGGCTATGCTTTCAAACCAGCAAACTTTGTGTACAGCAATAGCTCTGTAGTAAATGTGTTTAGCTTTGTTTCTTCTCATTCATTCTGTATCTAAAATAATTACCTTCCATCATTAAAAAGATATTTTGTCCATATCGGCCATAATGATTTTTCTGTCGTTTGTCAGTTGTGATTCTTACACACTCTTGAATTTGGAACACATTTTTCTATCTCATAATTTCTGGTTATCTGTCTGTCTTAAGGCTGTTCCCACCCTCCATTCTCATATGACTTTTGCTGATTTCAGGATAAAATCAAGAGAGTTTTACAGGTTTGCTAATAGTATCCAAGGTCTCAGCAGGTCATTTCACTCACCTCTCATATCTCCTCCTCTGGACCTCCAGCTCTACACACTGTCAAAATGACATCTAACGCATGCAATTCTTCAAGGCTTCCTCGTCTCCATTTCTGCATCCTGTGCCAGAAACACTGTCTTCCTTTCAGCAAATCAAATTCTACTCCCCCTACTGATATTGCTTCTATCAGAGAACAACCATCCTTGACTCTTCCTAGATTGGGTCATGTATTCTTTTCTTTTCTTCTCAGTGTGTTGTGTGCTGTATTTTAATAATTACTGTGCTTTGTGATTCATGTCCATTTAATGATCCAGGACTTTTTCTAAATTGATGGCTCATAGCAAAGAGCAGGACAGCTCTGTTCCTGGGGTGTCATTTGAAGTGTCTGTGTCTGTCTGTCTGTATGTATGTATGTATCTGTGGTTGTTTAGACTGGGAGATGCTACTGACATGTAGTAAGAGAGGCCAGGAGTCCTGCTAAGCCTCATGTAGTACATAGGACAGACCCCACCAAAGGATCCTTTGACCCAAAATGTCATCAATGCTGCTGATAAGAAACTTGAACTAAGTGTGCATTGTGCTTGCAATACTAACAAATCATATAACTACACACAGTAACTTATAATTCACCTCTAAAGTTAAATATGTATTTACACACAGTAATATACTCAAAGTAATTTTATGATGAGAGGCTGTAAGCCAAAACGAGAATATTTACACCATCAGAAGGACATACAATAAATACTTGATAAAAGTTACTGTTTGCCTGCATTTAAAGGCTGGTTAAAGTTTTGAAAGTCATGTCACAGGAATTGCTGAAGTATCTGTGGTTGTGGAATACAAAGTAGAAGATGAAGGGCTTGTTATCTGTTGTCAGAAACCTGAAAGAGTATTTTGTAGAAGAGAGATTTGTCTTAGTGGTGTACCTCCAGAAGGTGGAACTAAGATCAATGGAATCAAACAGCAAAGATTGTCTCAACACAATAGAAGGAAAAATTTCCAATACATTTTGCCATTTGGGTGTAGAAATGAGCTAATGTAGCACTCTATGCAGTTGTCTGTTGGGATGAGATGTGGGACAAAACAAGCTATAGTATCATAAATGCAACAGTTAGGAAAATGTATTCTTCAAAAGTCTGAACAGACACACATGACATGATGGGGAAAATGGGCATGGAGGTTTATGAAGGTAGAGGGATGGGTAGATGCAGCAGATAGGGGGATGAGGGGTAACTAACACTAGCAATATTTGAAAAGCCATATGGAAACACACTATTTTATTACATGTATATTTGTACATACCTATATATGCATACATCATATATATATGCATGCTCTAATAAAACAGTTTAATTTTTGTTGTCCTAGAAGAGAGAATAATGCTCTTCCCCAAAGCCATATGTTGCCAATAAAAAGCCTGGTGCCGGGGCGGGGTGGGGGGATACCTCCCCTTGAGTTATTGGTCAGGAGTGTCCTGGACACCCTTGCCTCATCGAAAAACACGGATGAGTAACATCTCATTTGCATGCAAAATCTTGATGGTAATATCCTATTGCTGAAGGCACCAACCACTTTGGTCATAAGATGTCAAGAAATCAAATAAGTACTGAGTAGGAATCTTCCTCCATGCTGCAAAGCTTTCATAGTACCTGCAAGTTCTGTGTAGGCTCCTGGTGGGGGGAAGTCATCAAGTCTTACCCAGATGTAAACTCTGTGAACTACAATAGCAACCGCATGACAAGATAAGCCCATGAGTGCAGTAATGGCACAAATATTATGGGAATAACCTGCTGCTTTCTGACTGGATTTAGAGCCTACTCTACAGGAGGAAACACATGCCTACTTCTGTAATCTGACTAAGAACCAATGGTTGGGGAGTTCACAGACTCCAAGGCTAAAAATGTACTACTATTATTCTACTAGATGGGCATACTAGTAAACTGTCCTTTAAATGTATTGCTTTACACTCATTGATTAGTGCATCTCTCAGATTTTATTAGAGAAGTTCCATTGTACAGGGGATTATGGTTAACACTGAAACTCACTGCTGGTCAAAGTGTAGAGAATAAATATCAGTGTCCTGCTCAGCCACAAATGGGACATATATATCACATCCCCTAAGGTTTAAGAACCACTGTAGAAGGGAGAGTAGAAAGATTTAAGAGCAGATGTCAGGGAAGAACTGAGTAAATCTCTGTCTTCTGGACATGAAAAGGTGGTACCCATGAGCTCATGGCAGCTGTGGTTGCCTGCACAAGATCTTCACAAGACCAGGCCAGTGAGCATTCTAGCATGGATGGGAGGGTCTCTTGGGACCCCCCACTCTCAGCTGAGGAGCTATTAACAATTGATGGCTTCTGAGGGGCGGGAAGTCAGTTTTCTTGAAGGGTGTGGCCTTTGGTAGTTTGACCATGCCACAGTGGATGGACGGCCCCACCATTAAGAGTATATGGACAGTACAAATTAGATTCAATGGGTTACTAATAATAAGAAAAGGGGGTACAAAGGGGTGTTGGGAGGAGTGGGGAGGTGAGTGGTAGATCTGGGAGGAGTTAAGGTGAGGAGCAGGATGGAGTAAATATAAACAAAATATAGTGTATGGAATTCCCCAAAAATCAATAAAAATAAATTTTTTTGAAAAGGAAAAAAATTGTGAATAGAATTTCAAACAGTTCGTTATACCCTCCAGGGTTCCAAGTTACATGTTTAAAGTAGAAGATGAAAATTCAGTGTTCTGTGTACTGTGTTTTTTAAAAGAATTTAAAAAGCAGTTTTGAAATTATCACAAAACTTTCATAAAGCATGAAACCTTAAATAAGCAACACAGGTTTCTCTTATAATATAAAAAAAATCAATTTCATTGGAAATGTAATAGTTTCATATCAGAAGTTCACAGTGGAAACACAAATCTATAAAAGCAAAACCTTGGGAGAATGAGATACACTATCATTAACATACCTCAACGGAAGGACACTGGTTATAATCAGGAGATAGCCCCAAGGAGATGCAAGCCATGAAGGCCAAGCATGTCTTTTAGTGCCCTAGAGGGTCACTTCAATCTCCGGGGACCATTATTCAACCAGTTCCTGGTAAAGGATTCAAACAAGTTAAGCTCAAATGAAGCTTGCATTAAAATTGCCTCATTATATTGTCTAACTAGAATGAAAGTTTAATTTCTATTATTTGTGGGGTAATTTTTTTTTTGTAGTTAATGGAAAAAAATAGAGTTCAAACAGGAAATACATTGGTGGATCTAGTGAACTTCTATGTGGTGACTAGAAAATGATCTTTATATTGGCTGTGTAATGTAGCTAGAGTTTTCCTGCCTTGCCCACAGTCAGGACAAATCTCTGTCACCTGCCAGTCCCACAGCCGCTCAGACTCAACCAAGTAAACACAGAGACTTATATTGCTTACAAACTGTGTGGCCATGGCAGGCTTCTTGCTAACTTCTTATATCTTAAATTAATCCATTTCTATAAATCTATACTTTGCTTTGTGGCTAGTGGCTTACCGGAGTCTTCACATGCTGCTTGCCATGGCGGCGGCTGGCAGTGACTCCCCCCCTCAGCCTTCCACTTCCCAGAATTCTCTCAATTCTCTTCTCTGTTAGTCTCACCTATACTTCCTGCCTGGCCACTGGCCAATCAGTGTTTTATTTATTGACCAATCAGAGCAATTTGACATACAGACCATTCCCCAGCAGTGTAACATTGTTCTCTTCAGATCAGGATGGACAGGGATAGTACACATGCCTTCTGATACTAGTTACTATTCAGAGCGAAACCACAAAAGCCGAACCTGCAGACTCATTTATTATCCAGAGCTAAACAATCTCCCAAGGAAGACAGATGCATTTTCTAGGATAGGCATTTCATCAAAGACCAGCTGATAATGACTAATCAGAGCTGCCTGGCACTCAAGCTCACATCTGTTTCAAAGATTTGCTGAATACTAACAGAACACAGCTTTTGTTCAAGAAGTCTTTATGGTCACTCATTGCCTAGTATCATTAGACCTGGCCACAAATGATACTATCTGCTGTTGTGAACTAGAGGGGAAAGGAACAATCAGATATGTTTGAGATGAAAAAGAGTCTAGGTTTTGAAGCATATGCTTATTAATGCAATAATGAAAAGGATTTGTGAACAGGACCAATGGTTTCTGATTCATTACTACAGAGTCACACAGTTTACATGTGGGAGGCAGAATGAAGTCATCCAGAAGTGTGTCCCAGTAGAGAAAATCTGAACCCATATATGACTTTTTGTAAGCATTTTAAACAGACTACCTTGCTCACAGACCTCAAGAATGACATGGTTGACCTGTTATATGTTGCCTTACAGTTTCCTCTCATTATTTGTAACCCATGGGGTGTGCCTACCAAACTATAAAGATACATCTCAGAAGATCATGGACTCTCCAGGTACTTCCCACATTGCCTTATGTTATTCCTAATAGAGAACCCAGCATATATCATACATTCCAAAGTACACACTGACTGCTTGACCTTGGTTGTAGATGTAGAAACTGTTGTCAGGAAAAAGGAGTTTCTAACAAAAGTTGAGTTTTTAAATGATTAAATAATTATTTATATAAGGAGCAACAATGCCTTGTTTCAACACCATACTGACACATGAGTGGCATAACCGGAATGGATAATTTTGCATGGTGGATAGAAACCTTCATTGGCATTGAAATGGATTGAATTTTAGAACTTTAAAAAATTTACATGCTGGGTTAAAGTGATATAAGACTAGATTAATAAAGCATTTTCAGTTTTGAATTTTTATATACAGATTTTCCTTCATGTTTTCATTAGTTTTAGACACTCTTACTATTGGGCTAATAAAGGTTGAGTTTAAAATGGATAAACAATCATTCCAACTTAGGAGGCTGAGGGAAGAGGGTCCTGAATTGGAGCCCAGCCACAGCTATATTCTGTCATAAACCAAAATCAAACTAAATGACAACAGAGAAAACACAAGATATGACAAGTTGTTTTTGCCCAGTGGCATTAATAATAAGAAATATGTTTTCCATTCTTTGCAACTAATGACCTCTCCATTAACTTGGGGTGTCATTGACAGATATTAGGATTTATCTGGAAATTGAGATTCTATTCAAGTTTCAACAGGATACTTTACACATTGTCAGTCAGATGTCTTCCCTGAGGTCAAGTGTTCTTGCCACGAAACATTGACAGCACCTGTAGGACTCTGAAGTAATCTATTGGTCTAGGACTTGCTTCTTCCGAAGCTATGATGGCATTTATGTAAATACCACTATCATTCACATGTACGATTAATGTACATGTGTAGGAGTCAAAACGCTGCTTCCCCTAGAAGAGATGAGTGATGGGTTTTGATTATATCAGGACACATCAGGCTCTCCTATACCTGAGAAGCCTCCATTAAAGCAATGCACTACTGAGGTCTTCCTGAAAGAATTGAAATTAGTGGAAGTGATCACCTTGTGACTTGCCACATCTATAAATCACTGTGGGGCAGTAGCCATATGTTGTCTGTATTTTGTATTTCTTGTACAAGAGAAAAAGTAGTGACTTAATATTTACTGAGAAAGTCTTAGGGGTGGGTCAAGCTTTGCAGCAGGCCTTAACCTTAGTGACTCTTCAGTAGCTCTATGAGTGAGATCCAGTTATCATTTACATAAAAGGGAACAGGAGCATTGACAGGTTAGTCATTCATTCGAGGTATATACAGCTAATATGTGTTTGAGCTGGAATTTAAATCCAGATCTCTCAAGCATTATTTATTATTGTTATCCTCTTTCTCCTTTCTTCTCAGTTAACAATAAAGATTTTTAATCTTCTGCAGTTCTATCACTCTAATCACCTTATATTTATAGAGCCAATATTTATTAGGTATTTACTGTGTTTAAAGGTGTTTGTGTGTGTGTGTTTTACGCATTCGATATTTGCTCATTTTTAATCCTCCTAATGTTTCTTCAGCCTGTGAATATATATATAATTATTGTGAGTCTTGTATTATAAATAGGGAAACTGAGGCATGAGAAAAACTTTGTAAATATTATTAAAGAGTCAAACCAGAATTTGAGCTCTGACATGTTCGAAGAGCTTGTTTTTATACTCATCTGTCCTCAACAGATGTACTCTGGATGCTGTTCCGTGTAAAACATAACAAGCACAGGATTAGCTTTGACCTTGAAGCATGAATGTAGTGTATCGCTATGTAATTACCTAATAGAGATGACAGAGAGAGCTTCTCTGGGTGTCTTACTTCAAATGGTTTATGCACTAGCCGAATTGGACTGAATAAATAATATTAGGCTGAGCTATGCCTTTTACATGTTTAGGAATCAATTTCTTCTATTTAATAACACCATATTTCAGAAAGACCAATTCTTTCTATTCTGTTCAGAACACAGGAGATTCTTCAACAACAAAAAAAAAAAACAGGTAATTTATATGCTCTTTGCCCACCAAACTATGCTTTCTGTTCAACATAAATTAATTACAGAGGGTGTATGAGGTCAAAGAGGATTCCAGTGTATCTAAGTATCTATGCTGTTTCAAACAGAAGGCTCAAAGTTAACATCTTAGAATTGCGTTGTGTCTTCTAAAAAAAATAAAATAAGTGGGCATCTTGCTTGCCTTTGAAGATCCCCTTGCTAATCTCAGATTGCCATCTGAAATTTTAATTAGTGATTTAAAATGTGCTTACACAAAGAACCTTGTCCAAGTTGTCTGTTTCTGCCAAATTAAACTATTAAACTAAGTAACCTAATTAAAATCCTTTTAGCTTTTAATCAATATTTTATTTACATTCATATTTCCTGGGAAGCTTGATGAGTTTTTCTGGACGTGATAGTTATGGCTTCCCTGTTTCTCAAAGGTCATTTTTAAGGAGTTCCCTCCTCCAAGGCCATGGAGTCAGCAAGCTCATGGGGGCACCGCTGGTTCATGTCCCCCTGTCCTCTACCAGTCCTGGGCGCACAGAAAGTAAAGTTGCTTGTTGTTTGTGCAGTTCCTGGGAGAAGTCCAGGCTGCTTCTGTAGGAGGCAGAACTGCTTCTCTTGCAGCTAGGCCCTTCATCTCTCCTCCCAGAGACCCTGATAGCCCACACCACAGTGGGACCTTCAAATCCAAACCTGCTCACATTCTCTAGTCTCAATATTAAACTACTTACATGAAATGTATAAAAAGCAATGCTTTTAGTTTTCAAAGTATCCTTCTCATTCATCCCATTTTGCAGAGGCAATCACTTTCAACATTTTAGTCAATGCATATATCCATATCTTTAAGAATAAATTTCTAAATTTTAGGTGTCAGCTATTAATTTCTTATGATAAAAGATAATGATTTATCACCCTCTAATTTTTCCTGGCCATCCCATACAGACAAATGCATTTCAGCCATGTTAAATGAATCCATGTTATTTTATTGCAGAAATCCTTTCCTGCTTCAACTGGACTCTTTGTTTCCTTCTTAACTTCACTAACTTGAACCTCAGATTCTTCTCAGAGATTTGATGAAATCTCTCTTCATCATTGAAATTAACCATTTGTATTTATGGGGACCTTATGGCTGGAGCTTCCCAACATGCTTCAGGGAGGTCTTTGGGTTTCTCTGTCTAGATGGTGCTCAACTGACTCTCTGAGAGCACACTCGCTCTCTGGTCTCTCAGCCTCCATCCCTCAGTGGTCCTCAGTCTTCCTCTAGATTTCAATGTTTAATTGTTTTGTGAGACAGAGTCTCATGTATCCCAAACTGGTATTGAAGCTACGTAACAGAGGAATGATCTTGCACTTCTGCCTTACCTCTTCAGTGTGGAGATGACAAGTAGGTACAACCTCACATTATTTTATGTGGTGCCAAGACTTGATCTCATGGCTTTGGCTAGTAATTACTTTATCAACTGAACTAAATCCTCATTTTTTTGGGTTTTTGTTTGTTGTTTGTTTTTGTATTTTGTGTAGCTTTGGCTGTTCTGAAACTCACTATGTAGTCCAGGCCTCGAACTCACAAACATCCTTCTGCCTCTGCTTCCTGAGTGCTGAGATTAAAGGCACATGCCACCACCGCCTGGCTAAATCCTCATCTTTCAATCGTTATCTTTATAGGATAATTATCATGTCTCAAGAAAATATATGCTCCTGTCATGTCATGAGATGGAATGTCACATCTGTGCCATCTAACATGTCTGAAATGTGTCATCTTGGCACTTTTGGAGTAGGTGATGCTTTCTCTAGCTACAGAATGGTTGGGGTGGTATACAATTCCTTCTTCTAAAAATAAGTATGACACCATCTCCTACCTTACACATCTTTAGAATGTGAGTTTGATATTCCTATATCAGAGAGGTAACATTTCCATCTCCTGTGTTTGAATCTGGACAGAATTATGACTATGTCATACTGTAATTATGTAACTTCTACAGAGAGAGAGAGAGAGAGAGAGAGAGAGAGAGAGAGAGAGAGAGAGAGAGTTTCTTGTAATATTTTTCACCTTAAGACACCTGTTCCTAGAATTTAACTAGTATGCTGATAGGAAACACATATAGCGAATAGTGTACACATTCACAGGGAGAGGAATCAGACAGCCCTACAGGTGGACTGCTCAGAAGTGGGTATTCTGACCCATCAAGCCACTAAGTTTAAGCCACCTGGAGTGTGCAAGCCATCCTCTGTGACTCTAGTGCAAACGCCACATCTGTGAAAAATGCTTATATGATTTGGGGCTTGGGGATTGGTTGCTGTTGTGCAACAATGGATGACTGGGCTAGCTGGGGAAATCCCTAGAAGGTTTAAAGTGGATCGTTATAGTCTTTCTTAGGTGTGTACATTGATGTGATGAGCATGACTGATATTCTAACTTTTATCAACTTAATATAAATTTCTAGAAATATAAGGAACTTTGTGGAGTTTCTGCTTTGGCACCATGCAGAAATCTTGTCATGTTAAGCTCTGGCATACTTTTTCCATTCGTGGTATTTAGATTCCTTAGTCACAGCAAGGAATTTCTTTTCTTCTATTCTTTCTTTCTTGTTTTCTATCTGAATAGCAGTTCTACTGGGCTGATTTCTCTCATCTTCGATTCTCTGGTTTCTTCCATCCCTTTGTTTTCTGTCTATGTTTTGTTCTATTTCTTGTGATAGATAATTCTAATTCTTATGCAACTATTCTCTCCTGAAGTTACAGGTGGTTGGACAATGGGGACGTATTCCAAGAAACAAGTTGTAAGGTTGTTTTGTCATTGTGTGAATATCATAGAATGTACTCACTCAAACTGAAGTGGCCGTGGCATCCTGATTCTGCCATTTTATAGGGCCACTGCTGAATGTGTTTCATTGTGGACCAAAATGTCATTGTGTAGCCTGTGACTTAAAGTCTTAGCATTCTCAAAATTTTTCTTTCTACTGCATTTTTCTCATGATTATAACAGCCTTACTCATCTCTAAGGTAGGGTTAATGATAAGCACAGTTAAAATTTTTTGTTCCAATTTTTTTTTTACTCTTCATAGAAATTCATCTATGGAGGTATATTTACCACATTTTTTTTGCTATTTTTCTTTTACTTTAACTAACAGACTGAAACAAAACATACCAAACAAAATGGCTCTCTGCATCACATACCTCCTGCAAGTTCCATGCTTTCCTGTCTTCTGTCTTTCATATTGGAGCATTTCCAAGCTCACTGGAAACTGATCAAATGTGGAGCATAAAGATGACATTAGCATCTTTGTGCCTCTCCTATCCACTGTGGCCTCTACCTCAGGGTGTGTTGGCTGGTTGGGACATTCCACAGGACACTTCTCTTTCTCCTTTGAGTGAGCTGAATTCACCAGAGAAGAATTTCCCAGTGTTCTTAGTGCAGTAATACTGCCTGTCTGATAAATGAATAAGGATAAGGGTGTTGACAGTCTCAGAATGTAGAATGTAAGATTTTTTCTTCCACTTTGCCTGGAATACCCCTCACTGTTTCTGAAGGATGAATATGGTTTCCTTTTTCTCTAGGTTTCCATTTGAGTTGTAAACGATTCCTCAAAGAGACTTTTCAAAATTCTCTCTCTCTCTCTCTCTCTCTCTCTCTCTCTCTCTCTCTCTCTCTCTCTCTCTCTCTCTTTCTCTCTCTCTTTTACAGACACATACACTCACACAGTGGGGAACATGTGTACGTGTACCACTGTTGAGGGTCTTGTGCTGCATTCTGGAAGTCCTGACAAATGAAAAGGCCATTGTATTCCTCTTTCCCTCTGCTCACCCCTTCCTCCTCAATGCTGCTTCTCTCCCTCCTTTCTCCTACTCTTCCTTTCCCTTGCCTTCTTCCTTCCCTTATCTTTGTCCATTTTCTGTCGGTGTGTACACACATTTTTGCATATGCGCCAGTGCTTGTACAGAAGCCAAAGGCTGATGCTGGGAATCATTCTGAGTTTCTCTGATATCTTACTCATGGCGGCAGGGCCTACCTACCAAACCCAGAGTTTTACAGGCAGGCTGCCAAAAGAATGGGCTTTTAAGTGAGTTTCTGGGGATCCAGCCTCTGGTGGTCGTGATTGCAAGCTCTCATGTCAAGTGCTGCCACAGAGAAGCCTTCCCTGCACTTCCATTTACTCTCCTTCCTTCTCCTATTTTTCTCTTCCTCCTCCTTCAACACCTTCTCCTCCTCTTCTTGTCTCCTCTTCATCATCCTTTCCCTCTCCCCCCTCTCCTCATCCTCCTCTTCATTTCTATCACTATTTCTATTAATATTTCTATTACTAGCAATCCTTTTGTATCATACATTTTTTTCTCTCGTTCTTTGGGTCATTGTTTTTCTCTGTCCTCGTGGGTGGATGAAAAGATACAGCAGATTTGGAAACAACTTTTGTTGGCTTTATGCTATCGAGCCTTTGGAAGTGATGATAAATACCAATGCCATTTAGCTATTTCCATGTGATATCATCCTAAAACTCAGCGTCTTAGAGCAATGAGCTTTGAGAGCTACCACATATCAGCTAAGGGATTCTAGGAGTCCAGGTAACCTCTGCAATGGCCAGCCTCACCACCTCATCAGGTGTCAGACTACCTTCAGTTGAAAGAATGAGATGACCACCTAAGAACAGTCAACATCTAGCCCACTTGCCACCCAAGCTGGCCCCTGGAAGTATGTGAACCAGCAACAGAAGAGAGACAAAAGCAGTATTCAGAGCTCCCCTCTTGGCCACATGCAGCCTACAGGCTGCACACTGGACATCCCTGTGATCTAGATCATCCCAGTGGACCCAATTTAGTCACAAGAGCCCTTACAAGGGGAAAACAGGAGACTTTGAGTTGAAGAAAGAGGTAAGGTGACAGAGACAAAATCAGAGTGATAGCCCCGTTGAGAGCATGCCACAGCACATGGCTCTGAGGAGACGGAAGAGGGAAGAGACAGAGGCCTTACTTGAGGTTCCAGAAAGATGGCAACTACTCCCGCAGCTTGAATTTGGAACTTATGACTCCCAAAAGTATCAGATGATAAAGTCTATTGCCTTATCCCATTAAGCTTGTGATGAATCATTAGAGTAATCATAGGGAACTCATACCTGCCATTCTTCTTCCATTCAGACATGATATGTTAGCGCTTTTTGCCACATCTGCATGCCATTTTTACTAATGTTTTCTTCAAAAATGTAATTGCTGTGTTTGGATCTTAAATTTCTCCCTAATACTGTGCATTTTCACCTCCTTCACCTCCTCCTTCTCCTCCTCCTCCTCTTTTACTTCTCAGCTCTCAGTCACTGGAGCTGCTGGAAGAGGACAAACATTCCTTCTGTTCACCATGGAGCAAATAGTTTTCTGGGGCAACTGCTTCTTTCCATGACACTCTGACTTGACACAGACTCACTGTCCACAGAGCCAGCCAACCATGGACTGAAACCCTTGAAATCGTGAACCAAAATAAAGCTCCTTATATATTGATTTTCTAAAGTATTTTTTCACAGCAATGGCAAGGTATTGCGGTAATGATCTATTTTTTGAAATATATCCTGAGTATAAACACTTAAATATTTCTGGAATTCGGAGATATTATACTTTCATTTTTAATAGCTATGACTATCGTAACAGGCATGATTATAAAGTATTCATACAAACATCACAACAAATGGCTATAATATGCAGCATTTCTAGTTATTATTTCTTCATGATACACCAATTGGCTATACCAAATGAACAGTCATGAAAACATACATACATATGAGTAGCATTGTATGGACTGAGCAAGTTGTATTTAGGAATATATAGGTATATACATATATATGCATGTAACAGCAATCAATAAAAAATGAGGTCATGAATTTGAAGGACAGCAAGGAAGGGTACATAGAAGGGCTTAGAGGGAGGAGATGTAATGAAGAAATGATATCATTATATTATAATGTCAAAAATAAAAGGAAAGGTATTCTTTTAAAAGTGAATGATGTAAATTCTAATGAGGAGATGTAGTGCCATGCTGTAGAATGAACTTCAGAGTATGAGTTGGAGCAGATTTGGGATACATTAGCATCTTACAAGATTAGTTAGATTCCCCAGAGGAAGTGATTTGTGGACTTGTGGAAATTTTACAGCCCTTAGTCCAAGAGTTTGTTCATCCTGACTTTTAATCCTTCTAGTCCATCACAGAATCCCACTTTCCATTCTTCTTCCAGTCTCTTGTCTACTTCTTTACATTCTCAACGTTGTACTCAGGCCAAGATCCTTTTCTTTGTGTATTTATTATTTACTTACTTGTTTGTTTGTTTGTTTGTGACAGGGTCTTATGTATTCTACTTACATTCCCTGTGTCTCAAGGGCTGGAATTACAGGAGTTTTCCACCATGTCTAGCCTTACACTGAGTTTTATAAAGATTCCTATTTTAAAATTTTTCTTGCTTTGGTAGCCAAAGTCAATACAACATACCCACTCGAGACTAAGGAATTAATTTTAAAGGTGAGACAGAGACATAGCCACTTCCATAGGCAGACATGGCATAGTTGAGGGTTCCACTATTATTGGGGAGGTTTCTCATGCTTACTTTGAGATAACACAATTACTCCAAAGAAGCAACGGGGGTGGGGTGGGATGGGGGTGTGTGATGTGGGTGTTGAGATGGGGGGGTGGAGGAGTTAAGTAACACCACCAGTAGGTTTGGGTTTCTCTTCTCCATAGTGACAGCCAGGGACATCTGAGAACTGTCAATCTGACCTGGAAGAAGAGTAATCGGGTTTCCTTCTTTTCTAAAGCCAGTGATCTGAGAAAGGAAGTAGGAGAGAGTGGACCTCAGCCATGACCTTCCTTCCTTGTGTTCCTTTTCCATGACATATCTTGCTGCCTAGTGGATGTACTTTCATCTTTGCATCACATCATTTAGAGTATATTTTATCAAATTTTAACCAAACACATTGAAATTAAAAAAAAAAAAACAGAGATGCCATTTATTTGACTTCAAATCACAGAGCTAGTCAGGAGCAAATCTAACATTTGGGGGTTACTGACTCATCTTTTCAGGCTAAGCTCTAACACTAGTTTTCTTAGAGTGGAAGTAAAGACTGTAAGATGTGGAGATTTTAAGCATTTATTCACAAATGATGTTTGAAATCACATGCTATACTCAGAATCTTGTATCTGGGAATAATATTTTTCTAAAATTATTTATAATATATTATAAGGTATTTTGGTTGAGTCTTTCTTTTGTTAACTTGCATGTCCTTGATTATGAAGTATATTCATTATCTTACCTCTTTCTCCATTTCTGGTTCAGTTTCATAACAAATGCTTTATAAATTCTTTGTTTTCTCCCAAATAATGTTCAGTATCTTTATTATTCATAAACCAAAAGAAAATGTAGCCGTGCTTCAAAAATCTCCTCAAAGGCTCTCCTTGGGGCTCCTCTGCTACAAATTACAATGTTCTTTTTACTTAAAATACAACCTTACCTGTATACCATCTAAGAACAAATTGCAGAGGAATGTCTCTTGTGAACTGCTCTCAGAAACACTCAGAGTCGTTCTTACATGGTCTCCTTATTTGCAAGTCTTCAAGGCTTGAAGCAAGTGACTAGACATTAACTGTTTCTGTTTCTCATTCATCATTCAACCAGTATATGGTGACCACCAATGCATTCGATTTATTGTCTCCTGATATAAACATATCATAAAACAAAACCACCTTAAATTTTGCTAAGCCAAATCACCTCCTTCATTCCTAGGAAAATGGAATGCATACAGCTAATCGGCATATTTCAAAATTGGTATGGTATCATTATCAAAGTGTTTCATAGTTTGTATAGTAGTACGATCAAGATGAAATTTCAGTATTCATAGTTCATCTCTTTCCATTTGCCTGCACTCTGAGTTACAGCAGGTGATGGCAAATGCAGCCAGATGCTGTTTCCCTCGCTCCCCAAATGGGGACACATTCATAATTAACTACAGAATCCCATTGCCAAGGCTGCCTGTGTCCTCAGTATCTTTAACACTGCTAACAATCACATTGTTTGTGCAAACTTGAAACTGCTCAGTAAATCTGTATTGTAGGAATTGTGTATCTCTTTAAAATAGCATGATCACCATATTCCAATCATCGATCAGGGAGTGACAGTTATCACTATTTTTATTAGCATTTGATTTTACTTGTCCATTGCAAAATTTTAAAGTATTTTTAATAATTTTAAAATGGCATCTCATAATTTCCTCTCTCTTTAGTGTGACCTCTCTGAGCCATAGTGTCCTCATAGGCAAAAAGTTTCAGTTTCTTATTTTTAAAGTCTATTGTCTCTTTCAAAGAGCATTAACTGAAACACACACACATATATACATATACAAACTTACATACACACATACACTCATACACATACCCACAGTTTCACACACACACACACACACACACGAACACATACTCACACATACTCATACACATACATATATGCATATTCACACACTTATGTACACACATACATGCACTCACTTACACTCATATTTATACACATACATGTTCATACACACACATTCACACTCATACACACACATATATGCTTATACACACACTCATATACACATACATGCACTCAACCATAACTGTACACATAATATATGCATATATACACCCATATACACACATACATGGACTCACTCACATTCATATAGCACATACATGCACTCACACATACACATATATAAACCAGTTCACATTGTCCTGGTTAGGGTTTTTGGTTTTTTGTTTTGTTTTTTGTCAGCTTCAAGCTAGAGTCATTTGGGAAGAGGGAATCTGAGTTGAGAAAATAATCCCAGCAGACTGGCATGTGGGCAAGCCTGCTGTGTGATTTCTGAGTTGATGATTGATGTGGGAGGGCCCAGACAGGTGTGGGTGCTTCTACCCTGTGTATGCGGACCTGGGTTGTATAAAAAGCAGACCAAGAAAGTCATGGGGAACAAGCCATAAAGCAGTACTCCTCCATGGCTTCTGTTTCAGGTCCTGCCTCCAGGTTCCTGGCTTGAGTTCCTGCCCTGATTTCCCTGGATGATGAACTACAGCTGTAAAATGAACACACACACACACACACACACACACACACACACACACACACACGCGCACACACACACACACACACACACACACGCACACGCACACGCACGTACACATACGCACATACTCACACACAAAGTATATATATACACATACTCATGCACACTCACACACACAAACATACATATTTAAATAGCCACAGAAGATTGATACTGAAATGAAGGACCCAATGTAATCACCCACCCCTCAAAAAGGTGTCTTGGAAGCTACAGTGTATACATAAAGAACAAAGTATTTCCAAGATGCATAATGAAATATGACAATAACAAGTAAGTAGAATTAGCAGGTAATATATTTTTCTGCCATTAGTAAGCTATGATATTTTCATGGGATTAGTGATAGCACATAATATATTTATGACTGCGTCTTAGTCACTCTATCAGTAACTGGCTTGTAAACAAGCAAACAAACAAACATAATCTGAAAAAAAAAAAAAAAAACCACTCTGGTTTACTAGGGCCAGGAAAGGAAAACATTAGAATATTACAGTTAGGAAGCACAGACCTTTTCTTAGAAGTGGGTTTCTAATTTTTCCCCCAGACATGTTTTTCTACTTATCCATAGTAACAAGAATACATTTCAGTTGGGAGGGACAGACCACGACCCACTGCAATTTACAAATCACAACCCGTAAAGACTCCATCATGCATCAGGTTGACTTCAACCAGCAGGATTTTACACAGGGAAGCATAGGTTTAAATGCAATTTAAGGCAAACCAATTCAGAGCAATGGCTGTACAATAGCCCAGGGAGTCCAACACCAGCGGGAGTAGGGGAATGAAAGCGAGATGATTGAACAGCAAAGGTCCTAGGCAGAAATTAGCTCAGGAAGCTCTCAGCCAGCTATGTTCATGATGGGCTAGCTATCATCACCCGGGAGTCATTAAGAACCAAGGGAACTTCAAAGAGCACATTCAAATGGAGTAAATTGAGTGAAGGTAACTTCCTCCTGGAGATACAGTTTAGACACAGTTCACTGATGAGACAGCATTACTCCTATGAAAAGTGTTTTGTGTGATGATTTATAGGAAGTCCTGGTGTTGTCTCACTCAGAGAGACAACCACAGATGTGAGGCAGCATTTTTTGTGCAAATTTAGCTGGTGTTTTTAATTTTAGGGTTAGTAAGTCTTTTTATTGTTGTTTCATTTTGTTGTTGTTGTATGTTTGTTTCTGAGGCCGGGTCTCAGTCCATCCTAGCCCTCCCTAGGATTACCCATACTGATCTCAGATGTGAGGCAATCCTCCTGCTTCTATTCCCCAAGTACTGGGAGTCTATGCATGAGCAAGTACATCCAGCAGTCTTTCTTAGTGGTAGAAATCTGAGATTTGGTAGTCTTTAGAGCTCTTAGCAGTGTTCTGATTCTCCAGAAGGATCACAAATCCCTTAGGTCACGTGATTTTCATTGGCCAATGCAACACTAGGAAGAAAAAGGACAGCATTGAAGTGTCCCCTCTAGCCAGAATCAGTGGAGATCTAGTATGTTGTTCACCATGTTGCTTTTTCTGTGTCACAGTGACCTACAGGTGTGGAGGTTCTGTCTCCCTGTACCTCTAAGGGACAGTGATAAAGAGCAGGGCTGCCATCAACCAAATAGATCAGTAGGTATAGCTTGCATGAGGGAGAAATACTATTTTTTGTCATTTTTACCCATGCAGACTTGAGAGTTATTAGTTACTAACAATGTAGCTCATTCTGGATCCCACGCAGCCCTGCCTCTAATATTCACTGCTGTGGTAAAATTACATGATGAAAAGTCAGTAATGGCCACTTCATTGCAGATGACAGTTGGTTAAAAATTCCTTAGGTCACTTAACAAAAATCTTTTCTGAAATTTTACTTTGAAATTTTATGGTCAAGTTGGTGCAAGGGCTCTGGTGACTTAAACTCTCTTTCTTAGTGCCTGCTAGGCACCACCAAGTCTTAGAAATAATAGGTTTATGTAAAATCTGCCAAGGGAAGAGATTCAGAAGTAATGACCCAATGTGAAAGACTAACTTGAAGGAAGGGTGAGCTTTGATGTAACACATATCAGAAATAGTCCAATGGTTGTATAAAGTAAGTTACAAGTACCTCTGAATCAGAGCTGATATTTGAGACTCTGGGGGGTCAGTGGGTAATCTATGATAAACCCACACCATCAGTAAAGAATAAAATTGTGTGTACAAAGGATTCACCTCTGGTGGCCAACTCTCAGGACAGACATGTTCCTATAGATTCCTTGGTCAATTCTGTGAAATTTCTCATCTGTCTTGCCAACCATATTTAATATTCTGAACCAACCTTTGCATTGAGGTTCTGCATTAATTAGATGCACTATGCTTACAGTTGTTATTGCATACATTAGGTTCCCTGCATCCTTTGGAATAATACAGCAACAGTTGCTAAGATGATCTGGTACTTAGGAAATCTTGGATCTATTTTCTTCAGATCACAAATCCCATTAGAAGTTCTAGGCTGTTTCCCTGGTTCTAAATGCTGTTCATAATTATGCCTCATTCTCTCTAAAACTTTCCAATATCCATACATTCACTAAAAAAATCTAGAGTTTAATTTTATGTGTATCTGTGTGCATGTATTGTATGCCTGTGTGCGTGCAGGTGTCCATACAGAAGCCAGAGGTCAATACCAAGTATCTTATGCAGTCATTCTCCACCTTATTTTTTGAGACAGAGTCTCTCACTGAACCTGGAGCTTGCTATTTATGCTAGGCAGGCTGGCCAGGAGGTCCTGAAGATCTGTTGGTCTTCACTGCCAAGAGCTAGGGCTAAAATTGGTCAGGGATGCACCTGTCAAATTTTTACATGGGTGCTAGGACCCGAACTCAGGTCCTCATGTCTGTAAAGCAAGTGTTTCACTCACTCAGTGAAACCTTCCCACCCTCTATACCTTTTGTGAAATAAAAAATAACAATAATTTGTTACGCTTGGTTAATTATATGCCATACATTTCCAGATGGGACAAATACTGCTTGGAGGAGATATGCTTGTGGCTCTCCTCTCAGTGTCTTTTCCGTGACATTCCCTTCCTCAATAAACCCCCTTTAAACAGGTTTTAATACCTAGGTAATGGTAAAAGTCCCCACTTATTCCTGTCCACAATAAATCATAGGGAATATTTTCATTTGCATATTCATTATTGTCAAAAGATGAGAGTAAGAATATTATATTTGTAAGGTCCTATTCTAAAGGACATCTATCAGTGTTATTTACAGTTGCTTTAAATTCCAGGATTCAAATACTCAATAATTATGGAGAAAAGGCAGAGGAAAAGATATTCGAGAGAGGTTTATATTGAGATGAATTTATTAGGAAATCCATTCATGATGCATGCTGCTTTCTTCCAATATAAATGATCAGGTTGTAAAATTGAGACAGAGTTGCAGTCTTGAAGAACAATTCACCGTTTCATTGTTTACAGGCACAAATGCCCAATCTGATTACTAAATATGCTTCAAGCAGCTGTTAAAGGCCTCTTTGGTTCATTTTTATTTCTAAGAAAGAGAATATTAATATTGTTGAATGTTCATATTATGCAAGTGGCATTCACAGTATGGCTTAGTGTTAATTACCCACTGAATCAATGAAAAGAACAAACAGCAATTGTTTGATTCAAAATAAAAGGTTGGAGATATTTGAATGTGTGTACACGTGTTTATTTTCTGTTCCTCTAATATCGTGCATCAGGAGACAAACTGGTATTCATCAAAATGAGCTAGTTTTATGGGAAATTGGTACAATTCAGCATCCTTTCCTAAATTGGAGTAATTTAGACAGAAATAAATTACAATGGTGCTTTTCTCAGGCTTCTTAGTGTGTGCCAAAAGTATTCATTGGCTGTCCCCACCAAGGCTCAGGACAGTAAGGACCACTGTGTGTGGATGGATGCACACAGCTTCAACATCACACAAACAGCATCAGTCAATAATATTGCACGTGTTTTCAAGACCAAGAAAGCAAAAGAACATAAGTCCTATGGGTTGTGGGTAGGTGCTCTGAACCATGAGAATGTAACTTCCCCCTTAATGGTTCAGTTTACATTGAATTTGAGCTTGTGTGTTGTTGTTTATAGCAATGAAAGAGAGGATAAAATGAAAGAGCAAATGTGCTCTATGCATTAGAAGGAGATGGATTATCAACAGCCAGATGAACACATTCCAATTCTATTTTCCTATGACGTGACAAAGCAATTCTGTATTTCATAATCCATAGACCACCACAAAATTAAAGTAAAAGCAATTTGTTAATTATAGCAGTTTTATCCACAGATAAATCTTTTGTGGTTGTGTTATTTGTTTATTTAACTGTGTGACATTTCTGCAAGCATTTTATATTAGCAGTCTTGACAGCAGATTAATTGAATTTTAAGTGTCTGAACAACAGACACTTTAAAAAATAGGCTGAAATTTTTAAAGAGAGCTTTAAGTAATTCGAAACAGTAATGGAAGAGCTACTATGTGCATTGCTGTAGCCCAACAGAGGCAGGAGAAAGACTGGCTGGAATTTCAGTAAATAAGGCGAGGAAGATCTGGGAGGAGTTGGGGGAGGGGAAAGAATATGACCAAAATATATGGTATGGGAAAAATTTTAATATATAATAAATAAATTTAAAATATAAAAAAAATTGAAAAAGAAAGAAGGAAGAGGAGAAGGAAATAAGAGGAGGGAGGGGCTAAGAACTCCCCAGGGTTGGTACAAGGCACAAACCGAGATTCAAGAGATTGAACTCAAATGTGTCTCTGGGTCTGTGTGTATGTTTCTTGTACTTTCTCCTTGGCTCTTTTTCCCCTTTCTTTGTGTGTTTTGTCCTATTCTGGGTTGTTTTTATTTCATGTTATTGTTGCTTTTTGTATGCCTGTTCGTTTACTAATGAGAAATAGAAAGAAAGGGTATGGATTTAGGTGGTTGGTGAGTTGGAGAGGAGCGGAGAGGAGTTGGGGCCAGGGAAAACTGTAATCAGAATATATTAAATGAGAAAACATTGTCAATAAAATAAATAAATAAAATTACAGACACCAAAAATGGCAAAAGTTAAATGCTATATGGAGAACTGAGGGTTCTATGCTTCATGTAATGGGTAAGATGTTTGGTTTTCTACATTTGTTTATCCCTCTTTTTATCTTTTCCTGTCTCTAATTTCTGGCTTTCTATATATTTCTATCTCCACTAACTCTAACCCAGAGTAACAACCTCAAAGATTATATAAGAGGCACAATTCTGTATACTGAAGAAGACATACTCAAACCAAATACCAATCAGGATGGAATCTGCCCCCAAATATTCAAGTAGCTTCCAAGAAAGGGACGAAGGAGAATCAGAGGGATGAGGACCCACAGAGATTAAGACAAATCAAATAGTAACATGGCAAACCCAGACCTAAATACATCAATAAAGACCTTAAACACAATGGTTTAAAAACACTTCTCACATGGCACACCAGGAGCATAAATAAAAGGCTGGACATTTCTACACTGTTTACAAGAAACTCAGCTAGAATTTAATGGCATAGGAAGGGCAAAGTGAGAAAATGAAGATATGGACCATTCAAACATTAACTACGTGCACAAAAGAAACTCCAAGCCAGTCAGAACTAGCCGTCTGAATGTCGGGTCATGGAATGTTTCAGAGCAAAGTAAATGACTGCAGATGAAATGTAACATTCCCAATAACAGAAGGACCAGGGCGCCAAGAGGACACAATGGTGGCAATTGTCGGCTCAGTTAACAGAACCTCTCATGAACAAGAAATGCAGAGCTGAAAGAAGAAATAGATGAGTCTACGTTTAGATCAGTGTGCTTTAACACACTATTTGGCAATCAAAAAAAAAAAAAAAAAACTACCAGACATGGAACCAGCAAGACTAAGGAAATGTGAAAAACAACCAAAAACGAAAAAGATTTGGTACAGATAGAACACTGTATTAAATAAGTATCAGCAAACATCCATTTTCTTCCAGCATCTTGGTAAATCATATCTTGAACCAAAAAAAAAAACATTAAAAAAATTATATTAGGAGGTATCTTATGGTCACATTCTGTGATGATGATGTACCTATGATGGACAATTTTATTGTCAATTTGTCTTGGATTGGAATCTCCTTGGAGACAAGCTGGGTGTGTTTGTGAAAGTGTTTCCAGGGAAGATAAATTGAGGACTCTCTCTGAAAGTGTATGGGAACATCCCATGAGTTGGGGTTCCAGCCTAATAAAAAGGGGTAGAAAGAAGAAAGAGATGAGCGTCATTTCTCATCTCTATTTCTCTGGGCTGCCCTGATACAAGCAAAAGTCCCCACACACTTGTCGCCAGTGCAAGGACTCACTCATACTACTATGTCTTTCTGGCTGTGTATCCTCAAATTATGAGGCCAAATAAATCCTTCATCTCATGCTTCTTGTCAGGCATTTACTGACAGCATCAACTATTACTTAGAGTAAAATATCTCTGCAGGTACAAATTAGATATCACACTTCTAAATACTTGATGAAGAAGAAGAAAAGTATGGTCTTCAAGGAATTAAACATTTAGTTAATCAAAAGCAAAATAAAAACAAACATATGCAATATGTTGGCACAGCTACACAGTGGGACCCGCCATAATGAATATTTAAATTAGATGAAAAAATTTGTCTAAAATACATGTATACTTTTCTGTATCATAAAAAGTATGAAAAGAACAAACTGAAAGTGATTAGGGCAAAGAAATAAAGAGGAGAGATGAATATGTTTAAAATCAAACAATAGATAACATCAGTGTAAAGAAATTAATTACTCTAATAAATAGACAATATTGGTCAACCTCTAGCAAACCCGAAGAAGACAAAGCAGAAGCTATTAATTTTATCAGAAATAAATTATGCTGCAACATTAAACTTCCTGCATGTTAAGATGTATCGTAAGAGGATAGCAAGAATAGCCTGGTACTAAATTGACAGTTTAATAACAATGAATGCATTTTTTAAAACAACAAAACCCCAAACTCAATCTAGGTAAAAATAAATCATCTGAGTAATTGTTCACCATGAAAGCAACATAGTTCATAATTTAAAGACCTCTGAAAAGAAATCCCATGCTTAGAGTTTTTGAATTAGCTAATTACCACTGGGTATATTCCACTTCTTCCAGGCAGAGAGGAAGATAGGCAGTCAGACAGACAGACAGACAGAAACCTCACACATGTGTGTGCATGTACGTGAGCACACACACACACACACACACACACACACACACACACAGAGTGAGAGAAAGAGAGAGTTCCACAATTCATTTTATAAAGGGTGTTATCAGACTGATAACAAAATAAGATGAAGAAAATGTGAAGGAAACAGAAAAAAACTTACATCCTCAAGAAAATATGAGCCATTTTGATTAACAATGTGTGTGAAGAATTCTCATCTCTAAATGTAAGCTATTTCAAGCATGTAAGGACACACTTATTTTTTTAAAGTTCCTTTGACTGAAAATTGGTCAAGGTACTTTCTCATATCAATAGACTGAAGAAGAAAAACAGAATTTGTACCAAGATTGACACCTATTCATGATTTTTTTAAAGGCTCAGAGAAACTAGAGAGGAATTATCTCAACTCAACAAAGTAGCTAGGAAGTGAACTTGGCAACCTGTCAGTGTCTAAGATTAGTAGACAAACATCAGTCTCAAATCTAAGTGCTAATAATGAATAGAAAGGCATGAAGATGAAACACAAGATTCATAGTGACTCCAGGGAAAGACATCTCTGTTAGGCATTTAACAAAGTGTGTGTGGATGTTGTATATTGGAAAAAATTAAATCCAGCAGAAGAAATGAAGGTGGAGAAGCACAGTGAGTTTGTTCATGAATGGGGAGGGTCAACAGAGTAAAGATGACAATTGCCCCCACACTGATGTATAGATTTAATATAATTTCCATTAAAATCCCAGCAAGGATTTCTCATACAGTGATAAAAGTGTTATAAAGTACTCACAGGGAAACAGTGAGCTTGTGGAGCTAGATAGAGTGATCTTGGTAAAAGCTAATAAGGAAGGGGCCATCTCTACGGCTCCCACAATAAGGTAAAGGAGGAAAATACTTAAAAAAGAAAAAAGACCAACTGCTAATAGTTGAGAAAAGATCCTCAGTGTCACATATAGCTTAATAAGTATGATATCAAAGAAAGAAGTGTTGGATTTCACTTCAACTACCAAACTGTCAAAAGTTTGTTGACAAATTCACAAGATTCTTGTGTGTCTGCCCTAAAATTTCTTTAGAAGTAGTGCCCATTTTTCTGAAGAACAACTTAGGATGCCTGTTCAACTCTCTACTCCTCTCTTTCCTATAGTGTCCCAGCAATCATAATTCTTGTTTATTATGATTTTTATAGCAGGAGAGCTCACTCAAGTGTTTTACAGTGTACAGCTCGTTTTCCTTCTATGTGTGGGTCATATTGCTTTATAGCAGAATTCTACCAAATGATGGGACCTCTTCTCTAGGGTCTTTCTGTTGTTGTAAGAGAGGAAAGCTGTAAGGCTAAGTGCCACAGCCATGGGCATTAGTGGAGAAAGACGTAAGGTGCAGAGGCCAACGGAGCCTTTCACTGACCATGTATCCTCCTTGTTGCAGCTCAATACCTTCCTGCATCCTACTTCCGAGGTTAGATCTTTTCCACCTTCTGTGAGGCTAACTGGCCCCTGCTTTGCCCATCTTCCCTCACCACCAACTCCCCAGAGTGTCTAGAGCTCAGGCGTTCATAGGCACCCCCACTCCCTGTTTATTTATTTTTTATTGTGGTTTAATGCAGGTTTAAGAAGGCAATGTTACTGCATTATGGAGAGCTCTGAAGGAAGAGAATGTGTGGTCTGTCATCCTTTTGACAACACCAGTGTAGACATGTTATTAATATAAGTACTATCTTAGTGTTCATTATATATAGTCTCCTTTAGTTTTATTATGTTACTAATATGAGGAAATGGAAATGAAGATATAATGAAAAGACAAATTAGACAAAATCCAGGAAAACGCGGAAGGGATATAGTTACAGAGCTGAAAGATAATTCAGTTGGTAATAAAAACCCTATTTGACCAAATGAGACGCTGGACAAAATTGCTGTAGTAAATACCTGATATTTTAAATGGTATCAGTAGAGTAACTTAAAGTAGAGATGTAACAACATGCAGGGAATTCATGAAACTCACTAGTGGAAAAATAACAATGAAAATTTATCAAAGCTGGCTGGCAGAAGCATATCACATGGATATGTGGAAATAACTCTCAAACGTCCACATTACATGAACTATGTGCTTGTTCTTAGAGCCTGGGACATGGGTAGGAGGAAGAGCAGAGGGTAGGTAGCCATGTGCTTATTTTGTTTAAACAAATAAGAGAGTCACCGAAACCTGTATTTATTTATTCATGTATCTGGGCTTACTAAATTTTAAGGAGGAGCAATAAATAATGTTTTTTGTTCAACTATTTTATAAGAGGAGACAGAGGAAGGGAGGAAGAGAGAGAGAGAGAGAGAGAGAGAGAGAGAGAGAGAGAGAGAGAGAGAGAGAGAGAGAGAGTGAGAGAGAGAGAGAGAAGTTTATATAACAGTTGGTTTCCACATGGCTCTCTTAAACATCCTAGATGTCAGTTATTATTATGTCTCCACTCCTTTCAAACATTTGTTCACACTCCCACCCATGGTCCCATTCTAGTTCCCTCATGTTAAAAACTCACATCTGAAGACTGGATGCGAGGATCCACACGTGAGTGAGAATATACGACCTTTGCTCTTTCTGCATGTGGGTGGCCTCATTCAGTGTTCTCCACTTCCATCTATTTACCTGCATGTTGCATAATTTCATTTTCCTTTATAGCTGAATGAAATCTCATTGTGCATAGGTGCCATGTTTTAATCAACTGATGGAAATCTAAGATGTCTCCTTCTCCTACCTACTGTTAATAGAGCAGCTATAAACATGGATGAGCGTGTGTTCTCATGTTCATGTAAACTATATAAGGAAATATATGTGCAGGAGTGGTATAAACCTCTATGGAAATCACTGTAGCTGGACCTCAAATAAAATACACAATCTTTTAAAAGAATTTGACAAATAGAGAAATTTCAAAATATACAAATGCTAGGAAATTTATTAACATACTATTGTTTATTCATTTATGCTTATGCTCAACCAAAATAAGTGGATTATGAAACTGGTAACAAAACCCCTTCCTGAAAATATCATACATCTTGACCATTTATATAAATATTTTAAAACAGTTTAAGTTGTTGCAAGTCAATAGAAACTATTATAACTTAGGAAATCATTTATTTTTATATATCTTTTCTATAAAATACTGACTTTTTCAACCAATCCTTACTTTTAACTAGGAGTGTTTCTATTCATTCTAAACATGAATTCCACAGAAATTCTGCATAAAGATGACATGAACTCACCTTCTCAATACAGCACCTGCTGCCTATCCAGAATCTTATTCACAATAGTTAATGTGATTATTTTAATCTTTGAAAAATTAAGTGAGGAAAAAGCACATTGTTAACATTTTAATAAGATTAGTTAACATTGTATGTTTTAGTCATTCTATATGTTTTGAAATTGAATATCAATGTCTAATGTATGTAAAATAGATTTATAAGAATTAGTTTTATACTGGTTTGGACCTCCTTGCATATTAAAGACAGTAATGGTACCGTGTATTGTAAAGATTTCTCAGAAGCTCTAAAATGTGATTTATAAAATGTAAGCACAGTCATACAATGTACTTGCATTTGTAAAAATAGAATCCTAGGGAAGAGGAAAGGCTTACATTTCTTGTTAGTATTAGGAACCCCTAGTGTGATCCTAGATAGCAAGCTGGGGAGTCCAAAAACTATCAAAAAGAGGTTGTTAGCTATATCAAATACCCTCATGTTCCAAAGCCTGGCACAGAATCTGGAGAGCCAGCACCCGAAAGAACAATAGGGTGCATCAGTGGCTGTCCTGCTGATAACAGAAGAGAATGATACTTCCTAATAGAGACTGTTCCTGCGTATGTCAGTCCATCATAGATTAGTGTGCCCTGGGAGGCAAGGTACTCTGTGGATGTGGAAAGGAGGTCTTTGCAGTTGTGAATAACTTAACTTGAATTCTATACCTCCCTAGAAGCTAGAGGTTGACATTTAGTTAGTTCTAGGGAAAGAAAGTAAACTATTTCTCACATTAGTGGACTGAGACCTTCCTCACTACACTCATCATGCAAAAACTTGTTTTCATTTCTGTGAAGGCATGCACAAGACGCTTCATCATGACTGTCCTTGAGAAGTAGCAAGACATCCAGGATGAAAGGGACTCACTACATGCTGACATGTTAAAGTGCCCAGTTTTATTAAGGCAAATGGATTCATTAGTCTTATAATAAAAATGAATTATTCAATATAAATTGATATAGTATATAATAGGCATGTGTAGCATGAATCTTAAAAGGTCTTATTAATAAAAACAAACCTGGAGCTGGGTATTGGGGTGAACACTGGAAGATCAGAGAAGCAGAACAAGCCGTAGCCACCTCACCTCACCAATTCCTCAGCTGATCCTGTTTTCTCAGACTAGAAGCCTCATCCAAATGGATCTCAGCTGAACTGCTCCTAAAAGCCCGAAAGCTTAACCAGCCTCTAGTTCCTGGTTCTCATGCCTTATATACTTTTCTGCTTCTTGCTATCACTTCCTGGAATTAAAGGTGTGTGTCACCATGCCTGGCTGTTTCCAGTGTGGCTTTGAACTCATAGAGATCCAGATGGATTTTCGCCTTCAGAATGGTAGGATTAAAGGTGTGTGTGTGTGCATCACCATTTTCTGGCCTCTATATCTACTGGCTGTTCTGTTCTCTGACCCCAGATTATTTTATTAGGGTGCACAATATATTGGGGAACACAATATCACTACAGGCATGTTTACATGGAACATTATATAAACATTGTATGTGGCAATAGTTTAAATAGCTAGTGCATTCTAGATATTTATATTAAATTACCAAATAACAAATGTAAATCTATATTCAGTGCTGATTTTCTTTAAACACATTTTTCAAAGAAAAATATTTTATAAAATGATGGATCTGTGATGTTTTTCATAATAGATGATCAGTTGGTTGCTTAATACACCTGGAGAGAGTTTACAACAAAGAGCGGTGATTTGTCCTGGTTTTCCATGTGTCTTTCCTTCTGTCCTTCTGTCTGTATGTCTGTCCATCTCTGCCTGTGACTATCCAATATAATATTTTTTATGAGAGGAAGAAAAATGCCCTCCTTCTACCTTTGTCTTTACTCTCTCTTTAGAATTCCACAGGCATAGAAAAACATAGTCCCATGTCTATGAGCACTACTGAATGTGAATCCCCTTCTCAACCAAAATGGCCTGATCATTATTCTCCTCTTGAACAGAGAGGCAAATGATTGTGCTTGCTTTCTGAAAGTGGAGCTGGGATATACAGAAATTTAAATACACTGTTCACTTACACATGAGTCACTTCTCAGTGAGCCAGCCCCCTCTGTGCCTGGGAAAGATGAGCAGGCAACTCGATCTGAATGCTGAATTGAAATGATCAAGATGGCCGAACAAAAGATTCCTCAAAGCTGATTTTCAAAAGATTTCTTGTCTAATACATAATAAAAGCCACATTTGAAGACTAAAAATAAGAATATTTTGAATTTTTCATTCAGACGAAACACATTTACAAAAATCATTTTTATTTGGATTGAAATTGTCATTTAATAAACATCAAAGTCACCACTAAATTTGAGAAAATCTAAGGATACATTATCATTAAAGATAACTGTCCAATTAAAGCAGTCTTAGGGACACACACACCTCAACACACACAGAGGATGAACAGAAGAAAAGAGAGACAGGAAAGGAGGACTCTGGAGTGGAAGAGGAAAGATGTATAAAGCCCAAGGCATCAAATAATACTCTAGCCTTATTCTAGAACAGAACCAGCTCTCATGCCATTGGTTAAGATGAAGTGTTGCAGCACTTATTACTGGCCCTGTGTGTATGTCAATCAATCAAAAATCAATCCTTGCTGTGTGTTGGATTTAACTTATTCTATCAGTACAAGCAGCTTGTATCAGTCAAAGACTGATACAAATCAGTTGTAATTGATCAAATTTATCAATGGTTAGTGAAGACATTTGGCAAAATCCTGTTTCTTTTTCTAAGCTTTATAGATGTGAGTTTTACATTTCCCTCTTCTCAGCCATAGAAAAATAATCAGAAACACACATAAACAGCCAGACAGGCCATGCTGAAGATGTTCATTTCTTGGCCAAGGCAGGTGGGAATGCAAGTATATTTTCCTGTTAAAACTAGAGTTTAAACTTAGGACTTGAACAGTTATCTGAGTGTATATTATACTAAGATGAAAAGAAAAGTTTGAAAGAGTCCTAGAGGGAGGCTTTTGGAGGGGATAATGGGAGTGAATAAGATTTTTAAAGGCATTGTATACAGGCACAAAATACACAGAGAATAACTAGAAAATAATATTGAAAATAAATATTTTTAAGAAGAAAAGAAGACGTTTAAAGAGTAGAGTTGCTATCCACTACAATTTGTTGGTGTGGTTTTTATTCAGAAGTGAGGAAATTGATTATCATTAACTAATCTGCATTGAGACCGAAGCCCAAAGTATAGTCTTTCTGACGAAATGATTTGATTCAATTCAAGTATGCACTTACCTGTGTAGTTTCACATCCTGTGGCCTCTGGAAATGATTTTCTTTGGCTTTGTCAAATCAGTAAATCAGTAGATGAATTGGACATTTTGATAACTTTGATAGTGACTGATTATTTTCTAGTTCATCCTGAGACTTTGACACATTCTCGAAAATATATTTTTTCAGGTAGGTGAAAAGGGGAGATAAGTGCAATGAAATCACAAGCATAAGCACGCACATCACACACACACACACAATGTACACATCTTATGTTGAACATTGTCTTATAAGTTCTGAAATGTTGTTCAAAACAATATGATGAATGAAATGCTGTTAGATCCAGGCTTCCTTGCACCCATGTTTTGAGCTAATCACATGAAATTCCAGCTTCCTAAAATTTGTTAGCATCTGAGATTTTTTCCTAGGCATGTGCTTCTCTTTAGGAACTCTCATTGATCTAGCAGAAGTTCTTTTCTTTAAACAGGTGACAGAGCTTTGTTTTCAGACTGCATCAAAGGAAGCAAACAGTCCAGCGTTTTGCAGAGCACAAAGGTAGGAGAGTCATCAGCAGATATGAAACATCAAACATGCTCATCAATATGACTCCTGCTGTCACAAAGACTGTGTCTATTGGTCTCTCTACCACACCAGATTTTATGTGTCTTGCCAGAGACCATTAATGTGTTATTATCAATGACCTTATTAAATAATGAACATCACTTTATTCCTTTCACAAATGAAAAGAAGAAGAAAACACCTTTGGGACTGAGGTCATAAGTTCATAATAAAGCGCTTTCTCAAAGGGGGGAGGGAGTTATGACGGAGACATGGAGCATCATAGGCCACACTTAGTTCTTTCTTGATCTCTGTGTGCAGTGCCTGCAGAAATGATGAAGCACCACCCTCATAGCTTCTGATTATTATAAGTCTGTAATACAGACAGACAGGCACAGTGGGACTCAGTGTCCCCACATCCTACTGTCTTTCACATCCACCTTACCACCATTGACTGTTTTCAGTGCAGTGGCCAGTTGTTTCTCAATGCATGTACTTAAATTATTCAACAAGATTGGCATGCCTACAGGTTACAAGCACATACTTTAATGTCTTCAGTGTAGCGGGGGAGATGTTATAAACGTGGCCCTGTAATATAGTACTTCAACACATGACACCGATTTGGAGTTAGTGAAAGCTAGGAAACAGAGTGGACACATCAATTTCTCATGAAGCTGAGGCTAAGAAATCTAGGTGACAGATCATCTATACTGAGTGAAAAAGTCCATTTGGATTTCACATGCACACACACACACACACACACACACACACACGCATGCACGCATGCACGCATGCACACACACAAACATGCACACACAAACACGCACAAACACACACATGCACAAACACACATATACCCATGCACAATCTTATACATATGCACATAAATACTCACACACTTACATATAGAAACATACAGCTGCATACTCACACATTCACATACATATAATCACACATGCACAAAGAAACACACACATATATACATACACACCTACAGGCATGAACACACATAAACAATCTTGCATGCACATACATACATAAACATTCCCTTGTACACACACATATTTACAAATTTACACAATATGCACATTACACACATGTATGCATATACACACATATACACATGCATACACATATGTACACACACACAAAAAGATGCTCACATAGTCATGTACCCACAGGGATGTTCACACATGTGGCTAAAGCCTCTTAAACTTCAAAAATTTAAATCCAGTGATTCTAGGTGGAAATAGCCAACATGAAATATTTTAATTGTCCTGTTAGTCCAGAGTTCTTAATCATTTAACACATCTACTTACACTGGGAGGTCCAAACAGAGAAGCTTCAAATAACATTTTGATTAGCTCCTGTTTCCTTTCACCTTGGGATAAAATGTTAAATAAATAAGACATGAAAATCTTAACTGGCTAATTGAAACATCCAATAAAAGATTTGAATGCATATGAATCCAAATAATTCAAAGGCACATTAATTAACTAGAGGAAAATTAAATTCCTAGTTGGTGACCTATTTGAGACATGATTCAAAAGCATCACAAGTATTTGTTAAAATTTTATGTAAGTTTTCTCAGCGTTCACCATCCAAGACCATGAGAACTCGCTCATTCTTTAACCACAGCAAGTACTCCATGTGGGGAGCAGCAGAATTAAATGCCAAAGCCTCAGCCTCTATGTGGGGAGTAAGCAGACAGGAACTGAAGGTAAATAAACAGCACTGGTCAGCGTTGGCGTGATCTGCAGAGAAAGCAAAAGCTCTTCATGCAGCGGGGTCTGGGCTATGTCAAGCCAATTATCCTGTAATTAGAGCTGTGATAATAAGGAGAGTCTGAGTCCACACGAAAATCAGGAAACTAGTAAGAGGCCAAGTGGGTGGGAGATTTCAAGGACAGGGACTAGGGTGGAGGTGGGAACATAGAAAGGGAATAATGGGACGTGGAGGGTTAATAGGGGTGGAAGTAGGAGGGCAGGATAGAGGAGGGCATGTGGGGAGGGGTAACTAACACTAAAGACCCCTTAAAACACCATAGGGAAATCTACTATTGTAGAAACCTAAAACATATACACATACATATGCATGTCACATGCACATACAGGTATACACACATATGCATATATGTGTATGTGTGTGTGTATATGTATATATGTATGTATAGGAAGTTTAAGTGGAGTTACTCTATAATGGGGGGATGCCTCTCTCAGACAGCATTTACTAGCAAGTAAAATGCCAAGTTCAAGGTATTTTTTTATTCAAGTTGTTGGTCAATGGGGTCCCATAGACTCACAAACATTATAAACTACTGTCATTGCTCTTGGTTACCCTGCAGACTTGATGATAGACCTTATTGCTGAAGACATGAATACTTAAGATACCAAACATAAAAAGACCAAGCAGGTACTGATCTAGAAGCCTCATCACCATGACTAGCTTTCATAGTGCCAGAAGGTTCTTTGAGATGGGTATTCAATAATTTTAACTTGCTGTGAACCCTGAAAACAGTAATGATGACTGGTCTGGAAAGATATGCTCATTGGTGCATGTTCACTGGTACAATATTGGCAAAAAATGTTATAGAAGTAACCACCCACTGTCTTGTTGGCTTTTGAAGCCTGACACATAAGATGGAACTCATGACTGGTGCTGTTAATTGGGCCAAAAAATCCTTGCCTGGCTAGTTCATAGGCTCTAGAGGAGAACCTAATACTATCCCTCTGCTAAATGACCATAGTATTAAATCATTCTCTAAATTCTTATCTTTATACACACAGATTAGTTTATCTCTCAACCCTAATCAGAGAAGTTTCTTTTGCAGTAGATGGTTACAAATGATGAGAACCTATAAATAGGTCAATGTACAGAGAGGAGTCGGTAGTGCTCAGCTTTAAACAGGGCATCTACAGCACATCTTCGTGGCTCAGGAATCATTGCAGAGGAGTAGGTGGAAAGAGCCAATAGTAGTGAACCTCTACAAGGAAACATTATTTACTCTACTTGACAGTATTGTTGCACAAATGAACTCACAGGGTCTCTGATGGCATGCATAGGACATGAACAAGACGAAGCCAGCCAAAATTCCAGCATGGATAGGGGAGGGAGGGTCTTAGGAATCCCCAGTCCTACCTGAGAGGCTATTGGCAACTGATGGCTTCCAGGTGAGGGAGAGTAAATTTTTTTCAGAGATGTAGTTCTCAGAAGGTTACTCATGTTCCAGTAAATTATTCTATACCCATGCACAAAGACTCAGCACTAAGTGCATTCAGTAGATTTTAAAAAAATGAGAGAGAGCAGGTACATGAAATTGTGAAGAAAAATTATTGGGGGTAGAGGAGGAATTGGAGGGGAGGGAATCAAGATGGATTGATCAGGGCATATTACATTTGTGTATGAAATTCTCAATTTAAAAAAAGTGTTTGCTTTCAATAAATTCATCTCAAATTCACTGGTTACTTTTTCTTTTTCTTTCTTTTTTTGCTTTTTTTATTTTATTTTACAATACTATTCAGTTCTACATAACAGCCACAGATTCCCTTGTTCTCTCCCTTCCTGCCCCCCTCCCCTTCCCCCCAGCTCACCCCCTATTCCCACCCCCTTCAGATCAAGGTCTCCCCCAAGGACTGAGATCAACCTGATAGACTCAGTCTCCATCCAAGGACTGAGGAATCTGGATGCAGATATCTATGGCTAGGCCCTGGGTGGAGCGCTGGGAGTCTAATTAGTGAGAAAGAGGAGGGTTTATATGAGCAAGAATTGTTGAAACCAAGGTTGGATAAAGCACAGGGACAAATAGCCAAACGAATGGAAACACATGAACTATGAACCAAAGACTTGTTACTTTTTCTTACCCCAGTCTCTGTTGAGGTTATGCTAGAACATGACAGTTCCCCACGGTTTTCACTGAAGAAATTGCTGTTAGGAATTGGAATGGTTTCCAGGAATTCAGAAGAGTAAAGAAAAATCTGTTGAATTTGGCCAAGAATAAGTTCCACTGGTGCTCATCTGATCTGAAAGTAATAACAACAATAATGTGTTCTTCACTAGATGCTACCTACAAAATTCAGTATTAAATCTCTCTCAAGTATTGGTTAATGGTCACTATTTCCATTAGATTAGGAAAGCAGCAATAAATAAATTGTAATCTATGGTCCTGAGGTAAAACTTGGCAAATTAAACTGTCTTCACTGATCCAAAATAGCTATCTTGATCATCTTCATAAAAAGGAATTAATATACTTCGGTAAATTAGTGTCCAGTGGAAATATTTAGGTGTAATAAATATACAAAGGTTCCAATACTAAGCTGGAAGTTAGAGGAATTCATGTTCAGACTGTTTTGGCTGCTTTAATAGACATTAAGAGAAGATGATTTGAACAAGGTAAAAGATTGATCTCTCTCCCATATTAAGTCAGGTTTGTGGGTGGTCCAGGGAAGCAGAGACACCTCTGCATTGCAAGACCACCCAGGGCCTCAGATTCCTTTTGACTTGTCACCAATCTATTTCCTAATATGGGCTAGTCCATCCTTATTGTGACAGTCAATGCTAGGTCACTCCAGCTGTGCATCCCATGTCCCAAGCCATACTCCATGCTGCTTCTCAGGAGTTTAGCACACAAGTTTAATTTATTTATCTATTGGCAAAAATCTGTCACATAAGAATACAAACTACTAGGAAAGGTGGGAAATATAATGTCTAGGAGAATAATGTAATGTCCTCTCTAAGATAAGAGAGGGACTTTTCCTAAAGAAAGGACAGAAAAAAAGGATATTAGAGGGGAAGTATCAGTCTTGGCACGTGGTACCATTAAGCTTTGAGAACTACCTTTGTTTTCCTATATGGGGAATTAATTCTGCTATAGTGTGGTCATCATTGTCCCAAGCTAGCATTCTCATTCCGTAGTCTTGAATTCATTGCTATCACTGACTTTATCTTCTTCCTTGCTGTTTTCACTTGGTATCTCTGGTGTGATCAAAGTGTCTCTCTGCAGGTTGACTCTTAAAACCTCCATTTATTCTCTAAAGAAAGATATCAGTCTAGGTCTACATTGACTCAAGTTTAAAAGCAACTAACTGAATAAATACCTTCTTTTATTGAGCCCCAACTTCCTTCTGTATGAAATGGAGTACTGTTACATTATTGAGTCAGATTTAGAGAAGATTTATGGAAAGTCATTTGCAGTACACATATAATAATACCTTCAGATATTCTCTATTTATACTCTCTATTTAAGTTCATTGTTAAGGTAAGGTAACATTTATGTTATAGACTTAGTGCCAACTGTATCAGAAGCATAATTAAGATACTGAGCTACATGGAAACAGTAATTATCCTTAGGTTCCTGCCTTTACTGTCACCTCCAAAGGATTTAGCTTTATTCTTGTGACTATTTTGATAGCACATGCTACTTCCAAATTCTAAGCCTTTGTTTAACAACTTATGTGGTTAACCTTTTTTCAGTAACTCACCATGACAATAACATATATTTATTTCCATTAATACAATTATTTTTAAGAGAAGTTTTAGTAGACAGAAAAAATAAACTCCAAGTATTCCCCACATGCCAACCTCTAAAACAATTATACCCTTAGTGACCTCCATCTGTGTGACGTATTTGTTGTGAGGTTTGGATTGATGCACTGTTGACTACAGTCTAGAGTTTACTCTCTCATTATACGTTCTCGAGTTTTGACAGACATGTGAGAAGGTCATGTACCCACAAGTCAGTATCCTATAAAATGCTTTCCTAAGGTCCTCATGCTCCACTGTTCATTCTTTCTTCCCCTCCTAGAAGTTCCTCGGAGACACGGTGTCTGTTTCCTGGCACCGGGATTTTACCTTTTCCAAAAGCCATATATCTAGAATCAAATGGCCGAACAGAATGGCTTCTTTCACTTAACACTATGCATTTAAAGTCTCCATCTTCTTTAAGGCCATGGATCCATTATGCTGCTGAAGCACACAGTCCATTGCATATGTGTAGCATGGAGAGCACACCATTTCCCATCTGAAAGACATCCTGCTTCCACAGACGTTCGTCCATTACAAATAAAGCTGCTGTCAATGTCTGTGTGCCTGCTGAGACATGGACACACACAAGATTTTCACTAATCTGAGTGGATCACAAGGAATGTCACTTGTTGGATAACATAGTCAACTGTATGTTTGATTTTGTAAGAAAATACCAAACTGTCCTATAAAGTAGCTTACCATTTTACATTACCATCAGCAGTGAGTGAGAATTCCCTGTTTTTTTCTGGGCCAGCATTCAGGGATAGTAATTTAGGGTTTTATCATTCTAACATACATTTAGTGAGTATAATTATGGTTTTAATGTACAATCTCCTAATGTCATATCATACTGGACCTCTCTTTCCATGAATGTTTGCCCTGTGTGAATCTTACTTGGTTGAATCTGCATTCAGATCTTTTGTCATTGTGTTTTAAATTTACTTTCCTAGTGTTGAGCTTTAGGGTATTTAGAAATAATTTGAATACCAGCCTTTTATCAGACATGTGTACCACAAAGATACCCAAATATCTTAGAATTTGTGGTTTGTTTTTTAAACATTGCATAGATTTATTAACTTATATTTTATGTATATGGATGTTTTGCCTATGTGTATGTGCCTGTTGTCCAAGGAGGCCAGAAGAGGGGACTGGGTCTCCTGGAATAGACATTAATGGCAGTTGTGAGACACTATGTGGATGCTGGGAACCAAACCCAGGTCCTCTGCAGAAGCAGTCACTGCCAAGCAGTCTCTCCAGCATGTGGCTCATCTTCTTGTCCTAACTGTGCCTCTTGCAGCTCAGTTTTGTTTTGTTTTGTTTTTTAATTTTCATGAAGTCCTTTCTTCATGAATCCTTTCTTCTGTGGATTGAACATTTGGTGTATCCAAAATGTCATTACCAAGCCTAGGGTCACCTAGAGACACTTCTTCATTATTTTCTACAAGTTTCATTGTTGTCTATTTACTTACGAGTATGTTTTTATACCAGCCTTCTTGTGTACATGTACCTGATTGATGGCATTTTCTTAACTGTAAGTGTTCCCAGAAGATATCTCTTTGATTGACGCAGATGTTGCAATTTAATTACAGCACAAATGTACAAAGTTAGAGTAAAGTTTCTCCTGCAAATGTATTCATTTTCAGGATTATATAGTGTAGTTCTTTTACATTTCCATATAAATTAGAATCGGTTTGCCAATTTCTCCTCAAAAAGCCTGCTGGGATTTTGGTTGTGATTTCATCAACTGGTGAGAATTGGCTCCTGCAATTCAATGAACAATTGCTACTTCCTCCATTGGCTTCCATGATCTTGTGTTTCGCTCAGCATGGCTTTGGAGTTTTTCTTATACAGTGTATGGGTCATGCACATCCTTCCTCAAGTTTGTTTTTAAGCATTTTGTATTTTATGTTTTTATAAGTGGTCTCAGTTCTTCAAAACTTCATGTTATTTATTGTATTGTTTTGGTATATAATAATTTGCATGTTTTAAACTTGTATCCTATATCTTACTAGATTACTTTATTGGTTTTACAGTCTGTCTTTTTACAGCCTTTGAAAGTAAGTAAATGGATGCATCTCCACAAAGTTAAAAATGGGAAAAATATATGACTTCCTTTCTAATCTGCAGCATATTTTTTGGTCAATTTCTTGAGCTGCACTACACTAGCTCAAACACTAAATGAACGGTTAAATATGAGGAATGATAGTGTTGGCCTTGCCTTACCCCTAGTCTTGGCAGGTAGCTAATTAGTCTTTTACATAAGATGTTAGTTGCAGCTTTATTCTAACTTTTTTCGTTATTGAGGAATTTCCTTTGTATTTCTATTTCTCTGAGTATTTTCACTAATAATGCACAGTCAATTTTGTTACATGCTTTTTCTTCCTCTATCAAGATGATTGTGCAATCATTTTTAAATGTAGCTTATTATAATAAGTTGAATTAAAGTATTTTCAAGTATTAAATCGAGTTTGGCATTGGAGGACAAAGGATAAACTGCATGGATCAGAATATACCCTTTATACACACTGTTGAATTTCAATTGCTAATTTTATTGATAATAGTTGTGTCTGTATTCTGGTTAGTCATGGCCAGTCTTATAATTTCTGGCTTATTTGGGTTACTGCTGACAAGGCCAAGAGAGAGACAGAGAGCAGAGGGAAGCTGAATATACAGACTATAATATAATAGGCTGAATATACAGACTATAAAATAATAGGCTGAATATACAGACTATAAAATAATAGGCTGAATACATAGACTATAAAATAATAGGCTGAATATACAGACTATAAAATAATAGGCTGGATGTACAGACTATAATATATTAGGTTGAATATACAGACTATAATATAATAGGCTGAATATACAGAAGTGTGCTAAAGTCGGGTACAGTGGGCATCTGTGATGTCACAGATATGAAGGCTAAAGCAGGAAGGCCATTTGAGTCAGAAGTTAGAAGCCAACATGGGTACCATAGTGAGACTCTGCCAAAAGGAAAAAGAAAAGAATGAAAGGGGAAGGAAGGGGAGGAGGGGAGGGAGGAAAATAAGAGAGAGAGAGAGTATGAAGGAGGGGAGAGAGATTGAGAAGGAAGGGGGGAAGTTAAGTTTATTGGAAGTTTGATTTCTCTGCCAGTAATATTGGGAATCATTAGGTTTGATCTTAAAAACATTTTTTTTTTTCAAAATCATCTACCTGATCAGTTCCTGGGAATTCTGAAAACAGTTACACTTTGTTAAAACAGAAAATGTGAAGTTCTGTGAAGGGTACTGCACATATGTCCTGCGTGTATTCTAGAGGAAGAAAAAAAGAAGAAGGTGGTGGAGACTGGTGCCCGAGAAGCACAGCTAGAGCAGAGGGCTCCTAGGACTTTTAAGCTGTGAGAAAAGATTTTATTCCAGGTGAGATGAAAAATCTTAAATCTGGGTCAATTTGTCCTGCAATAGAATTTAATGATAATCTGGAAGTTTGACTGTGCTGTAATTAAAATTACATAAGAATATTTAAAACTTCTCTGATATTCAATGTCCAGTTGTATCATAAATTACTTTCAGGTAGCAAAATGCCTCACTGGGTAAAGACACTTGCTACCAAGCATGATGACCTGAATTTGTCTGTATGCTTTGATACCACCCCACATACAAATAAGTAAAGGTAACAAAATGACTTATTTTATTCACTTTTGTAGTGACTTCAAATAATTTGGCAACTCCAAACACAATGTTTATTAAATAGATTACTGACTAGTATCTATTGGTGTTATTGAAAATATATATGTATTTATATACACAGGTATGTGTCATATGTACATATAATTTACATATATCAAGAAATACATATGAACTATATGTCACATATCATTAAATATATAATGTTACATATTGCAGTGCATATTGTACAATATATATGCATATATATGGTGATAGAGACTGGTAGTTGAGGAGCATATATATAATATATGTATATGTGTTTTATAGTATCTTAAGTACACAGTATCTTAGTTAGGGTTACTATTGCTATGAAGAAATATCATGACCAAAGCAACTTGGGAAGGAAAGGGTTTATTTGGCTTACACTTCCACATCACAGTTCTTCATCAAAGGAAGTCAGGACAGGAACTCAAGCAGAGAAGGAACCTAGAGGCAGGAGCTGTTGCCGAAGCCAAGGAGGAGTGCTGCTTATCGGCTTGCTCCCCATGGCTTGCTCAGTCTGCTTTCTTGTAGAACCCAGGACCACCAGCCCAGGGATGGCACCTCCCACAATGGGCTGGGCCCTCCCCCATCAATCACTAATTAAGAAAATATCCCACAGCCTGATCTTATGGAGGCATTTTTCAATCGAGTTTCCCTCCTTTCAGATAACTTTATCTTGTGTCAAGTTGACATAAGACTAGCCAGTGTGTGTGTGTGTGTGTGTGTGTGTGTGTGTGTGTGTGCACGCACACACACATGCACAAATCTATATATACATACACACATCTATATATACATTCATTATACACACAAATCTATGCATGTACACACACACACACACATATATATATACAAACATATCTCTGAATACACACACACACACACACACACACACACCACATGCACACACACATGTAGGCTTTCCTGATTTTCTCAGATGCTTTCTTGACACATTTATCAAGCCTCTGGCATACTAATGCAATAGAACCTGGTTCTTAATGGTTCCAATGTAAAAAGTTCAAATGTTCTTATAGAAATAGCCCTCTCTGTTTGGGACTGAAATATCAATAGTCAATCAATATTAATTTTATGTTACAAGCTTAGAAATACAACTGGGGAAGACATTTCAACAGGCCTGCAACATTCATTTGAAATAGGCAACTGTCAATATGTAGTGAGTGATGAGGCCAGAAGGACACAACGCTCCTGGATGTACTGTGAAACTGAAGCAATCAGGGAGAAGGCTTAAAGCTCATTTGTGAGAACAGGGCATGGGTTGCTCAAGTCATTATGCTAATTTTCTTGTATCAGAATTTCAGACTCAGAGAGGAATCATAAAGTTATATTTTAAGGGAGAGGTCTGTGAAATGCAACATTTCAGGATATGGATAGTGGGGGGAGTGAGAACATGCAGGGTCCTTTCTTGCCTGCCTCACATTTGGACAGATCTAGTTTGGGCTTTTACAATATTTACGAGGCATTCTGTGCTGCTGATGGAGGCTGTGTTGATGCCTGTGGCCGGTTTCTACCGGAAGTCATTTAACATTGCAGTTACAACTTACTTCACAGATTCTAGGATTCTATTTGCTTGACAAGGTTCAATTTCTCCTTGAAATATGTATCATAATTACAAAACATTTAGTGAATACTCCATAGCTACCCATTGGCAACATCTGACTTCTTTCAAAATTAAAACTATATTTTTATATGAGTTCCAGTTGTTGGCATCTTAAACTAATATTGAAGATTCATTGCATGTAATCAAGGTGATAATAACTTTTCCCATTTAATGTTTTGAATCCAAATTATTTTTATAGATATTAGTAAGAATAGTAATCTAAAGTCATGAAATTAAAACAAAAGAATATAGTTTTCTTTTGTTGGGTATTTATTATCAGTATTTTAAAATTTTAAAAAAGAGTCTAGTTGAAGAAGAGAGTATGTTAAATAGTTCTTAAAATGAACTTGTTTACAAGTAGTTAATTTTGTGTTAAGTTTTTTGTTGAGACGTGATGGGATATCTATTGCTTGGAATCTTTTCTTTTCTTCTCAAATCCTGTGGTCAAGGATGGAATTTCAACTGTACCCAATACATATCTTACCACATTAAGACTTGTTATAATTAGATTTATGATTATCAAGACAAAGTGGAATAAAAAACTATGGTTTCCACCTTCCATTTTAAAATATGGCAAATATTTCTACTTAGGACAATGCTGGCTCCTTCTGTGCGATATGGTACGGAGTGAATTGATTATTAATTACCTCTATTCTGAAAGTTTTAGACATCCTTATCAAGAATATGGAATGGGTATACTCCATTTTGTGAAAGTCAATCTCTTCATTTTTTCCTTAGATATGGGAATAGCATAAGGTCAAATGGAAGCTTGTTTAAGAGTTCTAGCTAGACATTTTACATAGCAAATGTGTGTGGAAAATCTATTATTTTTTATTATTTCATTGAAAAGTTATTCAAAATTTTAGGTTTAAACAATAATCATTTACCATATCACATGGTTCCTAAAGGTGGAGGAACTGGGCACTGTTGAGTGGGTAGTTGTGACTCGAATTGCTCCTTTACATCTGCAGTGCATATCTTGACCCAGGCTGAAGTCATTTGCAGGGTTCAATGGAGTAGGTTAACTCCCTGTAATTATCTGAGGGGCTCGGACTCAGACTTATACCAGGAGGATTTTTTTTTTCTCATAAGGCTGCCTGAGTGTCCTCAATCAATCAAAGCTGGCTTCTCCCAGATCTTTCAGAAAAAGAAAGTTGGAGCCTACTGTGTTCTTGATGAGCTCACTCATCTCTACTTTTATCACTTATCACTTCTACCATGTTCTTTCTGCTGTTCCCCCACCCCACCCTGCTACAACTTGGGAAGGAACCAGACCACACCAGTGCATGAATATCACTAGGAAGCACACTGTGGAACAATTCAGATCCATTCATCACAGAGATGAAGGGTAAGTTCAGTGTGAGTAGCTGATAGACATGACAGACATTTTCTTCTCTTCTTCATGCTCATTGTCTTCTACCTTCTAATTTTTGAAACAAACAAACATTGCAGTTACAACCTAAAACCTTCACACTCACATAAATGACATAAATATGCCTGTGGTGATATTTTGCTTGTTCTCTAACAAATAAAGCTTCCATGTAAGATCAGAGGGTGGAGCTAGCCATTAGTTAACCATGGAGGTCTGGAGGTCTGTATAGACAGGAGACAGGAAGTGATATGGCTGAGCAGAGAGAATACTATAATGTGGGTGGAGACAGGAGCTCTGCCCTTTTTTGGTAGGAGGATTTGGAGAGGTAAGAGGTGACTTTGGCTGCTCCTTTACTTCTCTGACCTTTCAGCATTTATATTGATATCTGACTCCAGGATTTATTTATTGTTAAGACAAATTAGAATTCACACTACATCTGGCACCCCGTCTTGGGTGCCATTTGCAAACGGAGGCTTTTCTGTCCCTCCTTGTCCTATAGCCACTTTTAAAATAATCACTCAGAGGCTTAATATTAATTACAAACTGTTTGGCCTATTGCTCAGGCTTCTACTAACTAGCTCTTACAACTTAAATTAACCCATTTCTATTAATCTATGTTTACCATGTGTCTCATGGCTTTACCTGTGTTCTAATACATCTTGCTCCTCTGGGGGAGCAGGCTGTTGTCTGCCCTGACTCTGCCCTTCTTCTTCCTATATCTCTGCTTGGATTTACCACTTGACTCTATCCTGCCTTGCTATATGCCACAGCAATTTGTTTATTAACCAATGTTAATGAAACATATTCACAGCATACAGACAGGTTATCACACAGCATATGCCAATAGACTAAGAGAGCCAGTTGCTTGCAAAATAGCACATTAAATTTTCTAACAACTCCACCTAGAGCCTAGAAGGGACTCACATGGAAGCAAATACCATTTATTATTTAACTGAAGAAGATGCCGGGCTGAGTGTCTTTGTTAACGATGACTTTTTTTGTGACTCTTCTGTCACTTGTTTAGTGATCACCATGGCGTCTGAACACTACTAAGTATCTTCAAGTTTATTGTGACACTATAAAGATTTCCCATCACTTGAGCAAGAATTCTCAGCTCATCTGCATATCACAGGCTAATAGTAGGCAATGAATAAAAACATAATGGAATGAAATCATCTTACAGAAGCTTTCCCACTTGTATTTTCCAGTTGTGTCTGTCAAAATGGTCTTTTCAAGTATTTTTGTGTGTGTGTGACTCATGAGCAGTCAGTATCGTAAACATTCCAGCTCTTATTTGTTTGTTTGTTTGTTTATTTATGGCATCTTTCAGGCATGGCATCCATCATCCAGTAACTCATCAAAATGACAAACACAGAGGGAAACAGGAGAATCACTCGCTATATGTTCTCTGGGCCTTTTAAGAAACATGGAGATGTTCCTTTGGCCATGTACGTGAGGATCTACAAGAAGGGTGATATTGTAGACATCAAGGGAATAGTCACTGTTCAAAAGGGAATGCCCCATAAGTGTTAACATGCAAAACCCAAGGAGTCTACAATGTCACCCAGCATGCTGTGGGCATCATTGTAAATACGCAGGTTAAGGGCAAGATTCTTGCCAAGAGAATTAATGTGGGGATTGATCACATTAGCACTCCAGGAGCCAAAATGGCTTCCTGAAGCCGGTGAAGGAGAACAACCAGAAGAAAAAGGAAGCCAAAGAGAAGGGCACCAGAGTTCAGCTGAAGTGCCAACCTGCTCCACCCAGAGAAGCATACTTTGTGAGACCTAACAGGAAGGAGTCTGGGCTGCTGGAGCCCATTCCACAGGAATTCATGGACCGAAAAAAAAAAAAAAAAAAAAAAAAGATACCTGAGATCTAGCCCTGGACTTTGAACTTGAGCTTCTGCAAGGTCTTAGCTGGCCTTGGTACACACTAAAGTAGCAGAGGTGCCGCCCTTCAAAATATACTTGATCTGCTCAATTTCTTTTCTTTCTTTTTTTCAGTGCTGGTGAGCTGGAGATGAAATGCCAGGCCTGTACTTACTGGGCAAGGGCTCCAACACCCTGTTGAATCATTTTTACTTCTTGTTTTGCTGTAGGGACTCACTGTGTTATCCAGGCTGTCCATGAACTCAGACATGTAGCCCAGACAGGTCTAGAATTTGTGATCCTCCTGCCTTAGCCTCACTAGAAGCTTTGATGGCAGGCCCACACCACCAGGCTGGGCTTGCTTTACACTTTTTAGGTTTAGCAGAACCCTGTTCTCTACGTATGCCTTGGCCGTGTCCTTTGGAGATTGGGTTTCCCCCTTGTTTGGGGATATGTCTATACTGGGATATGTCACAAAGTGCATCTCCGGTATGAAGTTGTCTGTCTCACATCTGCAGAGTCATAGGCCAGTGTGTCCTCTGGGCACCCTTGCCGGGCTGCCTCCTGTTCTGTGGGAGGAAATAATCTGCAGGCTGGGACTGTGACTTTGAGGCAGTGGGCCCCTGCCAGCCTCCTGTATTTTTCTTGAGTGGAAATCATAAGGCAGCTTTGGATAAACAGCTTTTCTCCCTTTTAGAAAGTTGTGTATTTATCACAGTGCAGCCAATCAATGGATTGCAAAAGGTTTATAATTTTTCTGACTCCCATGGGGCAATCAAAGGCTAAATTTTAAAGGATTTGTAAATGTCAACTTATAATACAAACTAGGTTGGCCCCAGGGCCTGAGATCAGAACCATAATTCACCATGTTTACAAATGATATCAGTCCGTCTAGAGTGCTAACTGTAAACCCACCGATAATTAGAGAAGAAAATGAATTACGCTCAGGCCTTTCTTTTCTTGCCTTGTGTCTGAACTGTCGTGACATATGGATTCTCCATCAGCCCTCAAATCACACAGAAGGCCTCCCTAGAAGGCCGTCTTGAAATCAATAGGCAGCCAGGCTTTCAGATGACACGCAGAATGACTATAGACTTTTTAAGGGGGAGAGCAAATGGCTTCACTAAATGAATCCTCTATGTCATCCAGGCGGATGCAAGCATGTCTGTGAGCTTTAATAGAAAAGATCAAAATATTGCATTCCTGCTAGGTAACGCACACATTTGAGAAACCATTCTTCTTCAAGGGATTAGTTTGGCTTTGTTGTTCCATTTCAGCCAATCCCCTTCCTTTGTGCTCAGAAAGGCGCCATTGTGCGCTGCAGCCTCTGCAGATAGAGTCCTGCATTCCTTTGTCCATCTCATGCTTCCCGCCCCCCACCCCCCCCCCCCCCCCGTCTACACCCCTTTTCCATCTCTCACTCTTCTCCCTTCACTAATGTAGTTTCCAAATGTGCACTCTCGTTTTCTTCTGTCCAACAGGAGATATGTCTACTTTTAGGTCATGCAAATAAGAAGGGGTGAATGGCATGTGGCTTCTGGGCACTCTGCCTCCCACTGCCAGGCTGTGCCATCTAGGGAATGCAGAAGACTTCAGGTGTCAAAAGCTGCCACTGAACCTCTGGTCTAAAGCGTAGTGATTCTGACAACTTCAACCCAGCAAAGAAGCACTGTTTATCCACAGTAGCCAAAAAGAGACAGTACATTGACTTTTAAAATACTGGATTAGTTTTAGATTGTGTTGAGACAGACATAAAGATAAGTAAATCTAATTTTGGAAGAGTCAATAAAGGTTGAAGAAATGAAGACACAGAGAAGTAGAAATGAAATATGTATCAAACTTGTGCTTCTAGATTGCTATGTTAGCTAACATGTTAGAAACTCTGTGTGTGTGTGTGTGTGTGTGTGTGTGTGTGTGTGTGTGTGTGTGTGTGTGTGTTCTGTGAAAACTGGCTTTTCTGCCAAAAGCTATAAAGAACTATCAACTCTCAAGTCTCTGGACAGCTGGCCCTGATCTAGACCTGGTGTTTTGGGGCAAGAGTCTGTTAGAGATTTTAAATCCAGTCAAGACACAGGGCAGGTAGGTGGGGCACCAAAGGAGCTGAGCTGGGAGAAAATTACACTTGAAGATATAAATTATCTCACCTTGTTTAAAAAATTCTTGGAAACTAGTATGTTCTAGAATGTTTTCTGGGATAACAAGAGGGAAAACAAGCTATAAGAAAACAAGGTGTGCCTGTAGTTTCAAAATGCTTTGCAATGACTCATCTTTTAGAAAGACTGGTCATAGCTGCTGGAGAAGAGTGGGGTGGTGAGAGAGAGTAGTCTTTCTAAAGCTCTAGCACAGTGGTCCTCAACCTTCCTAATGCTGCGACCCTTTCATACAGTTCCTCATGTTGTGGAGATCCCCCAACCATAAAATTATTTTCTTTGCTACTTTATAACGGCCATTTTGAAACCGTTATGAATTGTACTGTAAATATCTGACATGCAGGATATCTGATATGCAACCCTTCTGAAAGGGTCGTTTGACCCCAAAGGGGTAAAGACTCATAGTTTGAGAACAGCTGCAGCAGGTCTGATCAAGTCTGATAGGCAAAAGCTCTTGCATGAGTAGCTGCATGCCTTGCAGCCTGGTGCAATCAGAGTGGTCCAGGGAAGCAGTCTCATGCAGACTAGTCCAGGGAAGTGATCTGCTGCCAACAGAGTGGTTCTCTGTACTTGTTGCTTTGGGCCTTCACCACACAGTCTCTGGCACTCCACATTCAAGGCCAAGGCTGAACTCTTCCTTCCTATCCATACACACCTTTTAAAATCTCCTTCTTCAGAGACCAACCTGGTGTTTATTATAATTGGAGAGAAAGTATAAAGACCGTGAATTGTCTTTGAGCACCCCCAAACACTTTCCAAAAATAATAGAGGCTTTATTATGTTGTACTGTATAATGCAATGCTAATACATTTTAAAAATAATTTACTGAGGGTTACAGATTAGTAAATTTTCTTTCTTAAGTTAATAGTTTCTTGCTTATCTGCTGGGCTTTTGCCATAATACCACAAATCTCTCTAAATTCAATACTACTGTATTCCTTTAGCTAACCTCGTTTATCTGTAGAATTATAAAATGAGGCAGCAATCTCTGTCATGATGTTCTGTGGATATTGGTGTTTCTCAAAGCAATGTTCTTGTTCTTCGGGCCTTCTGTGATGAAAATATGGAAATAGCTTCTGGCTCCCTGTGGAAAAAAATCAATGAAAATATCAAAATGAGGTATGGTGTCAAGTAAGTGCAATAATCAGAGCAAAGCTAATGGCTAAAATTACCATGAGGTGGCAAAAAATGAAGTTCTATGCCTGTCCAGGTTGCTACCACAAAGAGTTGACTGATTCTTAACAGAAGTGAAGATAATGTTGAATTTATTGTACACTCCATTAGGCTTTTTGAAATGACATCCAATTAACAGTGTGTGTTAACTCTGCCCTTCATCTTGACTCACACACACACACACACACACACACACACACACACACACACACACACACAGCAAATCACACAAAAACTGTTCCGAGATATTATTCTTAAGATTTATAGGGATTAGGATCTAAACACAAAGGTAGTTTAGAAATCATTGCCAAGGAGGAGGCCTCACTCCCTGCTTTATGCTAGCAATGCCAGAAGAGAGGAGGCCACTGGGGAGAGAACTAGGTATTGTGGTGAGTGCTGGGGATGTTGGGCAAGGATGCACACAGAAGCAAGATCATCTCCAGTTGGAATCATCAGACACCCAGTGCACCAGTGACTTTTCTCACTGCAGAGATGAGAGAACTCACAGGAAGTAGTTTAAGGAAGAAGGGTTCATTCTGGCCCACAGATGAAGGGGACTCACCATTGCCGGCAGGAAGGGGATGGGTGGAAACAAAGAACCAACTTCTTATGGGGCTGAACCATAAAACTTCAAGGTCCATCCCCAGTGACCCACTTCTGTTAGTAACACCCTGCCATCTAAATATTCAAACACCTTCCCAAACAGTGCCACCAGCGGGGTACCAAGTGTTTGAACTAATGAGCCAGTGGTGGACATTTCATATTTGAGCCACAACACCCATAGCTGACCTAATTTTAGTCTATGGGTGGAACTCAATTGAGTCTAAGGCTCAATTGCCTCAGGCCTATTTGCAGAGTTGGCCACACAAAAAGACTGGAGAAGCCACTTGTATTTGAGAATGTAGATTCCCCAATGAAGTATGATTCCTACTCCTACTTTTCATGGTAGTCCAAATACTACCACTATTTATTATGATATCCTGAGTTGCTACAAGTGATAACCTGGGAGTATAGAAGGGTGATAATGAATTAAAGTTAGGCTCAAAAAAAGATTAAACATTTAATTATCACCCAATACAACTTATAAGCTGGAGAAGAGATGGATTTTAAGTTAGATGTAGTTTTATTGATTAAATGTTAACTGAATACCCCAAATGTTACATGTGTTGTGCCAATAGATCTTGTTAATGATCCCCAACTCAACCCCCAACTTGTACATCTTTTCTAACTTACATATTAAAGATAAAAGTAGACAAAGTTTAAAACTGATCATTGTTCACCTATTACTATCTGAAATCTCAGTGCAAAGGCCCGTCATGCACCCCAACTATCAATACCTTTGACCTCTTTGAAGACTGCATGCTTCTCCATGTTGCTATTGACATCTTCCAGAGGCTCTGAGTTCAATTCCCAGCAACCATATGCTTACTCATCAGCATCTATAGTGGTATCTGATGCTCTATCCTGGCATAAAGTCATATATGCAGATGAAGCACTCATAAGCATTTTTATTTTAAAAAGGAGAAGAATAATTAGAGGAAAAATCTGAGGCACAGCAAGTCTCAGGTGGGAAATACCTACCAGTTTAGGCCCTTAGTCAGTGTTTCCTTTGATATTTTTATTAGAATATGCTAACTGTACAGTATAGTGGATTTCATATATGAATACAATAGGCTATGCTCATTTCATGTTTTAAGCATCTCTCTCCCCTATTCCTCCCTAAATGTTTACTGCTCTAGTTGGTGGCGTGAATCTTGGAGGGCAGGGCCTAAGAATCAGGTGGATCAAAGTCTCATGCAATAGCCAATCAAACAATTTACATTTTGAGGGTTAAGAGGAGTCACCTTAGTACGTATACAATCACAAGCATAAGCCTCATGGAGCGAAAACATGTTTTTCCGTAGAGGCATATGAATAACAGCAGCTGAAGTAAAGTCACTCCTGTCCACTCCACCTGGAAGAAGCACAAAGACACATTTCCAAGAATAATTCTGTGTTTTGAAGAGGTCAGAAGACTCTTGTCTTGTTTTCCTGAAGTTTTCTCACAAGCACTCAGAATTCTCCCATGAAACCATTCTTAGACTGCGTTCTGACACCTAGGGCCATCTTCCTCTTCCCAGCTAGACTCCCTTCTCCTTTCACATCCCTGTCCCTTAAAATCTACAATCTGTGTATTGGACAAAGCACTTGATATTTGTCTTTCTAGATCTGGCTCATTTGACAAGACACAACGATTTACATTTTCAGTTCTTTTTACCATTTTCCTGCAAATGATGTGGGTTTGTTCTTTATGGCTGAATAATACTCCACTGGGTATGTATGCTGCACATTACATATCTATTCAGTCATTGACAGGCACCTAGTCTGTAGCTTGTCTATTGGGAGTAGTTCCATAGTGACCATGAGTACACAGGCGTCTCTATTGTATGCTGACTTGGAGTCCTTCACTCATGGACCTAGAAGTCGTACAGTGTGATCTTATGGTAGCACATCTATTTTTATGTTTTTATTAACTTCTGACAAGAGAAGGATGGATTTGAATAGGGGAACTACTTCAGCATGACCTCCTGGGGATTTCTGTCTTTAGCCATCTGACTATTATTTCGACGGGGTTAATCTACCCACTGCTTTCAGTGTGCCAGACATTTCACAGAAGACAGAGTTTCCTGATCCAAGTTCACCTTCCACATTATTAAGAAGTAGAGCTGTCATCCCACATCTACCGTCCTGATGGAGGACCTTCCACCCAGGCCACAGTCTTACTGTAAGCTTTCCAGTGCTCCATAGGAGGAAGTGCTAATGACAGCAGTCAAGAACAAGCAGCTAGTAGCCTTTCAAAAGGAAGCAGACAATTATGTGTCTTATGGGAGAGAGCAGGAGTGCTAATTTCAGGATCTGGACATGGCCAGTTGATCAGAAGTTGTTCTGAGGATGACCCCCCACTCCCCGCCTTTTTCTTTTCAGTCTTACTCCTTAGACTCCAGTAAGGACAGAATGGTTCACAGTATGAGTGCAATGTCTTCATCAGCCAGGCCCAGAACAGTGCCTTGTGAATTGTAAGTGCATGTGAGCACGTTAGCACAATGATTCAGTTCCAGGACAAGGCAGGAGAATGAGAAGAAATGTTCAATCTGCACAGGGGAGACACATAAACACCTTGGACCTTAGAGTTGTAGCAGGATGAACTCATTTTCATAATTCCTTAACTAATAAGAGATAGGGTTGGAGACATAGCATCATCAACTCAATTTAAAGACAAATAAAAATCAAGATGAACACGTCATCCTGATTAAAGTGAAGGTGGCCGAATTCCTTGCTTCTAGGCAGTGATTCTGATTTATTCTTTATTTCAAGGACAGAAGTACTTTGCAATTTTGTCTGGGTTAATTCATCTCTTATGCTGAAGTGCTCTAAACCTACTTACAATCGAGACTCACCTGAGAAAATGTAGCCTTTACATACTGATAGGTTATACTGAGTACAACTGGAGAATGGCTGAAATGTTTAACTGTGGAGTGGAAATGCGACCTTAAGCAGTCAACATAGCATCTCCAGGTGCCATGGAGAACAGGAGAGTTCTGACCCTTGCTTCTACCATTTATCCTGGGCCTATGTAAGGACGAAGTGCAGTGATATATGTTCACAGGCACGGGGTTGGTAGGCTGAGCTGTCTCAGTTCTAAGCACCAGTGAACTTGGGCCTTCAAGGTTCAGGAAAAAATGTATAGAGACATAAAAAGCACATATAAAGAATGCCCCCTTAAGGGATATGATCATATTTTATTGGACACATATTTTATATTTTCACAGCATTTTCCTTTGAATGTGACTGGGCCGTGGGTATTTGAGGAAATTGGGAAATTTGGTTAATGAGAGCTAGGACTTACATAACTTCTCGATTCCTTCAATTTTTCTTGCAGAACTTGTTTTTGTATTAGTCAATGAACTTGCACAATTCCATGTGTCAAATGCTTTGGCAAACTTCGTAACTGGTTCTCATCCAGCTTTAATTTTTGCATCTGGCAAGTGTTTCTGCAAACTCCCTGCGGTAGACAACCAGCTGCCTCGCAGTTCTCCCAGTCTTGGGCTAGAGCAGTTGCTCACGGTGGCTGCCTCACCAGCGGCCATGTGGTACTGGCTTGCTCCTTGCATCTAGTTAAGGCTGCAAGGCTGAATCTTGATTAATAACACACAGCCAGAATTGATATCTGCCGCATATTGGCCTGGGTCATGTAAGATAAAGCCACGATTTTAACTCCTAACATTTTCCTCTGTCCCAGATTGTTTTCGGAACCATGAATTAAATACAAGAGTTGGGTCATTCTAGATCTCTCTACCTCCCATATTAGCAGCAGATTGGACATTCTGGGAACAATGTGGGGCGTTTACCCACCACCCCCACAGCTTCCCAGAGTTTTCTTGAGTGCGAGCAGCAGGAAATATTAGATAGAAGTATTTATAGCGGAGAATCTTGCGGAGATAAACAGATAGAAAATAAAGGATAGCCTCGAGAGGGCCTGGAACCTATTCCAACGGGCCCCGACTGTCTCTGGTCCAGGGTTTTTATAGAGACGCCAAGGGGTGGAGCAAAAGACCTCCTCCCCCAGCACAGCCAAGTGCAGACCATCTCAGACACCTGCACTCAGGCCCGTGGTCCTGATCATCCTCTATTCGGACCTGCTGGGTAAAGCCACGAGGAACCCCGGAACGGGCTCCCACAGGTCCCCCCTTCTTAATATATAAAAAAATAACTATTAATGGCTTACAGCAATCTCCATAGCTGTTACACCTCCCAGTATGGGAGTAGAGGATGATATAGATGGCATTTCTCTTTTGAATTAGGTCCAAGGTGACCACAGCAGTCTTAGCTGCCTCAAGCCCTTTCTAAACCAAAAACTCTTAAGGCAACTACAAACTTAAAGAATCCCTTAGCTTCATCATCACCATTAACAGGTTAACATAAATATTGCTATACATAGTTACAATTCTTTCAGTCTTACAACTCAAAGCAAACTCTTAACAGAACCATTAGAATTAGCATATATGGTGCTATATATAGTTAACAATTTTCTCCGTCTTACAACTTTAACTCAGTCATTTGAATTTTCTTGTTAACAGAACATAGGAAAAACTTTAGGAAAAACTTCGATGTATTCACATCAACTTAAACATTTCCTCAACTCCACAAAACCAGGGTGCATTAATATCAATAGGTTTCTGCGAACATAATTCAATCTCATAGCTCCTCCTTTTCTTTATAATTTTTAAGCAAAATCTCAAGCCTAGTTAGAAAACCCAAACTTTTCTGTTTAAACAGTTCCATTTGTAACACAAAACCAGTTCCATAAGTAATTCCATTTTTACATAAACAGTTCCACAAAACAATTCATAAATCTCCAGTTAATAAAGCATATATGCATACACAAAATTGCATCTTGATTCTAAGTAGAAATACATTTCTTCATTTAAACAGTTCCATTTTTAACCCAATTCCAGAAAACCGTTCTTAGGTCATTACTATAAGGAAGCTCAAAATTGTCCCATTGCAATGAAATCTCTATTGTTCATTTCATTTAAGTACCAAAATTCAAATGATAAATATTGGTACTAGCCTTCCAAATTTGAAGAAATCCATAACCAAAATGTTTTTGTAATTTTATCTCATTTTAAGTTCAAAAAGTTTAAACAAGAAATAAATTCTGGTATCAGGCTTTCACTTCCAAATATGAAGAGACGTTTTACAACCAAGACTTTTTGCAGTTAACAATTTTAGTTCAAACAAGCGTCTCTGCAACTTTTGTTCTCACAGACAGACCTTTTTAGTTATAGTAAGATTTTAAACCGCACCGTTTTTGGTGTTAGCTCAGGTTTTTCTGTGCTGCGTTGATATTCCACGGATCTCAGCTGCGGATGCCTTGTGCTGGTTCTGGCGTCCGCCATTCTTAGCTTCTTAGCGGCTTCTGGAGCTTTTGAAACCATTCAGACTGCCTACCTTGCAGTCTACTAGGACACTATCTCCTGTGTCTCAGGTGTTTTTACCATATACATTAATAGACTCACACTTAACATTTACACGTTTTCACAAACTCACATATAACATTTTTTTGCCTTGCAAAGCATTTAGACTCATATTCAACATTTACACGTTTTTACAAACTCACATACAACATATTAACATCTACTTATTTATACTTTATAGAACTACTTTAGCAAATATATTTCCTATTAATTCTTATATACTTATCTTATTTCTTATTTAAACTTACATTTACAACTAGCATCTTACAAGCTTATTACTACATGTCTTAAGACTACCTTAGATACTTCTTACAAGCTTATATTCTTAAAGGAACTCTATTGATCTATTTTACAAACTTATATAGGCTACCATTAGCATATATCTAACTTAGCAAACACCTAAAGATTTCTTAACACAGATATAACAAGACAGAATTTCTACAAACTCACATATCTTATTTTCATTTTTCTACTTCTTACTCTTAATTATTATCACTATCTCTATCAGAAAGATTCTCTTAACTAGACAGGAAGTACGTACATCATTTCTAAAGTTTACAGTTTATAGTTAGCTTTGTTATAAAGCACTGGGATTTAGTAGTGAGTGTTGTCATTATAGAGTTGTGATACTTGTTGCTAGGGTACTGTAACATTCTCCGGACAAAGCCACATCCCCAAGTTGCCAGTTCTCTCAGCCATTCCAGACTGGCAGAGATGCACTGTCAGCGGTAAACGGTTTTTAACTAGAGGCTGTCCCTTCACCCAAATTCATAATAGCTCCCCTAAGAACTTCAATTCAAACAAACGTTTCTATCACAGCAGTACTCCTGGTTTGTTCTACTGAAAAACTTGACGCTGAGGGTGAAATTATCTTATTTAGCTGCTGTAAAACTCTTCGCCAACACTGTACAGCCATTAGGTAGTATTTTAAGGATTTTAAAGTGACTTGTTTGCTCTTATAGGTAGCTTTTTGTCATCCAACTGCCGTAAAAACTTTTCACAGCTATTAGGGTAAATAAGGCATTTTACCAATGGAACCCCAAACCGCGAAGCGCCTAGTTCCATATCCTTTCAATTTTTCATTGGAACTGACACTTAAACTCTTAGATGATTTTCCTCCTTATTCTTTTTAAAGGCTGTATTTTAAGTTTACCATGAACGTATTTTTGAGCTGACAAAAGTGTTTCAGGGCAATGTCGCCATCTTTAGCAGAAAAACTACCTTTCCCAGAATGCATTTCCCTTATATCAGTCCATAATAATATCAGTCCCTTATATCATTTCCCATATTTCTTTTCGGGTCTGAGAGTCAACTGGTTCTCTTTTACCATACTTGTTTACAAATTCTTGCCCGGGAGGTTTGAACAAAGTTTTTTGCTTTTGTAACGGGAGATTTGAACAAGCATTTTACATTTTCAGCTATGGCACATTGGGAGGTTTCTGGTCTCTCCTCAGCTGGCTTCAACAGGTGTCTCTCCATCAGACACTGACCCCCAAATCAGAACCGCACCTGCCTCGTTAGCGCGCATTGAGGCTGGCATTTCTGATAGCAACTTTCCTCGGGGCTTGTGTTTGTCTTAGCCAGTCAGTGAAAAACAAGATCATGTACAACAGAGCTTTTCCATAGCTCCTTCAGAGAGATTTTCTCCCACTGATCTTATTCTCATTTTGCTTGTTCCTTCCTTCCCCAGATGCAGAGCTTCAGGTATCTATCTGCGGCTCTGTACCTCTGCTAGCTGCTTTTGGAGGTAGGGGCTTTTTCTCTCCCCCGAAACTGCCTCAAACTCGAGCAGCTTTGTCAGGTCATACATTTTCTGGGGAGGAATCTGTTCCCTCTGTTTCTTCAGAGTATTTCTCCCTGACAGTATCCAGTTTGGTCTCAGTTTATCCCCTCTACCCCAGAAACAGTTTCCGACACTACAGTGGCGGCTTTTCCTGCTACTGAAGGTAGGGGCTTTTTTTTTTTTTTTTTTGTCCGTTTCTGTTTTCAGGGTCTGTGTGGTTTGCGTACAGACTGGAAAATTTAACAAGGGAGGTTTTTGCCGTTTCTAAACTCCCATTAGAACAGGTGTTTTGCCTCATCAGGCCTTTACCTGGCCCAGTCCCCCAGTGGGTTGCATTTGCTTGTCTGGGTGCTCAAGGACAGAGCTTATGCCAGAGGCAATCACCCCTTAGGGCTACACTCCCTCATCTCATCGGGAGTCAGTTGAAACAAAGCTTTCTCAACGAGATGCTTTCTCTGACAGAAAAGAAAGCTTTACTCCTGGTTAGTTCTGTTCTTCCCTGGCTGGGCTCTTTCCCCAGACAGCGTTCTGACTCAGCAGCACAACTGCTTCAGACACAGTTCAGCTTTACTGTTTTCCCAGAAAGGTCCTTTCTCTGATAGGAAAGCTTTTTCTCAGGTTTCTTTTTGTAGTTGTGGACCTTTCAACCCGGGACTTGTAGGAAAGTGGACAACTGTGCCGTTCCCACCGGTTTTAGCTTTGTTTGTTCATTAGCAATCTTCCCCGGGGTCCTGCACCTTCCTGCCTCAGCTCTGTGCTCCAGGAAGTTTACAACTGCAGGAACCCTAGTATCCCCGAAATGCACTCCAACTCAGAGACGCTGGCCAGTCGCCTCTGGGTTTTTGCTCAGAAGCGAGGATACAATGCTAACGGAGTTTGCATTGCTTCAGGGGATCTTTGCATTAGGAGGATTAGGAGCACCTTTTCATTCTGAAATGCTCACTCAGACAAAACCCTTGATGCCTCAGCTTGGCTGTAACTGAAAAGCTTGGCTTTTTTGCTTTTCTCAGGCAAAGTTTCCTGCCCTTTTGGGCTCTCTGTAGCTCTTCACCCACACTCTCCCAAGCGTTTCCCTCAGGGTACTCTGACCCACTGTCTTTTACTAGCTTGAAGAGACAGAGCTTAGAAGAGGTTTTTAGGAACTTGTTCCTGCCTCCTGCATTGCAGGGAGGATTGTTAAAGCTTGAAAGAACTTAGAGGTTTTGCTGTCTTAAGTTTGTTGTTTTCCCTTAGAGCTAATCACAGGTGGTCCCCATACTAAAATCTTCAGGTGATTCTAATTTTTGTCCTTCTGAGAAAGTTAAAGGCTTTAGTTTCTAAGTTTCTTAAGAGAGAAAGATTAAGGCTTTTTAGAGAGATTTTCCCCCCAAGTTTTCCAAGAAAAGCTTTATAGTTTAAGAGAAAGGTTTTTTTTTTCCCCAGGAGAAAGACCAACTTTTCCCAAAACTTCCCAACTTTAAACTTTGACTTCTTACACCCCCATTTTTGCCTCAGGGAGAAATTACTTTCTCCTGCCGCTTGGATTTGGCATTTCAGTTGTCCCCAGGTCAAAAGCTTCCATAGGAAACTTTTTCTTCCCCATGGGCTCAAAGAAGAGCTTTTTTACTACCCGAAAAGCCCAAAGAAAGATTTTTTTCCCAGTTTGCTTTCAAAGCCCCCAAAGTTAGAAAATTGAAGAGTTTTTCTGTCTAGTTGCCTTACTTATTTTTTCCTACACAATCTTATACTTCTAAGTTTTTCCTAAACTATATTACTACCCTATATCTTATACTTATCACAGATAGAAATTGAGAAAGGGATAGAAGATAGAAAATTTTGACAGAAGAGAATTTCGCTGCAGCATCGGACATCCTTCCAGTCCGCTTTCCTTTTCTCTCGAGGATAAAACCCCTGCCTTCCCAAAAAATATATATATAAAAATATATATATTCCATAACACCGGCATGCCTTTCCACTGGCAGGGCTGACTCAGCACTTTCACCAAAAACTCTGTAATAAAACTATTATTTTCCTTTATCTTTAGTCCCTATTACTTTGTCTTAAGTCCCTGTTCATTTGTCTTTAGTCCCCCCTTATTTTCCCCTTTTTTCTTTAGTCCCTTTTTCCCCTTTAGTCCCTTTTTAGTCCCTGTTCATGGCGCCATTCTGTGGGGCGTTTACCCACCACCCCCACAGCTTCCCAGAGTTTTCTTGAGTGCGAGCAGCAGGAAATATTAGATAGAAGTATTTATAGCGGAGAATCTTGCGGAGATAAACAGATAGAAAATAAAGGATAGCCTCGAGAGGGCCTGGAACCTATTCCAACGGGCCCCGACTGTCTCTGGTCCAGGGTTTTTATAGAGACGCCAAGGGGTGGAGCAAAAGACCTCCTCCCCCAGCACAGCCAAGTGCAGACCATCTCAGACACCTGCACTCAGGCCCGTGGTCCTGATCATCCTCTATTCGGACCTGCTGGGTAAAGCCACGAGGAACCCCGGAACGGGCTCCCACAGAACAAGAAATAAGTCATTGTTCAAGTTATTAAGGTTTACAAATAATAATGACTTTATATCCTTTCTTATATAATCTGTATCCACTTGTCTCACAATAGAATCCCTTTCTGTTTGTCTTTCATTTTTTGTGCTATATGTACAGAGCTGCAGGTCACACCATTGCCTGCTAAGAAAGCTATAAATAGCTCCTAGCCAATTGTGCACACCTTCATGTAGATATGTCCTTCCAAGAAAGGCAAAGGGAACTCTTATAAACATGGCAATTGTGTAATAAGGCTTGGTCAGCAGTGACAGCAGCAGCAGCAGCAGAGAATTGGGGAATTTAACTTCAAGACAAACCTGGGTACAGTGGTTCCAAGGTCATTCAGAGAAGGCAGTGTTAGCCCTTATACAATTACTATGGGATTCTAAAATCAAGTCACGGAAGAGGCCAGGAGATTGGCTTTCATTTTACGTCTGTCTCTTCCCTCTGAAGCTTTGAAGACAGCACTGACCAAGGGTGTGTGGGGGTGTGCTGGTTCCCCAAATCCTCTGCCCTGAATACCATGGGATGTAATCACAGCAGGGGTAGCAAGGGCTGAAACGAAAAAGTGTTGATATTCAAGGCTTGGTAGCAGCAAAACAAAAACAAAATGCCAACACATGGTCTGATAGCCACAGTCCATTTTCCAATCATGAACCTTGAGATGTATTTAATGGAAGGAGAGAAATGATTAACATCACAGAGAGTCAATGACAAAATCCAGTCAAGTAGAATAAACTTAAAATGAGCAACAGAGAAAATGCTCCAATTAAGAAGAAATCACATTAAGTCACTGCTGTGGTTCTATTTCACAAGCTATTTAAACAGTTTTAAAGAAATGTTGGGAAACAGAGAGGTCATCTAACCCACCAGTGTTTCATGCCAATCCACCAGTCTTTTCTGGTCCAAGACAGGCTTTCACAGTTAATGCCCAAATGAAGTAAATTAGACAAAGGAATGAGATCTTTAATATAGTATTCAATGTGGATTACCCCATGATCACTCATGTTCTATTTTTTTATGCTCAAATCTTATTTCTTTGAAGATATTTTAGCCATAATAATCTTTATTAACAGTTGACTGTTAAAATGATTTTGAACAAAAGATAAAATAAGGCTGGTCCTTTGTCTTTTTTTCTGGATGTACCAAACCATCAAAATTCAGTCTAGAAGTCATTGGCATTCCTTGCCTGCATTTAAAGAGAATCATAATCCCTAGTCCAGTGCAGAATCCTGCAGCATACTTTTTCACAAAGGGAAAAACTTAACGCTTCTGGAGATCTTTGTCTATGTTAAAGACATTTCACCATTTGAGATGATTCTTTCTCCTAATATGAACCTCATAGGAGAGGCTTAGATGACATCACAGGGTGGTTTTATCTGCCAAGTATTATAGAAATATGGAAATGATATTTTAACAGCTAGTGGAGGGCTGGGGAGGACCCAGCGTCAGTTCCCAGCATCCTCATGGTCATGCACAGCTGTCCTGTAGCTCCAGACCCAGGTTCTGGCCTCCGCAGCCACTGCTTTGCACATGGTATACATACAAACATGTGGGCAAAATGCTTGTACACACAAAATAAAAATATAAATATTAAAAAATTAATTCAGTGGACTTTCTTCCTTTTCTATGTAGATGGAGGTAGAGCCTCCCAAGACTGACAGGACTATACGTGTGTTGTAGGACTGGATAGTTGTGAAAATACGATCATTTTACAGTCAGCCACATGCTTTTCTGGTACTGTGTTTGTGAAATGACACACAGCACTTCCCAGGCAAATCCTTTTCAGACCTTTTGAGCTTTGATCTGAGTTTTAGATGGACCATGTCTAGATTATAAAAACAGTTTTTGCTTAATGGAAGTTACATCCCATTGCACTCTGTAGCGCACCTGCCTTGAGAAAGGCAAAGGCTTGCCAACAGGGTTGGGGAGCAGTATCAATGGGAGGGGGGGCACCATGATTGAGATGGCACATTTATCTCAGGTTGCAAAGAAGAGACTCAAGCTTAAAAAAATAATGTTTTCTTATAACAGTTATTCATTGGCAAACCACAATTTCTCTTTATAACTGGGACACAAGAGAAAGAAAGATCTAGAGTTTCTTAAACAAACTTGGTAGAATCCCAACATGTGCTGGTCTTAAACGTGAATATTCAGTAGCTAAGTTACACAAGACTTCCTTCAACTGCAACTTGATCTCTTTCTATCTGTCCCCATAAAAATGTCCCTCCATCAGCATATTAACCTCACACAGTCTTCACTGAGCATTAGCGAGGATGACAGGACTGCACAGAAAGATGGCAGGCAAGTGCCACCATCTCTTTGCCCTCCATTGCCCAGGAGCCAGAGAAACGCCCCGTCTGTCCTCATCCTCAGCTGGGAGGGTGGTCAAGCCAGGAAGCAGGAGCAGGGAACACCCCCACTGACTCCCAAACTGGACTTCACCCATCTGAAAAAGGGATATATAGCTTCTGGGGAAACCCCCATTTGTCATTTCTGACATCTGTAAACCTTCCTTCAGGAGAGCGCTCCCGCAGCATGAAGTAGGTACTGAACAGCTGCACACCTTTGCCGTGATTCCATCTACTTGGGTATGTGTGTAAAGAGGGCAAGGAATCTCTGTGTGTCACTTGTCTTCACATGACCTGTTTAACTGAACACATCTTCATTCTCTCCCATCACTGTTTTCCTCTGTACCCTAACGAGTGTCGGGGGACTTCTATAAGCCTGACCTCTCCAGCCCATCATTTCAACTTCATGCCTACCTCAAGGATAGCCCCACTCACCTGGTCTCCAGCACCTTAAACGTCCTCTTTTAGTCCTCAAGTGACAAGTAACACTTCCAGCTGTGTGATTTACCTCGTTTCTGCCTGCTTGACCTGCCTATGGAAAACATCTAATCCTGGGTGCAACTGTTCACCCTTCCACACCTTCCAAAGTCTTCTAGATATGGCAAGTGTTCTCTTTCCCCCACTTTTCTCTCTTCTGTTTTCACTCGCTGTAATGCTCTTAAAGAGGCAAGACTTTCTGGTGTGTGTGTGTGTGTGTGTGTGTGTGTGTGTGTGTGTGTGTGTGTGCGTGTGCGTGCGCATTAGTAAAGGTGGATTGGCTTCATCCTTTCAAGCATTCTTGTTAGACAAAAATAGTCACTTTAGGTGAATAAGTACATGTGTTATTATTCTAGACAGAACTGTATTCACAGTTGGATATATAATAGCTATGCATTTCTCTACAAAATTCTAACTAAGATTGAAATGGAAGCCATATGCAAGGGAAATTACATGGAGACTAAAACATTAATCCCTAGCTTTGGAGCTGTGCTTTTATTTTTGGGGTTGGAGATGTCTGCTTCCGATGACTCGTTCACTAACCTGAGACGTTTACAGAGTGGTTGATTTGTTTTATTTTGCTTTAGTAGATTCTCATTTTGTAGACAAAACCCTTATCACACTATGGAGGGAAGGCCATCGGTGTGCTAATCTGTAGTTTAACCTCCACAGTCTCATTTTAAAATGTATCAGCGACACTTGGGAAGGAGTCAATTCAAAGAAGTTTGAAATACATGTTTCCCTGGGGGGAATTTGTTATATTTAGGGGCCAAACGTTGCTAAAATTTACTTATAAGGAAGTAAATATTATTTAGACACATATACCATTTTTAACACATCGACCACAGCATCTGTTGTTGTATTTTAATGTTTCCGCTTAAAATTGTCTGCCTTGAAGCTGCAATTTCAAACCATCAATGGGCTGGTCCGTGGAGAGGAACAAAGAGTGGTAGCTATGCTTTGCACCCTCTCTGGCTTTCCCTGTTTTGCATGAAGATGGATCCAGTTAACATGGTCCATGGGATGAGTGTGTACTTATAAAAGTGTGTGTGCGCGCGTGTGCGCACGCGTGTGCGCGCGCGCGCACACACACACACACACACAGTCATATTGTAACTAACTTTACTTGTGGATAAAGATGGCTGATTAACTTTCATTCACATTTGCCCTCAATTTGCATCCTATGCTACCGAAAATGCTGATAGGCACTAACCTGTAGGATGGACATTCCAACCTAGTAGTTAAAATCATGACCCGTTGATCTAAATCCCTAAATCCAAGACTCATCCCTGCTCGATTTCAACTGTGTGGCTTTGTTAACCCGATATTCACTCTCTCTGTGTCTCCATTTGTTCCATCCCTGTCTCTTTGTCTCTCTCTTTCTCTCCCCCTGCTGAAATGGGCACATGTACATGAATGTCCACATGCATTCCTGCGTACACACACACACACACCACTAAACTTAACTTAGAAATTAGCAGCTGTTCTCAGTTGGCAGAAAGTCCAGGAGGCAGAGGAACTCTTTAAGCAAGAGGGGATAAAAGATAAGCTGCTTCTTTGGAGTGTCACCAAAACGTCAGGGTTTTAAATATCCTATCCCCTGACAATTAGAGACGTTTGCAATTTTCACAACCAAGAAAAATATTCTGAGAAATGTTGCAAGTGAAGCCCCTGGAAAGTGACTTGGGCACTGAGCCGAAGGACATCCCTGGGGAGCACTAGCCTCCTTCTGCACCTTCTAAAAAACACATTAGCTACTTCTTTAATTTACATTTTTCATATTTTGATTATGTTTTTCTCCTTCTCCCAAGTTCTTGCAGATGCTCCCACCTCTCTACCCTCCCAACTTCATATTCATTCTCTCTCAAAAATAAAAAAGGAAATCAAAACAAACAAATAACAACAACAAATAAGACATTAAGAAAAAGAAAGAAACAAACAAAAACATCCCCCCAAAAACTCAGCATCTATTTTGTGTTGGCCAACTACTCCTGGGCATGAGGCTTTTCCCCGGGTATGGTGGATATACCCAGTGAGACATTAGAGCAACTTGATTGTTCCTTTGGTAGCGAGTATCAATTGCAAATAGCTTCTTGCTTAGGGATTGGACCCTGTGTTCACTTCCCTCTCTCAGCGGAGGGTCCCCTCTGGCTTGGACCTGTGCAGGTGTTCCGCATGCAGCCACATTCTCTATGACTTCACGAATATCAGTTCTGTTGTGTCTGGACTGTGTCCTTGGAGTCAGAGATCACCTTTGGCTCTTCCAATCTTTTACCCCCTTCTTCCACATAGGTCTTTGAGTCTTGGGGGTGGGTGCTCTGGTAAAGACAAGCCATTTAGTTCCTTGTCTTGTTGTTGGAACAAAATAACCCACCAAATCAGCTGAGGAAAGAAAGGGTTTGTTTAGGTTAGCTGTCTGAGGTTACAGTCCTTGATGCTGGGGAAAGCGTGGCGGCAGGGGTATGAAGCAATTGAAAACACTACATCTGCCCTCAGGAGCAGATGGATGGGTGCTGCTGCCAGGCTTATTGCCTCCTTTAAGTATGAGTCCCTGGCTATCCTATGGTGCCATCATCATTTTAGATGGGGCTTCTCATCTCAATTAGCAGAGACTAGAATCTCCCTCAGATATGCCTGAGAGGTTGTCTACTAAGTTATTCTAGTTCCTATGAAGTTGTCAATCACTATTATCCACCATTCTGCATTTGATTGAGCTCTCCTCCACCAGTGTAACTCAGTGATGAAACAGACCCTGGGTGCATTTATTTTTCTTCTTCACTGGCCCCAAACCAGTGAGGTCTAAGAACAGGTTATCTCTGGGAAAACCCCAGGATATTAAATTTCTTTGATTATGAGTTTGTGAGTATGTGAAAGACAGAAATCTTGACCACAGGCAATCCTCAGGTGCAGGGCAAGGCACTGTTCATGTGGGAGGAATTGACTGTGAATGCCTTACCTCATCAAGACATGATCTAAACAACACAATGATATGGGTATTGAAGGAGGTAGCAAGGGGTCCAGGGGACTGTCTGTGCCAGTAAAGGTAAGTACTGGCCTGATGGCCTGATTTCAGTCCCTGGAATCCACACGATGAAGGAGATAACCTACTAATGTAGGTTGTCCTTGGGCCTCTGCTTGTATGTCATGGCACTTAAGCATCATGTGCTCACATATAAATATCATGCATGTGGAGCAAGAGAGCTGATAATAGTATTCAGAGCTCTTCTGTGTTGGCCATCATTCATGTTCGGCCTGTCTCTGCTTTTATACCTGAAGTTTGTTTCTGATGAGAAACTTAAAGTTTATACCTCCTGCTCATTATTTCCACCTTCCAGTTGGAGTTGAAGCTGACTAACATTTCATATCACTCTTGGTGCTGGTTGACAAAGTCCCCCGCTTTGTTCTCTGGTTATCCTCTAGTGTCCGTTCTTCCATTCTTCTTTTCTCGATTTCTTTTTGCAGTTTAAATGCTTTTTAACATCCTACTTTAAATATTCACATTTTAGTTTTATTTTATTGTATGTTACATTGTTGTGTCTATTATTTACATATGAATTAAGATAATATACACACATACATACACATCTTCATATACCTTATGTGTGTTAGTCTGGTTCCTTTGCTTTTGTCTCTGTGATAAATACCCAAGGAAAGTATTGAAAGATAGAAAGATTGATTGATTTTGGCTCAAAGTTACAAAGGTTTTTTTCATTTTTAGCTGCTCCACAGTGATGGGCTTGTGGTGAGGCAGATCTTAATGGTGGGAAGTATGTGACAAAGGAGGTTGCTCATGTGTGGCAGCCAAGAAGCAGGGAGCAGGGATGGAAATGGACCAGGTCATGGTAGAGCCCACAAACTTCTTTCTCCAACTAGGACCCACCTCAAAAAGCTTCATCACCTTCCGACAATGCCATCCATTATGAAGCTTGCTCTTAAGATCCAGCCACTTTTCAACAATCAGTTCCATAAGCTAAGGACCAAGCCTTCCACCTATGAACCTTTTGCTGGGACACTTTGTATCTATAATGTAACATTAACCCTCCTTACACATTTATATAATTGTATTTCGTGATCTGGTCCCATTTATTTTCATGCTAATTTAGTCAGGCCTAGAGTTTGTTGATTGCCAAGTCCCTGGAAATGGGTCTCATCCTTCTGGCTCTTTCATGGTGAAGACTAGAGTGTGTCCTGGACTTTGGTCATGTTATATTATTATACTTGTGTTATCTAATGATTTAGACTCCTTTAGAGAATTATGCTTTAGCCTACATTTTGTTCAATTGGGTTCAGACTGCAAAATTTATCTCATCTGCCTTTGGGTTGAGTTCAACTTTGAATAGACAGGAAGTTCATGCCTGTTGCATTTATGTATAAACCTTAAAACCTGCGTAGGGGTTGGACCAACCCTACACTCTCCCTTCTTTCCCTCTTCCCTTCAGGACTTGCTGGTGCATTCTCCACCCTACAAATAACCTGTTTTCCTGGCCTCATTGCTCAAACAGTTCTATCTTCTGGTGCTCAGCTACCTGTACCACAGATACAGCTCCAGTTATTTGGAGAAAGGGCTCTTTGATAGGCTAAGCAACATGCAAAAAGAGTGAAATTTTCATTGCTCACTTCTCAGGACTTGATTCCCTTAATTAACACACCTATGAACTTGATTTTTGCCATTTTATTCAATGGGGCCTGGTTGCTTTTGTGAGCTGAAACTCCACCATGTTGAGGCTGAACCATTCAGACAAGGATATTATAGGTACTTTTTGTCTTTCCAATCAAAAAAGAATATATTTGATTTCCCATGTTGGATGAAGAGAAGTGTTCAATTTAATCAGAAACCCACTGTATTTCACTGGTGTTTTGTGACATATAATTAGTCTTCAGTTAGCTATGTATGTTCTTAATTATTATTTTAAGGTTATTGTCATTGCCTTTGCTGTCTTGCTGAAATGAAGCCCTAGACTATAAAGAACTTTAAAAAAAAAAGACATTGAAATTTACTTATTATTTCAAAATAAGGTTTTTAAATGATTCCAGTAAACACATAAAAACACACACAAAAAAATGGACTGCGTAATAACCTCACCGGATCACACTTTGTGTCTTAACTTCTTTACTATTTTGGGTTCTTGTTTAATGTTAGAATGGGGCGGGTCTTCCCTGTCACTCAGCTTCTACCTATACTAGACAGGAGATGATAAAGTTGCAATGGTGCCTACAAATGCCTACAGCTCATTAAACACATACTCTACATATGCCCCGATGTTTAGCTCCATTCAAATTCCCTGGTACAGTTCTCAGCGTTAAACTCAGATATTCCATCCCTTAAACTAATGCATTGCAGTTTCCATCATGATAGAAATGTCATTACACTTATATAAGACATAATCCTTATGAAACAAGGGAGCATCTGTCTTTTCCTGGGAATATTTAATAAATAACTTCACTTAGTCAACAGCTTATGTGCTTAACTTTGTATCAATTTATGCTTCATTTTCCTGGAGTGGAAAATGTTGTGAAATTAGACATAGTGAGGATGTTCAAAATTGCAAAGTAAGTCCTCTGTTTGCTTGGTCTGACTCCAACAGTTATAAGCTGGTCAATCTAACCCCTAAATTGGAATTCTAAATAGACAAAGTTGCATTTTATAACCTGGCTCTATTTTTTCATGTTAACTTAAGCATATGAAAATGTAATAAAAGTGTCACCATTAGTTTTTACATATGTCAAGTCATTCTTATTTAAAGAAACAACATTCTACATATATGACCCATCCTGAAAAATGTAAGTAGTAATGTGCATATAGCCATAGAATGTATAGTTATTGAAAATATTCACCATTTTCACTACTAACAAGTATGGTGAAACATTGGTCACTTACGGTCATGTAAGACTCCACAGTCTTCTCGAGCACTTCCCATGTGAGTTTTCAGGACTGTAGCATGTGTTCAAATGGAGGCTTCAAAACGCTGACTACCTTTCTCGTGTTCATAAAGGCAGTAAGTTACCATAGTGGAGGTAAAGCCCAGGCAACTCTGAAATAATGTATTTCACTACTGTATAAAGAGCATCTGCCCGTGCCTTTTCAGGGGAAAATATACCCAATACTGACTTTATTTAGTGACACATCATTAATCTCATTTGACTTTCCTTATCACTTCGTTATTTAGTTTTACAACTTACTGGTCTCACCTTCTCCGCTACTGTTTGCCAAATGAGAATAGCATGTAAGGACTCCATCCATGCTGCTCTTTAGTCATGAACATTTTACCTTCAAAGAAACTGTAAGTGAAGATGGGCCCACTTAGATTAAGCATTGGGATGGTCAACCACAACTTGCGATCTAGAGCTACCAAGGTGACAAGTCTCTGGAAACACCTGTGAGGGTTTCCTAGATTAGGTCAGCCCGGGAATGCCAATGAGGACTATCTTGATTACACCAACTGATACAGGAAGCCACAGGGTAAAGAAGGCAGCAGCCTTCCCTGAGTTTAGAAACTAAACAGTGCTGGGCAGGCACACACCTTTAATCCCAGCACTCGGGAGGCAGAGCCAGGTGGAACTCTGTGAGTTCGAGGCCAGCCTGGGCTACAGAGTGAGTTCTAGGAAGGTTCAAAGCTACAAAGAGAAACCTTGTCTAGAAAAACCAAACAAACAAAAAAACAAAAAACAAAAAAAGAAAGAAAGGAAGAAAGGAAGGAAGGAAGAAAAAAGAAAGGAAGGAAGGAAGGAAGGAAGGAAGGAAGAAAGGAAGAAAGGAAGAAAGGAAGAAAGGAAGAAAGGAAGAAAGGAAGAAAGGAAGAAAGGAAGAAAGGAAGAAAGAAACATCCATCACTCTGCTTCTGGACTACAGATGCAATGTGACCGCTTTCTCAAGCTTCTTCCGGCATGACTTCCTGCCATGACGGATTGAACCCTTGAGCTGTGGGTCTTCCTTCTTCCCTCATGTTGCTTTTGTGCAGGTTCTTTATCATAGCAAAGGGGAAAAATAAACAAACAGACAGACAGAAAAACGAACAAACAAACTAAAACCAACCAAGGCAAACATAAAACAAATATTTTTAAAGGGCATTTACAAGAAGTTTTCATGGGTGAATCCATTATAACTTTGTGTTGTTGGTAGTAGAATCCATTTCCTTTGTGACTTACTCTAAACCCCCCAATGAGGATGAGCAGATTAGGTCGGTGGAAGACTTTTCTCACAACAGCTGCGTCCTCTGTATTTTTGTGAGAATCATTTCCATCTTCAGAAGTCTTTCAGAGCTGTCCTTTGTAGGCGGATCAATGAAGGACCTTGTGTTTTATGGTTACTATATTTCTTACCCCCAAGTTGTTTGGAGAAGCTTGGGGGGTAAATGAAGAATGTCTGTAGTGGGGTCAACATCGGCCTCCGTAAGTGTTAAAGCAGACCAGAAAGGGCTTCGTAGAGAAATTATTAAGATTCTCTGCCTCCATTTCTTCACTTTCCACAATTAGCTTTACCCAAAAGAAGAATTCTTCCACTTTTAAAATCTCCTGGTCTTCACTCTCTCCCCTCAGCACTTGGCATTTTTTTTTAAGCTGGCTGAGGGGCAAATACTTGCTTTTAACTCTTGTTTTCTTTTCTAATCATGATCTTCATTTGGTGTTTCATGTCGGAGTATTTCTTCAGAATAGTTGTCTCAAAGAGCCAACTCAAAACAAAGACAAACTATTTTAAATGCAACTTAAACATGGCAGGGAACAGATGTTTAGTTCAAGGTCATGACCTCTAGGGCAGATTTTGGAAAAGCAGCAACTCGATGAGAAAACCCAAACCCGAAATATTCTTCTGCAGATGCAAGTTAGAAAAACGAATGTCTGGCAAGCAAAAGCACAGACTTGCTAATTACATTTTAGGTTGAAGAAATTAATAATAGGTAGGATAATATGCAAATTAATAGCTTGTTCAAAATAAAAGTTATTTCCTTAGCATCAAGGGAGAAAAAAGACTCGAATTTTGTATGCGTCCATGGTCATTATTGCAAAGAAAGAAAATATTTTATAAGTTAATATTGCCTAAGGTATAAGTCCTTTCCAAGATTTGACTTTTCTCTTACTCTCATGGGAACATGGGTGGTGATAACAATATGAGTTAGAGGTGGGAAGGATTTGAAACAAACCCCTTTGGGGTCTCTGACACCATTTCGGTTTAGGTGTGTACATCTTTATGAAATTCATGGTGGACTTTGTGGGTCCTTGGACATGAAAGCATCAAGTGACTGACAAGGTGGTCACCTTCTGTAGCCGCCTTTGGGAGGGCAATAAAACGACTAAGACCCCAGCTGTGCGCATGCCAACTGGTGAACCTCAGAAAGAGGGTCACTGGCCAGAGAGAAAGACTTAATTTTATGGAAGTTAAAAAAAAGGGGGGAACACATAGTGAAGGTAAAGATACGACAAAATGGGGACCAGGCTCCAGGCCTACAGATGTAGGGGAGTCTGGAGTCAAGGGCCCAGCTGGCATCTTTAGTGGGGAAAAGGAGAAAGCAAAGGCAACGTGGATCACTACCATCTGAGCATGGCCAGAGAGCCTGAGGCTGGGGCTATTTCAGGCCAATAATGAGCTTTGGGGCTTGTATAGTCTTTTATTTGGCTTTGCTACATGGAGCCCAAGGGCACTGATCATTAGGAAGCAGACACTGTACCTCAGGCTTGTTTCTCTTAGTCTTTCTTGCCAGGATGAATTGTTCATTAGCATCTAGGGGGAAAATGCACCCCCACTCTTCTTTTCTCTAAAAAAAATTGTTTCAAATAATAAAGCTCATAAAACTTGTTGATTGGGGTTGGGGTGAGCAAAGGAAAACGGATGTACGTTAGGGAATGCCCCTTTGATGACAGTTGGAAACAAATGAGCTTGAGCAACATAATGAAATCCCAGATGACCATGTGGCAAAGTTTGATTCCATTACTAAAATGTCAAGTTGGCACTGTGTATATATAGTCCAGTCGCTTGGTTTGTCTTCAGGGCACAATGGATAGGTCAGGTGGCAATCCACTTCTTAATGCCAATGTTCAGCTGGTGAGTCCACTGTTAGTCACTGCACCTGCCTGCCATTACCCATCCCCGGGGACTTTGTGTCATGTGGAAATGCTCACCAGAGGAAAACAGACTGGACAGTTCTGAGGTTGACAATGCTGATGACTGTGGGTGTTGTGCCTTGCAGGAACTTCAAGATCATTCTTCATGGTGTTGCAGTGTGGAGGTCTCCTGCTTTTTCACTGGGAATCTCGGATGTAGTGACATTAGAAAAGAGGAATTTTTTGTTTCTTCGTGCAGCTTTTTGTCAGTTATGGCATTTCTACTGAAATTCCCCAGAGTGTGATTGTGAGAGTTGAAAAGGTATGCAATCTAAGATCAAATCATTTCAAAAATAAAATGAGCGGCTAGAGAGATAGCTCAGGGCACTTACTATTCTTGTAGAGGATACAGGTTCTCAGCACCCAGGAAACTCACTAGTATCTGTAATTCCAGGTCCAGGTTCTCTGTTGTCATCTTCTGGCCCCCACCAGTACTGCACTCATGTGATATACATATGAACACGCACACAAAACACTCAAACTAACTAAAAATAAATCTTTACTAAAACCTAAGAGGAAACAATATAAAATAACCCAAGGCAGGCATTCTTTGCAGATGGAGACTTCCATGTTCTAGAATGAAGAACACTAGAAGGTTTATGTAGCTGATCAGGAAGGCTTGAAATAAATGCCAAACTGCATGAAGGTAGATGCTGAGGGCCGCAGTTCAAGTTTGACTAACCTTCTTGCAAAGGCTCAAGCAGCTGAGTACCACAAATCAGAGAAACAACTTTGTCTTAAAGGTTTCTTTTAATTGAAGTTCCTTTTAATTGAACTGCCACATTGCTTTAATTACTGTTTTCCCTAGTTCTTCTAACAAATACCCCATTGACCCTAACTCCTGCAATCTCCATTTCAGTGTTGTGAAATTAGCAATGATGGAAAGAGATAGAAGCACATTAAGAAAGACCTTAAAGATAAGATTAGTTCTTGAGGGCTGACTGGTAATGACTTCCCAACAAATTATACTGAAGAAATTCAAGGTGTGCACACCTTTTTTTTTTTCCACAATAGTTTTATCAGACAGGGAAATACAGATACGCTTTTGTAGCTCAATATGATAAATTAACATTCTATATTTATTGATAGATACCCTTCTTTTCTCTATCACTGATTATTATTTCTCCCTCACCTTTTTTTTCTTTTTAATTTAAGAAGTTATTTTCCTATCAGTTCTGTCAAGACTGCAATCTCAGACCCCTGAAGATTAGGGGTCAGCAGGCAATCAGGAGTATCCTAACCCCTGAATAGGCATAAGCCCAACAATGGCATTACATGGTTTCCGGGACCATCTGCTGATGTTGATACATTCCTAGCCATCTCATGTCCAGGGGAAAGTGTGTCCTGCTTCTCTCTGCCTTCAGGCCACACACATCTTCTCCAGTGAGTGGTATAGCTGCTACCACTCTTAGTATAAACATCTGTGAATATACCATAATAAAAAAAATTGTCAGTTTATCTAGCCTCTGTCTATTTTACTTGGCTTAGCATGAAGCAAACTATCAGGGTGAAGCTCAGTAATTGGAGCTGTCTACCTGCAGAATGAAATCAAAGAAATGAGAAGATAATGTATATTTCCTCCAAAGCAAATGTTTGTCATTTGGCACACAACTTCCAATTTCTTATGATTTAGTAGAGTAATGAGCTATACGTCAGTAATATTTGCTTTACTATTTAACCATATTAATAGTTCCAGTCACATACTGCCAAGATAATGCCTGGCCCTCTGGATATGAGCTGTGTATCACTTTCATTTGGGACTTCCATTATAACAGACACTATTTAGATCCTTGGGAGGTGTTATAGACTGGGATTCAAATTGATTTCTTTTCACCATGGCTACTTTCTTGGAAAACTAATTTCTTCATGACTATAGTCTCTGGATACCTGCCATTTATCGATTTCATACAGTGACTGCGAAACTGACAGTTTAGTTGTGAATTAATAAGGAATCTCCAAAGGAAATATACCAGTGAGCAAACTGTGAGCCTTCGTCAATATGCCCCATCTCAGCCCATATGGAGTAAAGGGTAGTGTGGAAAGATGGCAGTCATACATTTTCCTGAATTTAGTAAGCATAGGAATAAGTGAAGAATTGTAAAAATAATGTTAAAATCCTCATATGCCCAGTATCAATGTTCAAAATGATCAAATATTTTGCTATGGTAGGATTTATATTTTATGAATTATAAATTTTTCTGCAGGTTTTAAGTTTTGTTTTTCTACATAGCCACTGTGTGCATTTGTTAAGTACAATGTGCTAATTGGATGTATGTGTATACGAGGTAATAATCAAAGCATGTTAATTGGCATTTCATCTCTGTAAACATTCACATTTCTATATGTTGAGAACGTTTGCACTCCTTGCCTAGATTTTTATGAAATTTAGAAACGGTTGTGAACTATTTTTTTAATTATTAAGAATTTTTTTATTCATTTTACACACCAATCTTCCCTCCTCCCACTGTTGTGAACTCTTAAGGAAGTTCAACATTTATGAAAAAAGTGATCCTGTCAATTAAGCCTCATTCTTAAAGTCGCCATTTCCTTCTTCCAGACTACTACCAAACATGTCTCTATGCTGCCAGGCCAGCAAAAAGCACACATCTCCAAACTGTGCGATTGCTTTATGGAAATAGCACACTATGCCTGTAGCCATATTCACCTTCCTTTTGTTTCAATAAAGGTGTTTTTAAAAAATACATATCGGAGAATTTTCGTGCTGTATTTATATCAATTCCACCCTTTCCTTTCCCTTCTCCAATTTCTTCTGTGACTCCTATTCCCTTGCAAATCCAAGACTTTTTCTTTTTTTAATTGTTATCCACATTCATTATTCACATATTCTCACACACACACACACACACACACACACACACACACACACGCCTACTGGGTCTATACAGTGTTGCTCATTGGTACATATGTTTAGGGCTGGCCACCTGAGATTGGACGACCTAGCAGGGGGCCTGTCCCTGGAGAAGACTGAGTCTCTCTCTCATCAGCCACTGATTGCCTGTAGCTCTTCATCTAGAGCTGAGGCCTTTGAGATTTCTCCCATCCATATTTTATTTTGGTATATGGAGAACTGCAGCTTTAACTTGCACATTTCAACTGCTGTACGGTGATCTGTTATTATTCCTTGTGTGTGCATAGATTTTCTTGATGTATATTCCCATTCTTGTAGGCATTATAACCATGACTTCAAGGGTAGTTATTGTCTAAGTAGCCAATACACATGTGTAAGAATTTCCTTCTACATTCCAGAAATCCAGATCTGCTCCAAGAATGTTTTTAATTTATTGGGTATTGTCATATTGCTCTCTAAAGGAAGACTAACAATTCACTCTTTTAGAAATCATGACTGTTTTTCTGTATTTCTACATATTCATCAAGTTTTGATATTTTTATACTTAAATATGTTTTGACAAACCAATTGCTATGAGATAAAATGTCAAAGCATGTATGAATTGCATTTTCTCTGATATCTTGTAAGAGTTACACAGCCTTCACACTACTTTTCTGTAAATGGCCTAGGGTCTTTTGTCCATTTCCCTCCATGGTTGATTGTGTTTTTCTCATAATAGTCTCATGGAGGATTATTTTCACATTGGGTGCTATTTCAAGTTGGATGCTAGTCCTGTGTCCTCACTGTCAATATTTTCCTCCAGGGTCTGCTTATCCATTACTTTTCACTATGCTGGCTTGGGAAGATTTTAATGTGGTCCTATTTGTGTGTTTTCGCCTGGTGTGCTTTTAGCAAAGAGATACTTTACTATCACAGTTTACAAAGAAATCCTATTAAATATTTTTAATGAGAGTAAAGTATTTTTAATATCCACCCTTTAATCCTCTAAATTAATTTGGAGATGATATACTATAAAATAAGAATTCCATTTAATTATTTTTGCATAAAAGCAGCAGCATGGCTCCACTCCAGCCTTTACCCAGTGTAAGACCCTGTCTCTTCTATATGCCAATTTCTTATATACACCTGCTTTATCTGTAGGCTCTTAATTATGCCACACTCAATCTTTTCTGCCCAAGTTAACACAATACATATATTACTACATGTATTGAGTTCTTTGAAAAACTAAATCCTATATCCTTATTTGTTATCTATCTGTCTATCTATCTATCTATCTATCTATCTATCTATCTATCTATCTATCTATCTATTGGCAGGATCTTACTGTGTAGCTCTGGCTGTCCTGGAACTCACTATGTGTGGATGAGGCTGGCCTCAAACTCACAGAGATCTGCCTGCCCCTCCCTCCTAAGTGGTAGGATTAAAGGCCTGCATCATTATGTCTGGCCCTTGTTTATTCTTTACAGTTGTCTTGGCTGCTGTTGAATCTTTACTTTTCAATATGCGTTTCAGTAATCATTGCTCCAGATCCATGAAAAAGTGCACTGAAATTGTTGTAGGAAATGCCAACATATGTACTGGAATGGGAAAAAACAGACTCCTTATGATGTTTGGTATCTGTATCCACAGTATGATAAGTAGGCCTAGTGTTCTCTAGAAAACGCCAATTTTATTTTTATTTTTTCATATGTCTCCATTTTGCTGATCTTCTGTTTGATTTATTGTCAGATAAATATCTTACCATTTTGTTGATATCATTTCACCATATATTTGAAAAAAAACTTTAAGTGATAGTTAGGTTGTTGTTTTTCCTATGCTTACTAATCAATTACCAGGACACTTATGAAAGTTCTTATTATACTTTAAGACCTTGTTTTATGTTTAAATCTCTACTATGTTTGAAATTACACCCATAATGGTTCTGTTTCTTTTACTGTTTCTCTTTTTTCTTTTATTATTTTCAGTAGTGTTTGTTTATATGCTAAGAGATACTTTATTATGTGGTTAGTTTCTAAGAATCACAGTTTTCTTTGTATTTGGTAATTTCGAACATCGCATTTTCTTCTTTGGGCTACTATGGCTATGGACTGTTCAGTTACTACCATGACTTACCAAGGATGAAGAGGGCTTCATTGTTGGCAAGTGAAATCTCCTCCCCTATAGTTTCTGTCACTTTCACTTGTCCCCTAATTCTTTGGGCACATCCTTTCTGGAACAGTTTACTCCCTGGATCCATTCTAGAATTGGATGGCAGGAGATCCATGGCTCCTGTTAGTGGATTATGATATTTAGATGCCAGACCACTGAGGTTGCCTGTGTAGGGCTTGTTAAAGTGTTGTTCTCCAGCTGCAGTACAGAACACAGACACGTGCTATCTAAAGCACACCAGGGTATGCAGCACACACCCACAGGCACACAGAGAAGCATTTTTATACCTGTATAAATTTATACCTGTTGATTGAAAACCACGTTTCCAAACCAATCCTTGGTCCATTTCCCTTCCAGTGGCATAAGACCCATTTCCATTCTCTCCTTGTATTTATAGATCTTTACCCACCAGTGAGAAAGCTGGTTCCTGTTACCTTTGATATATTGGCTTATTTCACTGGCCCCTCCGTCACTGCTGCTGTACCATCCAGGGTCCGCCACATTCCCACCCCTCCTAGGTTCTGAAGAGCTAATGGCAAGCTGCCCCACCCCCACTATGTGGCAAAAATCTCTTCTCCCCACGTGTAGACCCCAGTGGATATCCCATCAGGCCACGGCCCTCCTCACACTGCTCAGGTTCCAAAATCTCACGTGGGAACATCTCTTTTCATGCTCCTCCTTTTCAATTGGTTTTAGGATCCCAGCCCCACTCCACGGTACTCTCCCGCGTGGGGGCTTTCCAGGCCTGGTTGTGCGTCTGCACCTTATACACAGACGCGCCCCTTAAGATCTCCTCAAGTGGAGTGGGATAGATGGCCACACACCCCCTCGTCTGCCACGTGGTGGTGAGGGCAAGGGAAAGATGCTCTAACCCGCCTGTCCCTACCACCTGTTGTAGGCCAGAGAGCTGACCCTCTCCCTTACCAGCTGCAGTACTTGCACTCGGGAAAGTGGGCCTTGCATCTTGCCTGGGCAAGCGCAGTAGAGCTAATCCTACTGAAAGGGGTGCAGGTGAACTGCCTGAGAAAGTGAGCATGGGAGGTGGGGCCCTGCCCCTCACCTGCCATATGGTGTGTGGGCAGGAGAGAGATGCCCCCCACTTCTTGCCACCTGTGGCAGGTGGGAGAGAGCTGGCCCTGAGGTCCTAAGAGTGAGAGAGCAGTCCCTGCCCTTCACCAGCTGCAGCACTCAAAAGAGTGGCCCCTGCACCTCACATGGGCAACTGCAGTAAAGCTGGCCCTGGTAGTGTAGGTGTGGGAGAGTGAGGGGTGATGCTGCTCTGCATGCTGTGAATGTGTTGCTCTGATTGGTTGATAAATAAAATGCTGGTTGGCCAGTAGCCAGGCAGGAAGTATAGGCGGGATAAGCAGAGAAGGAGAATTCTGGGAAGAGGAAGGCTGAGTAGAAGCAGGAAGCAGCATTTTAATGGCACACAGGTAAAGCCACGGGACATGTGGCGACATATAGATAATCAGAAATGGGCTGAGTTTAAGTGTAAGAGCTAGTCAGTAATAGGCCTGAGCTAATGGCCAAGCAGTTTAATTAATATAAGCTTCTGAGTGATTATTTTGTAAGTGATTGCAGGGTCCGTGGGGCTGGGCAGGACCAGGGGAAACTTCAGCTACAGGACAGCCAACATAGAGGGCATAAAAGCAGGAGAACTGGCCCTGCCCTTGCTCATTGCTGCAAGAGATGAACTTGCAAGGGCAATGCTGGAGGGATCACTCGGGTGGTGAGGACAGAGGAGAGCTGTCTGACTGACTATCCCTGAAACTACCCGGGCCCAAAACCAGGTTGATGAGTTGGCCCACCTCAACACCCACCATGTCTATGATCGTCTAGAGTACATAAAGGGACTATTGTAGCTAGAAGTTTTCCCAAGTCTTGCCTGGTCCTGCAGCCACTCAGAACCAAGTAAACACATAGAATCTTATATCAATTACGAATTGCATTGCCATGGCCTATGGCTCAATTTTCTTGCTAGCTAGCTCTTACAACTAAACTCAGCCCATTTCTATTAATCTATATGTCACCACTTGTTCTGTGGCTTTACCTGTGTGTCATTACATGCTGCTCTCTAGATGGGAGGATGGCATCTCCTCCACCTCTGCCTTTCTTCTTCCTGTCTCTCTCTTTGATTTCCCACCTGCCTCTAAGCTGCCTTGCCATAGACCAAACAGCTTTATTTATCAACCAATCAGAGGAATGTATATTCACAGCATACAGAAAGACAAGGTCCTGCAGACCCAAAGCTGCAGGGTCTCCACGACACAGGGCAACAACAGAATAACCAAGAGGAGTCCCAGCGAGGGCCCAGCATCAATAGTGTAGCAGAAATCAGAGGCCTCAAACCAGACCAATGACTCTTTGCAATGAACACTTGCAAGTAAAGATACATGGATAAAAGTGGTTTACTGTATGACTCACTGTATCATGCTACAGCTTCCACACTGAGACTAATTTTCCTTTCTTTTTTTTTCCCTTAAATTTTATTTTTGGGGGAATGATGTTGCAAGGGCAGAGGATGGATATGAAGGGGCAGGGAGATGAATAGGATGGAGATGCATGACATAAGAGACACAGAGAATAAATAAAAAGAAAGTTAATGGGAATTAATTAATTAAAAACAGCAACAAAACAAAACAAATGAACAAAAAAGATCTCCTCACGTGGAATATCCATCCTGAATAAACATCCTCCTCAACATGTGTGACTCCATTAGACACTGTGCACGTCCCAGTGAGCGCTCCCAGGTCTTCTCTCAGCCCTAAGCTCCATGTAGATGTCTTCCTCCTCGTGATCATGTGTGAACACCTCCTATTAGGCCCCCTCCTGGATATTATACACTTCTGAATACTTTCATCCCTTGGTTTTGGTGCATTTCTCTATGCATCAAGATCTCACGCTAGCGAACAATGTGAGGCTGGGGCCAAGTAGAGCATCCTAGACCATTTCCATATTTAGTTCATTTTCTATGGAAATTCTTTCTCCTCTTGATGTTGAATCCCCTTTGTCACACATTTCAAAGTCAGTGAGGCCACAGGGGCCTTGCCTGAGGCAGCTGGTGTTTAAATGTCTTCAACCCCAGGGAAATTTTCAGTAGAGTGATGTAGTAAGAGCTTCGGTGGGCTCAGTCTTATCTTAATGACTTCCCTAAAAATCTCATGGTATGAGTGACTGTCTTTACCAAAGGCCGCTCTGCTATTTATAATAGTACAACTTAGGAATTCGAGCCTCTGAGAACATTTTGCAGGTATGGTTTGAGTATCTTGTTAAAGTGTATGTTAAACAAGTATATTAAAATGAATAATTACTTAGGAATTGGTTATATTTGAACTAATTCTGTTTTAATATTTTTATTTCTTTCTTTCTCATACATTACATCCCAACTACAGTTCCCAACCTCCACTCCTCCTAAATGCTCCTCCTCCTTCCCCTCTCCCCCAGATACATTCCTCCTCCATTTCCCTTCCCTGTGTTCCTGTGTGCAAATGTGTGTGCACACATGCCATGGTGTGCCTGTACAAATGGGAGACAATGTGGGGAGTTGGTCCTCACTTTCCGCCAGGTTTGAGATAAGCCCTGCTCCCTCCTCCTTCTTCTTCTTCCACAGCAAGAGCCTAGCTACTTGGCCTATGAGCTTCCACGACTTGTCTTGTCTCTGCCTTCTATCTCCCTGTTCAGTGCTGGCATTGTAGACACCAGTATTACCCCATCAAACATTATATCCATTCTGAGGATTCAAACTCGGGTCCTAATGCTTACACAGCAAGCTATTCATCCACAGAATCATGTCTCTGGCCTGTTTAATTTGGGAGGCTTCATATAAAAGTTTAAAATATAGTAAGAATGTGACTTACTCATCATAACTTTATTATACATCTGTGTAATGACTGAATAGGGCTAGCTACTGAATTGTATAACATAATCATATTTCAGGCATCCTTATGAGGAATTTTAATTTTTCGGAGTCTCTCACTGCTTTGAGAAACTAGTTAGAGATTACAACAATTTACTCAGAAATAAGGAATTGCATTAAATTTGGAGATACTGTGATCCTGAACTCAAATACGAAGTCAGGTTATACTCTCTGATGCTAGGGTATTGGAATTCTAGCAGCAACCACAGAAAGGTAACATTTTCACTATTGTTTTGAGATAATGTACCTTCTTTCCAGATTTTCTGAAATCAGACATATAAGCTTAGTGATATAACTTTACTTCTGGGCCTGTAAGCAAAATAAAGAAATATAAATGTCAGATACCTTCCTTATGCAAAGCAAAAAATTGCTGATTTGCCTCTGGAAAGTCTTTGCTTCCCTGGTCCCCTATCTCTTACTGGAGAGAGGTGACATGTACCCCCAAGGCTTACATTCTGTATTCTGCAAGATTGTTTTTTCCTAAACCATCTTTTGCATTATTATTTTCATGCAGTTTTAGAATAAAATAGACCTTGGGGCAGGAAGTCACATGAGAAGGAAAATTTAAATCTAATTCTCCTTACTGTTTTGTGAATCCCCACTTAAACATTCCCTTTCCTTCACTTCCTTCCCATTGCACACATAGAAGTCCTATTTATAATACTTATTTTTTAAGTTAATGGGGTATCATATATATTAGACTTTTTTTAGAAAAAGAACATTTGTGGAGAGTTTCTTGAAAGCTTTTAGGATAATTAAGATAGCGCATGACTGCTATGAATCACTATTTTTCATATGTATATATTCATATTGAACCAACTGTTCTGGAACGTTACTGAGTGAATTAATGTCATTTTGCACTCCCTTAATGCTTTCAGAGTATTATGGCATTTTACAAAATCAGAATAACTCATCTCTATGTAACAGACAATTTATTCTGCCCATTAAAAGGGGTCTATTAGGTTAAAAGTGGTGTTCACTATAATCTAAACAAATCATTTGGCTTTTTACAAATAATGCTTATTAAGCCTCCATCAGAAATGGAAAAGCAAAATGTGAAGTTTCCAAACAGAACTTTATTTCATGAAACAAATAATGGAGTGTTAGTGTGATTATTCATGAGACTTACTTGTGAAGGGCATTGTAATTAAAGGACACACCAGAATTCACAGGGATCAGTTTGGATTACTTTTCCTATGAATACCTTGACACTCGTCAGGAATTACCTTTGGAGTGATTTCTCAAATTAAAGCTTGTGTTGTAGTCAATGCATCTTGTTTGCAGCGGTCCACAGCCAAGGAAAGGCCGCTTTCCTGACTTACGCCATTTCCCAAATTATTGAATGGTTTAACATAGAGCAAACTGCTGTGTGTGCCTGCCTTGCCAATGGCCATAGCAGAATGTGGACAGTTTTCCCCTCCTGGTGATAGTTTACATTTTAGGAGACTGTGCGGAGTTTCTTTTATTTTTTTATTTTTATTTTTTCTTTATTAAAAATTTTTCTACTTACTCCACATACTATCTACAGATCCCCTCTCCTTCCTCCTCCCACCCCCAGCCCTCTTTCCCAAGCCACCCTGCATTCCCACATCCCCAAAATCGAGGTCTCCCATGGGGAGTCAGCAGAGCCCAGCACACTGAGCCTAGGCAGTTCCGAGCCCCTTCCCACTGTACCAAGGCTGTGCAAGGTGTCACATCACAGGCACCGGGTTCCAGAAGCCTGCCCATAGACCAGGGACAGATCCCAATCCCCCTGCCTGGGTGCCCCCCAAACAGTTTGAGTCAAACAAGCGTCTTCTCAATCTTACCACAAGGCCACATGCTCAACTATGTTCATATCAGCATTATTCATAATAGCAAGAACCTGGAAACAACCCAGATGCCCCTCAGCTGAAGAATGGATAAAGAAAATGTGGCACATATACACAATGGAGTACTACTCCCGCAGTATAAAACAATGATATCATGAAATGTGCAGGCAAATGGATGGGACTAGAAAATATCATCCTGAGTGAGGTAACCCAGACTCAGAAGGACAAGCATAGTATGTACTCACTCGTAAGTGAATACTAAATGTGAGGGAAGGGATGGCTAGACTGCAACCCACAACTCCAGGGAGGCTAGCTAACAGGGAAAGACCCTAGGAGGCACACATGGGTGACCCTGTGAAGGAGAAGTGGATGAGATCTACATGAGAAGGCTGTGTGTGGGTGGTGGCAGAGGGAAGGAGTCGGGGATGAGAACACAGAGTTCCTTTTATAAGATCTCAGTAAGGTGAGACTTAGGTCGGCCTTAGTAACTAAAGCAAAGCAACCAACAATGTCAGGCTGCCGTTCATTCCTTGTATAGGGGCAGTGCACCTTAAATACTGCTTCTAGGCACTTTGGTTTCTGTAATTCTATGAAATGCACGGGTGTGAATATGTGTGCCTTTCATCTTCCAATGATAGTGGTGGCACTCATGGCTGACTTTGTCTACTGAAGAACAGCGGTTTGACATCTGTTCTCATGAAACCCCTCATCTATGCTGTTGAATCTCCTAAATGGGGAGTTTTGCTGCTTACATCCAGTCGGATCTTGGACAGTTTTATCTGAGTTTTCATTTTACTCTAATGTACCAAAGTTGTTCATTCCATTAAGACTTCTATAAGCAAACACCACAAACGGCATGGCTTTATTGCTCGCAAATCTTTAAGTCCAAGATCTAGATCCAATTAGACCTAGAATACATGAGAGCCCCTTTCTAATTCATATACAGCACCTTCTTGCCTGTGTTCTTACACAGTAGGCAGTGAGGGAGTCCTCTTGGACCATTTTATGAGGACACTAATACCATTCATGTGAGCCCTATCTTATGACCTGATCATCTTCCAAAGGGCTTACCTTCTAGTACTATGTTTTGTGTTCCAGAATGACAGTATACTGATTTGGGGGAAGCACAAAAATTCCAATCATACCAAGAGAATACTGACAACAATTCACTTTCTTGTTCATCTACTTTCTCCAAGAATAAGAGTTCCTTGGATACAAGTCTTTCAGTAGTAAAACCAACCATACTGGGCAAGCTGAGAGGAGTCTGTCAGCCTCACTCGGGGAAATTTTGGTATTATCTGTATCAGGGGTGTGGTAGAAGCTGCTCCTCCTAACTAGGAGAACCAGTTGTTAAGCAGTCAGGAATTTTGTGGGCCAAGGGCTACAGAGTCAGAAAATTGAGATAATTCATGATGGAAATGTTCATAGAGTGACCATGGCCAAAAAAAATTGTCCTAATCAGGGCTTTTCAGCTATTGTACTTACTGCCCATCATATACACTTTCTAAACTTGCTATGGAAATAACCTATGCAAGATGCTTTGTGGAGCACATGATACAAGATGAGTGTTCATTCAATGCTTCTGATTAGTAATTTATAATCATCGCTATTAATTATGCATTGGCAGTCAGTAACTATATGTTAAATGAGTTGAACTGTTTCAAAAGCTGTTCTCTATTAATTATTCCAGGGGTTTTTAAAAATTCACAGAGGCGCTGGAGAAATGGCTCAGTTATAAAGAACACTTGTTGCTCTTGCAGGGAACCCAGGTTCAGTTCCCAGCACCCGCATGGCAGTTCACAACTATCCATAACTCTGATTGCAGAAGATCCAATGCTGTCATCCGTTCTCTGGGCATATCCTGCACACACATGGTACACAGACATACATGCAGGCAAAGCACTCATACACATAAAATGAAATAAATAACTCTTTAAGATGCACAGAGAGAGCAGACTTAGTGTGTACCATGTCTCCTGTCAGTATGCCTTCTTTCTACATTGTCTGAGGTCCTTCTGTGAGCCCAGAAAGGCTTCTTCTCTCCTTTCTCACTGGTGCCAGTCAGCACACACTTCCATCTTCATCTGATTGGGTGGGTGACTCCAGCTCTAAAAGATGGATAATGAGTTATACACAGGTGCTGGACATGGAGTATGGCAAACTGGGTTATGTTAACGAGGTCTATTTTGAGAGCACATAACTGCGGTTCCTTCTCTTTTGACTGGCAGCATCACCATGTGCTTGCCTTTGTCTACTCTCCAAGTCTCCTCCCAGTTCTCTGATCTCCAACACTTGTAGAAACACCTTCTCTTTGAATTATAATTTGAAATTTCTTCTGATATAATCCTGCTAGCACACACGTTATCAACAGAGAGTATGTTAGGACATCAAGGTCTTTCTAGCAAAGGTCTTCACTTTTTCTTTAAGAAAATGGGACCAGGAAGGTGTTCAGAGTATATTCTGAAGCTTGGAATAGTTCAGGAGAGGGAAGGCCTGAGCCAAGGAAGGCTCCAGCAGTCCAGTGTGAAAGCATGGAGGAGGCTGGGTTTTTGGATAAAAGAGAGGAGGAAAGCGGGCAGCAGATGATCAACCGGTATAACAGTGAAGACAAAGGATGATGAAACGGAATAAACATCTCCTCAAAGCTTAGTTGGAAGCAGCCTAGATGTCTGAACATGAAAATTTGCCTTAGAGTAAATGTGTCTAAGTCATTTTACCCATGTTCCTTAGGAAACCTATCACGCACAATTGAAGACACCATACCTGAGTGAATGTGGGAGGAAAGCATTCTGCCCCTTGCATCTTAGATCATCTTTTGAAGGTTCTGTCCTCTGCCAACCTCTGTCCAGTGAAGCCAGCAGGTGTTCCCTTCTAGGCAAGAACAGATCAATCCTTTGGGATGGGGCTGTTGATTTGTGCTTAAGAGCTCCACCATCTCCCAGCAAGACATTTCAAGGAGAAGCAGCATGTGAGGCAGTCGCTTCCTTCTCCGTGTTGAGGGGTTTCCAGCTGATCGCTCTGATTGCTCTCATATAGATAATGTAACATCATAAAAGAGGAATTCTGGAGCAGCTTGCTTGCAATCAAAGGCTGCCTGTGGCTATCCAGTATTCCCTGATGTGAATGCTACTTTCAATGCACAGCTTAAGAGAAAAGGGGAAGGAGTGGCTGAGGGATGTGTAGAGGAATTTCTGTCCAGACCTAGAGTATTAAAAATGTTGGAGTAGAAAGAGGGGCAATTGGAAACAGCAGCTGTCTGGGCATTCTTCGGCTACAGATAAGCATTAGACACCCACCCTGGGCTTTCTAAAAAGATGCAATCTGTGTATTGAACCATATGTTCTTTCCTGTATCTATTTCTATTCTCTCGATCCTTTCAATGGTCCCATGGCTTTTAAAACTATTGATGGAAAGCTTTTTCCCTCCTCAAGTCAATTCCCTTCAGAAGTTCTCACTCCTGTGTAGCCAGCGTTACACTCTGTCCACAAACCTCACAGCATGGTCTCTGTGCTCCAGCAGCTCCAGTTAGGCTTTGCAACCACGTCACGGTCTTTTACGACATGAATGGTTAAATGATGTCACCAAGTCACGCGTGACTTCATACACAGAAGAGCTCTCTGTAGGAGAGGAAAAATTGACATAGATGCTCTGGTCTTTTGTGGGCATATTAAAATCATAAAACAGCACATAATGAAAAGGGAAGAAAAGAAATCTGAGGCAAGGAGAACAAGATTATGAAAATCACAGATATTAGCATGACTGTGGTATTTATCCGTTAGTACAAATGATAGATCCCAGGCTGCTGTGTAACCTGGTACTGTCTAGGGAGCTGTTAAGAGTTAACAAATAGTCTCTTTGTGGACAGGTTGTTTTCTCCCGCAGCTTATTTTCCAGAGGAGCAATGGCTTAATAATTTAAAAAATAGTTTTAATTATAGATTAGTACAAGTAGGCAAACAAAAGAGGATGGAGTGTAGTGGGAGGGACCTAGGGCAAGGACTCTTGGAGTTAGGATGGTCAGGAAAGAATAAATGACCATTTTACATTGACCTAAAGAATTAAACAGACAATAAAAATGAATGACATGTGAAGAGGCAGAGCAGAGCTTAAAAGCCAGAGAGACCAAGGAAAGGTCCCAAGATAGGACACATCTAGACAAGCTAGCGTCAACCCTGATGTCCCACCAGAACCATTGCAGAGCTTTTAAAAGGATATGTTTATAATTGGGTCCAATCCCGGAGAACCTGAGTTTATTGGTTTAGGGAGGGATCCAGACATGTTATTTTGAAAATCTCCTTTAGAGGAACAAATGTCAGCAAAAGCTGGGAATTACGGTGATAGAGACCAGGGCTTCTCAAATTCATGCATTAGAATCATCGGAGAGGCTTGTGAGTCTTCATAGCCGAGCCCTGGCTCAGATTCTCATTCAGTAGGTCTCAGATGGGACCACCAAAGGTTCGTTTCCATAGAGTTTGGTATAGAAACTGCATTCCAAAATTGGCTTGCAGTAGAGGTTGGGGGTGGAGGGAGGGAAATGATGAGAAAGGAGGAAGGAGGAAGTGGTCCCTACTGTCCTGGGAAGGAGGAAATGTAGAGTACAGCCCTAAATTGAACCTAACTAAAGCAGAGGAGATCTTGGGAGCATGGGTGGCTCTGTATGGCTAGGCAGAGGTTGGTTCTACAATGTAAAGCTGCAGCTGCCAGGTCATATGGGAAGCTGGGGGCTGTTCTGGGTAAGCAGAATTCATAATGGATAAGGAAGGGCAGGCATACCAGTAGCCAGAGAGAGAGAGATCTGCTGCTGGGATGTTCTAAAGTTTAAGAGGCCATCTGTAGAGGCAGTGACAGGAGATATAGGGAGATTTGGGGCAGGTAAGAGTAGTCCTAAATGAATGGGAATGGAAGAAAAGCTGAGGAAGGTGACTGAAATCAGATGCACACCTTCTACAACGTTTGCAGCCTGCTAACTTGTTCATGGAACGAGGCAGGAAATGGAAGTGTGTGGAAAGTCGGATGTCAGCGATTGGGGTTGATAGGTATGCTCTCTGTACATGAGTAGCAGAGACTTGGCTCCAAATGACTGTGATTATTCAAGTTGACAAGGCATTGCCCTTCAGCTAAAGGTGCCAATGTATTTACCACATGAAATCAAGCTTAAATTTTTGCCTGAAGATCACACTTACCAAATTCCTATATACTAAATTAATTTTATTTAAGAACTAATTTTCTTTCTTTGAATAATCTTAGTATGTATGAGTCCCCCTTACCTCTAAACATTTGTCACATTGATAAAGGAATACAGAGATGTCATCCAAATATGTTTCCCAATGTTTAAATGGATCAGGGTTGATCTTATACATGTGAGCTGACAAATTTAAGCATAGCAGGAAGAAACACTATTCATTCATACTCTGCCTTGATGAAAACTCAGAATTGAACACAAAGAAGGTAATGGTTGAGATGACCCTCAGCTTGGGGTATTGAACATAACAAACAATAGGGAAACACAGAAGCCATTTAGAGAAGGGTGACTGGGCCAGGAATGTGAATCTCTATTTTCCCCAAGTCAAAAGAGAAATGGTTGAATGACTTGGGAATAATTTGATAGATGGGGTGGCAACAGCTTTCACATTTTGAAAGAATGTTATTAGGTAATGGGATTTGATTTAGCTACCACAAAATATTAGAAGCATTGTGGAAGAATTTCCCTCAGTTTAGTAGAGAATTTTCCACAGAGAGAACCTTCTGTGATGGAGTGCCTACCACCAGTAGTGGTGAGCTCCCCATTTTCAAAGAGGACCAGGCACAGTCTGCATACTCCCTGGGTAAGGAAGTGAAGGGAATTCAATGTACAGTAGATGGTTAACAGACAATCACTTACAGGTCTGTTTTTATTCGTCTATGACTTCTGGCAAATGAAAAAAAACTTCCAGAACCTTGGTAGAGCAAATCAAGATATATGTCTCAAGGGTCCTGCAGGTGCTTGTTGTCATCGTTACCCTGAAGAACTCAGTAAGCCACAAGGCAAGTGACTGCAGTGTTGGGTTAAGTTCAGTCTGGACATACTTTCAGATAGTACGTTTCAATAGTACATTCACAGCCTCAAAGGAAGCAAAAGGCATAGCTAGGTGTGCTAATTGATAGCCAAGTTGCATTTGTCTTACTACTTTTAATACTGAGCACTTATTAAACCCCTGCAAGGTAACAGTTTCTGTACTAAGCCTTTCCTTATATTACCTCATTCGTCCTTTGAACATCTCTGTGGCGTTGCTACTTTTTCAACATATCCTCTTAACACTCCAGCAATTGGGGCCACTGAATGAACCCAGGTGACTCTGAGACCTTTGCAACCTTGCCCAAGCCATTGAGGTCCTCTGAAAATTAGCATACAAATTTGTAAATTGAAAATATGATTGTAGTTTTCATAATTGTTTTAAATGAAAAGATTTGGAGAAACTTTTGTAAAGTTTAAAATGCAGGTCTCAGTAGAAAATGCATGAATATGAGACGGATTACTAATGTCTTCACTATTGTTACTTTGGTAAGTGGCTATCATGTGACTATGGGATTTTGAGTTAAAAGTGACTTAGAAATCTTTCATAATTTTAAACCATGCCTTGAAAATAATGAATAAAAATTAAAGGGTGACTGCTAGGCAAGATTTTAATATTTAAAAATCAAGCCTATAAGCAACTGTCTCTATGTGAGACCTAGCTGTTTATATATAAAAGGCTAACAACACATTTCAATGAAATGGTCAACCAGCAGGCTCTTTTGTCTTTAGAATATTGGAAGATCTTGATATTCAAATGTAAAAATGCAAATCATGTCATGTCTCTGCTAACAATTGTGGCTATGTGTCAGTAGCCAGCATGCATCCTGTCAAATTCATTCTCAACTAAAATCAACCAGCTCTTTGAGAAGTCTTTATTGACTGTGCATTTCATTAAAATAAAGTTTGCATTCTCATTTCTGGATATACATATCTTTTTTCCAACTTTCTTATAACATGAGGATCCATTTTATTCTGTTCATATACAAACAAGAGCCATTATTTAATGAGATAGCTGAAAGTCTACATATCTAGTTGACATTGCTAAATAAAACTTGGGAAGTCTCTTAATTTAATTGTTCTTATGTTTAGAAAAATATCTGCACAATTATGTGCTTGTTTATCAGCCTACTTGATGCTGTGCAGGGTAGTGTGGAATATTCTCCAGACATTTCCTTTCGAGACCTACTGATGGTTCCTTCTGATGAATTTTTCTGCAGGATTTTCCTCCATCTTAAGTTCTTGTCTCTGCTCAAGCCTATCCATGGCTTAATTCCGGCTCCATTCTAAGCAAATACTCACGTTTGTTTCTTTTCATATTTCTATAGTGACCATTGTCCACACCACCTACAAAAGCACTTATGAAATGTGGAAATCCATCAATTTCCCTGCAGCAGAACATTAGTGACAGGCTCTTCAAGTAGATGTCCACATGCAGACCAGAAGTGTATCTAGCATGTCTTTGTGGTAGAATCCGTTGAGCTTGATTTGAAATTTCCTCTGAAGCTGAGCGGGGCACAGTCTCATTAGAGCTCCCAGGATTCTACAGAGCACAGCCTGAAAACCACCAGGGAGGCAGTTGCACACCCCAGTTTTATTGGGTGTAAGGTGAACAGAGGAGTGCAGGTGGAAACGGGTAAATGAGGAACGTTCAGTCAGTAGGGACCGCTGTACCCCACACCCATCTATGACATAAAGTAGAAACTAATGGGCCGATCTTGCCAGATCATATAATCCTTCCGGAGAAACCAGACTTCCCGCTTGTCTTTCATATAATACTTTCAACTTTTGAATGTTGGCAGTAAAATTATATATTCTTTATAAAACAATGGACAGGCCAAAAACAGCACATCTGCTGGCTAAATCTGGCTTGCAAAACTGCCAGATAAAGACCCTCTGCATCTTTGCTTGTGGACCCGAGAAGGAAAAGACCACGCTTGCGATATTTATGGCTCTGCGGTCAGAGCCAAGCACAGTCCTTGGTGCAGAGCAGGTGGCCAAGTTTGTACAATGAGGGAATAAATGATGAATGGGTAGATCAAATAGACCGTTCTCACAATGTCTGCACTCTTTTCATTGTTTCCTGAGTTAAAGAAAAGCAGCGTGGTGTCTTACAATGAACATGTGTTTGGAAGGGAGAAGACAGGGGTCCCGGTCTAAATCTGGCACTGTCTGTGGAGATTCGGGCCATTGGCTCTTCCTCCTACTGTCTTTGTCTCCTCACCTACGAAGTGCTGAGCTTGCAACCTGAAGCAATTTGTTTTTGAACACTATTTCAAGGAGCCTTTAGGATTTGGGTAAGGGCTGATTCAAGTAGTCCCTGAAAGGATGACATGGGTGGGTGTCTGATAAGGAGAGGGTCTTCAGGACTTAGAGGCTCAGAAGGTTTAATTAGCTTTTTGGTAAATGAGAGCAGTGAGAACAGAATTACTTCTCTGCCTCTTCTCAGAATGCTGCCAAAATGATAAGGGGAGGTGTTTGTTTTTTCTGTTTTTTTTTTTTTCCTTTCAGGGCATAATAACTTGAAAAGCAGAGAACAAAAGAACAATATAGAGACGTAAAGGAATTAGAAACTGGGGCTTAGCAGACTCAAGAATCCTTAATTCTTGGCCAGCCTATTGCTTCTGCACCAAGGCAAGTCTTTTAAGACTCACTTACTCATTAGGCTGTGTTCATGTAGAGCCTGCAAAAATGAGCTTAAGATGTATTTGAACAGAAACTTGTAATAAAGAGAAATGCTGTAATCCCCTTAGCTGTAAGCTCAGCAGTGTTAGGATCCTGGCATTGGACCTTGTGGTGGTTAGGGAAGTTCTTTTCTGACACAGGACACCCTAAGGCAGTGGCTGTCAACCCATGAGCCATGACCCCTTTGGGTTTGAATGACCTTTTCATAGGGGTTTTATAACAGATGTCTTGCATGTCGGAGATTTAAGTTATGATTCATAACAGTAGCAAAATTATGAGGTAGCCACTGAATAATTTTATGTTCTTGGGGTTGCCACAACATGAGGAACTGTGTTAAGGTCACAACATTGAAACATTGAGAACCACAGCCCTAACACAACATGCTAGGTGAGCACCTAGTTTTGAGTCTGCAAATGCTTCTTGTCAAGAGCACATTTCTTTAGCATCTTTACTCACACAAGTCAGAGGTGGGTCTGGTAAAAGAAAGAATAGTACCCCTTCTGACAATGCAGTCTATGAAATCCATGTGCATGGTGTTCATTGTCCAACCTTCAATTTCTAAAGTATCATTAAGAATTTAGTTCCCAAAGTATGTTTTACTATAATTCATTAATTGGCTTTTCATAGCAGAGACATGGACACTACTTTTCATGGTGACCTTTTACTGCTTTTTATTGCATGTGTATGAGTGTTTTGCCTGCATGTATGTCTGTACATCATGTGTGTGCCTCATAGAGACCAGGAGAGGGTATTTGTAGAGTTTCAAACTGGTATAAGATGCCATGTAGATGATGGAACATGGGTCCTCCACAATATCAACAAGTGCTCTTAACTGCTGAGCCATCTCACCAGCCCCCAGAGAACCATTTCTTATGACATCCCCAAGAGCCAAACTGAAGCAATCTCCCATTAGAAACTAAGTAGAGCTCTCTCACCTAGGATTCCTTCACAACATTAAATCATATGGGCAAAGCAGGACTTCCTTGAGAGAGCAGTGTAAATGGAAGCAGAGTTTCTGTCCTGCCTGTTCCCAAATATCCAGTAGCCTCTTCCCAAATTACCACACAGAAGCTTACATTAATTACAAATGCTTGGCCAATGGCTCAGGATTATTATGAACTAGCTCTTACATTTAAATTAACCCATTTCTACTAATCTATTTATTGTCATGTGGCCCGTGGCTTCAGTCCTCCGGCATCCTGCTTCTTGGACTGCTCACAGCATCTCCCCATGACTCCACCTTTCTCTTCCCTTACTCAGTTTAGTTGTCCCATCCATACTTCCTGCCTGGCTACCACCTAATCAGCTTTTTTATTAACAATGAGAATAATACATATTCATATTGTACTAAAAGATTGTTCCACAGTAGAGCAGTTTAGTGAAATACTTTATAATTCATTTTACATAGGTCTTATTAGATTTGTAAGAAGATGCACACTGCATAATCACTCCATGGTCACTTGAGAAAATAGTTATGTGGCACATTTAATAGGGAATGGAAATGTGAGACAGATATCCTGTGTCTGATGGAGACTATGCATGTATGACAGGGACCACATACTTGAGGCTATTAAGTAGTTCTACATATAGGTCAATTTGAGTATCTGAGCGTAAGATAGTCAAAAATAGATGCTTTATGAAACTGTGTCTTCATATCTTGACTATGGTCATCATTACACAAATATATGAATGCAATAACCTATAAAGAATCAACTATTTGCACACACTGAATGTATATAAAAGAAATTTAATCTGAATAAGATTATTTCACTGTTAGTATCTAGGTTGTGACACTGTACTATAGTTGAAAACTTTGCTAGTGTTAGGGGAAGCTGGGTGACGGGTAAATGGTCTCTCTGTTTTGTATCCAACAGTTATGTGAATGTCTCATTATCTTTAAAGTTTAACAGTAGTGGCTTCAGAATAGAGTCCAGCACTGTAGTGATTCACTCATCTGTGAACATCACCAACTCTATACGACATCTTTTTGCTGCCATCCCACTTTCACAAACTGTGAGGTGAGGATGTGGCTCTGACTTCTTGGAACATGGGCTTTGCATGGAAGAGCACCACTCAAGAAGCATGGATAATTCAGGATGTCATTACCGCTTATAGAACTTGAGTTAATGTGTAGTTCTGTTTTCTTCTTCCTTTCATGCTTGGCTTAGCATTATAAATCAAAAGACTAGAATGGCAATATGCATTGCAGGTGAATACGCTGCTGTGGTATTGTTTAGTTCTGGTAGAGGTTGGTGAGAATGTTGATGGTAGTAGTAGATAGGTCATTGGACCCTCTGAGAGCCTTCTTATGTATTATTATTATTATTATCATTATTATTATTATTATTATTATTATTATTATTATTATTATTGTAGACCTCTCTCTAAATGTGACTTTGTTCCTATGCCTTGACTCTAGGTTTGGCTCTGTGGCTTTCTCTGGGCAATGGGTTGTTAAGAGATGAATAAATGAAAACAAAATCATTTGTATAGTTGAGCTTGGTCTCTTGTTCTTAGACCACAAGACAAAAAGACTTTCACCAGGTTAGTCTGTTTATGAGAGTAGGTTACAAGGGAAACACAGCACAGAGCTGACCAACCAAACTGCCCCAGCCAAGAAAAATCCAAAGCAGAGACACTGGTTGACCTACACACCCATAAGAAAGCACAAGACTCTGTGAACATATGAATTATAATAACACAGCATCAACTGGAACCCACTAACCCTGATTATGATGGATGATCTGGATGCCCAAAGGTGAGTGGGGTCTAGAAGGTTTGAGAGACAGACAATAAAGGTGAATGAGCTAGTGTGTGTGTGTGTGTGTGTGTGTGTGTGTGTGTGTGTGTGTGTGTTAGTCCTCTAGACGTGAATGAATTAGAATAAAAAATGATCATCTGGGCTATAGACAATTCAAGATTCAACTATTAAAGTTGAAGGTATGGGGTCTCTTAGGTCACAAAGTTAACCTGATAATAGGACAGGAGGCTGATCCATAGGAACTAATGAGTAGTCTGAGTCACAAAGTAGTCTGCCAAAGAAGGAGCAAAGCAGGAAACTTTTCCTCCTGTCTAAATGATGAAGCAAAGCTGTTTTCCATGGAGAGCAAGCTAGCAAATGCTTTAGGCACTGTGTACTGTGTAACTTCTGTTGCAGGTATTTAAGGTCAGTTGTAACATACACACATCCACAGATATGCTGCAAACAAGTGAGCATTTTTGTTTTGATAAAACTTTATTTACAAAGAACAGGGAGTGGGTAGAATTGGTCTACAGGTTGTGCTCTGCTTGCATTTTAATTTTCTAATTTGGCTGTCATTGTATAAAATGTTTAAAACTAGGTCCTTATAAAAAAAAAAACAAGTAAGATAAATATGCAAATGGATGGCATGTATGCACCAAGCTTGACTTCCTGAGCCTCATTGTCCCAGGTTAGAAGTGTCTTCACAATTCAATCATTGTCAATCTATCACAGTTTGTAAGGATTCAAAAGAAAATAAGAAAATATATTTTTTTAAACCTCAATCCAAAGATTTCTCTTTTACAAACCAAAGAAAAATATCCTGTCCAAAAAGGATAAATTTAAGGAAAAACCCCTGATAACAAGTTGGAAGTCTCCCTACTAGAATACAAATAGCAGTAATATAATACATGAATTTATCTGAACTCTTAAAGACACAGAGTGGAGTAGGGATGCAGCTGAATTAGTAGAGTGCTTGCTGAGCATGCACAAGGCCAGACTTCAGTCCCCACCCCTGCATAAACTTGACTGTGGTAGATGAAGAAATGCCTCTGCAATTAAAAGTACTTGCTACACAATCATGAGGACCAGAGTTTTGATACTATAAGCCACATAACAGTGCACAGCTGTGATTCAAAATATGAGAGGAACAAAGATAGAAGGATGGCTAGGCTTCGTGGCCTCCAATCTAGATGAGAAAACTCAAATTCTGGGTTCAATGAGAGACATTGCCTCATTAATGTGGCAGAAAGTGATAAAGAAGGGTGCATATAGTCTCCTCTGGTCTCTATGCAGGGGCAGAGATGCATGTTTACACACACACACACACACACACACACACACACACATGCATGCATGCTGACAAATACATGCATAGATACATGGAAAATAGATAGACAGATGATAGAGTGATAGATAGATATATGATAGATAGATAGATAGATAGATAGATGATAGATAGAAACATAGATTTATTGGTTGATTTAAAAATTATTTGACCAAGATGGTACATGATTATAAACCCAACACTCAGGAGATAGAAGCAGGAGAATTAGAAGTTCAAAGTTATCCTCAGCTACATAGTGAATTCCAGGGCAGCCTGAGATATGTGTGATCCCATCTATAAGCAAGTAAACAGATAATTCTAAAAGGCATATGACATTTATATATATATATATATATATATATATATACATATATATATTTGTTTATTATGTTAAATATAATATATATTTGTAATATATAATATATATGTATAATATATATTATAAAAACTTGGATTGGGGTATAGTCAGGGACACAAAGATCCACCCTCAGGAGCATCTGCTGAAGGTAACCCCTGGAGTCCAAAGCTTCAGATATAAGAGACTTTTGGGTGGAATGCAGAAGGTATGGTATAAAATAAGCATTGGTGATGAGATGATCTGTGAATTTAGCTCATCAGAGCCTCTGCAGATATTGAGACCTGAAGGCAAGTATGCTGGCTAGTTTTATGTCAGTTTGATCCAAGCTAGAGCCATTTTGGAAGAGGAAATCTCAACTGATAATACTCCCCCATCAAAGCCAGGAGGTGGTGGTGCACACCTTTAATCTCAGCATGCAGGAGGCAGAGGCAGGCAGATCTCCATGAGTTCAAGGCCAGCCTGGGCTACAGAGTGAGTTCCAGGAAAGGCACCAAAACTACACAGAGAAACCCTGTCTCAAAAAACAAAAACAAACAAACAAACAAACAAACCCCAAACCAACCAAACAAAACACTCCCATCAGACTGGCCTCTGGGAAAGACTGTGGTACATATTCTTGATTGATGATTGATATGGGAGGGCCCAGATCACTGTGGGCAGTGCCACTCCTGGGCTGGTAGTGGATTCTATAAGAAAGCAGACTGAGCAATCCATGAGAAACAAACCAGTAAGCAGCATCCCTCCATGGCCTCTGCATCAGCTCCCGCCTCAGGTTCCTGACCTGTTTGAGTTCCTATCCTGACTTCTCTCAATGATGGACTGTGATAAAGGCTGAAAGGAACCCTTTCCAACTTGCTTTTGGTCATGATGTCTTCTGACAGCAATAGACACCCTCAGGAAGCAGACAGCCTGGATGGAAATCTTGATGACACTTTTCCCTTAGCTCACCAGAAGTGAGTGCAGTCTCTGTCTCCAGAGCTGTGATGGCCGTAGATCAAAGAAGTTTGAAGAAAAAAACTGCAAACATTGCAACCCATTTTGAAGAAATCTGTCAAAATGGAAAGGATATTTTCCTCGGCTGTCCAACCAATCTGATATGGATTATTAATCATAGTTTTGGTCACATCTCTTGGACGTGGTCTTAATCACCAGGCATGCGCTCACGACTGCCAAAGTCATGTTTTATTGCAAAATCAATACCACAGCACCATAGCTCTAGCCAAGATTTCTTTGCTAGCAGGTCCTGAATGTGTTGCATCTGGCATAACCTATAAGATATGACCCTGGCCTTCTGGATTAATGATAGCTTCTCCCCTTTGCAGCTGTTTCTTTACGGGGCTCATCCCTTGGTAATGGCTTGTGAACAGCTTGAACTCCAGAGGCAATTCCTGTAAAATCTCTCCCGCCATGCTGTTGTAAAGAAGGCCAGCCTGGAAACTTGCAGTTTATTACCCAAGTTGATCAGTCTGCCAAGAGGGCTGGGAAATGCTTTTGGTACTAAACTCAGGAAGATTTAGCCACGGCAGGTGGTTCAAACATCAGCAACATAGTCATTGAATAACATACACTTGGAAACTCTAAGCAAAAGTTCAAGGATCACCATGTAAGGTAAAATAAACTGAACGGATGGGACTTCTCATGGGAAGGAGCCCCTGAAGGCCTGGAGAAGGAGAAACATGAAATTTTGCATGAATGCGTGAAATTTTCTGATTACTGGAGTCATGGACAGGGTTCTGAAAACATGAGGCTGAGTTGTGTTCTTTTTATAAGGATGAATTACTCGTGGCTTAGAGTCATATGGGACTTGGTGGCTAAGAAAGCCAAGACCTAATTTTCATCTCCCCATCCCACAGATAACTGGAAGACAGGAATTCTAGGAAGAAATGATGCTAACCTCCCTGAGTGGAGGCTCACTGGCATTCCCATCCACTGCTCTTTCTTAGATATCTCCCACCCTTCTCAAGAGTTGCACAAATATGAGCTTGAGAACAGGAAATGTTGTGGTGACCTTACTCTTCTTTCTACTTCATATCCTGACCATGCTATCCAAAACATGGTGACGTGTGTAACTGATGCTAACAGTGACAGATGTCTATATATTACTATGCTTCATTTTTCCAGACAAGAAATGCCCGTCAGATTATATACATACAGCCCTTGTATGTCAAGACCTGAAGTTTCTGCGCAGGTTTGCAAGGTCTTTAGAAGAAACACTATGTTGATTGATCTTCCAGCTCCTTTAATATTCTCCTCCCTAGTCAGAGAGCCTTGAGAAGTGTAGACAGAAGAACACAAGACTGTGTTAGGGGAGGAACAGAAGGAGGGTCAAGGCCACACACGTGTGAGATGTCTCAGTGATAAAACACCAAGCCCAAAAGCAACATGGGGAAGAAATGATTGGTTTTGGCTTATAGTTCTATAGTGTATTCAGTCACTGAGGGAAATCAGGACAGAGACTCAAACAGGGCAGGAGCCTGGCACCGGAACTGATGCCCAGAAGCCATAAGAGTGTTGCTTGCTGACTTATTCCTTCTGGCTTGCTCAGCCTGCTTTCTTATAGTGCCCAGAACTACCAGTCTGGGAGTGATATTACCCACACTGAGCTGGGCCCTCCCACATCAATCACCAATCAAGAAAATGTACCACAGGCTTGTCCAAAGACCAATCTGGTGGGTGGTGGGGCATCATCACAGTTGAAGGTTCCCTCTTCCAGAATGGCACTAGCTTGTGTCAAGTTGACATAAAACTTGCCAGCATGTAAGGCTTATGGAGAGGTTTTGTTTTTTGTTTTTTTGTTTGGTTTTTTTTTTTTTTGATGATAGCTGTATTTTATTTTTTGTTTTTTGTTTTTTTTTTCTTTTTGAGTGATTATATTTCTCAACTGACTCAGGTAGTTGCAGTTTGGTCAGATAACAAAATACCTGTTTATAGAAGGTAGCGAGACATGTAAGGTACCACCGACTTGTATTTCTACTCTGTCCTTCTCATTCCCCTTTCACTGGAAGCTCAGAAGCTTTCCTCATTCCTTCCATAAGAAGATGATAAGTAAGATAAAGGTGAATGGACTCTGAATGAAATGCAAGAAAATATCGTTATGAGGTTGTCTACCCAATTAAGCATATTACGGAACTAAACTCCGGTGTCTGTCTGCTGGACAGCAGATTTATTATAATCTAAACAGGAAGACAATGGGGCTCTTCTCAGGGAACCCATCCCAAAGTTTATTAACACTGCTTTCTTTACTCTGGACAACTGCTAGCAGATCATTTTATTGTCAACTCTGGAGTCCCACAAAATCTACCATAGGCTACCTAGCCATCATTACAGGCTTCGTTCTTTTGGGAGTGGCACACAGTACATCCCCTGTCATTTGATGCATCATGGGACTAGATGGAACAGTTCCTTTTTTTCCATAATGAAATTTACGGCCTGGAATTTATAGGGCAAATAATCCTGTAAACTCTGAGATGCCAAATATTTACATCTCAACCAATGATCATATGGTCTTCCTCTCTGTAAAATCTACTAACGGTGCTTTTTAATGTAGCTGTAAACACAGTGTGTGCATATGGTTTTGTGGTTTTTACTTTCCTTACCTCACATATCATGTACACATTTCCATAATGGAGTACACAATACAGTTTTAAAGCCCACAGACTGTTCAGCATATTGATGTATTTAGAGAATATTTTAATTCTTCTGTGCTCTAAAGCTAATATTCTAACATCTGCCGATTGGAAGTCATTTTTTAACCGAATTAAATATGTATGTATTTGCTTCCCAGGACACACAAGGCTGGAAGAAACAAAATACACTGTGTATGCTTCTTACTAAGAAGAACCACTGTCCCTGGGCTGCATCACTATAGTTCTGCACGCCTGGTCCCAAGTTCCTCTTTTAGGACGGCGGGACCTTTGGATGGGTCAGACGTACTCTTTGTGAGCCATTATCATTTTCTGCCTTGCCCCATATGGCTTCCCATCTGCCTTGCATTGAGCACACAATATATTTCTATTGCCCCTTTACTGCCTTGGCAGATCTCTGAATGTTGGTATTTATTGTATTTAATGTTGTAGTTCTAGCTGCACTAATAGTGCAAGAGAGAAGAAATCATTTCAGCTCCTCAAACTAATCCTGTAGGTAGGTCCTCTGCATAGGACACATTTTTATCCATGTGACTCACTCACTTGTCAAACGCTAAGGAATGCTTCCTGTGGCTTCATTTTACATTATTTTATTTTTGTTAGAATTTCACTCATGAGTGCTGTATTTACACAACTCCAACCCCTCCTGGTCCCCTATTTCCTCTTGTGTCCCTCTATTTCACCCCAGATTCATAACCTCTTCTTTAATTATTATTGGTGTGGGTGTGTGTAATTATGTGTAAAAATTATCGAGTCCCTTTATTGTTGCTCTTCTGAATGTGGGTTTAGGGCTGAACACTTGAGATTGGATGACTCTGGGTATTTGTCCTTGGGAAAACTGATCTTCCTCTCTCAACAGCCACAGATTGCCTGTAGCTTTTCATCTAGGGGTAGGAGCTTGTTAAATGCCCCCCAAGCATGTTGGCATGTCAAGTGGTGAGGTGCCACTCATTCTGCAGGTCTTATTTAGGAATGTTCCCCAGTGGAGGTGTAAGGGTGGGTGTGCAGATTCAGTCTATTTCTCATACAGCAGAGCACCATGCAATTTACTTCCACTGTTTGCTGATGGGACAGTTGCTTAAGTTTCTGCTTTGCTTATTTAAGTTTAGTATCTACCCTAAACAGAACACACATGTGTTTACCATCTCTTGGGGATACACACACACACACACACACACACACACACACACACACACACACACACACACCGATTTCCAATCAGTATTCCCAGACCATCACAGCATACTTCATCCCATACCACGTAAGGTTTTTTTCTCATCTGACTTACTCATTAGCACACAGAGTAAGACACTGTGTCTTTATTTTCTGAAGTTCATTGTCCGTGCATGCATGCATACTTGTGCCTAAAAAATGTATATAAAATATGTCAACTTTAATTGCCTAGTAGACCCCTGCATTTCATAGGCTCATAGAAATACAGTGTGCTAAAAATAAATGCTATTGAAATGAAGCAGCTGTTCATATTAGGATTTTAGAGGCTGGTAACAATATCCCAGTAACCACCTGCAGTCACCTGAAGCTCACTGAGAGACAGTGAAGCCATCTATGAGAAATGTAGGTTCCTCATTGAGAGACAGTGAAGCCATCTATGAGAAACATAGGTTCCTCATTGAGAGATGGGGGAGAGGAGAGGAAGGTAAAATAGGAGAACAGCTGTTGAAAAGCCCAGAGAGGGAAGTTGTGTATGTTACCAGCTAAACACAATGCATAGAGCATCTCCTGTAGACAACTGAAAATAACATGGAACCCTTCCCTCAACATTTATTTGATGTGGGGGAAGTGAGCTGAGCTTCCAGAGCTTTCTGGGAATTCATCATTGATGATGCCTTTAAATGTTTAATATCCTCAAGCATATTAAAAGACAAATAGAACATTCTGGGGTGAGCTGGGTGGGACTTGATTTTCATTTCAATATGAGCAAATAACTTTTATTAACTTCAGAAATTTTAATTTCTTAGTTTCTTTGACAGACAATGTACAAACTGTGACCTGTCAGATTGAGAGCAATACATTTCTGCATCATCTGGAATTTAGGTAGCCAGTGAACTCTTCCTCTCTGTTTCATCCTTCCCTCTATTTATGAAGTAGTTGATGAACTATTTCCTAAAGTAAAAACTAATTTATTGGAAGACAAATTTTATATCTGAACATCAAAATCCCTAAATGCACAATTATTTATCATCTCAAAAAACATTGTAAGTCTTTAGAATCAGATACAGAGAATCAAAATCCTATTTATTATATGCACAATACAATAGTGAGTATATCAACAATGAAAATACAATGATTAAGGGGTTTACAGATATATCATCTCCTTTGGTATTAGAGTCCCTCAACAAGGATTTGATTGACACAGTTTAAAAGACTTTAAAAGAAAATTCAGGCAGCTGCTAGAACAAGATTGCTGTAGAGATAGGATTTGAATCCAGCTCTTCTAATTCTACATCTTCGATTCATTCTTTTCTACACTGTGGCCTGTGTTTTCAAATAACTGTATAGAGAAGCTTTCTCTTATAAAAATTCGAGAAAATTGCCTAGCTCTGGAGGAATTTGCTGACATTTTCCTCACTATTCTCCTACCTGCATCATCTGATGAGAGATAAATACAGATTTGCAAGGGTGTGATTGTGGTGGACTCTCTTCTTGGCTAGGATTTAGCCATAGCCTAACATGGGTCTCAGTGAGGAGCTGTGGTGTCCTGAGCCTGCAGAACCAGGTCTTCAAGATGAAGATTCATGTCAGTATGAACTACATGTGCACACTTCTGGGAAACCAAACCTTGTTTGATTTGAGTGATGGGTAAACCTTGCAGTTGTACTGCCGCTTGCAGACACAGTGATCACATGCACAACAACAAGCTTTGATTGCAGTTTCCTCTGTAGGTCCGATGGCATCTGTCTCTCTTGAACTAGGATACAAGCAAAAGAATAGCACACATATTAAAAGGATATTCTTCAGAGATTGTGAAAATGAGTTCAATTTATATGAAATGATAGAAAATGAAGCCATCCAGATATCAGCACTTTCATTCTTCTCTGAGGCATGAAATGTCACAGCTTAATAGGAAAGTTACAAATGAGCTATGAGAGAGCAAAGAAGGAAATCGTCAGACATATGGAGCAAAGCCTCGTCTTTATTGTCACCCTGGTAAAATTACAACCTATCAAGAAAAATTACCCTTATCACAAATTCTGATGATCCATGTGACAACCAGTGAGGAGAAAGTGATCGCCAAGGACGGAGTAAAAAGAAGAGCTCAATGAATCTCCACCACTCTGCATCCTTATGTACAAATATGAAGTAATAATTGCTTGGCAATCACGTACAGCTTCTACATTGCATCAAATAGCATATGTTTGTAGCTGCAGTGGGGAGACATGCAAGGAATCCATTAGCCAAGAAGTGTCTCTATCCTGATATCAACCTTTCTATTTGCCTGCCCATTACATCATACGGAGTCTACAAAATTCCCAGCGAACTTCCAGACAAATGCTTGTATATGTTACTGAGTATTTTTCCTTTATTATGAGTTTTGTTTATTCATTTGCAGGTTGCCCTATTGTACAAATTGCATTACTGTAACCCTTATTGCACGTCTACATATATATGTATATGCACACATACAAACACAGATTTTTCAGAAAGAGTCAGGAAAAATATAATTAGTATAAGACACTAAAAATAATTACTGAAATTATTAGAAGGGGAAAGAAATTTATAGCAGGAGGATGAGGCCCAATCATTTGAATATTTTTGTAATCCATCAACTGGAGCACACAAGATGTGTCCCCATTGCTCTACAGTTGTCACTTGATAAAACATGAGTAAAAGACAAACTCATACTCATCATTTAAAATAAGGAACACAAGCAATACTCATATTGTAATTAAAATCATCTTTAGTTCAAATGAAAGATCTGAAGCTGTAGAGAAACATGTGTCTATCGTGACAGAAGAGTATGAGTACCTTTGTGGAGACAATCTTTCTGAAGTCAACTGGACAAGGTTAGCTGAGAAGTGACAGGTCTCCTATTGGACCTATAGGGACTATTTTGTTTCTATGATCATTCCAAAGTGTTCTCTCTCGTGCGCTAAGAACCCTGATCCCAAAGAACATTTGATAGTTACTTAATTTTGTGTTTTGAAATTCCATAGTATTTGAATGTCAAGGCTTGCCTTTCATATGAAATGAGATAGTTTTCCTTTGTTATGTTGTCATAGAGAAAGAGGAAGAGGTTTGTCACTTGGTGTAGAAGTGACAGACCTTCCTGGTGACTGCCTATTTGTCAAATTGTCTATCTCAAGTCTATTGATGAGGAAGCACCCAATTTAAGAATGAGAAAACTAAAAGGTAAGATATTTGTCCAATCTCCACTAATTAAAATGCTCCAAAACTTTAGAGATTTATCTCCTATGTGTAACACGAATCTTAAACGGTCTTATTAATTTAAAAAAATGAAGCCAGATATTGTGGTGAAACCTAAAAGATCAAAGAAACAGAACAAGCCAGCCAAGTTCTTACCTCTACAAAATCCTCAGCCTCAAGAGCGAGACTTCCTGTTTACTCATGCCTTATACTTTTTTGTGCCCTGCCTCCTTCCTTCCTAGTGCTGGGATTAAAGGTGTGTGTGCTTCCCCAATACTTGGTAGCAAAGGCATGAGATCTCAAGTGCTGGGATTAAAGGTGTGTGCCACCATGCCTGGCTCTGTTCCCAGTGTGTCCTTGAACTCACAGAGATCCAGAAGGATCTATGTCTCCTGAGTGATAGGATTAAGGGTGTGTGTCATCACTGCCTGGACGCTATGTCTAATCTAGTGGGTGGCTCTGTCCTCTGATCCCCAGATAAATTTTATTGGAGTGAACAATATATCACCACACCTATGGATGACAAAGACCAGTGTCTACAGAGTCTGCTTGTATGATCGGAGTAGAAGTGGCATATTTTACCAGCTGAAAACATTTAGTTTAGTGTCTACACAGACACATCAGGGAAGAGTTCACCTGGATCATCAAATGTCCCATCACCATGGACAGCAAGCATGGTTTAAAGTGTAGACACTGAAGGAATTGGCATTCTTGTGTCATTTATGATCTTAATAATTGTTGTCATGCTTCTTAACATCTTCAAGGTACCATTTCCTTATGCTTTGGCGCAATGAACACTTTAGATAGCACATGTGCAGTGATTAACACTATAGTCTGAGAATTTTCATTCTCCAAATGTATTAATTGCTGCCAACACCACCCTACCCTTTATGTAACTTGGTTTTTCACTTATTTGACTGGAAGTACAGTGAAAATAAGCATGAAGACTTCCTGAAAGTGAGAGTATATAAAATTAGCATAAATATTTCCTGTTGAAAGAACTTTGCATGGAGATCATTTGGTAATAAATGCAGAAAATAGAAATGAATTTAAAAGATTTATGTAGACTCGAGGTTATTTTCAGGTTCTCTGACAGAAACAATGAGAACATTTTTCAGTTATTTTATCTTAGAGAACTCTATTAAATCAAAATGCTTTGAAATATTTTATTTGAGAAATGTTAATTTGGAGTTCTCAAAAAAAAATAAGATCTAAAAACTATCAGATGGCAGACCAAAAGAAAACTGGGCATAATCTTCATAAAAAAAAATTCTGTCTTTCATTTCCGTTTATTTTTGGTTAAGTTTCCATGGAGTTCTATCTTCACTGGGTGATTATCTAGGAAGCAGGAACATTGTAGAAAAGTAACCCTGAAAGCTAACAGAACTTTTCATCCTGAATTACAGAAGTGATTAAGGGATGCTGAAGTTGGAATGCATCAGAGGCACCAAGGGCACTTGCTAAAAATGCAGGTTACTAAATCGCCATGAGATTCACTAAATCATACTATTGTTTCAATAGTACATACTTCAAACATCTCCTTATAGACCCATCCACAGCCTATTGGCTGAAATCAAGTAGAAAGTATTCTTACAGGTCTAGGAGATGATGTGGTCAGTAAAGTGTTTGAATGCAAGCACAATGACTTGAGTTCAATCCCCTCAATCCAAGCAAGAAGGCCTGCTGTGTGTAGTGTATAAACCTGTAATCCCGGAACTAGGAAGATGGAGACATGAAGATTCATGTCCTCACTCACAGCAAGTTTAGTCTATATGGTAAGCTCAGAGTCTAGTGAAAGACACTATCCCAAAGGTGTATGGCATTTCTAAGGATGACACCCAAAATTATCCTTCAGCCCAATAGACATGAATACAAATGCTTATGTCCCTTTATAATATTTAAACTCCAATTCCATGGGTGTTGCAGAAATAAATGACCTCTTAGTATTTTGGAGAAACATTTCTTTTACTGGTGTCTATTTATAAAATATAGCTATGAACTTTTGGCTTTTATCATACTCGTGAATGCTATCATTTTTAATAACATCCAAGCTATATAAATGAGTCAGCATAGTCTTAGTGGTTGAAAGTAATGAACTGCAAGATAGGACAGGGTCAGGTGACTTACAAGGCACAGCGTTTGATTGTTCATTGCTTGTACCAAGTTAAAATGAGTTATTTACTCAGCCTACATAGTACAGTAAAGAAGCATTGTGTGTACAATTATGGGGATCCCTGGTGATAGGCAGCAGGAGACACAGAGAACACTGACTTTCTTGGCAAAAAAATATGAATGAATTACTATATTAAATGGTAGAACCACTATTCAAAGGCAGGGAGGTAGTGTAGTGGTTTGAATGAGAAACATCCCCCTTATGTTCAGGGAACTGACAACTTGTTCCCCACATGGTATGCCTTGCTGGAGGAAGTATGTCACTGGGGGCAGGATTTGAGAGTTCATAACCTCATTCCACTTCCAGTTCACTTTCAGCTGAAGCTGGGATTCTCAACTTGCTGCCCTGTCTCCCCATCAAGATGGAATTGTAACCCTCTGGAACCATAAACCAAATGGAAAAAAAAAAGTCTTTCTTCCATAAATTGATTTTCATCATGGTATTCTATCATAACATCAGGAAAGTAACTAATGCAGGGAACATGCAGAATTTCAATGTGTGTCTTACAGGCTTAGTCTTTTTTTGCAACAGTTGTATTTGTATAAGTTGTAAACCACATGTTTTGAAATCATTGAATGACAACATTTCCAAATGTGTCAGAAGAATCGTGACAATGAGATATTAGAGTTTAGAGAGGTGCAGAAGTATACATCTTTAAAATGACCTAATAAAATTTAAAATTCTAAAGTATGATTTTATACATTGTCATCTGGACATAAATTGAATAGATCATTACCTAGATATAGCTGGGTGTCTGCCAATGCTGGTGCTCTTTAATTTCTTTACAGTGGAAGCTGTAAAGCCAGAGAGGTAGTGTGTGTGTGTGTGTGTGTGTGTGTGTGTGTGTGTGTGTGTGTGTGTAAAAGAGTCAAATGTTCTAAGTCCTCCTGTAGACATCTTAAGTCTACAAGAATTTCTCTACAATGATAAAGAAAAACTATACCACAAATGGGCTTCAATCTAAGACGGATTGCCTAGGAAATGAGATGAATATGTGCTTGTCAATATTTTAGAGTCCCACCACTAAGTGATATGGATAACTAACATATTGGGATAAAGCAAAAGCAACCCCATCCACATAGTTCACTACTAGGGGCTGCATAGCTTCAAACACAAGGAAACGAGATTTTTCTCCTGTAAACTTCAAGTCACTCCTTTCTGACTAAACATCAAGGTCCTCTGCCTGATATTTCTGTATTTCTTAATATGGCTGTCTGGTTCGTAGAGACACTGGCGTGCAGCCAATCAGCAGCTTTTTCAGTGAGAGTCTCGAAAGCTAATGGATATCCCTGGTTATTACTTGGGCTCATCTCAATCACCGAGTCTCTTACCATTACCATCCAGCCTACTGCCTATTTGTGGGGAAGTTGTTCCCTGGGTCCCAGCTTAGATTTATGATTTTCATCATGTGTCCAATGGGATGTGACCACCAACCTGGTATTGAAACATCGTTTTCCATTGCAGCAAAGTAGAATCAATGGCTAGTGCTAACGTTCTTCTGATTTCCACATCTTACCTGTTTCATGTTAGATTACTGTCTATTTTGTATGTTGACTTGGAAAAGACTCTAGAGAAGTGTTTCATGGTTTTCTCACAACTCCTCTGAAGTTCAAAGATGAGTTTATTCATCTATCTAATGGGCTGCCCAGTCTTCACTCAGTGTCTGTTTGGCACCCTGAAGATCTCATTTCGTTAGCTCTACAATAGATTTATTTTCCAAATTCCACCATTCATTGACAACAAATCCCATGCTCTTTCCTATTGCCTTGGACATTTGATCAGCTGCTTGACAGTTCTTCCACAATGTTTAAATGAAGATCTCCATTTCTCCTTAGCACCTTTCTCGGCTAATCCTTACAGAAACCCACTCACATTGCCAGCTTCTTGACTTGGGTTGAATTGGCTGGCCATTCTTTTTTTTTTCTTGCCACTGGGTTAAAGGTGGGCATGCCTCAGTCCTGTCACAGTAACTCCAGGACCTTCAGATTCTCTTTTGCAGGATAGCAAAGTCTTTGGAATTCCACAAACATCCCCAACCCTTCCTATCCTGCCTCAATATTGGTTTGAATTACTTCTCTATGATCTGACCATGTGCATCATGTTAACACACACATACAATAATAATAATAATAATAATAATAATAATAATAATAATAATAAACAATCTAGAGAGTCATGGACATTTATGAGGAAATTACTTCTTCTTAACCCAAAGGATAACCCAATGGGATGGCTTTCAAAGATGGATGTCATGAGGTTGGAAAATATTTCTTGCTAGGAAACTCTATTGTATTATTGATGTCTATGATGTCCAAGAGTTATTACTATGATATTTTAACCATGTGGTCAAGATGTACTTGTATACTTTCAAAGAAGTCTTTATCTTCTTTGCTCATTTGACCTCACACTGCTTGTGAAGTTTGGTGTTGACTTGAGTGCAATCAATCCTTAGATGGGATGCAATCTAGTATCTTTATATCAAGGGTAAAATTGTGTAAAGTCAAAGAAATTCATCAAAGATATCTTTATAGGCTGGGAAGATAAGTCATTTGGTAAAGTGTATACTTACAACTATGAGAACTAGAATTCAATCTCCAGTGTACATTAAAAAAAAAAAAAGCCAAACCTGGAGGTATGTGTTTGTAATCCCAACACTGGGAAGCAAAGATGGGCAGATCCTAGCCTATGAAGTCAGCCTAGTCTACTTGCTGAGATTCAGGTCAATGAGAGACCCTGTCTCAGTGAACAAAGTAGATGGGGCCTAAGAAGCAATAGCTGAGGCTTTCTGATGACCTCCACATGAATGTACATACACATGCACACATACACACTTCCCTGAACACACACACACACACACACACACACACACACACACCTCTTTAAAGGTTTATGAAATGTAGCATAAATGTGTATTTTATGTGAGGTTAATCATATCTGCCAGATAACCATGCTGAAAAGAGACCACCCCATTTTAGATTTGGGGCATCTGATTGAATTATCTTAATTAGTTTTGATTGGGTAGCTTCCTACATTTGAATTCTTGTGCTAGGGAACTTATTATCGCCATTATTGTTTTTCTCCTGATTACATGTGTAGTTAAATTTGCTCAGGTCAAAAGCTGATATGACATCATGCTGTTAAGTCTTTCCCTTCAAGAATGGGAGTGAGTATAGACCAGCGGAGGCTGGGCAATTTGCTTAAAGTCACAGCAAGGGGCTGAAAGAAATAAATGCATAGCTCAGGTCTGCCAATCTCAAGTTCGGTTTGCTTTCTATTGGGTAGAGTTGACTAATTACTTTCTCTACCAGGAACTGCTTGATCTCTAATGTCAGTTGTCAATCCTGGACCAAAGAATACTCCAAAGAGAAGTCTAGAATCAATAAGGAAAAGAGCAGCTGTCCCCTGTCTGCCTTCAACAAGAGTGGTAGGTGACTTGTCCTTAAATTTGTGATGTCTGTAGTAGACCACCCTGTCTAAGAGTTTAAAATAGAGTGAGCACCTTGAAACCAGTAAGTCATTTTCTTCTCTTTCTCAACCAATTTGTAGGACAGCATGGAATGTTAAATACAAAAATGAATCCTATCTTTCCTGTATATGTGAGCCTCTGTTAAATGAAAAGGCTTAAAAAACAAGAGGATGCCTTAACAGAGGAGATAATTGATTGATTTTAAGTGTATTTTTACAATGGACAAATTCCTCAAAGTATTCATTAACTAATGGAATTATGTCAGTGTGTGTGATTGCTGCCTTGACGGGACAGGAGGTTAAAAAGTTCACAGACATCCTCACCCTTCGTCTCTCAAAGCTCTGTGAGATGGCCCAGTACACTTTCCTGTGCTGGGAAGGAGCAAGAGTCTTATTGATATTCATAGTCATGTCCATCTAAGCCTCAATAGACTCCTCTATTTACTGGCTGCCCTTGGGATGAGGGGAAAAAGAGAGAAGAACTCGCCATTGTGTGCTGTACGGGGAAGAACCATTTAGCAATGATGTGTAATTGGGTTCACAATTCCAGAAGGGGTCATCTTGACAAATGTTTCACCTAATTCCTTCAGGTCATCAAAGATCAGGACATGTTAATTTTCTAAGCATGCTATACCTACTCTCAATGGCATGTTGCACACCTGCCTCCTAGGAGGGAGTTGATGTCTTAGAGCTGAACTAACAGGTTGTAACCCCTTTTACTTAGAGAAAGGAGCCACCTTCTGTATTTTATTCTATTATTTTTATTTTTTGAATCTCTGTGTGTATTTGTTGCTATATGTATGTGTTCTTGTGTAAGTGTAGACACATGCAAGCTATAATGGCTTATGGAGGTCAGAAGAAAATCTTGGCTGCATATTTTCACTTTCTACCTTGTCTCAATTTGGTTGGCCACTGCAGGCCAGGCTAGCTGGCCCAGGAAATTCTAGGGACTTTCAAAGCGTAGCCCCAACCTTACAGTAAGCACTCTGGGATTTCAGACCTGTTCTGCTATGCCAGATTTTATGTCATTTCTAGGTATTCAAACTCAGATACTCCCACTTGCTCAGGAAGCCCTTTACTCATTAAAGCATCTCTTGAACTATCTCTTTTATTTTATTTTGACCTGTATTGGGAACAGATCCCAGGGCCTCATGCTTCCTGTGCAAGTGCTCTACCATTGAACTACATCTTCAAGCTTGTGGTGGTTTGAAAGAAAATGGCCCCAAAAGGAAGTGGCCCTATCAGGAGGTGTGGCCTTGTTGGAGCAAATGTAGCCTTGTTGGAAGAAGTGTGTCCCTGTGGTGTAGGCTTTGAGGTCTCCGATACTCAAGCTATGCCCAGTGCCACAGTTCACTTTCTGTTTCCTGTCGATTGAGATGTAGAACTCTCAGCTCCTTCTCCAGCACCATGTCTGCCTGCATACTGCCTTACTTCCCACCATGATGGACTAAACCTCTGAAACTCTAAGCCACCCCAATGAAATGTCTTCCTTTATAAAAGTTGCTGTGGTTGTGGTATCCTTTTACAGGAATTGAAATTCTTAGACAAAGCTTCACCGTCTTATTTTTGAATAAAAGAGATCCTCTTCGGTATCTGTCACTGAACGGCCCGGGGAGCCACCTGCCTCTGCACTGCCAAGGGGCCCTTGCTCTTCACTCTCAGATTAGCACAGCATTCTTCCTCAGCACCCCTTTATACTGCTTGAGTCAGCCACCGAGGCCTCTTCACACTTCCAGGAAAATTCTAATTGCTTCAGGCCTTACATGTGAATAGGTTTTTCCCTAAAGGTTTTGAAGTCAACAATGTTGTCAGACTGCAGCAAAAGAAACTTGTGGCACTTCAGAACTGGTGACGGTTTAGTCTTCAGTAGTAGACTGCAGCTCTCCAAAAGTGTCCCTTGTTTTTTCCATTACCTGGAATTTTACCATGCCCACATTTTCCCTTAGTGGCTACAGTGCTCTGCTTTGCCTCATGCCTGTCTCCCACAGTGCTTCCCTTTGTTAACTGATAGGAATCTTCACCTAGACTTCTTGGTTACCAGACAGAGCTATTCAATTAAAAAGCCAGTTTCTTTGCAACTGTGACAAAATTAAATGTGAAGTCCCCAACAAATCAGCCTCATCACTACACACCTACTTACCTGTGGAGGTCTACCCCAAAGCACCTGCCTTGAGTGTCACATAGCCCTGGAATACAGTAACATGACAACTTTTCATTGTTTTAGTTGTAATTTGGTCTCTTATTACAGTAGGTGAGATATAACAGGCATTGTACTGAGCACCAAGTGTCTACTAGGTGTTAGGCATATGGTAGGAATATTTAATAGTATTGTCACACGAGAAACAAACTGTTTATCTCTCAGTGTCTCATGGAATGTTTCTGGCTTGTTCTTCTCTTTCCTGCCAGCATGTCTTCATGCCCCTCTCTACTTATCTTTTGGGGTTCCATCTATTTTCTTATACCAAGAGAACAGAGTATTATTGAATATAAAGCCCTAAAGCCAAAGGCCATCAACAGTGAAAACAAAGATTGTATTTATTATTCTAGTAGAAGTTATTATAATATATAAAAATAAAACTAGCCCTGAAAAGTAGCTGCTTGTGTGAAGTTGTTATGCCTGCATCATAATCCTGAGACCACCAGGAGTCTGAGTTCATATGCAAAAGCAAAGAGCCTTTATTGCAAGCTTGACTTAGGCTCTCTGTTCCAACACAGTGGTTGGATCAGGGAGAGCACTGAGCTCAGTTGAGGTAGGATTTTTATGGAGTAAAGGATGGGAGGCGTATGGGAATTCTGGATTTAGATGGGGCTTGAACTCTTGATTCGGCAGGAGTAGGGCAATAGAAGTCTTGTCAAACAGGGATTGGTACTGGCATTGCTGGAAGGAAATTGGCAACCTATGTACGAGTGATGTAAACTAACCTTAATGTTCAAGAACATCTAGTACTTATTTTTCTCAATTCTGATTGATCCCCCACAGAGTACAATCTGTGATTTTTCCTCGTTATTGTATGGGTGTGGCCTAGTCCTAGTAATGTTAATCTGCAACCTGTCAGGGCTGCACTAATGTTAAGTTAGGCCTCTTCAAATGGAATAAAGGAAATCTTATTGAATGTCTTAAACAGCAGGTGTATGAGAAGGGAGGTTCTGATGCCTTTAAAATAATTAAGTAAATGCCTCATTTCCCTACATGGGTGGATGAGGACTTAAACTGGCAAAGACTGTCTAGAAGCTATGGTCCATTCTCTCACACACTAACACCTCCCAATTTCTTCAATTAATGCCTCAATATCCCTTAGGCCATTAACTCTCATTCTCATTTAATGCCGCTCTCTCCTTCACCTCACACACTAATGTGTTTCCATGTCTTATTGAACATTTACCCCGGGCCAGGTGCTGCTTGAATAAAAACTTTGCTGTTATTCCATAACTCTTTCCTGCGAAAAACGTTTCTCAATTGCAGGCTTCCTTCCCTGTGGTCACTGAGCATACCCTTGCTAGATGACACTGATCTGGCTTTTCCTTTTATTCATCTGGCGACTTGCCCCCAGGCCTTAGTTTTTCCTTGCACAGTCGCTGCAGTCCCAATTGAATGTGGTTGTGGACTTCTTATTCCCTTGATTGAATCATCAATGAGCTTTGAGTATTCTTTTTCACTTAGCATAATTCCTGTGACACACCATATATGAATAATGCCCCCTCCCTGAAGTAGCCGCATCTTGATCCCTTAAACTATAAATACGGTAAATACAGCAAGAGAGGATTTGCTGATGTTATTAAGTTAAGGGTCTCCTGATAGAAGATTATTTTGGGCTATCCAGGTCAACCAGCATAATCACAAGGGTTTTATAAGAAGAAGATAAGAAGGTCGTACAGAAGGAGGGTATGTGATCATGGAAGCAAGAGCTTGGAGTGATGTCTTTAGTCAATGAATGTAGGTAGTTTCTAGAATCAGAAAGAGGAAAGAGAATGAGTTCTTCCCTAAGCCTTCAGAAGAAAGATGGCCTCACTAACATCTTGATCATATACTTATATTCTCTAGAACTGTAAGAGCAAATTTATAGTTTTTAAGTCATGATACTGGAATATTTTATTATAGAAGCAATTTATAAATTAATAAAGTCAATCTATGTTGTGCACATGTAGATTATTTGTTCCTTTGAACCACTAAGTAGCATTCCACACTATTTGTTTCAGACATTTACTGGGTCACTTCCAGCCTTGGGCTATTATGAATAAGCCCTCTGCACCCATTTGGAGGCAAGTTTAAAGTGGGCCCACATTTTCCTTTCTGTGGAAAGAAGTCATATGAACTGTGGCATACCAAATAAAATAATGTAATTTTTAAAAATAAAAAGTGGAGGAAAATATGATATCATTTTACCAAGTTAATCATGTGCTAACCATAAGACCTAGCCAATGCACTCCAGAGTATTTTTCATAAATTCCTTGAGAATTTAAGACAATATTTTTTTTATCGTATTCATCCCGCTCTTCAAAATCCTCTCAGATCGTCTCCCAACTTGTTACCTACCCAACTTAATGCTCTCTCTCTCTTTATTAAAACAAAATAGAGTTCAATTTGTGTCAGCAAACCACTCCTGGGCATGGGGCCTGCCATGGACTGTGGTTAATATATCCAGTGTCACTTCATTGCAGAAAACTGACTTTTCTTCTCCTGGTGACTATCAGTTGATGATCGTCTTTTGGCTAGGGGGGGGTAACTCCGTCCTCTCTCTCCTCGGAGCTTGGATTTTGCCTTGCATTTGTTCTGTACTCCCTGCTATGATCTCTGTGAGTTCTCACATTCCCTGCTGTATCTGGAAAACACTGCTTCCTTCAAGGTATGCACCACCTCTGCCACCTCTGGATCTTGCAGTCTTTTCTCCCTCTGTTCCATGTAGATCCACAAGCTTTGAGGGGAAAGGTATAATAATAAAGACATCCTACTTAAAGCTGAGAATTGCGAAGTCTTTTATTCTTTGCATATCAACCTGTTGGGGCTTTTTGTGCCAACTACTATCTTCTGAAACAAGAAGCTTCTGTGACTGAAGGTTGAGAGATGCATTGATGGACTAGTACAACAATATGTCATTAGAAGTACTTTTACTGTTATATTCATTTAGCAGAAAGCAGCAGTACTTTCTTTGGGGCTCATGACCTATCTACCCCAGGTTTTTAGTTTCATTGACAATCAGATATAGGTTCTACCTCATGGAGTGGGCCTTAAATCCAGTTCCTTTTAAGTGGTTGGTTACTCCCATGACATTTAAGACACTATTGCACTAGTAGCCATATCTTGCAGGCAGGTGGTTATTGTAGTTCACAGGGCTCATAGCAGGGTGACCTTGGCAATTACTTTTTCTCCTACCATATATAGCACATTTTATCACTATAAATTGTAGTGAATAGGAATGGAGCTTCCAGTTGAACATCAGCTTGATTTCTCCATGTTCTATGGCATAAATATGTGGTGTCTTCAGCAACAGGGTCTTATAATTAAACTATGGAGAATAACTAAGATTATTAGAAATAGCCTATAATGTTTGGGAGGCCACTGGGACTCTGCTGGCCAACAATTCAAAAAAGATGTAACCAATTTCTGGTAGTGGGAGTTTCATTTGGTGGCATATGTCTAGTTGGGGTATTGCACACCCTATTATATGGTTACTCCATTTGAACTCCTTTTATATATGTACATAATTTAGAAGCATCTGTAGTAGCAGGTTTATACACAGCTTTTTCAAAAGGTTTTTTTTTTTTTTTTTTTTGGTTTGTCGAGACAGGGTTTCTCTATGTAGCTTTGTGCCTTTCCTGGAGCTCACTTGGTAGCCCAGGCTGGCCTCGAACTCACAGAGATCCGCCTGGCTCTGCCTCCCGAGTGCTGGGATTAAAGGCATGTGCCACCACGCCCAGCTTTCAAAAGGTTTTTAGTGTTAACTTTTATTTAAAGACAAAATATCAATCTGAAGTCCAGACTACCCTTGAACTGGAGACTAGTCACCTACCTCAGCCTCCCACGTGCTCAACTACAGGCATGAGTCTCCATGTTTGACTTTTCACAAACTTTTATTCTAAAATTTACTGGCTTCAAATGGTGCAAACATTTATTACCTGCCAGGAATTCAGAGATGACATAGCCCTTTCTGTCTTGGTGCCGCTGATGAGCTTCCAGTTAGGAAACACAGTTGATGTGACCTACAGTGCTGGCTTCTACACATGGCTGTCTTGCTGTGGCTGGCAGAGTGGTGCTTTTTATTGAGAGTAGGCCTCAGTTTCTCATGTGTGCCTTGAATATCTTCACAAACACAGCTGGCTCCTTCTAGAGCAGGTGATTCAAGAAAAAAAAAGCAAAGAAGAATCTTCAGTGTCTTTTATGACGATGCTTCAAAAACCACTCATAGTATTCTCCTTGGTATCTTACTGGGAACATGTGTGTCCATAATTCAGCATAGGAGGGAACTGTAGACAATATGAAACCTAGAATGTCACTACTGAGGGTCAGCATGGAAGCAGAGCACCATGCTTAGTATTTTGTCTTATGAATTGTTTTATATCAAATCAACCCTAGGGAAAAAACCCTCCTTCTAGGGTTTGCTTTTTCATCTTTTTTATTGTCTGCATATCTATCATCTATCTGTCTTTCTATCTATCTATCTATCTATCTATCTATCTATCTATCTATCTATCTATCATCTATCTGTCTTTCTATCTATCTATCTATCTATCTATCTATCTATCTATCTATCTATCTAACTATATATGGGTTGTGTGGGTGTGTGTGTTGCCTTCTGAGAGAACAAATGAACAAATTATAAGAAATGCAGGTGGAGATGACAGAGACCATTATCAAGTTCTCATTTGACACAATATCCAGACAGATACATCTTTGTCAGACCCTTGGAGCATGAGCAGAAGCTACTGTAACCATAACAAGGAAGTGACTTACCTTTGGTGTTTGATTTGTGATTCATATATTCCACATGCATCCTTCAAGAATATGTCTATTTGAAAGAAGGTTGCTCAGTCCTTGAAATATGGCATGCTTGGGGAAGTTTCTGTCAAACTGTACTGTCTCCTGCCATAAAACAAATCACTTTCCTTTATAAGAAAGATTGATGTCAGTTTGGTTTAATGTGTCACTTTTTTTATTTCATAGTCATTTTGTGCCTGGCACTAGAATTAAACAAAACACAACAAAATCCCAATAAGAAGCATTAGGACATTTTTGCTGTAAGAGAATTCACAAAATATTCTACTACCTAGCTTTAAAATAAAAAAAAAATAGTGTAGAATTTTTGGAGTAAAGCCATTGAAGGAAAACACAGAGATCTTAATATACTCAATTATCCAGAAAAGCCAATTGATTTTATTTTTGTTAATAGCACTGAGGTATGCATGCCTGTCTTTTAATTAAAGCAGTTGGTAACATATGTGTTCACTTCATGCCCGTGTTTTTCCTTGAGGGAAAGTCAAGATCTATGATAAATCACAAAGAAAGTAATTTATATGTAGACTAAAACACACAATACTCAAGCCTGGAAATTTTCAAATCACATCGCCATCCCAAGGTGTGTTTGGGTAATGAGGATCTACTTGAACCTTCAAGTGGAGTGTCACAAGGGGCTAAGCACTCTTCATTAACAGTTTAGGTCAATGTTATGCACACTAACTTGGGAAACCAATTCTCCAAGACTGGAAGCCAGTGTAGAATAAATGACTGAAAATGAACTACCAGGCATGTGTTCATATTCACAGAGAAGAAAACGGGCTCGCCTTCTTCTGTGTGACCTGCCAACTGTGAAGAGATTGTGAACAGTTTCTAATACACTCTCCTCTAGATACTGAGGTGTTGATTGTCTCCTTGTGGAGAAGTCAGGGCCTGACAAGAGAGTAATCCCTAGAGATCAACATGAGTCACCAAGTTTCTGTCTAGTCTGGTACAAGAGAAGGGGGGGCTGAAATCTTTGCTTCCATCTTTTATCTTTGCAAAATATACTGTTGCATCAAGTACGAGTCTGGAGCTGGATCTGATGGCTGCCTTTGTGGAGGACATATACTGTCTCTGTCACCCATTTCATTATCTCTAAGCAGATAGAAAGGGGAGAATGTAGAGAAAAATCAACAGGAAAGAAAAGAGGGAGAAATAAAACAACAGATTAAGTACATCAGTTTGTGCATAGCACATGAGCAACATGGAAGCCGACCGAACCCCTTCAGATCTTCCCAACAGCTCCTGCATTCCTGTTCAGTTCCAAGAAGTGCAGAAGACAGCTAAAGAGAATATTGTCATATGCTCTTCCACACATAAAATCTCCCTTGGAGGTGCTACACCCAACACAGTAATCTGGGCTAACTTTCCTTGAGAGGAGAAGGAATGTTTCCATTCTGTTCTATTCCCTTGGAAGAATATATAAATGTGTACAGTTTAAAAGGCACTAGAAGCAACATTAAGAAATCATTTATTTTTTCAGGTAATTTTTGTTGATTTTTCTACCATGTCCCTGTTAGTGTTATTTCAATGACTTTATTTTGATGGCTTATATCTTGGTCAGGATAGATGAAGACAAACCAGTGAACACATACACACCCCCAAATGCCTGTGACAATCCAGATTTGATGTCTTCCTCTCACTGTCCCTGCAGGCAAACAGGCAGAGCCCGACTCTGTTCCCAGAATGCCATGCAGGTTTTCAACATAGGATCAAGGGAGAAAAAGCCCCAGGCCTTCAAGAGTCCACCAAAAGAGAAAGTGTAATTTAAAAAAATTTTTTTTTTTACATTTTAATCATGGTGTGTGTGTGTGTGTGTGTGTGTGTGTGTGTGTGTGTGTGTGTGCGCATCCACAGAGGCCAGAAGAAAGTGTTGGATCCCCTGGATCTGGAATGACAGGCAGTTGTAAAAGTTTGTTATGAAAGGGAATCGTGAGAGGGAAGAAGAGGTCTTAGGACATGAGAAGAGGGTGACGGAACACATGCCACCTAAGAGCATATGACATGCAGCCCAGAGGAAGCAAAGGAACCAACAAGAGTGAGGACAAACGGGTGTGGCGTACATGAGGCCTGACAACCAAAACTGACTTCTGTATGCAAATGCAATGCACAACGAAGCTCTTTACTTCATAGACTGACGTAAAACCTAGTTTTTACAAAGCTAATTTTAGGATGGGGAGATGCCTCGGTGGCTAATGTGTTTAACTTGCAAACATGACGACCTGAGCTAAGACCACTGGAGCCTGGAAATTGCCGGGTGTGGAACACATGGGCAACAGCAACACTAGGAGAAGAGAGGAGTCAGAGGACCCAGGACTCTGCTGGCCAGCAAGTCTAGCTGCAATGGTGTACACCAGGTTCAGTGAGAATTGATGTCTCAAGCATAAGCTTGAAGCCTGGGGAAATGGTCATGGTCATGCAATTCCAACCCTGGAAGGTAGAGGTGAGATGCATAGACCAAGCTGCCTAGAAATATCTAACCTATCTGACAGTTTGGGGCTGGATTTGGAGACCTTTCGTTGGGGATGAAGAGCCGGCTCAGCTCTTGTAGAGGACCTGGCTTCAAGGCCCAGCACCCAGATGGCTCTAACTGTCTGGAACTCCAGTCTCAGTCTTCTGGCCTCTGTGGTTACCAGGCAACAAGTGATTACATAGACATGCAGAGACAAAACACCAATAGACATAAAATAGGTACATTTTTAAAAGAGGCTGTGCCTCAACAAAGGGAAAGGAGCAAAGGCAGACTGACCTGGGGCCTCTATGCATACATATGAACACAAATATAGGCATGCATGACACATATACCCAGATGCATGAAAAGAGATACAAAATGATGGAAAGTTACTGAAGAAGATTTCTTGAGTTTACCTCTGGTGTGCACATACTCATGCATATTTCACACACACACACACACACACACACACACGTTAATTTGTGTCCATACTTTCTTTAAGAGGTCTGAAGTATAATTAAACTCCTCCATTCAAGTAGAAGGAAAATGATAAATATTAGGAGCCCATCATTCACGACTGCAGCCCAGTCATATCTAACGTTCACATTTACTGAAAAACTGCCTGAGCTTGTTTCTGGTTGGCTTTTTTACTACTTGAACTTTGCTTGGGCAGTAAGACCTGTCAGACGCCCACTTGAATCTATTTAGCACATAATCCGACATCCTATCTTTTTCTTCCTTTGCCCCACTGGTGTGCATGCCTTACATTTTTCTAGAAAGAACATATGTAAATGCTGCGTTGTTTGTCATGTGACGGCACAAACTTACAGTCGTTTGCTTTTGACAGTGTAGGGCCGTGGTGAGAGAGCCGTCAAGATGAATAGACAAAAGGGTGCAACTGAGAGGAGACCCTTCATGAACACGTACTAACGTGGGGAAAGTGATATAGCAGAATGATAGGGTATGAGGTCCCCAACATTGCTGTCCCCAGCAGTTCAACTCGTACGTTCCCCAATCGGAAGAAAATGGAATATGAATTAAGAATTTTAGCAACTGTTCATTGTGTCTCTTCTCAGGCAGCAGAAAATGGTGAGAAACCGAGCTGGAGAGCTAAATCAGGTATGTGTCCCAATAGATTCTGTATGTCTATCCCCTTCAGGGTTTGATTCTGATGAACTAAATGAAGTAGAAGAAGCCAACAAATGTGTTGTGAGAGTTGAATGCAGTGCCCCAGCTGCTGAGAAAGCAAGGCAGGGGGATTGTATGAGTCCAGGAACCCTTGGCCAGCCTAGGCAACAGTGATATGCTGTCTCATGTATAATCAAGAGTACTTTGAAATGATGCAGCCATTTTGGTCATCTCAAATGGAAGCAAAAGGTAAGTTTGTTCAAAATAATGTAAGCATCAACCATGGAGTGATTGGCACATGCAAATGAGTACTCTTAGGCTAATTACCCCCCAAGTACTGTAAGTATGAATGGGAGGAAAGATCTTTGCATTAAACAGATGACGATTCACAACCTAGTCTTCCCTTTTGCCACCAAGTCAACAGAAGCTCTGTAACTCTAGCTAGCTCAGGTGACCTTTGGAGCAAAACTCCCTCATAACTAAGAAGGATATTTTTACAGTTTTCTTATTGAAGGCTCAAGGTTGTGACACCATGTGTATGCAAAGGTCTCTTGAAAAATAAAATGAAAATTACCATAAATGATCAAGGTGTATTTGATCCCCATGATAAACAATTCATAGGACATGTCATCAATATTCAAAGTAATAAAAACCTGACATTTAGTTTGGGCTTTCAGTACTGATAAAATATTCTATTCGATTTTTATATTAATCCCGTCAAGACTAGAATCATTTCCTGAATGAATAAAAATGTAATGTAATATTTGAAAAAAAAATCAAGCTTCTCAAATGTTAAATTGATAGGCACTGAACCAAATTTTAAGCTTTTCTTTTGAACACTCACATACATATCACTTACTGAAAGGAATTGTGTTGCTTAGGCCTCATTTAAGTACTTTTCAAAGTAATTACGAGAATCACTTTTTTTTTTTTGTGATATATATTTTTTATTTTACAATACCATTCAGTTCTACATATCAGCCATGGGTTCCCCTATTCTCCCCCCTCCCACGCCCTCCCCTTACCCCCAGCCCACCCTCCATTCCCATCTCCTCCAGGACAAGTCCTCCCCCGAGGACTGTGATCGACTTGGTAGACTCAGTCCAGGGAGGTCCAGTCCCTTCCTCCCAGACTGAGCCAAGTGTCCCTGCATAAGTTCCTGGTTTCAAACAGCCAACTCATGGAATGAGCACAGGACTTGGTCCCACTGCCTAAATGCCTCCCAAACTGATCAAGCCAATCAACTGTCTCACCTTTTCAGAGGGCCTGATCCAGCTGGGGGCCCTTCAGTCTTTGGTTCATAGTTCATGTGTTTCCATTCATTTGGCTATTTTTTTTTCAATAATTGAGTAAACCCAGAAAGACAGTTATGGTATGTACTCACTCATTGGTGGATTCTAGATATAAAATGAACAATCAGACCACAACCCATAGAACCATAGAGGCTATATATATATAGCATGGAGGTCCGTAGGACGACTGTGGCATATAATAAATTTCAGTTTTACTCAATTATTGAAAAAAAATAGCCAAATGAGAATCACTTTTAATTGCAGAGTATGCCATTTTGTAAACCATTGTAATTTTCTATTAACTGTAAATGTTAACCTCTTGGCCAATCAGAATATTTTCTAGCAGCTTAATTATTCCTCAAGAATCCCAGTTATTTTCTCAATAATCAAAATAAATGCCAATATACATAAATTCTACATGTCATTTAATGAAGTTTGTTCTTTTTTAATTTGAGTCTCATAAATGCTCAACAACATAATCAGAGCTATGAAACTTTTGGGGGCCCCTCCCCCCAAATTAAGAAGCCTATAATCATCTGTAACCATTCCATCATCCCTTAGAAGACAGAATCCTCATATTTCCCTGTAAAATATAATGAGAAAGGGCCTGGCTTTCTATTTTAACAAAACAGTTTAATCAGTACATGTTAACAAGTACCTAATTCACATCAAATATTTTATTCCTTCCTAGACTACCAAGGAGAGGTAATACACACAATATCAGACTATAGGGACTGGTACTTTGTCTCTTTTATCAAAGGCCAAATTTATATGCAGTAATACAGCCAGACATTAAATGTGCACATATGTGGACATTGACAAGAACATTCATTTGCACACCTGTTATATTCATTTGCACAACTGTTGTACAGTAAGATGTATATATTTCTCATCTCTTTGCTTTCTAACACTCTTATGGTATCCTGAATGATAGAGATGATAGAAGCATCCTACACAGAACTCCTAAGACCCTTGGGATTCCTTAGGTGACAGACAGTGATGATTTATACTGAGTTCTTTAGTAAACATCAGGACAGCTACCAGAAACACCAAGCTATGAATAAATGGTTGGAACCGTCAACCCCATCTCTACCTTCCAAAGAGTGAGGAGGTACAGGACATTGGTTGGCAATTGTGATTTGAATAAAAATGGCCCCCATAGGCTCATAGGTAGTGACACTATTAGGAGGTGTGGCCTTGTTGGAGTAGGTGTGACTTCTTATTGGAGGTGAGTCATTAGGGGGTAGGCTCTGAGGTCTCAGAAGCTCAAGCCAGTTCACTTCCTGTTGCCTGTTGATCCAAATGTAGAACTCTCAGCTCCTTCTTCAGCACCATGTCTGCCTATACACCACCATGCTTCCCAAAAAAATGATAATGAACTAAACCTCTGAAACTATTAGCCAGCCCCAATTAAATGCTTTCCTTTAAAATTGTTGCCATGGTCATGGTGTCTCTTCATAACAATAAAACCCTAACTAAGAGATTGATCATACATACATGATGAGTTTTTATAAAATCCCTATATTAAAGAATTCAGAGAGTCACTGGTTTGGTGAACATATTCATATGACTGGAAAGTGATAGATGCACCTGTGTTCCAGGCCCTGCCAAACCTTGAACTGTGTAGCTCTTCAGCTCAGTATGCATGCTTAGCCTTGGTAGAATCCTCTCTAATTAACCAGTCACTGACTCTCAGTTGTCCAGTTCCCAGAACTACTACAGCAAATTATTGACTATGAGGAGGTGGTGTAGCTAGAGTTTTCCTGCCTTGGCCACAGTCAGGACAAATCTTTGTAACCCGCCAGTCTCACAGCCGCTCAGACCCAACCAAGTAAACACAGAGACTTATTTTGCTTACAAACTGTATGGCCATGGCAGGCTTCTTGCTAAATGTTCTTATATCTTAAATTAATCCATTTCCATAAATCTATACCTTGCCACGTGGCTCGTGGCTTACCGGTACTTTACATCTTCCTTGTCCTGGCGGCGGCTCCAGGCAGTGACTCCTTCTGCCTTCCTGTTCTTTCTTTTCTCCTCTCTGTTAGTCCCGCCTATACTTCTTGCCTACCCACAGGCCAATCAGTGTTTTATTTATTGACCAATCAGAGCAACTTGACATACAGACCATCCCCCAGCACAGCCAAGTGCAGACCATCTCAGACACCTGCACTCAGGCCTGTGGACCTAATCATCCTCTTTTTAGACCTGCTGGGTAAAGCCACAAGGAACCTGAGAACGGGCTCCCACAGGACATACAGAATATCCCACAGCAAGGTGGTTCTGGGGAGCACTGACTTGTAGACAGATTGGATAGAAGTGTGTGCATCTTACCTGTGGGATTTGAACAGGCTGATTCCTACTGGAATTGAACTGAAAATTGGACATCCAGATGGCTAGATATGATGTGAGAAATCCTTCATGTTTATTATCAGGTATGAAAAATTGGGTCTCACTCAGAAACCAGTAACCCACTGAAGATGTGAACTGTGTCATCAAGCCACAAAGATTTTTTCCATCAATCCTCACTCTTCATGGACAACTACTCCCAAGGCTTCTATGAACATGGATTATTCTGACCTACTTTTAAAAATTCACAGGGGCAGATTCCTAAAATATACGTTCTCTTGTGTCTAACGTTATTATTTTATCTTTACACAGTGTAAAGATCTCAGGATTTATAATGTTTCACAGTGTTCTTATGGTTTATTATTTTTATTGCTAAAGTACTATTCCATTATTATTTTCACTATTTCTGGTATGTTTTAGAAATTTTCAGTTATTTCTTGTTATGACTACAAATATATATAGAGAGATTTTTGAGACAGGGTCTCATTAAGTAGTTCTGGCTGGTCCTGGAACTCACTATATAGATCTGGTTTGCCTTGAACTCACAGAAATCTGCCTGTCTCTGCCTCCCAGGTGCTAGGATTAAAGTCGTGTGCCACTGCACCCAGCCCATGACTATATTTAAAATCAGGCTAATATTAGATGTATGCAACTTTTATGTTCCTCATGCTGTGGTGACCCTCAACTATGAAAATTTCATTGCTACTTCATAACTGTAATTTTCTACTAGAATTGTAATATAAATTTCTGATACACAGGCCATCTGATGTGTGATTCCCAAAGGGTTTTCAAGCCACAGGCTGAGAACGGCTGCTCTAGGCCATCTTTACTTTGTTGTGCAGAAGCTCTATAGTTTTATGTCGCCCCGATTTTTAGTCTTGGGGTAATTTTCTGTGCCATTTGAAATTTTTGTTGTTGTTGTTTAGAAAACCCATGTTTATGCTTGAGTTATTGCTTTTCCTTAATAGTTTCAAGTTCATACTAATATTTTTGGTTCATTTTATATATTTTTGTTGTTGTTCTTGTTCACTAAAGAGATAAGGATTTAGTTTCATTCTGGTATGTGTGGAGACTCAGTCTTCTCAGTGCTGTTAGTTTGTGAGGCTCCTTTTTTCCAATGTATGTTTTGAAACTTCATTGAAAATTCAGTGGCTAGAGCTGTCCATGTTTATTGATGGGTCGTCTGCTCTTTTACTTTCTTTTTTATGACAGTTTCATACTGACTTTGGTATTTTGACTGTACAGGCTAAGTTGAAATTAATTTTAGGGCTATATCCAGCATTGTTATTCTATGCTTAGGATTGCTTTGCTTATTTGGGGACTTCTCTGTTATCATATTAATTTTATAATATTTTAAAATATTTCTGTGAATAATATCTTCAGAATTTTGACTGTATAGAATTATGTCAGAAGCACATCAGAATATTTTAACTTCTCTTTCTTTTTCTATTTGTATCTTTTTCATTTCTTTTCTTTATTGTTCTATCCAAGATTTCAGGTATTAAATTAAGTGAAAGAGAGTCCCTCTTTTCTGTTCTGATTTTAGAGGAAAAGCTTCCAGTTTTCTTGCACTTAGCCTATGTTGGCTACATATTTGTCATATATAACTTTTATTATGATATTTGTTTCTTCTCTTCTTAGTTTCTTCAGTGATTTTATTGTGAAGAGGTATTGAATTTTGCTAAAGATCTTTTCTGTATCTGTTAAGATGATAGTGTGCTTTCTATTCTTAAGTCTATATTAGTGATATAAGACATTTATTGACTTAGATGTATTGGGCCAACATTGCATCCTGAGGATCAAATTAGTTTGGTCTTGGTGGATGATTTTCTTATTATGGTTTGAATCTAATCTTCCCACATTTTACTGAGAAATGTTGTGGTCTGTAGTTCAGTATGTGTTTGTATGTGTGTATAGGTATGAACTTTTATATTAGTGTAATAACACCTACACAAAATGAGTTTCATAATCTTACTTTCTTTTATGTATTCTGTACCATTGGTATTAGCCTCTCCTTAAAACTTGGTAGAATTGAGCAATAAACCTGCATGACCTTTCTTTGGGGAAAGACTTCTTGTTATTCTTTCAATCATGTTGCTTGTGATGGATCTATTTAAGTTCTTTATTTCATTTGGTGAGTCATCTAAGTGTAGGAATACATCGATTCTATATTTTCTTATGGGAATGTACTTGTGCCTTTAGTTATTTTTTTCTCAGCTTCTTCTAACTGTGATTTCATAGGCTCTTCTCTTAATCATGCCAAATTCTCAAACATCTAGTCACTGCCACCATTTTTGTTTGTTGATATTTAAAAGTAGTGTTTTGTCCACTCAGACCCCCTATCTCTTTTTTCTGCCTGGTCAAGTCTACAGGTGATGGATAGGCTTGTGTGGGCTTTAAGAGTGGGATATCAAGTGTGCTCATCCACACTACTCAGTTTACCTGTTGGGTGAAGCTTCTGCTTCCAGATGTGCCAGTGGGGAGTCTTATGATTGGAGCTGTGTTTGGCTGGGCTCCTTTGCTTATTCCTCTGTTCTCTTCTTTGATACTTTCCACTGTTCTGTCACTGCCTGTGTGGATTTCCAAAGTTCTTCCTTTCTCTATTTCTTATAGGGACTCTTCTCCTTAACTAGGTAGCATGAAAAAAATTTTCCCCTGTAGCCTTTCACAAGAAACTCCATACACTCAGTTTCTTTGAGGAACACAAAACTCTCATATTAATTATTATATCTATACAAAAATTAAAAAATCATTGAAGTCCATTCATCAATTAAATCACATTAATTGGTTAACAGTGGTTTTCAACATGTGAGTCATGACCCCTTTAGGCACACACCAGTTATCCTGTATATCAGATATTTACATTACAACTCATTACAGTAGCAAAATTACAGTTATGAAGTAGCAATGAAATAATTTACGGTTGAGGGTCACTACAACATGAAGAACTGTATTAAAGGGTCACTGGATTGAGACCACTGAATTGCAAGCCACTGAGTTACTATGTAAAAAGAAAATATAACATCCAGTTTATCTTAGTGACAAAGGGACTGCTTATAAATCTCTGCCTTGGAACTGTTCACAGGAAGATCATTGAAAAAAAGACCAAAAGCATCTCCAAAAACAAAAACAACAACAACAAAGACCAAAGCAAATCTTCCTGCACTGTTGTGGCTTGCTCTTACATCTTCCAGCTCCCTATGAATGTGAAGGATTTTTCCAGTATATGCTTTGGGTATATATAGTTTTCCTTTATTTATCAACATAAAAGATTATTACAATTCTCTTATACTCATTTGTCTGTTAATAATTTAAATCGCATTAGGAATTTTCCTATTCAATTAAATTTTCTCCCTGTACCTTTCAAAGACCAGGAGAGGAAGTAGCAGCTAAAGAAAGAGTCATTAGTCATAGCCATCACTATGTGTTCCCTTAGCCCATGGTCTTCAGTATCTCTCCACCTCTGTGCCTTAGAGATGAGACATGATAGTTTTGTATTTACAATATGATGTTCTATTTTAGGCTTGTTGCTAGATTAGGCGCTTAAAATTTGTGGCCTAGACAGTGGTACCAGGTCCTGGGCTCGTTGCATGAGTTAGCTGTTTGAAACCTGGGACTTATGCAGGGACGCTTGGCTCAATCTGGGAGGAGGGGACTGGACCTGCCTGGACTGAGTCTATCAGGTCGATCCCAGTCCTCAGGGGAGACCTTGATCTGGAGGAGGTGGGAATGGGGCGTGGGCTGGGGGGAAGGAGAGGGGGGCAGGAAGGGAGAGAACAAGGGAATGCTTGTGGCTATTATGTAGAACTGAATAGTATTGTAAAATAAATTTAAAAAAAAAAATTGTGGCCTAGAGAGGTGGCTCCCGGGTTAAGAGCACTGACTGCTCTTGAAGTGGATCCAGGTTCAATTCCCAGCACCAAGAGCTCACAACTGTTTTTAAGTCCAGCCCTCTTCTGACATACACAGGTACTAAGCACAAAAGCAGTGCACAGACATATATGTAGTCAAGACACACCTTCACATAAAATAAAAGATGTTTTTTTCACTCTGCTATCATAGTGCTCCAGCAGACAGCTAACTCCTCAATGAATCGAGCTTGTGGTTTCCTGTGCCTTTTGAGGTTTGAAAAGTTCAAGTCTATTTGGTCCTTTGGTTGTGTTTTTAAACATTGGTTGAAATGCCAAAACTCTCTTCTTGAGTCAAACGATAAAAAATAGAATGGATTGTCTCCTTAAATGAGCTCTTGTAGACATTCGTGCAAAATTCTAATGAAACTCACGCAAGATGCAAAGCAATTTAAATTATTTAAGACAAATTTCAAAATTTTAAATAAACCTTTTATTTTGGAGTAGTTTTAAGTTTTGAGAAAAGCCACTAATGTGATGTGGAGGCATCCTACTCATAACAATCTATTCATATGTACAAGAATAACAATATACAAATATTGTTATTAACTGAAGCTCATACTTCTTTCTTTCTGTTTTACATTTTTCTGGTGTCCTTTTTGATGACATTTAATGACCACGTTTCCCTAGGCTCTTCTCAGCGGTGACAGGTTTTCAGGCTTTGCCTGTTGTAGATGACTGTGACATTTCTGAGGGGTACTTGTCAGGTAGTCTATAGATTGTCAGGTATGTTTCTCATGATTGGGCTGTGATGATGGGTTTTGAGGAAGAAAGCCATAAAATTAAAGGGCCACCCACAATACATCCTATCAAATCAAGCTTATTGCTGGTCTTGACCACCCAGCTGAGCCAGTGCCTGCCAGGTTTTTCCATGTTAAGAACCCCTTAGCTCTCTACACAGTGCACTCTTTGGAAAGATACTTCATATACTCTGCACTCAAGGCATGAACTGAAGTTCTCCCTCCTCAGGAACAGAGGGGCTATGTAAATTATCAGAAAATATGCACGGGCAATTCTCCTATTTCTCCCATTCATTTACCCAATCACTTATTTCATTCAGTATGAACTTATGCATATTCATTTATACTTGAGCTGTATTAATCCTGTTGCATAAACAGCTCTAGTTTTGTCTACAGAGAGCTCTTTCAGTTGGCTCCTGTTTTCCCAGCACACCTTTTATTATGCATATTATTGCATTACTTCTAGTTTTGATTCTTCAGTTGAAATATAATTTTTAAAAGAGCAGCGTTAGAACAATGTTTAGTGTTAATACATACACTATATATATATGTATATATATACACTATATATATAGTTAATATATACTATATATATATATATATATATAGTGTATGTATATTGCACATGCACATATAATGTGTACATATGTGTTTTGGAACCCCAATTAGATATCCCATGCATTCCAAAATCATTGGTAAAATTTCTAGACAGTAAAGGTTTCTAAAAATACTGGTTTTGATGTTTATTTGTTTGTAAAACACTGAAGATCAATGGAGTAGAAACAGTCAACTCACTAATTAGGACAAGGCATGAATCTGGAGCTTTTCAACCTTTTTGCTCTTCTTTTTGGAGGCAATGTCACTAATGCCATTCGGTGAGCATTCAGGCTTTGTTCGTTTGTTTTTCTATTTTCATCTTGAAATGGAGTCTGCTGTAGCCCAGGCTGGTTTTTAATTTGGTTTGCCCTCCAGGATGACTTTGAGCTCCTGCTCTGTATACCTCTGCCTCCTGAAGGTGGGGATGCAGCCGTGCACCATCATGGAGGGCCACTCAGGATGGTGTGATTCTTTCTCCTGATTTGATCTTTCCTGTGACTCCCATGTCTGCTGCTTGGCTTTCCCCCTATCTTTTTGGCAGTCATTAGTTCCTCTGCCTTGCTGTTGTCTTATGTTCCTTTAGGCTGTTTTGTCATCCCCAGACAGCAAGTCCTTGGTACCAACATGGCCCTTTTTAAGATGGGCTTCTTTGTTGTATGAGATAGTCCTTCCTCTGAATTTATTATTTGGACATACGATGTCCCCGATTCCATGCAGTCCTAGATCTCATGACTAGCAGTCCCCAGCAGTACTGAGTACCCAGAGATGATGGCACAGAACCCCTGCAAACTGGGAATCAGGCACACAGTGAATGAAGGAATCTGGAATGGCTCCAGGTTCTCTGACCACTACCCACTCACTTCTTCCCTTCTCTGTCTTATGTATGGCAGATATTGATAACATCCCTCAAAGGAGACTGCAGGGGATTCACTGTAATGGAGGGTTTATATACACAGTGTGAGGGGAGCATTAAGGAAGTCATTTTGTGCTGCATCTTAAAACCCGATTAGAATCTCAGCAATGCATGGATATCAGTTGCTGAAGGACAGTCAGGAGCCTCCCTGGTGAGATCAAGAAGCAAGTCTTTACAGGTTGGAGCACTGGCACTTCAAGGGGAAGCAGCATCTTTCCTCCCCCCCCCCACCCCCCGCCGCCGCCGCCCCATCCCTCCTTGCTCCTTCATTTCCTCCCTCTGCACAGACTCTGGGACTGTCTTCACACCCCTGGGGTCCATCACCCCACTCTAGGATGTCAGTACCAATTTCTTAAGAAAGGAAGCCCCACTCAGTGATATATGGTATCTTACACTCTGGAAGACATCTCTCCTCTTCTCCGAGCAGATTGAAACAGTAATTTCTCACTTGAATGAAGAGAAGAGCAACAAAGATTACTTAAATCACTGACTAGCTCCATTTCTCTCTTCAATTAGTCTGAGTCTAAGGAAGTAGAGATAAATTATTCCCAGAAAAATTAACTGTGTTTCAAGTGTTTTGAGAGCTTGGAAAGGAATAGAAAATATATCTCAAGTATGAAATTAACAGTCCACCACTGGACAAGCAAGTTTAGTACACCCGAAAGGCTCCATTTATGACACACTATAAAATTAATGACTAAATTGTGTGTCAGTTCCTTCCTGCTTGCCACCATATTTAATTAATCCTGGATATATTTCTGCATACACTTTTGACTCATAGTAACAAAGCCATAGCAAGTTAAAAGCAGCACAGTTTACTTTCTTTACTTGAAAACCAATTGGCTTCAGAGTCATCTGTAGATTTCCATAGTTGAGCCGTTTCAGATACCAGCTATACGTAGTACGGGCGTTTCTCAACATGTTTTCCGAGTGGCCATCACATCATAATGTTTGCAACACAAGGAAAGGTTTTAGCAGCTGAGACAATGCAGCCATTTGGTAGCAGGTCAAATAACAGACATGGATGGCAGGCTCTGGTTTTATAAGAGCTATGTGCTTTCCTTGTGTCAGGAGACTATGGAGGTCATGCGGATTCATCAGAGCTTTCCTCTGCCGCTGAAATGGTTCCCTCCATGAAGAGCCACACCTGTAGCTACTGTACATTTTTGATCTTCCATTCTAGGTTGCCTCTTTTCCCTTTACTTAGATTTTCAATTCTTTTGTTTGGCTGGTTGTTTTTGTTTTTGAATTTTCAAGACGAGGTTTCTCTGTGTAGCCTTGACTGTCTTGGAACTCACTTTGTAGACCAGGCTGGCCTTGAACTCACAGAGATCCACCTGCCTCTGCATCCCAAGTGCTGGGACTGAAGGCATGCACCACCACCACACAGCTTGATTTTCAATTCTTACTAGCTTGTTTTGGTCCCAGCAACCAGCCAGTTCTCCACTGAAGAGAAAAGCCAAAGCTGCACAGCTCCCTCGTCTTCTACTCTTATCTGTAAAGATTTCTGTAGCCAGTCCAGTTCAGTCCTGCTTTCTTGGCACATCCATTCACTGTGGCTAGCCTACACCTAGAATGAACACCCCTGCTTGTGTCTCTGTCTCTCAAGGAAGCCTCTTTTGACATCCATGTTGTCATGGTCCATGCTGTGGATCTCAGCTCATCTTACCTTCCTTAAGCGCAGCCACACCTTCAGACTTTCAGGGGCCTGCAGACCCAGATTCTGCTCCTTAGAGTCCCCACCGAGGGAAGTGACTGCTAGACCCTCAAATGAAGAAGTACATCTTGTTTGGAAGATGAATGTTCCCCTAAGATTTTTCATATTTCTTACAATGTTTTCTGTAAAAGCGATAGTAAATCTCAATTTTGGAAAACAAATACATAAAAAATTTGCCAATGAACCATGAGGCCAATTGCACTTCTATCCTACGAGTTGCTCTCTGCTCATTTTCATCAAATGTGTAGTGGCAACATTCTCTTTTCATAGAGTACTAAAAATTATATATATATATATGTATGTATGTGTGTATATGTATATGTAATTGTACATTGCCTTTTCTTGGCCCAATATAACATAAGCCATTGTACACAGATTAGGATGACTTCATATAGCTAATAATTCTTCCTACAATGTTTTAAAAACATCTATATTTGGGGTTGGGGATTTAGTTCAGTGGTAGAGCGCTTGCCTAACAAGCACAAGGCCCTGGGTTCGGTCCTCAGCTCTGACCAAAAAATAAAAAAAAGAGAGAGAGAGAGAATAAGAAAAAAAAATCTAGATTTATTCTTTGTTACTGTTTGTGAGCATTTTTACACATAAAATTATGAAAACTGCAATATATATGGGTGTGTGTCATATATAGATATGCGTGGGTGTATATATCTACACCTCTAAGAAGGTAGCATTACTATTTTAGAATATTATATTGAATATACTTAAGATTCTGGACAAATTTTGCAAAACTGTTTTAAGGAAGATGGCACCAGCCCAAACGCTCATCTGCACCATATGAAAACACTTATGTTCGTGTGTATTTACTAATATTCAACTGAACATTTATCAACATATTTAATTGACTATTAAGTATTAATATATTATTTATGTAGAAATATATTTTGTATTCTAAATAAATATATGTAATATACAATGTAATCTAGTTGAATATTAATGCCAATTTGATTGAGAAAATTAGCTGACTTTTAAACTGAAATTTCTATACACACTGAAAGTTAGTCTTGTATTTGCCTGTTTATTATATATCTGGCCCTGTGAGTTATCTGCTGAGATTTTAAGGGAAGGGTATTTTAAAAATACAAACATTTATGTTTAAATTTTGAAAGGTTTTGGTATGTTTAGGTTTTTTTTTAAAGTTCAGATGTTCTTTTGATTTATGATAATTTTTTTATTATTTTATGCTTATCAAATCTTCATTTACATAGAATAACTATGAAATCATATTCAAGATGTTTATAGTTTATTTACATGTAAGTAGAATTTTCTTTAGCATATGATATTAGACAGATTTTTATACATAACCTAACTTTTCAAATCATTAAGTAGCACATTTTCCACTGATATTTGATTTTTTTATTACATACATATGGGATTTTAAGAAGTATTTTTATAAAATTTCATGTATTAATTAATATGCCATACCTATTTTTATGTATTAACAATGTACATGTCAAAATTTACATGTACACACATTTATTAGAGCTATAAATATTGCTGTAAACATGAAATGTATTTATGAGATAGCTGATAGGTAGATATGAACTAATTACATATTTACTATTGTATATGAATATGTGTGTATGTTTTCCATTTAACTTCACTGATCTAATAATCTACCATGGCAACAGATTGCTTTAATCATTGCATTTTAAAAACATCTGGTTAAAAAAAAAACAAAAAAAACAACTCCATTTTTTCTCTCTAAATTTAAAGCAATGATCTATTTCTTTTTACAGTAAAAATGTCCCTGAATGAAGCTTAATATTTTTTCTACAATCTGAAGGTCTGTGTCTCCAGAAGTCCTAGATTAAAATTCTGACTGAGTTGATGGCATTAGAACATGGGATCTTTGAGAAGAGAATAAATCTGAAGGCTGAGTCTTTGTGAATGTGGCTAGTGCCTTTGCCTTTATCAAGGAGGCTCCAAGGGCCACAGTCACTCATGATATAGGGCAACAGAGCACTAAGGTGCCACCTTTGAAGCAGGAGGAGACCCTCATCAGTCACAGAATCTACCAGCATCTATCTCGAACTACCAGGTGTCTGGTTGCTTCTAAATCACATGGCTTATAGTATTTTATGATATTAGTCTGGATGGACTCAGTTTATTTCTCCTCTGTACTTCCTCCCCTACCATCAACATCTTATAAATTCATTAGAAATCTCATTTATTCCATACATTAGTTAAGAAAAATTGCAATTTTTACAATAGATATTTTTGTTTTGGGGAATGTGTCTCCATTCTCTATTCTTCATATCACATCAAACATTTTTGAATTTTTGTTTTGATTTTATAATTTTCTTCATATAGATCTAGTCTATCTTCATATAGATCTAGTCCAGCTTGGGTTGTCATTAACCTTATCTTCTAATTGGATGTCTAAGACACAAAAGGAATGATTATTTATCTCATAGATGTCCTGATGTCTGTATTTTGTTAACTTGGAGTTTCTCTGCAGCTGTTTTTATTATGTAAAATTATGAATCTATTGAAAATGTTACATAACAACCATAGTCAATATTTTTATGAAGACTTATATATACTTATTTTTTATGCTTCCATTTCATAGATTCATTATCTATTCCTTTCGAGTGTTCTATGCACACATTATTTATAATATACTGGATTGTGTTTAAAACCTTAAGACTCTAGAATCAGCAACCATGACTTTGAGACTAGCCAGGCACAAGTCATCGAGGTGTATTACGGAAGATTTTCCTGTTGGTCCATGTGAAGTTGCTATGATGACTGTCTTAGTTTATCTTCCTGTTGTCTTGTTGAAATACTCTGATGTAAGCAGCTTGTGGGAGCAAGGGTTTATTCTGGCTCACAGTTCAAGAGTGTAGTCCATTATGATAGGGAAATCAAGGTTTCAGAATCATGAAAGGGCGGTTCACAGCGCAACCCCAGTCAGAAATCAAAGCCCATGAATGCCTGCTGCCGCCCAGCTCTCCTCCGTTTCTACAGTCCAGGAGCCCAGCACCAGCCATAGAGGCTATGTCTGCCTGCCTCAACTGATGGAGCAAAGCTCACACCCCGCAGGCAGGTGGTTCGAGATTCTGTTAAATGGACAACACTAATCATCACCAAGTAACCAAATATGTACATTCAAGTGTGGATTCTATACTAACATTTTGCTTCTGTTGTGTTTATATAGTTTAACATATTCATTGAATACATTTTTAACTATGCAAGCTCCTAACATTTAAAGAAATCTGAAAATGTAGAAATTCAGTTTTCCTTACCAGCAGCCATATTTACTAATTACCCTGGATAATACTGTCATCATGTCCTTATATGAACTGTAGTTTCTTCTATTTTTTTTTTCAAACTTGGCTCAAATGCACCTGTTCTATCGGCCTTTGTAACTATAAGCGGGACATCTTTTATAAACACTTTTCACTGCCAGGACCGTGGGAAGTGCAAATGTCCCACCTGGCATCTGGTTTGCAATTAATTGCTGATAAAAAGAGGCACCAGCTTCATTGTTATTGTTCCAATAGTTATTTCCTCAGCCAAGAAATGTGTCTTGTTGCCGAGTCTCTCTGGGTCTGTGAGAAGAGATTTTTGTGAGTGGACTGCGGGTGGGTGGGGATGGGAACTTGAGCGATCAGGTTTGGGGGGATAGAGGGAGAAAGTACTAAAAGAGACTACTGTTAATATGGGGGCGTTTTAGGGTCAGGTAGAAACCTGGCACAAAGGAATCTCCCAGGAATCTACAAGGATGACCCCAGCTAAGACTCCTAGCAATAGGAGAGATGTAGTCTGAACTGGCCATCTCCTGTGACCAGACAAGACTTCAAGTGAGGAATTTGGACATCAACCAAGCCACATAACATTGGACCTACAGTCTGTCCTGCCTATGGGATATGCTCGGGTAAGGGTGGCCTAGAGATTGAGGGAGTGGCCAACCAATGACTGATCTAACCTAAAACCTATGTCAGGAGAATAAGCCTACCCCTGACACTGCCTGGAGCACCAGGATCTACAGGCTGGATGACCCAGAGACCTTGGCAGGATAGAGCTAAATATAACTAGAGAAAAAAAATGTCATTGTAATGATGGCTAATGATATTCTGCTATACCCATAGATTGGTGCCTAGCCCAACTGCCATCAGAGAGGCTTCATCCAGCAACTGATGGAAACCAGTGCAGACCCACAGACAAAAATTAGGCTGAGAATGTTGGGGAATCCTGTAAAAGATAGGGGGAAAAGGGTTAGAGGAACTAGCGGGGTCAAGGGCACCACAAGAAGACCCACAGAATCAACTCACCTGGGCTCATAGGGGCTCACAGAGAATGAACCAGCAACTATGTGTGTGTGTGTGTGTGTGTGTGTGTGTGTGTGTGTGTGTGTGTGTGTGAGTGAGTGTGTGAGTGTGTGTGTTACAGTTGTATAGCTTGGTCTTCTTGACGAACTCCTAATAGTGGGATCAAGGGCTGTCTCTGACACTTTTGCTGGTTTTGGGGGACTCTACTCCTCATACTAGGTCACCTTGCTCAGCCTTACTACATGGGGAGGTGCTTAGTCTTACTGCAACTTGTTGTGCCATGTTTTGTTGATATCCGTAGGAGACCTGCCCTTTCCAAAACAGAAACAAAGGAGGAGTGGATTGTGAGGGGGGAGTGGGAGGAGGGTCTGGGAGGAGAGGAGAAAGGGAAAACTACAGGCCAGGATGTAAAATGAATGAATCAATGAGTGAATGAATTTTAAAAAAAGAAATGCTTCTTAACTCATCAGAGTGAGAACAGATCCCATTGGAAGTTCTGCCATTAGGAGAAAATGAAAGGACCCACCATTGAATTCTCCCTCGCTGTCTATCAAGACTAGAAGCAAGATACTGACATACATTGCATCACTTCAAAACCATCAATCAGGGTTCAAGGTGCAAGACTGGAACGTAGCATAAATCTTTAAAAAGATGTATTCACATTCTATAGTCAGTATTCTTATATAAAAAGATTAAATTCAAACTAGTACGCTAGCTTCCTTCATGGGTTGGTTCAATTTAATAAGCACAAAGAATAATTCAGATTTATCTTTGAGGTCATGTTAGTGCTTAAAACTAGTGAAGACTGAGAAATACCAAACCAGAGATTTACTGTGTGGCTGATCTGCAGAGATAATCTCATAGCACAGAATTTCATAGGCAGGAAGTAACAACAATAACAAGACAGGAGTTGAATGGAGAGTTCCTTATGGGAAGAATTGGGTGAACTCAGGGCAGAGTCCGGGTTCCATGGTACTAAGTAAATACAAAAGCCACTGTGTTTATACAAACGCACTTGCCACTCATTTGAGCAGAGTTTATTTCTTTGGAAATACACCAAGTGTCATAACTTAGTTTCTCTTGGTTTAAGATCAATTTCAAGTTTGTATTAAATACGTGCTAAACCTAAATATTAGGTTTAATACTACATTGAAAATAGTTTAATACTACATTGAAAACAATTCAAACGACAAATGTTGAGGCTCAGTGTTCTGTTATTTCACGTGTACATTTATTTTGTTTGGTGAACAGTCTAATTTTGTTTCTTAATCTGGAACTTTTGGGAGCAGGGTAGATGGCCCAGTTGGTGAAGTACTGCTGGCTGTACATGCGTGAGGACCTTAATTCAATAATCAGAACCCAGATGAAAAACTGGGGGTAGTTTTCCTTATGGGTGTGACTGCTGTTCACTTTACCATGCTCCAGGGTAGGCCACATATGTCCAAGGAGTTGAGTGGCCAAGTAGCAGCTTGATGTCCAAGCACAAATTGGACAGCATTTTTTGAACAATAGAGAGAGAGAGAGAGAGAGAGAGAGAGAGAGAGAGAGAGAGAGAGAGAGATTGAGATCATGAGTTTGGGTGCTTAGGAGGTGATGTGGATCTGAAAAGAGTTAAGGGAGGGTATAAATATGACCCCAAAAAATTGAAATTCTCAAATAATTAACAAAAACATTATTTTTAAAGATCCAGGTATAGTGGAGAATGCTTATAATTCTAGCACCGGGGAAATAGAGACAAGAGAATCATTAGAGATTGCTGACTAGTCAGTCTGATATAATTGGTGAGTCCCAGGTTCAATGAGAGACGCTGTCTCAAAAAACAAGGTAGCTCCCAAGGTTGATCTGTGGCCTCCACGTGTGTTGGTATACACATCTATCTGCATGCACACTTACATGCACATGCACACAGTGTGTGTGCTAACCCAATACATGTATACCTATCACGTGTACTCTGTATTCACCCCCGTCCAAATATGCTATTTATACAGACATTTCATTCTATCAAGCAGCGGCACACTGGCTCAACAGGAGATTCTTAAGGGGTTTGCTCAAGTTATGAATGGAAAGACTGTTTCTAAACTAAGCGAAGAACTTGTAAATGTTGCATCCCAATCTGTCACACCTCCACATTTTCACGGGTTTCTATTTTGTGTTAGGAAAGCAGCTATACCACACTGTGAAACTTGACATTCAGGTTACGGGCGGTAAGCATTTTAGAGGCAAAAGTTTGAAGTCATCTGTGAAGCCGTATGAGGCTTACTTTTCACTGAAATGCCATCGCTAATTTTAGAATGAAGTGTTTCCTTTCAGCACCAGGGCATTCAGGATTACATACTCTGGTAGCCGCGTTCTGGGCTGAATCTGGGGGAGATTTACATATTATCTCATAAGTTCATAATGAGGGAAAGGGACTTAAGGGGGGCTTAAAAATCCTCAGGAAGACAGTGCTGCATAGTATAATGACTACAGAGGTTAGGCTTTTGTTTCCTTTGTATCCGCTATATTTCAGCTTGAGGAAGGGTCTGTTTTGGCTCACAATGTGAGGGCGCAGTCCATTGTGACAGGTAGTTATGGCGAGAGGTGAGGCAGCTGGTCACATTGCATCCTCAGTCGAAAAGCAGAGAGCCATGAATGACTATGCTCAGCTCTCTGTCCTTTGTCGTCACATCAAAAGGTTAACCTATGGAATCGTGCCAGCCACAGTTAGGGTGGGTCCTCTCACCCTTGTTAGCCTAATCGAGAAACCCCCCTCACGGAAAGGCTCGGAAACTTGTTTCCTTGGTGATTCTAAGTCCCGTTAGGTTGACAACAACCACCAGGCATGACCTGTATGAGATTTCAAAGGACAGCTGGAGACTTCTCAGAGAGTGACGGTGATGTACACGCCTCTACAGCTGACCTGCAAGATGAACAATGGCAGCATCTGCACTAAACATCCAGTCACAAACGCGACAGTGACTCCTGTCAGCGGTACTCTGCTGTGTGGCTCAGGTGGTCGAGTCGGTGTCCTAGGATCCTCCTTCTAAGTCGCCACAGGACCCTTGACTTGAGCTGTCTAGTCTGACCGCGATCCCTCACACTGGCTGGAGCCCTGCCTCTGCCCTCTTCTCCACTGTCCTGTACGTTTGCCCTCATCCTTGTATTCACTGCCCCCTCCAAGGGGCTCCTTTGTTGAGTTCCATCCTAGGCTTGGGGGAAGAAGCAATAGGGAGAAGCAAGGCTCAGAGCCAGCCTGATGAGCACATTTTACTCACGGGAAATAAGGCAAAACCAGCCCTCCGACCAAAGGTTATTTACCATAGACCGAGCATAAGATCAAACGTCCCTCCTGTTAACATGGCCTGTCATGAAGATGCCGCACACCAAATACACTGTTTGGAACACATATGTGGGGGTAAAGTCATCTATAAAGCATGGATTTTGACAGGCTGCAGCCAGAAGGTTCTACCTGGTACCATTTTCTTCTCTTTCTCTCCTCCTGAAAATAGGGTTTTTGGGGCCAGTGAGATGTCTTCGTGGGTAAAATGTTCTTGCTATGGGAACCTGGCCACTGAGTTCCATCCCAGGAAACTGGGAAAAGGTAAAAGAGAGAAATGATGTCTCAAAGTTTTCTTCTGGGCACTGATCTTCGCTCCCGCCCCCAAAACACACACACACACAAGCACACGCACACGCACACGCACACGCGCGCGCGCACACACACAGTAACACATACAATAACAAAAAAAATCTCTGGCCAATTTATTAATTTCTCACTGTGTTGAGTGTATTGTGGAACAGATGTTTCTGAAGTTCCATTTGATCAGAAAGTCCGAGTTGGAAACTTAACTTCTCCTAAAGTTCCAAAGTTCTGGGCTGTTTAGACATTAATATTGGGTAGTAAATGAGAAGGTAGGGAATGGAGGAAGAAGGGAGGTGTGAGTGGATGGGAAGAGAGGTGGCGGAGAAAAAGTAGAGCTTCCTTGGAGCCAAGAAACAGAACACATGTGTCCTGGTAGCAATGCTTTTCTGATGGTGCCTCATTTCATTTACTTATGCTGAATCTCCGCCCTGTCCTAAATACACACTGAAGGCTGAGGCGGCCCACAGAAAAGAAATAGGACATGATTACCAATTGGCCAGACTGCCACTTCCCTTGGGCCTCTTAAAACTGTATAGCTTCCATCCTCTGCTAGAGTCCCCAATTGCTGACTGATTCCCTCTGTCCATTCTGGGTAGCTTTGCCAAAGCGTGGGCTGTGGGTGGGGGCCGAGTCTCTAAGTTTCATTTGAAACATCAGCCCTTTTGCTTGAACCATGATCCTCCTGCTTCAGCCTCCAATTGGTAGTGTTATAGGTATGCACTACCATACCTGATTTGTAATATAGTTCTTATAACAAATTAAATAGAAAATATTTATCATGGGAACAACTTCAGATTATCCTATGAGATGGATAACTCTTCCCTGGAAAGTCATAGGAGATACTCCGGCTGTAACTTTGCTAATACCAGTAGAACATTCTGGAAAGACAATCACCGAGGCCATATAAAAAATGATTAGGCTGACCCATCTTAAAATGGAATGTAAGGGAGAATACTAGAACAAGTCTGCACAGCACTGATGCTATCATGGTAGTTTACTGTAGAATATCTTTTCTCTATAAAACAACTCAAATACAGACTTTTTGAAATGGAAACCAACGAAAAATTCAATTCATCACCTATGTGACTTTACTTGAGCAAACCTATCAAGTGATGTCGGAGGAAAAGCTGGAAAAAAAATAAGTGTTATGAAGAGGGTAGCCCTTCAAAAGTATTAAAAACAAAGTTGCAGAAGAAAAAAATTCCATTTAAGCTTGAAAGCTATAGTCTGAACATGAGGTGAACTTTAAATTAGTTAAAGCGGTTCAAAATTATCCAGAAAGCATTTGTTTGAGTTTACATTTAAGCTTCCAGAAGAAAACTAATCTTAAAATAGTTCCAAACATTTGGAGTACTTCTCAGTGAGAAGTCTTTGAAGCATGAAGATGAATTGATTGGAGGGGGAGTCCTCAAACACCCTGCCCCTTCCAAATCGTGAGGCTGCTGTGTGCCCACAACTGTTGATCAGTTGAGTCTGTGAGCTCGGCCTGGGGAAATGGAAATTGTATTACAGATGGGTAATGTGGCTTTAGTTGGGGTGAGACTGTCAGTCTGATATACATATGAGGTGTAATGTCTCTAACCCTGGAAATATTCTTAAAATGCAAATGTCCTCTGCAACTAGCTGCTTCTGAAGTTTCAGCTTAGTGCAAAGGATTTAGAAAGAGTGACTGTTTTCCACCTATGGTCTCACAATAATGGTATTAGTTATGGGTAGGCATATGTTCAAATTCTTAGCAAATATAATTTTATTAGGCAACTTGAAAACTTTATAGACATAATGCATTATATTCACAGAAAGCTACATACATATATCTTCAGGCTCCTTTATTTTTATTAAATTGATTTCTCACTTTGAGAAATTTGGTTCTGGCTGAAGGAAACAAAGAACACAATAAACTCTTAATGGTTACTCCCAAATCAATAGTTAAGATTACTGAAGTATTGTGATAGCTCTGTCTTTAGAAGACGAATCCTTGTAAACAAGCAGGGATACACACATGGCATCATTTAAGCAAGACATCAATGGGGCCCTGTCACATCTGTAACCAGAAATATAATGTGAACCTGACATTCTACTGTTTAGGATTGTAATCCATGTGTCAGTTCCAAAGGAGCTGTTCATGTTTAATTGCATTCTGGGACCACATGTGTATCCCTGCTTGTTTACAAGGATTCTCTCCCCACCTCCTTGAATTCCTTTACCAGTCTTCCATGTATCCCTTTAATCACCACAGGGTTCAGAGGTGTTCCTTCCTGCAGAGAACATAAAACAGTTTATGTACCTCCCACAATCCTTCACAAGAGCTCCCTCCTGGATGGCTGCATGTTGGACCCTTATGCTACTCTCATGGAGGGTAGGAGATGCCAAGGAAGACAAGAGGAGGTGTCCCTGAAAGGTAACGAGAATGTACATTGTCCCATGGGCACATGACTTTCTGGGCTCTGGGTATGGACACAGAAGAAGAAAGGGAGAAATATGCTTCTTCCCATGTGATCTCCATTGACTCCTTTTAGGGAGCACAGGCTTTATATATCCACTTTGATGGTGCAGCAGAAAAGACAGGAGCTAAGGACCAACTAGGCAAGATCTGTGATTCAAATCCCAGCTTTGCTTCACTTGGTCTCTGTGGCTTTGTATAAGATGCTTGAATTCTTTAAGCTATAGTTTATTCCCCTTCGCAATAAAATGTCAATAAGAGTTCCTAACATATAAAGTTATTCTGTAAATGAAACAATATAAATAATGTTGATTGTATGATTCATAGTTAGAATTCAATAAATGTTAGCAAGAGCTATTGTTATTATTTTTCTACTCCATGAATCCAAAATGAGTTCAGTAACCCATTTGCACACACAACTACTTTTGCAACCTCGAGGCCAAGAATACCCTCAGTTACCTTTCAAGATGACTAATTTCATTGGCTGATGTCCAGGACCCAGTGCTATACCTCCTCCATGCATGAATT